>NW_027397080.1:1039520-1748803 GCF_003265705.2 Callorhinus ursinus | reverse complement strand
AAAAAAGATTTTAGGGGCGCCTGGGTGGCTCAGTTGGTTAAGCGACTGCCTTCGGCTCAGGTCATGATCCTGGAGTCCTGGGATCGAGTCCTGCATCGGGCTCCCTGCTCGGCGGGGAGTCTGCTTCTCCCTCTGACCCTCCTCCCTCTCATGCTCTCTATCTCTCATTGTCTCTGTCTCAAATAAATAAATAAAATCTTTAAAAAAAATAAAAATAAAAAAAAAGATTTTATTTATTTGACACAGAGAGCAAGAGAGCAAGAGAGAGCACACACACAAGCAGGCGGAGCAGCAGAGGGAGAGGGAGCAGGTTCCACACTGAGCCGGGAGCCTGATGTGGGACTTGATCTCAGGACTTGATCGCAGGACTCCGGGACCATGACCCGAGCTGAAGGCAGACCCTTAACCAACTGAGCCACCCAGATGCCCCTATGTATTTTAGTGTTGACTCAACTGCTGTAAGTTTGTTTATGTATTTAATTAATTAATTTCGGATTTAGTCGGAACGTGATTTTCTGGCCTTTAGCCTGGTGGGAAGGATATGGGAAGGCAGTGCTCTTAAGGTGGGGTTGTTCTTGGTGAGTGGGTGACTGGAACACAGAGTGGATATTTGTGTCTCTTGAGACTGGGCCCTGGAATAGTTGGGGAAGGGCAATAAAAGGCCTTTCCTACCTCATAGGGTGAGGTACTCTAGTCTAGCCCTGCGGTGTGGCCAGAATCTTCAAGGCCTCTGTACAGTGGGGCTATATGACATCACAGAATGAACAGCTTAAATACAGCACCTCATTGGCTGCTATAGCACAATCTCAGTTTCCAAACAGTTCCCCCACTCATCCATCCCCTGGCTGTCTGGCCAGAGATGCCTCTGGGGCACCAGACAGCTGACTTGCAGAGGCCTCTCGCCTTAGGTTGGTTTAGACATAAAGCTCCTAAAATATCTCCCCAGACCCTGCTATTTCCATCTCTGCTTCAGCTGGCTGCTTTCCCTATCTGCTTCCTCCTCACCTTCTGCCTGTTGCCTGGCTCTGCCCCTCCACCCATGCCCCCCATGCTGCTGAAACAGAAGGGTGGGCAATGAGCTGGAGAGGTGGACAGGGCTGGATTGTGATGGCTCTGAAAGCCACACGGTAGAGTTTGACAACAAAAACATTTGTATCATTTCACATGCTAAGCACTTAACCCAGGTCCTATTACCAACTATATGTTCAACATGTTTGCTGAACATCATCTTCACTTGCCAGGTGAGTAAATAGACCCAAATTATGTGACAAAAATTTAGCACCTGGGGCCTTTCCCAGGTGCTACTAGAGTAGCCCCAGGAACTTAGACTATATTTCTATACCCGCAAACTCCCGTTTGTTCAAAAGAAAAGCACCAAAGTCATTTGAGATGAG
The DNA here is from genome assembly GCF_003265705.2 of Callorhinus ursinus. Classification (NCBI taxonomy): domain Eukaryota; kingdom Metazoa; phylum Chordata; class Mammalia; order Carnivora; family Otariidae; genus Callorhinus; species Callorhinus ursinus. Next base: position 1,747,409 of record NW_027397080.1, on the reverse strand, counting down.
TTCATATAGAATATATTTCACTCTTTAAAAATAAAACTTTCAGCGTAGCTAACATCTATACAAACTACAAAAATAAACATCTTCATATAAATAATTTATGTGGTAGGATGTGGGCAGAGATACAGACAGCCTACTCAGGAGTTACCAAGCGTGGGGGGCCAGGCCTCGCGAAGAGTGCTAGAGGACCCCTCCGTCTTGGTCGGCTAGGGGCCAGTAGCACAGGGTGGGTGGGGGGAGGGCCGACTGCAGCCCGAATTGCTGGCTTCTCCCCGCACCCGGACAGGCGCAGGCACACAGAACCCGGCGTGCGAGATACTCTGAGCCCAGAGGCTGGTGGTCTCGAATGGCAGCAGGGAGGTCTGGGACGGCTGAGGCAGGGGACGGCATGCAGGCGGACAGCGGCAGCCGGGCTCTCTGGGAGTCCATCCTGCAGTCGGTAACCCACCCATTGCTTCCCAGTGACTTCACGTGGCCCAAGCAGGGTCTCCAGGCTTCAGGCGCTCTTTCACCCAGTGGCTGGACATGGTCCCCTAGAACTGAGGTTGCTAGGGGCGCTGGCAGCTGGTGTGGCAACAGGGGACCAAGGGGGCTCATCGGAGGCTGGGTGGATGTAGGCACCAGGCAGTGGGGGTGGGTGGAGGGCCACCGTCACGGAGGTAGTCACTCTGGCAAAGCTCTGGGGCAGGGTGGGGGACAACCCCCACCTGAGCCCTCCTTCCTGTGGAGCTGGGGGTCTGAGGACCTCTGGGCTCTCCTTGTACATCTGTACCACCTGGGGGGAGACACCGGTCCCAGTGAGCCCAGGGGTCCTGGCACCATAGTCCCCTTTAGCAGCTCACTCGTGCGTCACCATGATCGTTGGGAAGCTGTGGCCCTTGTTGGCTTCCAGAAGGATCCAGAGCTGACAAGGGACAGGACGTTAAGGCCTAGGACAAACCCTGCACCTTGCTCTGGATCCTAAATGCCAAGGTGGGTCCCATAAAGAAGCCAGGAAAGCTGAGGGGCAGGGACACGGTGTTGGGGCCAAGGGAGAGGCTACTACCCTCAGCTGATCTCACAGGGAGGGTCCTTGTGAGTTGAGTCCTGTCTTTTGGCCACTGAGGAGATTATTTTTCTGGCTCTGACTCTTCCCTCGCCTGTCCCACGCCATCCCCTGGGCTGGGAGCAGGGGGGAGGGTATGGTCACCTCTGGCGGGGGGCCCAGGATGGACAGCAGCACGGGCAGCAGCACGAGCCCATGGAGGAGGCCCAGGAGCGTGAGCACTGTTAGCACCACGAAAAAGTACCTGTGTGGGGGGCAGGTGGTCAGCCCGGGCAGCCCCTGGCGGCCAGCGCAGGCAGGCCACACCTCCCTGCCCCAGCCCTCCCCTACCTTATGATGAAGTCAAAGTTGGACCCAGCAAGCATGAGCAGACCCAGCAATGTGGAGACGGCCCCATCGGTCACTGGGGCAAATGTGTGCTCTAGGGCACAGGCAGCCCGCAGGTTCCGGCTACCCTGGGTGGTCAGGAAGCCCTGTGGGGGCAGAGAGGCCCTATAGCTGCTCCTTGGCCAGCCAGGCCCCCAACTTCTCATCTGTCCCTAGGGCTCCCGGGCCAGGTAAACCGAGCTGGGAACTGTCCAGGAAGTATGCATGAGTCTATTTAGGTAACACTGCATACGTATCTGGTGAGACACAGAAGTCTAGAATATTTGGCAAACAAAGCCCGTCACCCGTTTTTGTAAATAAAGTTTAGCTGACACGCAGCCACACCCATTCATCCGTGGACATATTATTGTCTGTGGCTGCTTCAGTGTTACCACGGCAGGACCCCCTCGGAGACTCTGGCCTGCCACATCTAAGATATTTACTGTCTGGCTCTCTACAGAAAAAGTTTGCTGATCCCAGTCCAGAAGTCCAGCAGGATGGACACCAAAGGGGTCCCAGTTACTTGTTTGGATGGGATTTCAGAGGATTTCTAATTCTTTCTTTGTACTTGTCCGCGTGCTGACTTTGCCCCCCCCTCCAGGGAGTGTATATCCCTCTTGTAATCAGAAGGACAGGGCTATCATGGGGGAAAAGGAAGGGAGCTGTTTGTGGGGTCTAGCCAGCTTTTGTGTCGGTGCTCCCGGCCCCCACTCCTCCTCGGCCAGGGAACCCGGAGCTTTGGGAGAGGCCGAGCCTCTGTCCCGGAAGAACCCCTCCTTTGCTCACATTGTCACCCGGCTACCGTCCTGTTTCTCTGACCCCTTCACAGTAAAACCATCCAAAAAACTACTGGTTCCCATTTTCTCACCTTCCATTCGGTCCCCATTTCGGCCAGGCCTTTGTCCCCTCCTCTCCGCTGAAATGGCTGCTTATTTATTTCTTTAATGTTTATTGTTTATCTCTACACTATAGGATATAATCTCCTTGAAGGTAAAGCCTGTCTGTATTGCTCTTGTACCCCAATTCTTTTCTTTAAAGTTTATTTATTTAAGTAATCTCTATACCCAAGTGGGGCTCCAACTCATGTCCCTGAGATCAAGAGTAACATGCTCTACCAAATGAGCTAGCCAAGCGCCCCTATATCCCCAATTCTTTTTTTGGGGGGGGCTGTGCCTGAACAGGGACTTGAAACCAATTCTTTTTTTTTTTTTTGAAACCAATTCTTAAATAGTACCTAGCACATAGTAGGTGCTTAATAAATATTTGTTGAATACTGAATCAGCTGGTCCACCCCTCCCCCAGTGCCTGTGCTCACCAGAGCCACGTGGACTGTGAACTCAACACCAATGCCTACAGAGGCCACAAGGATCACCACGGGGATGGCACTCAGTTTGATGCCCAGGAAACCCATGATGCCAAAGAGCTCCACAGTCATCATCGCCAGGACCAGTACCTGGGGAAGGCAGGGCTCACCCAGGGCTCCTGGGAGAAAGGACGATGGGCAGGGTGGGGCAGGGTCGGGGAGCCATGGGTCTCTCTCGCCTCATCCCTGCGAGGACTCACTATGAGGCCGGCCGTCCAGGGGTTGAGCAGCAGCAGGGCACAGACGAGGAAAGTGCATACCAGCAGGATGCAGATAGCCAGCAGGAAGTAGCGCCGCAGGCCCAGATACTGCTCCCAGAAGAGGAAGGGGGAGCCGCTGGGGTAGGCACGCACCCCGGCCCGGCCTGCCTCGGCGCACGCTGCCCGGGCCCCCTCGATGGCCTCCACGAAGTCTGCGGTCTTCTGGAGGCCATGCAGTAGGAAGGGGAACTGGGCAAATTCCAGGGGCTGGGCTGCCGGGACTGTGGAGGGTAGGGGGTAGCAGGGAAGGGGGGTGACCAGTGAGCACGGGGAGCAGTGGGCAGGGCCTTAGGGTAGGGCCTGTGTGGGCCCAGGCTGAGGCTCTTGCTGGGCTCCCCCTGCCGGCGCCCCCCACCCCCGGGACTCACTGCGAAGGTTCTCCCCGGTGGTGTCGTACTTGTCATGCAGCCACTCGGGAGGTGGGGGGTAGAAGTTGGCCTGTGAGGCTGCCAGGCCCAGCGGGTCACTGCTTACCCACATGGTCAGCCCCACGTAGAAGAGCTCGGGTGGAATCAGCCCCTCCTTATCTACCAGCTTCCTTGTGGTCAGCTGCAGAGGCAGAGAGGGCTGAAGGTCTGGGCCCACGAGGCCTAGAGCCCCTCTGTGCATCCCGACCCTTCCAGCCCCTCTTCCAACCTGGCTGAAATCCAAAGGCTCTTGGGCATCCCCGGTCTGGATGAGCAGCTTGTAGGCCAGTGCCCCATCCTCGGAGCCGTTGCGGTACGAGAGGTGGCTAATGCGCCCGGAAGCCCAGTCCTGGTCAAAGGCAGCCTGGATCCCTAGGGGAGAATGAGGGAGTGTGCATTAGCTTGTGGCCCCAGGGGCTCGGGCCTGCGGCAGCCCTCCCCACCAACTGCCTTGCCTCTCACCCTGTAGCCAGTTCCGGTAATAGTGCAGCCAGGTGCGGGGCGCCTGGGTGGCAGGGCGGGGCAGCACGGCCTTGAGAGAACTGAAGCGCTGGTGCAGATCAAAGAGGGCGCGTTGGGAGTGGGCGTAGTCAAAGCCACCCTGTGTCACCAGGGCCACCTCATACAGGGAGAAGTACCTGAGCTGGGCGCTCAGGAAGGCATGCTCCTTGGTGCCCCGAGGCACCACATCCGTCAGGGCCAGCCCGTCCTGCACCAGGGTGGCTCCGTAGAGGCTCAGGCCCAGAAGAGCCCCAAAGAGCACCAGCACCATGGCCTGTGGGAAACGGCAACCAAGCTGGAGGCCCAGGGATGCCCCCCCACCCCCGCCCCCAGCACTCAGGTGGCGGGCTCGGCCCTCTGCCCACACCTAAGCCTCTGCCCTGGCTCCCCCCAACTTCTCCAGGCCTAGAGCCTCACCTTGCTGTGCGCCTGGAGCAGCCAGGGTGCGAACTGATAGCGGGCGAAATGGGCAAGACTCCAGCGGGCACAGGGCAGGGAGCTGCAGGTTGCCTTTTGCCTGGTCCCCTCCTCTTGGCCTAGGAGGTCCCGTGTGGACCCTCCTGGGCTGAAGAGCTCAGAGCCCAGTGGGTCGGAAGGTGGGGGCACCAAGCGGGCTCGGGGGGGCAGGATGGTGACGACATGCTGGCTGCTGGCTTCACAGCGGGTGAAGGCTTGAACTGTGGCCGTCAGGTGGGCAATGCCCACTGGTCCTGTCCCATCCCCTAGCTCCCGGGGCAGAATCTGAATCACCCGAGCAGAGCAGGGCCTGGAAGAGGCAGAGAGTGCGGGTGACAGGTCTGTGGGGATGCCAGTGAGGGGACGGGACGGGACGGGGCCCCGGAGGTGAGGGCTGGCAGGCCGGGGGTGGGGACGCAGGGAGAGTACCTAGAAAAGCAGCAGAGCACGTCAAGGCGCTGGCAGTGGCGCCGGTGCAGGTCCAGGCTGAGGACCGCCGGGAAGACAAGCATCACGGCCGCGAAGTTGCAGCCGACCACTATGGCTGCCTGGGGGAAGGACAGGGGGGACACAAAGGCTGGATGAAGCAGGCCCCCGGCTTCAGGCTGCCCTCACTGGGCGACGGGGCCGTTTGCTGAGGCCTCACCTGCAAGGAGAAGGCCCGCAGTGCAGGGATGGGAACGAGGGCGGCCATGAAGAAGGCCACCATGTGGTTGATGGATGTGAGCGCCACGCTGGTCCCCGTGCGCTGCAGACACTCGCCTGTGCGCTCCTGCCAGGACAGGGGAGGAGCTGTGGGTCCTCAAGGTAGAGCGGAGGGGAGGCTTGGGAGCTTGGGATGGCAGAGGGGGGGACAGTAACCACACGGCAGCTCACACTTACGGAGTAGCTCACACGCGTCACTCACACTGTTCCAAGCATTCAGCCGGAGTTATCACCGATCCTCACCACACCCTTACAGATGAGGAAACTGAGGCACAGACAGTTTACCAGCCTAAGGTCCCCTAAGCCAAGAGGCTCTTTTTTTAAAAAAAGAAAAAAAACATTTACTTATTTATTTGAGAGAGAGCGAGAGAACATGAGCGAGCATGAGCAGGGGGAAGGGCAGAGGGAGAGAATCTCAAGCAGGCTCCCCGCCAGGAGCAGAGCCCAACACAGGGCTCGATCCCAGGACCCTGAGATCATGACCTCAGCCGAAATCAAGAGTCAGACACTTAACCCACTGAGCCACCCAGGTGCCCCGGCCAAGAGGCTCTATGCTGAGCTGCTTCAGACGAGCCCAGGCTGGAGGATGAGGCCTCACCTGGAGAGGGGTGCCAGGGGGGGCCTCTGTGAAGGCATGTGCCAGCAGGAATATGTCATCCACACCGATGCCCAGTGCCAGGAAGGGCAGCACCTGGAGGGGCACAGCGGGGATAGCTGGAGGAACTGAGTAGCCTGGACTGTGGGCCCCGAGTCTGCCCTGGAGTCCTGGTGTACCTGGGTAGTGGCAGCATTGAAGGCGATGCCAAGCAGGGAGCAGAGCCCAAGGCCTGAGGCCACTGCCAGGGCTACCAGCAGCACCCCTGCAAGGCCCACCGCACCCTGGGACTGGGCACAGTCCCAGCGCAGCATTGTCACACAGGCATAGGCTAGCTGTGGGGAGAGAAGGCACAGGCTCGGACGGTGGTTCCCGGGGGAGCACCGGGTAGAGGCTGGGGCAAGGCGCTGGGAGCAGGACCCACCATGAGCAGATAGCCTCCCACCACGCGGGCAGCACTGACTTCAGAGAAAGCGTGCAGGATGTCATCCAGGGTGGTGGAGGAAAAGGCATGGATCTGCTGGGATGAATTCTGAGGCAGGGCCTCCTGAGCCAGCTGGAGAGACGGGGTAGATGTGAGGGGCAGGAGGGGACGGCCTCGGGCACCACCCTTGCCCGGCTCTGCACGGACCTGCACAAAGCGCCGCTGCCAGGCTTGCAGCACTGTGCCGGCCTGCTCCTCACTCCAGCCGATGTCATGCGTCTGGTAGTCGCCTCGGAAGTGCTCATACAGCTGGCGGGGACTCATCAGCAGGAAGGTGCTCTGCAGGGCCTCTGCCCTGGCGGTGGGTAGGGGAGAGCTGGGGGTCAGAGTGGGCCAGAGCACCCAACGGGGGCTGAAGAGGGGGGGCTTTGCTGGAGCCGCCTGGAATCAGAGTGTGGATGGCCATGCCTGGGGCCCCCTTGCCAGCCTCCAGGGAGGCCTTACCTCAGCAGCTGTCCTTGGGGGTCTCTGGAGATGCCCCCCAGCAGCAATTCCTCCTGCCAGTGCATAAATTTGTGGGAAAAGCCGTGGCAGCCCCCACTCAGCTCCTGAGCCACATTGGGAGCCTGGAGGGGGACAGGAGAGGCCCTGGCTGTGGGTAACCGGGGGCCCCTGGGGTACCTCCAGGAGCCACACCTGCCACGGGGCTCTGTAGCCTGAAGTGGACATAACCATTCTCCTGAGCCTCTCGCCTACTCTGAAAGTGAACAGCTCTTGTCCTGCAGTGAGGAGGCCACAAGAGGAAGCAGAGGCCTGGAAATAGGCTTCTGGGAAGAGCTGGAGTAACTTTGGTGGGTTTTGGAAAAAGGTTCACATTCACAGGGCCACAGAGACACTCAGGAAACTTGGTATGATACTTGTGCTTAGCTCATTTGTCCTCAGTTTCTCTGTACAAGTCCGCTTGGATGAAGTCCAGCGTCCCTGGGCTTAGAAAAGCACAAAGGGATTCATATACCACGTGAGGGTTTCTTAGGGAAACTGAATGGGGAGGGAAGGGTCTAGGCATGAGGCAGAATGGGGGCAGGGTAACAATGTCCAGGAAATGGGAGGCAGAGCACAGAGCACAATTTGCTCTCTCCCAGAAGAGAGAAGGAAAACAGCCTTTCTCTGGCAAACTTGGCCGGCACCCACCTGCTTGCCATGATGGTTAGGGGCACTAGGCGGGCAGTGGAGATCGTCAGGGTGAAGACAGGGCCGCCCCACATAGGCCTGGCCCACCTGCGCCTTGTCTAGCAGCTCCCGGAAGCCCTCGAGGGAGGCAAAGGGGCCTAGTTCCTCCAGCAGCTGCTCTGGATCCAGGTTGGTCCACTGGATGTCAGGACGGCCGCTGAGGGGAGAGCCCGTGGTTGGTGAGGGTAAAGGATCAATTCCCACTCCCCAAAATGCTGCTGGGGACCCCTGCTGTACCCCAGCCTCCTCCCAGCTGCTCATCCATCCCTCTGTATGAAGGGTCGGCAATGCTGAGCTTCCCAGAACTCCCAGGCTACACCAGTCCGCCAGGTGGCTGCACTGAGACGGACATGAGGACAGACAGTACTTAATACATGGAAAAGGCCAGACGAGCCCCACCGTCCCTTCCCAAGCCATCCACCTTTGGTTCTAATACATAACCACGTGGACACCCGCCTCCAACAGCTTCTCCTTCTGGCCTGTGCAGCGGCTTAGCTCATAGCTACCTCTCCTGGGCAAAGTCGCTTTCTGGGGATCTATTTTTCTCTTTGTTCTGCTTTGTCTAAATAAGACAAGTCTAACTTTCCTTCGGAGGCCAGGAGAAGGGTGATGTGGAGAGAGCCGTGGGGCATCCTGTGCTCTGGCCCCGGCCTAACAGGTGGCTTAGGCCCTCGGTAAGGTTTTGATCATCCTCTTGCCGCCCACCCTCTCTTCTGGGGGGGGGGGCGTCCCAGCCTAGCTGAGGCAGGGCCTGGGGGCGGCTGTGGTGGCACTCACGGCAAGTAGGCAGAGCCTCCTTGGAGTTTGGCTCCCTCCCAGAAGCAGTCGAGGGGGGTGAGGATCACGCACGGAAACAGCTTCTCAATCATCTGCCAGGGACAGCCCAGGCCACATCAGTCTTGTTCCTGGGCTCCTTTCTCCACAGTCTCTGTAGGACACCCTCGGTAACCTCCCACCTCCCAACTTTTAACCTCCCCGTCTCTCAGAGCCCCCCCCTACTTGCAGAAAAAAGTCCCCCTCGGCCCAGTCTCAAAGAACGGCTCAGGACACTCACCCGCTCAATCATTCCATTTTCAATTAGGGGAATTCCTGACTTGTAGCAGATTTTGTTCAAATCCCAGGACCTGAAATGGCCAGGGCGCAAGAGATCAGCAGAAGAGGAGGATTCCCACGCCAGCCCTGCCACAGCGCGCCTCACTCCCAGCTGCTCGGGGACTCAGCCAGACTCACTTTCCATAGAGTGATACTTGCACTTTACTGGCGGTGAGGGCTGCCTGGAGGTGGAGGCCAAGTGCCTCAGGTGTGAGGACATTCTCCCCTTCCTGGCGTGGGGTCTGTATCAACATCTGGGAGGTGTATGCAGCCTCGTCCCCCAGCTTCTCCTTGGTGTAATGTAACTCCTGGCTCACCCGGCTGCCCGCTGTCAGAGCAGAGAGAGAAAGCTGGGGGTCCGAGCTCTGGGGCTGTGGGACCCTCGCCGGCTGAGGCCTCCCACGACGAGTGGGAGAAGTGCTCTCAGAGGAGCCCCTGCTTTTTCCTTGATGGTCGTGCTGACTCCCCAAGCTCCTGGCACTCCGCTTAGAATCTGGAGCTTTGCGTGGAAGTGAGAGACACCTCAGTTGGATGGAATTCTTGTGTGGTCTAAGATTTAAACCGGAACCAGGTTGGCTCGGTGTGGGGCAAATTACTTCAAAATGAGAGGTCAGTATGAGTTGGGCCAGGGCTGGGGTTACGGAGGTATCCCGGTAAGGGAGCCCTCACTCAGCCCCTCTATGTTCTGGTGAGGAACACAAGGAGGGGCAAAAGGGATCAACAGGGAGGCTGCTAATGGGAGGGTCTCCTCACAGAACAGGTCTAGTGCTAGGGCTGGTTCCTGGGTCAGGTTGTCTCAGGCAGTGCTTTCTAGCCATACGTCTTTTTGCAAATTGTTATGCCAGACAATTACCAGTGTCTGGTAATAATGGGCCCTGTGGGGGCACAGGTGAGGGGGAGGATCAGACAGACTTCAGTGGGATGCTGTCAACATGCTGCTTCTACTCATGTAAGTTACCTGGGATCACCTGGCGGAGGTGACATCAACACGGGCCAAGGGGAAGAAAGGGTTCCAGGCCCCAGATCTCACTGTCCAGGCAACGGGGAGGCACAGTGCCAGGCCTGCCTCAGGCTCCTTGATCTTGGGACCCCTCCAGTCCTGCATTGTGGGGGTGGGTGGGCAGGGGTGCTGTGAGGGGACGTGACCTGAGTGGGGTTTGGAGGAGGGCAAGGGCAAGGGCAAGGGCTAAACCTCCGTTGTGGCTTTCTGGACTTGGTCTGGTCTTAGGCCCAGTTCTGCTGCCACACATCCGGGGCCTCTTCCTGTTGGGTTCCTGCCACCTCTGCGGCCCACACGTACCCCTTCTGTGAGACTCCAGCCCCACCTGCGATCGTCGTGCTCCCCAGTCTCTTTTCCAAACCCGTATAATCTCCTCACTCATGGGAGCTGCACACCCTTAGTACACGCCCCCCCACAGATTTACCCACATGCTCACACCTCCCCACTCAGATCACATTCCGTGCCCTCCCTCACAAATACAGGCTCACGAAGCCATGCTGTGCACGACCACCATTTTCTTCCTTCCCTGACTCCCCACTCCCCTCCCAGGCCTGCCCTGCAGTGTTTATTTCACCAGGCTTAGGCCAGAGCTGCCGCAAGGAGGGACAGGAGGGGACAGAAATAAGCTCCTCATAGTAAGTGAGTTTGCCGAGGGGAGGGAGGCACAGGAGAAGGAAGGAGCCCAGAAAGAGCTATCAAGAAAGCAAGAGAAAGAAACACTGGACATGTAAAGTACAACATCAAAGAAAATAAAGATCCTCAGAAAAAAAATGAGGCAAAGGAAAAAGTAAACCTCAGCTGACAACCATGATGATGACAGACATGAGGACAGATGAACTGGGATGTACTGTGCGGGCAAGGAGAGACAGCAGGTGTAAGGGAGAAGCCAGAGGCTCTGGACACATCCGGCCTTGAGCTTGGGCTCTGACATTTAGCCTGTGCTTGGGACAAATGACTTAGTCTCTCTGCCCTCAATTTCCTCATCTGTCAAATGGGGACAGGGCCTACCTTGGTGGAATTAGAATCAATGCAGGTAAAGTACTTAGGAAACTGCCCAGCACAAAGTAGGAACAGATAAGGAATTATTATTAAATGGTTGCTGGGAAAGAGATTGTGGGACCGAAAAATGAGAAAGAACTGGAGTAAAAAAGACTGAGTGGGGAGGAAGGAGAACAGGGGAAGGAGACATCAAAATCAACACATCTTTTAAAAACTTTTGGGGGCGCCTGGGTGGCTCAGTCGTTAATTGTCTGCCTTCGGCTCAGGTCATGATCCCGGGGTCCTGGGATCGAGCCCCGCATCGGCCTCCCTGCTCCACGGGAAGCCTGCTTCTCCCTCTCCCACTCCCCCTGCTTGTGTTCCCTCTCTCGCTGTGTCTCTCTCTGTCAAATAAATAAAATCTTAAAAAAAAAAAAAAAACCTTTTGTACCTTTACAAAAGGGAGACTATAACTTGTTAGCCAGCTTGGAAAATGAATCCACCTTATAGGGAATCCTACAATGGTAATATATATAATCCTATATTATAGGTAATATGAATTAAAACAGCAATAAATTACCATCTACCAATTTAGCCAAAATAAAAAAAATGATAGCCCTCATTGCTGGCTTATAGGAGTGTACTCTAGCCTACCACCAGAGAGTAATTTGGTATGATATTTGGAGGGAAGCAATACTGTAATATATATCAGACCCTGAGAAATGTTCATAATCTTTGGTCCAGAAATTTTACATGTAAGGGCCTGTAAGCTATTGTAGTGATGCAGTCCTTCTCTGAGTGAATTGGGAGCCATGGTAGGTTTTGAGCAGAGAAGTGAGATGACCTGACTTTTTCATCACCTAACAATACATTCTGGAGCTGAGCTGTGAAATGAATAGGAATTGGCCAAGGGAAGAAGTCAGGAGAAGGCATTCTGGACCAAGTAGGTGTAGGGAACTGTCAAAGGCTCAGCACTGCTGAGTGAGGCAGAGACAATGCTGGAGAAGAAATCAAGAGTTAGGTTGCGGAGGGCCTAGAACGTTTGCTAAGGAGCTTGAACTTGATTCTGGAGACTGCCCAGAACCTAGTAGAAAGTTGTGGAAGGGCTCTAAGCAGGGTACCAACTTGGCCAGATTTAGATACACCACAGGAGGGCAGTGTGGAGGCAGATTAGAAGGTGAGTCCTGCAGAAGATTGGTCACTTCTCTAACAGACTTTGATTTTGCTGGCCATCCTCTGAAAGGCCCAGTGATTCAGGGAAGCTGGATCCCTCCCCAGCCTCAGGGGGTGAAATTTGATTAGTCAATCACAGTAATTCCACTGCCTTTGCCAAGTGAACGGTTTAGGCATAGCTCCACAGTTCTTGCCAAAGTGACCAAATGGGAAGTCAGCTGGGGGGCTTCTGGTAAATTTTCCCTCACTTCCGAAAAGGGACCATTGCAGTAGCCACTTGGGACAAGGAGGTGATAAGCCTGAGGACAAAAGCCCCACATGCTGAGGAAGGCTTAGGAGAAAGATAGGAAGAACCTGGGTCCTTGCTGATGTCCTTAGGTTGCTGAATTAACCATCCTGGAACTGCTCTACCGTCTACTACCAGATTTCCTGTCCTTCCTTCCTTCCTTCCTTCCTTCCTTCCTTCCTTCCTTCCTTCCTTCCTTCCTGCCTGCCTGCCTCCCTCCCTCCCTCTCTTTCTTTTTTCCTCTTTCATGTGGCAAAAGCATATTGAATGATATAATCAGGAATGTACGACCATAGACTGAGAAAGGCCTCAACTAGAGTAACAGCCACAGGGTGAAAAGGAGGGGTCTGTTATGAGAGAAATTAAGAAAGAAGAATTTGCTGGTTTAGTAACCAGTTAGGTAAGCAAGGAGAACTGAGGCTGACTCCCAAGGTTTCAGCCTTGGGTTTTTGAGAGGATAGTGGTTCCACCAATTGATATGTTTCACCCTGCCTTCTAGATACATGTCCCTTGTTTTCAGGGACAGCTCCAATTTCAAGCTCAATCATTGTTCCTGTAAGTACTAGTTGGGCTGTAATGTTGTGGGGGTTTTTTGTTTGTTTATTTATTTATTTATTTATTTTTTATTTTAGAGATCAATCTATCTGAGTCTTTTAGCTTTAAAATTGATCAGGAAGGACGAGTCACATTCTGTCTCTCACCATGGCAAAGCTGGAGGGGACCCTGAACTCTGATAGCCAGTGTCCTGCTTCTTTCGTTGCTTTCCATATTAGCAAAACAGGAAAAGAATAGAGAATACTCTTTAGTCCTCGCCTTGATCAGCTCCTCGTTGCCTAGGGCATGGCTGGGAGAAGCCTCAACTACGGATGTACAGAGAAGAAATCAGGTCAGGATCACTGGTTTTACCTCACCCCAGCCCTAGCTGATACAGGACACAGCAGTATTCTGAAATAAAGGAAAAAACCCTCAGAATTGGCCACCACCCTTTTACATCACCCCTCCACAAACAGCAGCAAAGATCTAGTAGGATCTAGCCTGTCCTGTGCTGGAGTGCAGGAGAGAGGATGAGGAACATGGAGGTTCAAGCCATGTTTAGATGGGAAAGATCTGGGGAATGAAGAAGGAGGAAGAGCGGGGAGACAGCTTCTATTGTGGCAGGAAATCCAACAGTCATTTGGGACCACCCAGGCAGCCGCGGTGTGGGTGGGGGTATGTGTGTGTGCATGTATGCACATGTGTGTCCTGGGGCTGGGGGCAGGCAGGCAGGCACAGAGAAACATCTGCTCTGGACCCCAGGGCTGGCCTAGAGTGCATATGGATGTGTGAGCCTGCAGAGGGCTGGGATAGGGTGGGGATGGGGTGTGGGAGCCCAACAGGCAGGCAGGCAGGCTCCAAGAAACATCTGCTCTGCATCCTAGGGCTTGCCAGCATTTGAAATAACTCAAGGGTGTGAGACTCTAACCTGGCCCTGCCTTTGGGTGTGGGCCAGGGCTGGGGGAGGTTTGGGGGGACCCACCAATGCAAATTTCCCAGGAAAGAACAGAGGAGAGTTTGACTCTACTGAAGGGCTAGCATATGAAACCAGCCCCCAGGAAAGGAGGGTTATGCCAAAATTATTAATAAGAAATCATTTTTACCTAATGCTTCCATTAGGAAGTGAGGATTTGGTTGCATCTGACCTCGCTGTTTCCACAAAGTGTAGACCCCGTGCCACTTTTTTTCTACTAAATGGTTGCAGGGGGCCTCAGTGCAGAGGACTCTAGGTGCATGGGACCTCTCCATGGAGGCCTGCCAGATGATTTACTCAGTTTCCCCAGCCCAGTTGTAATTTTCTTGATTCTCCTGATCAGCTGTGATCTCTCCCTGCCTTGTCTTACTCAGGTAATCATACTCTGCTCTATATTCTACTGTATGTTATATTGCAGCACATATTTTACTGTCCTTGCTACTGAAAGATTTTGGTTGCCTTTGCAAACCCTGCCATGAAGTAAAAAACACACATAAAAAGTTGGTAATAATTGCTAAACAAACACACAGACACACACAAGCTCACATGTAACTATTCTACAGACCTATTCACTCCATCATCTCCATCATCTGCACATGTCCATTTACAGGTGTGGGAGGGAGCACTGCTCCCAGATGCCCAGGCTCTGGCAGGCATGTACCCTCTCCAGACCCAGGGCCGGGCCCCCTAGAACTCAGTAGCCAGCTCCTCACCCTGTTCTTGTCTTGGGCTCACCATACCCAAGCAGCTGTGACTAGTGTCCACAACTCACCTTCCACCCAGAGCTGTTCTAGGTCTGTCTCAATGATGGCCACGCGGAGACCCAGTGCCAGGGCTCCAAAGGCCAAGAGGCCCAGGAAGAGCACTTTGCCACAGTGTCTCTGGATCCCGCAGCCCAAAGAGAAGAGCAGCCCCTGGAAGTAAGCACGAAGCCAGAGTGGAGCCTTCAGGCTCCCAGCTAGGATCTGGGATGGAAAGAGAAGTGTCAGCCAGGCTTTACTGTAACAATGCATGAAATCCTCCCCTTTTCTCCTTATGTGCACCCTCTGCCAAGCCCCAGCTTCTTGGTTTCTGGATGCAGGACAGGTAGGAGCTACACAGACAGAGTCCCAAAGGTGGAAAATATTTAAATCTATTCCTTGTCTCTCCCCCACCCCCTCCCCCATACACACCGAGGAAGGCACGGATCCTTTTCTGAGAATAAGATACATATGCACACATCTGTTCTCAGGTGGACAGAGGTGAAACCCAGACACAGTCTCACCCGCCAGATGCCGAGAAGACACAGAAAGACGCACACACACCCTTAAGGGGTGGGCTATAACCCTGCACTTTAGAGACATCACACCCCGCAGAGTGACAGACCTGGGGGTCTCTAGACCTGGTCCCAATCTTTCTCCCTCTGGCTTCCCGTCCACTCACCTGGGGTGATGCGGCTCGAGCTGGGGGTGTATAGCCAGGGGGCAGCTCCTGGAGTGGCGGCGGCCGAGCCATGCCGGCGGGGATGGGGGGCGTGGGCGCCCCCAACCCGCGTTATCTGGGATTCTCCATAAGCTGGCCTGGTACCCGGGTACCGCGGCGGAGCCCCGCGTCGGGACTCCGCAGGGCCGCTTAGGCGCGGCGTGGGTGAGGGTGGGGTGCCGGCGTGCCGCGGCGGCTGCGATGGGGTACCGCAGTCGGCCCCGCGTGCAGGCAGAGCTACCGGCCCGCGACGCCCCACGCTGCTAGAGGTGGAGAACGCAGTGAGGAGGAGGCGTCCTTAGCTCCAGAAAAAGGGAGCAGGCCGGGACGACGCCCTCCCATTGGCTGAGGGGTCCGCAAATTACCCGGAGCCGCGCGGCCGGATCCGCTGCTAGGCGACGGCACCGCGGGTGGGGGCGGGGCAGGAGACCACCCAGGCAGGGCCACCCCACGCCTCGCTTCCCCGGCCGCCCGCGAGGCCCTCGGGGAGGAGCAGGGAGGGCGATCCCGGGGAGGCACGGCGCTGGCCAAGCATAAGCCAGGAGACGCCAATGCTGAGAAAGGGTATCTGCTGGCCGACCCAGCCAAGACCCAAAGACTGACTTCACTCTTTTCTGCCTCCATTCTTGTCCCTTTCAGTCCACTCTCCACCGAGGCCAGAGTCATCTCTCTAAAATGCAAATCTGATGATAGCTCCAAAACACAAAGCCCATTTGGAGCACGGAGCCCCGCATGATCTAACTAAAGCCTCTCTCCCATAATTCCTTCACATCCACTCAATGTTCCTTCCAGCCCTGCAGAGTTAGATGTAATTTCCTAAAGGCACCATGGCATTCCAGGCGTTTCTGCCTTAGTACGTGTTGTGGCCCTGTTGTCTTGGAAGACAACCTTCAAAACTGAACATGAGCCAATCACCCCTCTTTGAAGACTGCCTTGATTCACACCTCCCTCCTGACAGTTGCTTCTTTCATTGTGCTCCTTGTAACATACTATTATTGCATTTATGACACAACTTAGGTACTTGAGACTGTGCCTCCCTCACTAGACAATAAGTAGGTGCTCAGTAATGGTTGAGTGAGTCACTGAGAGTTGCAGAAACCAAGGTGGAAAGGACTGGAAACAGAGACTAGTTCCTTTATTAAATTTTCATCAACTGGGGCGCCTGGGTGGCTCAGTCGTTAAGCGTCTGCCTTTGGCTCAGGTCATGGTCCCAGGGTCCTGGGATCAAGCCCCACATAGGGCTCCCTGCTCTGCGGGAAGCCTGCTTCTCCCTCTTCCACTCCCCCTGCTTGTGTTCCAGCTCTCGCTGTGTCTCTCTCTGTCAAATAACTAAATAAAATCTTAAAAAACTTTAAAAAAGAAAAAAAATTTTCATCAACAGACCTGAGCTGTTTCTGCCAGGTTTCTGAATGATTAACCCCGAGTGTCAGAGGAGGGTAAAATCAATATTCTAACATGCAAGGTTTGGGAAAGAGAAACAGAATCTCCAATAAACTCATTACTCTAATACAACTACTACTATCTCTGGCCAATTTCTTGGTCAGTTCCTCCAGACTTGTTTATCATTACATCATTACCATTTCATGTTACTACATAGTGTTTGTATCAATCATTTGGACAATGTCCTTAGGACAGATTCCCAGAAGTGAGGGTGTTGGGTCAAAAAGTATGAACATTTTTATGGCTCTTGCTACACATTGCCAAATTGCTTTCTGAAAACGTGTCAATTAACATTATTTCCAGAGCCTCCGTCCTGTGGAAAGGGAAATTTTAGGCTGAGGGGATGATCTTCACCTAACAGGTTTGCCACATCTCTTGGTCCATCCATCCAGCAAAATGCCTATGGAGGAAGTAATACATACAGGATGCTTTTGGCCAAGTAGTAACTACACATTAAAAGCAGCATGTGTGCTTAGCACTTTCTTCTTCCATGTTATCCTGTTGTGGATAAAGAAAGTGTATCCTCGGCATCTGGGGAAAATGCTGGAATAGGAGGATCCAAGAAAGTGTACCCTCAGGGGCGCCTGGGTAGCTCAATCAGTCAGTTGGCTGCCTTCAGTTCAGGCCATGATCCCGGGGTCCGGGGATCGAGCCCCGCATTGGGCTCCCTGCTCAGCGGGGAGCCTGCTTCTCCCTCTCCCTCTGTTCCTCCCCCTGCTTGTGCTCTCTCTTGCTGTCTCTCCTGCTGTCAAAGAAATAAATTCTTTCAAAGAAAAAAAAAGTGTACCCTCAGCAATTCTCTGGGTATAGAAATAGCCTCTAAACTAGCTGTGTGGGCCCCTGGATTGCTCTTGGGGCTACAGCTGAGTATGGCTGGGTACCCAAGCAGACAGACTTTGCTGTAAGTAGCTCTTGAGACCTCCTTCCCTCTAACCAGACTCTGCAAGCCCAAGTCCATGGAGAAAGATTTGTTGTAATCATCTGGGCCTTGGGACTCTGCTTCTACCACAGGCCCACCATTGCTAACAACTGTGGTGAAGCCCAGCATTTCTGTGGATGCTTCCAGGGTAGGGCTTGCCTGCTGGGAAAACTTCTTGCCAAAGTCCAAAGACCCAGTGTGGGAGAAACTGGTCTGTAGTTCTAACCATTCCAACCCAGGGCCTAGTGCCCTCTGGCTGCTCCAAGCTCCAAGATGACCTTTCTTTTCCCCAATGAAGTGATTTCTTGAGTGCAGCTGAGCTCAGCCAGGGCGAGCTAAAGCCACAGACCCCAGGGAACAGGAAGGGAGGCAGAAGCGCCTCTTCTCTCTCTATAAGTAGCCTGCTTCACTGTGGAACAGCCTGGTCCAGTGTCACTTCCACTGGATCTGGGAATGTGTTTTGGGCTCAAACCAGAGAAGTTCTCCAAAGAATAACAAAAAAGAAAAGCAATCTAATTAATTCATTATCACCAAGGAGTAAGTCTAACTACTGATTGAGACAAAAATCCCTTAAGGTCTGTTATGTGTCCACCCCTTTGCTAAGCTCTGGATTTGCAGGGTACCTTTTTTTTTTTTTAAAGATTTTTATATATTTATTTGTCAGAGAGAGAGAGAGAGAGCACAAGCAGGGGGAGCAGTAGAGGGAGAGGGAGAAGCAAGCTCCTCACTGAGCAAGGAGCCCGATGTGGGACTCGATCCCAGGACCCCGGGATCATGACCTGAGCCGAAGGCAGACGCTTAACGACTGAGCCACCCAGGTGTCCCAGGGTACCTGCTTTTCCTAAGTTCACAGCCTAAGGGAGAGCACAAAGACCACAGCGGAAACTACTGTGAGGTGGAACACTCAGGGAGGTTTAAGTTAGAGGGATTGGATGGGAGAGGTGGGAGGATTACCAAATCGGGAAAAGAAGACATTGGTTCAAGGTCTGCTTATGAGAGCTTGGGCAAGTCATATGATCTCTGACATTGACATAAGGATTAAATGAGATAATATATGTGGCTGAGGAACAGTGCCAGGAAAAGTGAGGTAAAACACACACACACACACACACACACACACACACACACACACACACAGAGTGTTGGAAAGTGACCAGTCTGGCTTCAGGGTAGGGTCCATGTGGGAGGAACTAGGGCAGGCCTTCTTTCCTTGGCATTCCCCCAGGCTTCTCACTCATGCTTTGGGCCGGCTTTAGTTATCTGGGCCCGGCAGAGTCAGTAACCCTGAGATGTGGAAGAGGGAAGCAAGGAGCCCTGGCACCACCAAACCCCCCTCCCCCTGCCATCCATTATGTTTAATGGCCAAGCCTGGGACTATATACCCCCTTCCCTATAGGCAGCTTTAGGCCAATAGCACCTGTCAAGTCTCTAGTGTCAGAGGCTGCAACCAGAGATCAGAAAATGGCCTTTTACCTTGAAGGTGGAGTAAGAAGAGAGGCTGAGAATCAAAGCCGAATCTCTCCCATTTATCTATAGCAGAAAAGCCCCTGATGCAGTCCTTCTGGGTGGCGGCAGATGGCTCAGGTCGAGGACAAGTCATCCTGGCTTCAAGTAGAATGTGTGCTCCTGCCCAGCCTCTTTCCTTCCCTGTGAGCTCCATCAGGGCTAAGTTTTCTAGACCTGGTGTCTGGGTGGTCCTTCCCACACCCACTCCCTCTTCCTCAGACACATTTAACTATTTAGAAAACAGCATACAAAGGCCTGGCTTATGTACCTCCTTAGGGGTAGGGAGGGCTGTGGATAAAGAAAGTGTGCTTTCTGCGGTTCTCTGGAAATAGAAACAGCTTATAAACTAGGCTCTGCAGGCCCCTAGATTGTTCCTGGGGCTCCAGCTAAAGACAATTCCCCACGAACCCCCTCCCCGCCACCTCCATGGATGGGAGCAGGATAGGAAGAGTAATATGGTGAAGGACTGGGAAGAAGTTTAGCCTCTGGCCTTGGGAAAAAGCTTGGAGGGCAGTCTTGGCAGTCAGTCCCCTTACTGGCTCAGGAGCTGTTGCCAGCAGGTGAGGGTGAGGTGTTACTGGGGGAGGGGTTCCTGGAGTAGTAGATATCAAATTTTGTCTGACCTGGCAAGCTCCCAGAACTCCAGGTGTTGTTGCCCAACACCTCCCCAGAGTCCTCCCTGATTGGTACTGAAAGCCCCCTTCCTCCTCACCTCCACTTCCCTCACGGAGCATCCCTGGGAGAGGCGGGGCAGGCGACCCCTTTACCTGCCTGGCTCTTCTGGCTTCTGCCCCGTGGAGAGGTGGCTGGCCACTGGAAATTCAGTTGCTATCTTTTAGATACTTTCAAACTCTCTGTAGCTGCTGCCAAAAGGAAACAAAAATGGTCCCTGCCTTCTGGCAAATAGAGCAAAGAGAAGAGAAATGAAAGCATCTTGGGCACCCAGTCAATCCCGGTGTTTTTGGAGACAATAGCATCAGTGTCCTGGGCTGGGGTTGTTCCCAGCTGGGACTTAAACTTAAGTGAGGCCTTCCCCAGGGAAACCCTTACCTTGTCCTGTTTTCTCCAGCTCCCTCCTTTTCTTGGAGCAGGGCTGCTCATGGGCTTGTGCAAGGGAAGGTGGAGGAGAGGTCTTTCCTCTATCCTGCAGTCAGGGATTCCACAAGGGCTCCGTGGGGAAGATCAGGAAGGGGTATGGGAAGGCTCTGGGACAGTTTATTCAATCCCTTCTCATCCCCCACCTACCTCCTTCCAAACCTATCCAGCTTCATCCCCTTTCTGTTCACAAGGAGCAGCCTTCTGGCCTCTTGGGCCACCTAGATCCCAAGGGTCAGAAAGCTCTGAGAGAAGGGACAGAATTTGAGAATAGGAAGAGCCTTTAGAAGTTGTCCAGTGCAACTTTCCCATTTTGCAGATGTGGAAACACAGGGACAGAGGAGAGGCGGCGACTGGGCCAAAGCCAAGCAACATTCCGGAGGGCAGGTCTCCTTCCAGCCAGTGTCATCTGGGCTCCACAGATTTCATTTCATTTCAATAGGGGACTCCCCCTCCCCGGGGGGCACTACGCAGCTCTTTACTCCCGCTCCCCCTCCCCCGCAGTCCTATCTCTTTCAACCACTTCTGCTGGGCCATTTTGGCTCCTGTCTGATGAGGACAAGCGTTCAGGAACCTTGTCCCCACCAGTGGTAGGAATGTGGAGCTCGAGGCTCCCAAGAAGGCTGGTGGAGGTGGAGATCCCCCCGGGTAGGAATGCTCATCCAGTCTCTCACAAGTTCAATGAGACCAGCACTAAGATTCAAGCAAGATTATACCAATGAACTTTAGAGACTTCGGATTTTTGAAGCAACGTGGAAACCAGTATTTCAAATCATTCTTTATAATTACTGCCACCCACAGTGAGCACATCAAGGGAAACCTTTACTTTGATAATTCTAGGAGGTAAAATTTCACCCCAGGAACCACTTTTATCTTCCACCAAACACCTGCAGGTTGTAAAGGAGTTCAGGGGGAGGCAAGAGCCCAGGATACGTGTGTTTGGGAGTGGGGGTGGTAAAGGGAAGGCGGACAGGATTCCAGAAGGGCTATGAGTATGGAAGTCTTACTTCTTAATTATCTGAAGCAGGAGAGGCAGTATAATTAGGATATAAAGGAGTGCAGCTGGAGAAGAGTCAGAAAGACTGAAATCATGATAAAGGTTCCTGGCTTTTACTTGCCAGGTTGAATAGACCATAGACTCCTCACTGAGGGGAGGTGAGAAGGAGTCTGTCTGTCTTCATAGATCACAGCTTTCTTTTATTTTTATTTATTTTAAAAAAGATTTTATTTACCTATTTGATGAGAGAGAGCGTGCATGTGCACAAGCAGGAAGAGCGGCAGGCAGAGGGAGAAGCAGGCCTCCCGCCGAGCAGGGCGCCCGATGCGGGGCTCGATCTCAGGACCCTGGGATCATGACCTGAGCTGAAGTCAGCCGCCTAACTGACTGAGCCCCCTAGGTGCCCCACGGCTTTCTTTTATTGCTCTTGCCTCCGCTAAGACCAGTGGAGTTAGGCTTGATGCCTAGGCCAGGGCTGCCTCCTGCCTGTTTTAAGTCTCCAAAAGTCAACAGTTGACATGGAAAACCTGACTAGTGACTGGGAAGTAGGGAGTGAATGGCAGGTGAGGCTGGAGGTGGGGAGGTGGCAGGGGCTGGGAATCTGTGGAACAGAGTAGAGTATTAAGTCCTGGACTAAGGATTGGGGGCCAGGCTGCCCAAATTGGCAGCTGGAGAAGGAGCCTCATGTACGAGGTGGCACTGCCAGCAGCTGGGCCTATGGGTCTAGAAAGCCTGATTAGGGTCAGGAACTGAAGTACTTCCGGGTCCTTTCAGGTGGAAGATGCTTTTATGGGCTAGGCTGGGCCAACCAGTCAGAAAGCAGTCCTCAGAGCGTTACCCTGCCGCCCCTGCCTGATAACCATAGTACACAAGAGCCAGGCCACTGCGTCTTATCCTGTTCTACACACTGGCTCTAGATGGTTTTTACCACATAACTCAAACCCGGCACTTGGGACTACTCCACAAGTCTCCAGCATACTTTTGGGAATGCCCCCCCCCGTCCTTTTTAAAGTTTATTTAAATAAATTTTACACCCAACGTGAGGCTCAAACTCACAACCCCGAGATCAAGAGCCTCATGCTCTACTGACTGAGCCAGCCAGGCGCCCCATGGGAGCCCTTCTTTATTGGGAAATAAATACAGAGTCAAACAGGTGGGCCAGCCAACATCTGTAGTTCTGAGGGCCAAGAGAAAGGAGTCTGACTTGCTCAGAACTCAGATCTCCATGAGCTGGTCACTCCCCACGATCACCTCGTTCACTCGTTTGGCTACAAAAGAGAAGAAAAAAGTTGTTTGAGAACTGGCAGTAAAGGTGTCATTTCAAACCAAATTATTTCTAATTTCTATGTTCATAAACATTTATTAGTCTCCTATGTGGCTCTGCTCTTGAGAAGATCTTAGGAATACAATTTGCTAAAGGGGTTATAGGAGAGGCAGCATTTTCTCACACAGGAGGAAGGGACTCACTCTTTTTAAACCTAGCTTCCGGGGGACTTCACATAGGAGGGGAACTGGATGGGTCTTACAGGATGAACAGAGTCTTTTCAGGCAGTGTATCAAAGGGAAGGCATTCCAGGCTGTTGGAACAATGTGAGCAAAGGTACAAAAATACAAGGAAGGCAAACATGAAATACTGTGGTGTGGCCAAATGGTAGGGGTGGGGGAAAGGGGTGAGAAGCAGTGGCACTAAACAGTTAAACGGAGATATCCAAAGGAGAAGGGGTGATGCTTCACATATAACATGGAAATAATACCACCTCCTGCAGAGTTGTTGTGAGAATTCAAAGACTTAAAGAATCCTCAAGTGGTGGATAAGCAGTGGCCATTATTTTGTAAAGTCCAAAATGTGGCCCTCCCTGACCTGATCCTTGCCTACCTCTCCAGCTTCATGTTCCACCATTTTGCAATTATACCTACAAGCCATATTATTTTGTAGCTCTAGACCTCTGCACAGGCTGTTCCCTCTGTCTAGAATGCCTTTCTTGCCCCTCATCCCATCACACTCTTGCCCTAAATGCCCTAACCAAGCACCTCCACTATTAGTGGCGCCTTCCCTTCCAAACTGTCCGTTTCCCGCCTTGTGAAAACACGACCTGATACATACCTCTGTCTCTGCGTCGTTATCTCATTCTCCTACACCTCCCATTAAGAATCTCAGCGAGGGGGCCAGTGTGTTGATGTTTCTACCCCAGTGTCTACCACAGCTACCGGCACAGGAAGATTTCAGAGGTCCCGGGTAGTGCGGAGGACGGGGTATGATTATTAAGTGGAGAGCGAAGGTTGAAAGGAGATGAGGGTTGGTAAGAGTCGAGAAGCTCAGAGAATTGTAAAGCTGAGTGTAGGCAGTCCAAGATATTTTGAAGAGAAGGAGCGAAGAGGAAGACTATGAGCCCTCAATATATTTAGGGGAGCACCGTGGAAGTTGACCAGTGATGGGGTGAAGGGTGAGAAAAGGGTTAGTTTTCTAGGAATAAGAGCAATAGAATGGAGGCAGTGAACGAATGGTCGGGAAGGGGTAGGGGGACCCAGGGGCATGTTATCTACTTCTTGCCTGGAGGTAGGGGGCACATGCAGGAGACAGGAGAGTTTTCCTGCCCTCTATTGGCTCAGACAGAAAAAGCTGACCAGCTGGCTGGAAATGGATTCTTTCTGGGCAAGCTTCCCATGGTTTCTAAGGATCCAACATGTTTCTTGTCACACTTGGGAGCCTGAATGTGACCCTGATAGGGATTGGGGGCCAGGCTGCCCAAATTGGCTTTCCTGATGCTCTACTTCAGTCTTAGAAGGCTTTGGTGCAGCAAAATGAAGATCCTTGATGATGGGACCAAGATTGATAGAGACATGTTTGAGTTTGTTCATACTGCCCATAGGCTGAAGCCTCTAAGGGGGTTTCTGACTGCAGCTTTGGAGACCTTAAGAATTCAGACACGTCTTCCGTTCTACCCACTTTTCAGCTTTGCTTCTTGCTATATCTCCCTTGTGCCCTATATTCTAGATTTTGCAAATGGTTTGCAGTTTCCAACACATCGGATTTTTTTTTGCCTTCAAGTGCTTGCTTACATGGGTTCCCCTTTGCTTGAGAGGTTCTTCCCTTTGTGTATTTGATAAACAGCCCAAAAGTTCAAGATTTAGCATTAATTCCTTCCTTGGGCCAGAACTGACCGATTTCTCTTTTATGTCCTTAATTAACCCTGACAGTCTCCTACCATCATACCTGAGAAACTTTTCCATAATTCTTTCTTTACTTGTCTGTTTCTGTACTGGGGGCCTTTGGACAGCAAGAGGCAAATCTGACTCATCTTTACACCTCTAGCCTAGAATATAGGAGGCAGTAATAGTTGGTTGAATGTGCGTGTGTTTTGGGGGTTATGTGAGAGTGCAGATGTAGGAAACAGAGCATATATAGAAGAGAAGGCCCCCAACCTCTTTGTCGAGAGTGTAACTGACACATTCGGTGCGTTAGGGCAAGGGCGCTTAGGGATCCAGAGCATCCTCAGGCCTATTTCTCTAACTTTCCCCATAGGAAGGGAAAACTCGGTCTTGGCTTTTCACCAAGTTTGCTGTTACGGCACCATGTTGGACGGAGGCAAACTCAGAGAAGGAAAAGATAGGAAAGGGAGGAAGAAAAGGTGACAATGTGGAAAAGACCTTCTGAATCAGAAGGACTTGAGTTCTAATTTGCCTTTGAGCAGATTATTTCATGTCTTTGGGCTTTAGTTTTCTCATCAAGTAGGGATTCTATAAGATGGAGAGAAAGAGCCCAGCATGGTGCTCTGATAAGTATTAAACAGAAGTTACAGAATGGGGCTGGGGCCGGCCTCCTTTTTACGCTTCATAGCCATCTGTTTTCTTCAGTGAAAGGAATGGGAAGGAGGCCCAGATACTGCTCAGGCTGTGAAATTCCCTAGGGCTGGGGATGGTCCTGGAGTGTGACTGTCAATCAGGATCCACCCTTGAGATAAGACTGACCAGAAAAGAACAAAGGAAATACTTCTTTGGCTAGCTTCTCAGGGGACCTCCAAAAGCTGCTTTTTACCCTTTATCCCTCTACAGCCATGAGTCAGCCTCATCATCGCCTATCTAGACTCTTACATTTATTCTTCCTTCACCCAGTCTCTCCCTAGTTTCCAGAGATACTGCGCTGCTCTGAAGACAGTCTTAGTTCTTTTTTTTTTTTTTTTTTTAAAGATTTTACTTATTTATTTGACAGAGAGAGACACAGCGAGAGAGGGAACACAAGCAGGGGGAGTGGGAGAGGGAGAAGCAGGCTTCCCGCTGAGCAGGGAGCCCGAAAAGGGGCTCGATCCCAGGACCCCAGGATCACGACCTGAGCGGAAGGCAGACGCTTAACGACTGAGCCACCCAGGCGTCCCGACAGTCTTAGTTCTAATTAACACTCTACTTTGGCCCTCAGTGCTCCAGACCAGAAGGGCAAATGAGGTGTCTGGCTGGGGCAGACAATGCTTTCTTTTGCTCCGCCAAGCTCCAAATACACACCTGAGCCCTGTTTGGCCTGCCCTACCCACTTTTCCCTCTACCCTCTGGTCTGCTCTTGGCCTGGGGATGGGAGAAGACTTGCTTATTGGGATTCAGGGAAGAGAGACTAGATCTGGCATTTTGGGGATGGATGTATTTTCATGGGGATTCTGTAAGGTGGAGGAAACCTGGAGGGAGTAACAAGCCGTACTCGTTCTGCTTGGCCAGGGCTGGAAGCAGGTTCCAGTAAACACTTGAAAAGTTCTGGGCTGGAATCAGATCCTAAGGATCCTTCCCTCAGAGTACAACGGGAGGCTGGTAAGCTGAGGAGAAACCACCACCGGGGACAGAAGGGAATGACAAGCTGCATATGAAAAGCTGCACTGCTGGGAAGCTGGGAAGGATTCCTGCTAGCCAGGACTTGACCTATATGCCTGTCAGGTCTACTTTCATGGCCACAGGACTGGTCACTGTGGTCACAGGGAAGAGATCCAAGTTCCCTCACTGACAATAAGAAGAGACTCACATGAAGTTTCCAATTAGGGTCTCCAGGTTTTGACTTTGTTGGCTGTGGCTTTTCTACTGGCTTGAGCAGGAGGTCAAACTTGACTACCAGGATTTTTGCCAGAAATAATCTCATTAACTGAGCATGCTGGGGCGCGGGTGAGAAAACCCAGAGTTCTGTTAGAAAATGGCTTGTTCTGCTGGTGGTGCTAGAAGAGGCCAGAGAGGGCTACAGTGGGTTATAAGAGTCACATTTTGGGGGTGTAAGACTCATATGGACGTAGTAACTCTCTGGTATGCAAATGATTGAAATCTGGAGAGGGGACAGCGCTGCTTCTGAGGATGAATGTTTTTTTTCTGAAATCCCTCCAGGTGAGGAAGATTGACTGGGGACTCTGCCATCTACTGAGGTGTTTGCTGCTGAGGATCTGAGTTGCTGATGTTTGTCTGGGTCATCCACAGTAAAAGGTCTCGAGTGCTGCACTAATGGCTAGGAATTTGCCTTCTCCATACGGCTCAGCTGCAAGGACAAGTGACAGTGGCAACAGATGACCGGCCAGGAGTAACTGTGGCAGGAAGGCACTGACTCCTGTGTTGGATGCACTGGTCCATCCAGCATAGAGGACAGAGCAGGAAGTGTTGGGATTCTCCAGTTTAGAGTCCAGATGACTTCTCTGGCCACCTCTCTTTCAGGAGGACCGTTAAAGGGCCTCCTTCTAAAATGGGGACACACAGTGTTAGAGCCAGAAGTCCATGAGATGCTAAAGCCTATGACATCCTAGGAGTTTGGCTAGCCCAGCCTTGTGCTCCCTGATGCCATGACTCAAATCCTCAATATCTGGCATTCAGTTGTCATGCATGCATTCTACACACAGACTGGAAAGAGTCCTTGGCAGAGTGAAAGGAAGAAGCACCATTACTTTGCTGGAAATGGGGAGAAGCAGAACCTGTGAGGTTCCAGGTTCCAGCACACAAGAAAGGAGGGATCTTCTAGGGTGGTGACAAATGGAGTTCATGCATTCAAATATGCCTATGGAATCTAAACTCTTTTTTTTTTTTAAGATTTTATTTATTTATTTGACAGAGGGACACAGCGAGAGCAGGAACACAAGCAGGGGGAGAGGGAGAGGGAGAAGCAGCCTTCCCGCGGAGCAGGGAGCCCGATGCGGGGCTCGATCCCAGGACCCTGGGATCATGACCTGAGCCCAAGGCAGACACGCTTAACAATGACTGAGCCACCCAGGCGCCTCATGGAGTCTAAAGTCTTAAAAACCACAAAAGGCAGCGGCTCCTGGCGCCAGGAGGGACTGAGAGAAGAAAGCACTGGAGGATCCTTCTACTTTTTGCTGAGCAGGAGAGAATTTACAGAGACAAAGAGGCAGGAAGGAGGTGGAAGAAACATTGTTTGGGGCCACAAACCCAAAGAGAAGAGAACAAAGGACAGAGAAATGCAATGAGGTGACAGGGAGGGGAAAGGATAAGAAAGCAGCTCCACAGACCAGCTGAGCAGCTGCTTTTAGAACTCTGGGGACCCTTTCCAAGGCCTTCCGTGGAGTCAGAGAAAAGGCTGGGTCTTGTGAATCCTATTTAAAAAAAATTTTTTTTTATTAAGAGTTTTATTTATTTATTTATTTATTTATTTTTAAGTAAGCTCTAGGCCCAGCATGGGGCTTGAACTCATAACCCCAAGATCAAGAGTTACATGCTTTACAGACTGAGCCAGCCAGGTGCCCCAATCGAATCCTATTTTATTTTAATTAATTAATTAATTAATTAATTTAGAATCCTTTTAAAAAAAATCTCATTTATTTATTTGACACAGAGAGAGAGAGAGAGAGCGTGCACAAGCGGGGGGAGCTGTAGGCAGAGGGAGAGGGAGAAGCAGGTTCCCTGCCAAGCAGGGAGCCCAATGTGGGACTCTATCCCAGGACCCTGGAATCATGACCTGAGCTGAAGGCAGTCGCTTAGCCAACGGAGCCACCCAGGCGCCCCTGCATCCTATTTTAAAGAAATTACCAACAGGCCCCAGCTGCTCAAGAAAGAAGTTTCTCTGTAACCCAAGGGTAGGCCTGAGTGAGCTGGTATGTTGAGTAGGAGAAAGAATGAAGACCTGGGGTTCCTGAAGACCAGAAAGAGCTGGGATATGGAAGCCAAATATATTTTTCTAATTGATCTGGGAAAGATGGACTAAAGGGAGAAAAGGTCTATAACTGATCAAATTCTGCTGGGCAAGCCAGGAGTGGCTTCTTTCTCTGGTCTTTTTGGAGGCTGTCTTGCAATAATTCAGGCTGAAGACCCAGTTCTGTCATTTACTAGCTATGTACCTTGGGTAAATTTCAACTTTTCAAAGTCTCAGTTTCCACTTCACCAAATGGGTCAATAATGAATCCCTACCTCAGAGAGTTTTCATGAGAGACCGATAAGGTAAGTGTATGTGAGAACATTTTAAAGATACAAACAACAGGGGCGCCTGGGTGGTGCAGTCGGTTAAGCGTCTGGCTCTTGGTTTCAGCTCAGGTTGTGATCTAAGGATGGTGAGATTGAGACCCGCGCAGGGCTCCGCACTCAGCACAGAGTCTGCTTGTCCCTCTCCCACCGTCCCTTGCACTCCTCCTGTGTGTGTGCACACTCTCTCTCTCTAAAAAAAGCTACAAACAACAACTGTAAGCCAATGGCACTCCAGGAGGGGAGCGCCATCCATGCGGTGGGTGTTGGGTGCACCAGCCCTCGCCCTCGCCCACCATTACAGAAGAAAACACCAAAGGCTGCGGTGCTGCCCTTGACCAATACTCCTGCTTGAAAGTTCTCTGGTGGAGCACTGGGTGCAAGGTGTCTGCTCCTAATTCAACTAAAAATGCCGACCTTCCTTGTCACAAGGGCATGGACGTATGACCAGGCTTCACCTACAGATGCAGTCACCCCAAACTCTGGGCTGGGAGCTAGTGATACTAAGAAGCAGGAACCAGAGAGAATCCACTTGGGGCCTGCTGGGTGGTAGAAGCAGCAGTGAGGTGAGGACGGCAGTGGGGTCCTCGGCACAATGGTTGGGGGTGTACATCTTGGCTGGAACCCAGTTTTTAAGCTCAATCGTAGAACTGTGGGCTTGAATTGTTTTATCGGCTTAAATCAGCCAGAGTTAGTTTATGATGCTTTTAACAAAGAACCTTACTGGCAAACTAGTGACAGTCAGGAAAGGCCTCTCAGAGATGACCATTGTCACATATAGAGGAAGAAAGTGCTTGAGAGTTTCATCTCAAGTAGAGAAATAAAGGTGAAGGATGGTTTCAGGCCAAGGCCACACCTCCCCAATTCATTTATCAATGTTACATGTGGTTCTTATTTTTTTTTTTTAAATATATTTTTTTTAAAGATTTTATTTATTTATTTGAGAGAGAGAGAATGAGAGATAGCACGAGAGGGAAGAGGGTCAGAGGGAGAAGCAGACTCCCCGCTGAGCAGGGAGCCCGATGCGGGACTCGATCCCGGGACTCCAGGATCATGACCTGAGCTGAAGGCAGTCGCTTAACCAACTGAGCCACCCAGGCGCCCCTACATGTGGTTCTTATATCAGCATTAAGTTTAGAAAAAAAGTAAGGAGAGATCTCATGATAACTGCAACCATCTCAAATATGCCTTTCTTGGAACCATTTCTGCACTGAAATTTCAGAAAATATGCTCTATGGATCCCAAATTCATTCACTCATTCCCTCCCTCCCCCCCACCACTATAAACTATAAACCTGTTCTGAGAGCTAGGGATGCATATTGAAATAAGTCAATCCTTGGCCTTAAGGATCTCGGTCAGTAGAGAAGGCAGATTCATAGATAACTGCCATAACTTTTAATAAAGGTGCTGACAAAGTTCAGGGGTGCAGAGGAAGAAGGAATGCTTAGGTTGGCTGTGGGCAGTCATGGGAAGAGTCAGGGAAGGTTCTGCAGAGCAGAAAACACTTAGGAAGAGTCTTCAAAAGAGGAATTCCAGAAAGAGAGGGCACGTACAGAGGCGTGGAGAGGCACACCAGCACTGCGTGGACGGGGCACTCTAAGGCCCTTGCTGTGCTCCAGAAGCTGTGTGTGCTCCTCACAACATTTACTTGTATTTAATTCTCACAACAATTGTTGTGAGACCATGAGACCACCCAAGACCATGATTATTGTCTCAACTTTTCTAGTTTCGAAAATCTAAGGTCTAGGGATGAAAAATATTACCTGATGCACATCCATGAGTTGCACAGCTGAGATGTGAATCTAGGTCTGTTTGATTCTAAAGCTCCAAAGGGAGGTATGTGGCTTTAGAAAAGCGAAGGAGAGGGACGCCTGGGGGGCTCAGTCATTAAGTGTCTGCCTTCGGCCCAGGTCAGGATCCCAGGGTCCTGGGATCAAGTCCCGCATCGGGCTCCCTGCTCAGCGGGGAGCCTGCTTCTCCCTCTGCCTCTCTCTCTCTCTCTCTCTCTCTCTCTCTGTCTCTTATGAATAAATAAATAAAATCTTTAAAAAAATGAAAAAAATAAAAAGGGAAGGAGAAAAAACCTGAAGAAGGCCTCTGTTTGCTGTGGTTTCTACCAATTCAGAATTGGTGGGTTAATTCCTTCAGCAGCTCTCCTACTCACTCCACTATACTCTAGCTGTAGACATAATCTCAAAAGAAATTAGCCCATTCTAATTGATCTTGAACTTTTTGTCTACATTTTGATTAAAAACATCCAGCCAAAGTATGGACCATTGAAATTCTTAGCCCAGCAGAGACACCCCGATGTTCATATGTCTCTCATACACCACGCACAGGCACACCTCAGAGACAGTGTGTGTTCGGTTCCACTACAATAAAGTGAATATCACACTAAAGCAAGTCAAATGAATTTTTTGGTTTCCCAGTGCATATAAAAGTTATGTTTACACTATACGGTAGTCTATGAATTGTGCAATAGCATTATGTCTAAAAAATATATATACATACATTAAAAATGCTTTATTGCTACAAAATGCTATCATCTGAGCTCTCAGCAAGTCATAATCTTTGTGTTGGTGGAGGGTCTTGCCTTGATGTCGACGGCTGCTGCCTGGTCACGGTGGTGGGCGCTGAAGGCTGGGGTGGCTGTGGTGATTTCTTAACATAAGACAACAGTGAAGTTTGCAGCAATGATTGATTCTTCCTTTCAGAAATGATTTCCCTGTAGCATGTGATGCAGTTTGACAGAATTTTACTCATGGCAGAACTTTCAAAATTGGAGTCAATGCTCTCAAACCCTGCAGCTGCTTTAGCAATGAGTTTATATAGTTTAAATCTTTTCTTGTCAATTCTACAATCTTCACAGTATCTTTTACCAGGAGTAGATTCCAGCTCAAGAAACCACTTTCTTTGTTCGTCCATAAGATGTAACTCCTCATCTGTTCAGGTTTTATCAAGAGATGGCAGCGATTCAGCCACATCTTCAGGCTCCACTTTTGAACCTAGTAGTTCTCTGGCTCTTTCCACCCCATCTGTGGTTACTTCCCCCACTGAAGTGTTGAACCCCTCAAAGTCACCCATGAGGGTTGGGATAAACTTCTTCCAAAGTCCTGTTAATGTTGCTATTTTGACCTCTTCCTGTGGATCACAACTGTTCTTCTTCTTTTTTTAAAAAGATTTATTTATTTATTTTAGAAAGAGAGAGAGAGAGAGCATGTGGGGGCAGAGGGGAAGGGAGAGAGGATCTCAAGCAGGCTCCCCACTGAGCTCAGAGCCCAATGCAGGCTCAATCATAGGACCCTGAGATTATGACCTGAGCCGAAATCAAGAGTTAGATGCTCAACGGACTAAGCCACCCAGGTGCTCATGAATCACAAATGTTCTAAGGACATCTAGAATGGTGAATCTTTTCTAGAAGGTTTTCTCTTTCTTTCTTTTTTTTTTTTTAAAGATTTTATTTATTTATTTGTCAGGGAGAGAAAGAGAGAGAGAGAGGTTGAGAGAACGAGTGGGAGGAGCAGCAGAGGGAGAAGCAGACTCCCCATGAAGCAGGAGCCCAACGTGGGGCTCGATCCCAGGACCCTGGGGTCATGACCTGAGCCGAAGGTAGACGCTTAACCAACTGAGCCACCCAGGCGCCCCTCTGGAAGGTTTTCAATTTACTTCACCCAGATACATCAGAGGAATCACTATGGCAGCTACAGCCTTAAGAAATGTATTTCTTTTTTTTTTTTTTTAAATAAATAAAGTTTATTTTACCTGATTGTAAATGAAGTACATATTCATACTATATCCAGAAAATGTATTAAATTTTTATAACATCTCTGAAATTCAGGCCAGACCCAGAACAAACAGCATTACAGTTGAATTTGCCTATAGATTCTCACTGAATGGGCTAGAAAAACCATATATAACATCCCTAACGAAGCTGCAAGTTTCCAAGCACTTTTGTATTACAACTTTCTTTTTTAAAAATGTGAATCATAATGGTTTCTCCACACTTACATTAATTTTTAATCACAGTCTCTCATGCTGCTGATTGAATTCCTTACCACTGTTAATGGTCTTTCTTGTAATATTCATTCATTTAAAATATGTATGCTGATGCCATATCTTATTTTTCAAAGGAAACCTTTTAGTTGACATTTTGCTCCACTGAATCCAGGACAGCACTTCCATTCCAATGAGGTAACGATTTTATGTTGCATCCTGTAGACAGGATTTGATATCTTCTGAGATCTCTGAGGGCAGGATCCACCGGCCCAGCCACAAGGCCCTTTCCCACTTGGAATATAAGTGATGTGGTTGTCTAGTATCACTGTGGGAGATAATCTGGTATATACATAAGCACACCAATTCTTTCCTCTAGTTGTTTCAAAACTTGATTTTTGATAGTTGGTTTTCTGGCTTCCACTGCTGTCACCTCTGCTGAGGTATGTTTCCCGTGGGGACCGATTTCCCAGGCCGCCTTAATATCCTTTGCACATGATGTATAGTAGACGCTAACATGTGGAAACCTCTGTGGGCCTCTCTTTAGGCTGTCTCCAAATATTCACTTATTCGCAGAAGCAGAGAACAGGAACTTAAGAGGAACAGAGGGAAAAAGCACCCTTGCCTTTCTTTTTTTTTTTTTTAGAGAGAATGAGCAAGTGGGGCGGCGGGGGGGAGGTGTGTGTGGGGCAGGGGCAGAGGAAGAAGGAGAGAAAGAATCTTAAGCAGGCTCTACGCCTAGCATGGAGCCTAACGTGGGCTTGATCTCATGACCCTGAGCCGAAATCAAGTCAGACGCTTAATGGAATGAGCCACCCAGGAGCCCCAAGAAATGTATTTCTTAAATAAATAATAAGACTTTTACTCCTTGATCCGTGGGCTACAGAATGGATGTTGTGTTAGCAGGCATGAAAACAATATGAATCTTACTGTACATCTCAATCAGAGCTCTTGGGTGACCAAGTGCATCATCAATGAGCAGTAATATTTTGAAAACAATCTTTTTTTCTGAGCAGGAGTTCTCAACAGTGGGCTTAAACCATTCAGGAAATAGCTGTAAACAGATGTGCTGTCATCTAGACTTTGTTGTTGCATGTACAGAGCATAGGAAGAATAGATTTAGCATAATTCTTAGGGGCCCTAGGATTTCCAGAATGACAAATGAGCACTGGAATCAGCTTAAAGACTCTAGGGGCATGCACTGGCTGTTTTGTCTACATTGAAAATCTGTTGTTTAGTGTAGTCACCTTCATGAATTATCTTAGCCAGATCAGAAGCCCCAGTTGCATAATGGATAAGGCACTGGCCTCCTATCTTAGCCAGATCTTCTGGAAAACTTGCTGCAGCTTCTACAGCAGCCCTCGCTGTTTCACCTTGCACTTTGTTGTTACAACGATGGCTTCTTTCCTCCAACCTCATGAACCCACCCTTGCTAGCTTCCAACTTTTCTTCTGTAGCTTCCTCCCCTCTCTCGGAATTGAAGAGAGTGAGGGCCTTGCTCTGGGTTAGGCTTTGGCTTAAGGGAATATTGTGGCTGGTTTGATCTTCTATTCAGACCTCTCAAACTTTCTCCATATCAGCAATAAGGTTGTTTTGCTTATCATCTGTGTGTTCACTAGAGTAGCACTTTTAACTTCCTTCAAGAACTTTTCCTTTGAATTCACAACTTGGTTGTTTGGCGCAAGAGGCCCAGCTTTCCGCGTATCTTGACTTTTAACATGCTTCCCTCACTTAAGAGCTTAATCGTTTCTAGCTTTTGATTTAAAGTGAGAGATGTGCAACTCTTCCTTTCACTTGAACACTTAGAGGCCACTGTAGGGTTATTAATTGGCCTAATTTCATTTTTTAAAATTTTTAAAAAAGATTTTATTTATTTATTTGAGAGAGAGTGTGTTAGTGCACAAGCTGAGGGAGGGGCAGAGGGAGAGGAACAAGCAGACTCCCCAACGAGAAGGGAGCCCGATGTGGGGTTTGATCCCAGGACCTTGAGATCATGACCCGAGCCAAAGGTAGACACTTAACCGACTGAGCCACCCAGGCACCCCAACTGGCCTAATTTCAATATTGTCTCTCAGGAAATAGGGAGGCTGGAGGATAGGAAAGAGACTGGGGAATGACTGGTTGGTCAAGCAGTTAGAACACACACAAAGTTTATCAGTTAAGTTTGCCATCTTATATGACGCAATTCATAGAGCCCCCGCTCCCCAATTACAATAGTAACATCAAAAATCACTGATCATAGATCACCATAACAAATATGATAATAATGAAAAAGTTTGAAATATTGCAAGAATTACCAAAATGTGACACAGAGACATGAAGTGAGCAAATGTTGGAAAAATGGCACCTAGAGACTTGCTTGATGCAAGGTTGCCACAAACCTTCCACTTGTAAAAGAAATGCAGTATCTGTGAAGCACAATAAAACAAGGTACCTGTATAGTTTTTCTCCAGCTGTAGAGCAGAGTGAGCTGACAGCACAGCTCACAGCATCACCTCTAAGAGAACAGCTCTGAGTGAATGGCTTCTGAAGAAGCTGCTAACCTTCCTCCAGGAACCTATGGGACTACCTCTCTTAAATATCAGGTGAGACAAGGTGCTCAAGGAGTCTAGGACATCAAAAGCTAGTTTCAATGCTTTTGTTGGATTACTGGCCCTTCTCACATAGGTCCAAGAGCTACACTGTAAAGTATCGGTGCTAGTCTGGGCCATCAGATCTTTTTGGTATGTTTTAAAATTTTTGATAATAAGCCTGCATGCATTTATGAGCTTATCTGTAAGATATATTCCTAAAAATGGTACTGTTAAGTCAAAGTTAAAAGGTTTAACAATGATGTCAATTCCCCTCCAAAGATGGCTTTATCGATTCATGTTCTCACCCACAGAGTATGCATGTGCTTGTTCCCTAATCGTCACCAGCACTGAGTACCATCTGTACTACTACGCTAGGTAAAAAATGGCACCTGTGATTGTAATTTGGTTTACCTCTGGCGTCAATCCTCTGGCCACTTCCAATTAGGCAGTTCTTGATGTCTGCTCCCTTCTCGATCACAGCATTGTTGCAGATGACACTGCCCTGGATGTTGCTTCTGTAACACAGGAGCCAAGTTAAAGAATGCCCGTGGCTCTCATCACCATCCTCACCACTATGGGTTGGGGGTTCTGGCTCCTCCACAGGCTAGGAATAGCTGCTCCATCCAGGTAATGGCTACATGCCTCAAGTTATCACTAGGAGACAGAATGGCTCAGTGGCGGCAAGCGTGGACCTGGCTTTAGCAAAGTCCAGAGTTCGGATATGCTCATAATGATCTTTCCTGCCAAGGCTTGAAAACTGCAGACCCTGTGACTTCAGTTCTTTAGGTACCCCAGACCTGGAGGTCTAAACTCCACCCAGTCTCTCCTTATTTGGTCTGGGTGGGTAGAAACTGGCACTAGTCCCTGGACTGACCCATCACTCTGCTTCTCATCTGGGAATATATCCCAAATTTCATTTAAGGCTTAGATCCCATGAATCTTCTTAGGTCAGCTATGGAAACAATAGGTGCCCCACAGCTCTCACTACAGACTCTGGTTAATCAAAACCAAACTCACTTAGAAGACAAAAAACCAAAACCCAAAACCCAATGTTTTTTAAACTAGCTCCATGACACATCAAAGACTACTCCATATCCTAAAGCCACATTCTCAAGAGTAGCACCTCTTGTTCTTAGCATTTGAATGTGTTTAAAGAGCATCTTTCTGGCTCCTGAAGACCAGTGCATGAGAAGAAAGTCCTTTTGAAAATCTTTGCTAGCACACATCACACATTGCCCACCCTACTCTATGCTTGGTGTTGTGCAAATAAATACTCTATGTACATTGTAGGAGTGACTTACAAATCCAGACATTTCATCAGAAAAATCACCTGGGCAGTGTAAAAAATAACAAACAAAAACACCCTCATTGTCCTGGCTTCCATCAATCTTTTTGGTAGGTCTGAGATGGGGGCTTCATGTATTTAATTAGAAAAAAAGAGCTTCCTAGATGATTCTAGGAGTATTATTTTTGCCTCTGATGCAGTAAAAATAACAACCACATTTTGCAGATGGGATAACAGATTTAGGGAAGTTAAACCATCTGCCCCAAACTACAAAACTGCCAAGTATCAGATTCAAATCTAGGTCTGCCTGACTCCAGAATCCATACATTTAATCATAATGGCATATAAAGAAATCAAAAGAAGAAAAGACTGGAGGAAGCTTGCTTGGAACAGCCAAGTTGCTCTTTGGAGCCAAATGGCTCTGTGGAAGGAAGGGCTCTGTCCTAACAGGGGAACATTCACTACCCTAAAGAGTCACAAGTGGGCTAGAGAGGAGAAGGAAGGTGAGTAGGAAGGGTGTGAGCTCCATTTAAACAAAACAAGACAAAACACCAATTAAGGAAAAATCCTCAGGCAACCCAGGAGGCGTGGGGGATGGGGAGGAGGACATTCCAAAG
Source organism: Callorhinus ursinus (assembly GCF_003265705.2). Taxonomy (NCBI): domain Eukaryota; kingdom Metazoa; phylum Chordata; class Mammalia; order Carnivora; family Otariidae; genus Callorhinus; species Callorhinus ursinus. The sequence continues at coordinate 1,710,713 of NW_027397080.1, read as the reverse complement.
ACTGAAACTATTAATGCACAGGCCATTAAAAAAGATTCTTCCCAAATGCCAAAACTTTAGTAAAATGCAGAAAAGGAATTCTAGCCCCGTTATGGCATTCCAGAGTCTTCTTTATCTCTATTCTTCTGGAAGGTTAAGCCAGTCAGAAAGCAGCAAAAGGCAAAAGCCACAGCACCTCTGTGGTGTGGGCTAGAGATAGGCAGACAGTATTAGTTTGTTTTTTAGTTTTTTAGCTCAAATTCAGAATACACTAAAAAAAAAAAAAATTGGGATACACAGTGGGTGGGCATTAAGGGACCTCCCAGAACTTTCCAACTTGCCTTCTGCTTTAGGCAAAGCAGTTCAGTTAGCAGTTAGAGTGGTTTCTGCTTCTTGATGAAAATTCCCCCAAAGAGTAGTAAGGAAGTATAGAAAGCCTCAGAAAACAGGCTCCTGGGACAAAGCAGGCTTATAATTGGCTACTTGATTGTCACTGCAAAGTCTCCTTTCTTTTTCCAGAGTGGGAGTAGGAGGATACTTCCTGCTCAGTAGTTTAAGAGCCTGAGAACGCATGCTCTGGAGCTAGGGAAGGGGTAAACATAGTTGGCAGATAAGAACAGCCAAGAGGAATTTAAGTGGCCATAATTAGAGACTACTACATGGCTATTCTGGAATTTGGGATATAAGTGGGAACCATTTCTGGAAGGAAGAGGCTAGATTGACTGAGGTCAGATTTCCGTAGCAATGGATAGCCTGGGTTCTCCTTATGTCCAGCCAGTCTGATTGAGGTGTTCAGGAACCTCGTCTCATCTAGTTTATGTGTAACTCCCTATGAGACCCATAAACTACCAACGTAGAATCTGCAGGTATGATGGAGGAAAAGTGGGTTGATTGAAAAGAAGCTGGGGGCTCTCCTGAAGCTCTTGGTCAGTGGATCTGTGGAAGGCTTTGAGATGAACACCTGACAAAATGCTTAGTGAGTGTGACGCTCTTTTCTGCCATTTGTTTCTTCATTGTTTCCTATTACCACTGCTATGGTCACAAGTCACCTCCATTAGCAAGGCTGAGGCATTCCGGAAAAATGTCAAGCCAATATAGCTTTCCATCTGTCCAGGAAGAAATTCCAAGATTAAGGATTTTCCTGGAAGTGTGTGTGGCTCATGCTGGAGAGGAAGGACTGGTACTACCATATCAAATAAGCCCTCTCCAAGGCTTGGCTGCCAATCTACAATAATGGCTTTGCCTTTTCTGCTCAGTGCATAAAGCAGAGGGGAGGTGACTTCCTCTACAGCTCAAGCAAAGAACTGGCTCAATGCCAAAACTATGGTTTTAACTCTTAGCTTGGTACTAAGTACTCTGCTGTGCTAATACCTGGGTGTGTTTTCTAAGAAGCTGTTGAAAGATGGCTAAGATTAACAGGGTTTTGGTCCTCATTTCTCCTTGGTGGGGTTAAATTATTATTATTTTTTTTGAGGGGTGGGGAGGGGCAAAGGAAGAGGGAGAGAGAATCTTAACCACGCTCCATGCCCAGCTCGGAGCTGAGCTGAAGACTGGGTTGGTTCACAACCCTGAGATCATGACCTGAGCCAAAATCAAGAGTTGGATGCTTAACTGACTGAGCCACCCAGGCGCCCCTTGGTGTGGTTAAATTTTAAGCAAAACTGCAGGCTTTGGGAAATTACCCTGAAAATCCTAATGTTTCAGGTGGAGAAGAGACCATGAGAAAAACACAGAGGTCTACAGTAAGATCTGTAGATCCACTGCATGGCCAGGCATACTATGCCACACCATGTTGTGGCCTAGACATAAGGAAGAAGTCCTGGGGGTGCCTGGGTGGCTCAGTCCGTTGAGTGTCTGCTTCCAGCTCAGGTCATAATCCCAGAGCCCTGCGTGTCAGGCTCCCCACTGAGCAGGGAGCTTGCTTCTCATCTCTCTCCCTCTGCCCCTGCCCCCTACTCTCTCTCAAATAAATAAATAAATAAAATCTTTAAAAAAAAAAAAAAAAAAAGGAAGAAGCCCTGGCCTGGGAAGCAAAATGGCCTCCAAATTCTAGTTGCTCTTGTCTTTGGTTAGAACTTTCTTCAGTTTATTACAGAAGGAAAGGGAATTCACATAACTCTGATGTTGAATATTTCTCAGTCATTACACAAAGCATTTTATGTTCATTATGTAACTTAATCCTTTAGGCAAGCCTGCAGGGATGGTGGTATTTATTCTAATTTTTACAGAGAAATTTGAGGCTCACAGAGATTAAGCAATGTGCCCAAGCATACATAGTGGTTAAGTGACTCTCCATTGTGTGAGGGGCTTGGACTCAGCTGGTGACTGGGCAGTATTTGGCAAAGAGCCATGAAACTTTTCAGTAACTCTGAGGACAGGTAGGTTCTTCTCTGGAGAGAGCTGGTAGGCTTTCTAAACTTACTCATAACCTTGGGTGATAAAAGAGTATGGACCTGAAGTTTTTCTAAGTATATGACTAAAGGCCTACTTTAGGCCAGCACACTACTTCAGCCCAAAGATTATGGTTGAGTCACCTGGATTTCCCCAGAGGCAAGAGCCTCCTAACCTTAGCCCAAAGGGTCGCTGTCCAGAAGTCCCTCTAGATGAAGAACCATGGATTATTATTATTATTATTTTTTAAAGATTTTATTTATTTGAGAGAGAGAATGAGAGAGAGAGAGAGAGCACATGAGAGGAGGGAGGGTCAGAGGGAGAAGCAGACTCCCTACGGAGCAGGGAGCCCGATGCGGGACTTGATCCCGGGACTCCAGGATCATGACCTGAGCCGAAGGCAGTCGTTTAACCAACTGAGCCACCCAGGCGCCCACCATGGATTATTTTTAATAAACTATTACAGGCACAGAAAAAAGTCTATACTAGCAGACAGTATATAGTATTGTTTTCCATGTTTTAAAATTTTATATAAATGCTGTAATTCTCTCTGTTTCTTTCTGCAACTTGCTTTTTTTCTCCTTCAACATCATTGTGATATTTATCCAGGTTAATTCATGTAATGAGACATAATGCTTGAAGAAATATTTCACCTTCCAGTCTCTGATCAATCTTGCTCTTGGTCCTCTAGATGAAAATGTATTGGCTTCAGTGAACAGGCTGAAAATTTCCTCCCTTTAGTTCGTGTGCCTCCCTTCACTATATAAAGGTTTAGTGGTGAGAAATGTCTCCCTCCTAAGAAATCTAAGTCCTTCCATTCCCTAAAGAGAGGCTAAAAAAAGAAAGGTTTGGAGGGAATCAAAGTAACAAGGTAACAACCTCAAAGAATTAAGCTGTAATATTCTCCATTTAAGAAGATGGGTTTAGCGTGGAGGCTTGCCTCCATGCTAAATGAGTCAAAAGTCCTAAGGAGCCCTTTTAAGTCCAGGAGATCTTTCCAAAGTTTCATAATTTGGTATTTTCAAGAGTGTTACTGAAGAAACATGGACAAAATTCTTCTAATAATCACGGTCCTTTGGCAACTCTAATTACCACAGATTTAATTTTATGTTTAAGGGAGTTCACTCTTATACTCAACCAACCCATTAATCAATATTTTGTTTCACTTCTTACTTGGCATGTCTTTTTTTTTTTTTTTAAAGATTTTATTTATTTATTTGAGAGAGAGAGAATGAGAGATAGAGAGCACAAGAGCGAAGATGGTCAAAGGGAGAAGCAGACTCCCTGCCAAGCAGGGAGCCCAATGCGGGACTTGATCCTGGGATTCCAGGATCATGACCTGAGCCGAAGGCAGTCGCTTAACCAACTGAGCCACCCAGGCGCCCGGTATATTATGTCTTCAAGTAGAGTTTTCCAGACGGTTCATGGGTGACACATCTCCTGAGCCACTGGAGTATTTCTGATGATTTTTTTTTTAAGATTTTATTAATTTATTTGACAGAGAGAGACACAGCGAGAGAGGGAACACAAGCAGGGGGAGTGGGAGAGGGAGAAGCAGGCCTCCCGCCGAGCAGGGAGCCCGATGCGGGGCTAGATGCGGGGCTCGATCCCAGGACCTGGAATCATGACCTGAGCCGAAGGCAGACGCTTAACGACTGAGCTACCCAGGCGCCCCTCTGATGATTTTATATTTCAACCATAACTTGACTAGCTATGGGATTCTTAGAGGTCACAATCATTTTCCCTCCAAATTTTCTAAATGTTGTTTCACTCCTAAATGGTTGCCTTAAATGTTATCACAGAAAAGTCTGAGGCCAGCCCTCCTATGTGCCTCAATGGTTTTTTCCTTTCAGTTCTATGTGCCTTGAGATTTTGCAAAAGAGATGTTTGCCAATTCTTTGGTTTACCCATGCCCTTATTCCTTTCACTGGTCAAATCTTGGTGTTCTCTTTGGATTTGATCTACATTCCATTGTGTCTGGCAGATATTCTTCAGTCTGTGTACAGATACGTGGTATTATCTAGTTTTATTAGAGATGAAGTTTCCTTTTCTGATTTTGCTTGTATGTTTTTATTCTGGTGAGGTTTTTTTTTTTTTTTTAAAGATTTTATTTATTTATTTGACAGAGGGAGAGAGCGAGAGCAGGAACACAAGCAGGGGAAGTGGGAGAGGGAGAAGCAGGCCTCCCACCGAGCAGGGAGCACGATGCGGGGCTCGATCCCAGGACCCTGGGATCATGACCTGAGCCGAAAGCAGATGCTTAACTACTGAGCCACCCAGGCACCCCTATTTTGGTGAGTTTTAAGGAGTGAAGCACTCCACCATTTTTTCTAGAAGTACACACGGCTCTCTTGACAGATACTCAGCCAATTATAGTAGGGAAGGTTAAATCAGGGATTCCTACTTTTCATTCAGTAAATACTTATAAGATATCTAGCACGTAAAAGGTATAGTATTAGGCATTAAGAGATACAAAGATATAGGAGAACTATTTCTGTATTCAAGGAATCTATAGCCTACTGAGGGAAAAAGAAAGATGCACTAAATGGCACACGAGCATACATCAAATGTTATGGGTGCACAGGGAACACAGGGGTGGGGGAGATAATTTCTGGCCAGGACAGTTCAAGAAGGCTGCATGGAGGAGTTGGCATATGTATTGGACCTTGAAAGATGAGTAGGAGGATTTCTATAGGTAAACATCTCTTAGAAAGAGGCAATTGAGGCAGAGTGAATGTCAGGAATAAAGGGGAGTAGAAAAGTAAGGGACCGAGTGAGCAGAGCAGTCAGTTGAATGTAGGTGAAGAGGACACCAGGGTAACAATGAGAAGCAATAATATATTGTTTGGCTCTGACAGTTGCCACTTGCTGCCTACAGAAAGCACAGGAAATCTAGGTGAAAACCTGGCTCCCTGGCCTGCCTGCCTGCATGTGAAGGAGCTACCTTACACTGCTGCTTGGGTCATTCACCGTGGACAAGGAGAAGATGCAGGAGATGTTGTTCAGAACCAGAAAGCCAAAGATAGAGAACACAGAACTGACAATGAAGTCCTGACAATGAAGTTTTCGCTAGACTTTGGATTCCTGGGCATCAGCTGTCACAGAACTTGGAATTTCTACCAGAAACCAAAAATGAGAAAGACAGGCAGGAGCCTTCCTTGCATGGTCTCACCTACACCTTCCCCAAGGTGGTCCTATTAGCATCCCTCAAGCCCTGAGGGCCTTGGGCAGATGTCCAAGCCACTGTCCAGAAACCTCGGCAGCTCACCGCTGCTGGCAGAGACAAGCAAGCCTAGAATATGAGAAACTCCCTTCTGGACAAATTCACACTCCTACTCTGCCGCTCAGTTCAGATGTAACAGCAGCAGGGTAATAAAGTCTCACACGACTGCAATTTAATTACTTTCCCCAAATTTACCATAAGTAATTAAAACGAAATGACCTGAAAATAATGGGAAAAGGTTCATATGGGATGCAGGATGTTTGATCTTATCACCACGAGCTAATTTGCCAGATTGGGTAACCTCTAATGGCCTCCCTAGTCATTAGCCCCATGCGGGCTGCCTATAGCTCTCCCTCAACCTTTTTAGTAGAAAAAATAGCAGCCACCACCATCTAAACCTTTATTGTTTCCCTAGCTTATGAGGCCATCCAAGACTATACCTCCTGCAAAACAGCAACTGACTCTAGGATATTATGCTAGGCATTCTCTATGAACTTCTCTCATATGAGCAAGTTGGAGTTTCTTATGGAGCTTTGGTTCCTCACCAAGTCTCTTCATGTCAATTCAGGACACCAATACTGGACTTTAAAGAGGTGCCAGAGAGCTGTTCCTTTGTCTGCCCGCCCACAGGAGGGGAGGGAGAGGTTGCTAATTAAAGCAAATGGAAAAGTCATGGCGTTGTCTTCCCTGGAAGGTCTGAGGCAAGATGAGACAGTGGAAGTTAAAAAGCCTCATGAGCTACTCTGGAATTAGGGGATCAAATGGATAAAGGCAAGTGTGGTTCTGGTTTGGAGAGAATGGTGATGCTGTTGGTCTCGTGCATGAATCCAGAATGGGGCAAAGAGTAGCAAGGGTGCAATGAGAAGAAAGTCTGGAATTTCATACTCTGCTCATCTGTAAAAATGCAGAAGTTGAGCCGGGTGACTTCTGAGGCCCCATCTTACTAACATTCCAGGACTCAGTGTTGGAGCTAGATCACAAGAAACCTGGAAGTTCAAACTTTATTCTAAAGGTGGGGGGGGGCGCACCTGGGTGGCTCAGATGGTTGAGCATCTGCCTTCGGCTCAGGTCATGATCCCAGAGTCCTGGGATCGAGCCGCACATCAGGCTCCCTGCTCCTTGGGAGCCTGCTTCTCCCTCTGCCTCTCTGTCTCTCATGAATAAATAAATAAAATCTTAAAAAAAAATAAAGGTAGGGGGAAGTCTTCAAAAAAAGTTTCTGAATAGAACAGGGACATGATCAGAGCTACCCGTTAGGAAGACAACACTGGCAACATGTCACCTCTGTGAAATGAGATAAATGATAAATGATGATGAGGATGATGAACAAATGACAGCTAACATTCTATGTCCAAGCACTGTTCTAAGTGCTTTATGTCTATTAACTTAGTATTCCCAATAAACCTATGAGGTAGTTCAATTTTCACCCCATTTTACAATGAGAAAATCAGGCACAAAGATGTAAAGTCAATTCCCTAAGTGACCAGTAAGTGACAGATCTGGGATTCGGTCTGGCAGTCTGACTCCAAAGTTCATGTTCTAATCCATAGGAGGAATGGCAGAAGGGCAGATTTGGAAGAATAAGAGAAATAGAGGCAGCAAAAGAAGTTAGAGAACACCACAATGGTTCAGGAAGAGGTCTCTGGGTCTGACCTCTTCTAACCTCTAGTCACAAACTGGCTACTGGATACCTCCACATACTTGGATGTCCTACAGGTACTTCCAACTTCATGTGCCCCACACAGGCCTCCTCTCCCCATAAATCTGCTCCTCCCTCACCCTTCCTCATCTCAGTGAGTACACTACCATCTACCCCATTTCCCCAACTAGAAACCTGGGCTTCACCTACCAACTGTCCTCTCCCTTATCCCTTAGGTTCCTCCCTTACCTTTTCCTTGTCAGTCTCCTTAGATTCCTTTTATTATGTCTAAAATTGTTGATGTTCCCCAAGGTTTTGTCTTGGTTTCTTTTGTTTTAAGGCCACACAATCTCCCTGGGTGATCTCTTCTACTCCCACAGCTTCGGTTACCATCTCTGTGCCCCCCACTCTCCCAAACCTTCAAACACAGGCTTCTTTCCTGAGCTCCAGTCCTGCATATCAAGTTCTGCATGTCAAGGCCGCCTGCCAGGAACTCAACTTATCCCAAATGGAACTCATTTCCCTGTCTCCCACCCTGCAAATCCTCTGCTAATTTCTATCTTAGTGAATAGCACACCAGAAACCTTATTGCTCAAGCAAGAAATGTGGAAGTTTTTCCTAATTTCTCTTTCACCTCACATATCCAGGCAATCACCATGCTTTATAGTTTTTAATCACCTTATTATTTCTCTTCCCTATTGCTACGGCTACTGCCTTAATTGAGGACTTCTATTTTATCAGGACTTTCAGTAGTCTTCCGTGCCTTCATGTTTACCCTCCTCACATCGCACTCCACAGTGTAGCCAAAATGATCTTCGTAAAATGTGGATTTAATTATGTTATTCCTTTCCTTTAAACTCTTAAATTACTGTAACCTATTAAACGTCTTAGGGGACAGTCCATGATTTGGCCCTTGGCCATCTGTATAGCCTTGTCTCCTGTCTATCCATTCCTCTTTGAATTCTATACTTTGGTTATTATGAATTATTTACCATTCTTTCATATAACAAATATTTATTGAGTTCCTGTAGGCTCTCAAGATATAACAGTGAAACAGAAAGATAAGGTACTTACATTCTCAAACTAACATTTACTTGTGACAGACAGGTAAACAAGATAAGGCCAGAGAGTGATAACGCTAGGAAGGAAATAAAACAGGTTGGTGTAAGGAGAGTAATTGGGACAGACTGCTTCTTTTTTTTTTTTTTTTTAAGATTTATTTATTTATTTTAGAGAGAGATTGTGTGTGCATAGGAGCAGGGAAGAGAGGGAGAGCGAGAGAGAATCTCAAGCAGACTCCGCAGCGGAGCAGAGAGCCTGACACGAGGCTTGATCTCATGACCTGAGCCAAAACCGAGAATAAGACACTCAACTGACTGAGTCACTCAGGCATCTTGGGACAGATTATATCTCATAGGTAGTCAGTGAAGCCTCTTCTTAAGTGATGAAATTCCAGGTAAGATCAAAATGAAGAGATGTTTCTGGAATAAGATATGCTCTCTCACACTTCGCACTTTTTTTTTTTTAAATCTTATTTATTTATTTGACAGAGAGACACAGCGAGAGAGGGAACACAAGCAGGGGGAGTAGGAGAGGGAGAAGCAGGCTTCCCGCAGAACAGGGAGCCCGATGCAGGGCTCGATCCCAGGACCCTGGGATCATGACTGGAGCCGAAGGCAGACGCTTAACTGACTGAGCCACCTAGGCGCCCCTCACACTCTTGATGTATCTAGAACATTCCTTTCTGCAACCTGGTGGCTCTAATCATTTTTCAAGTTTCAGATCAAGGGTCATTTCCTTAATTCTTTCCTGATCCTTTTCTCCTTTGTGACTACACAGATTTCTACCACAGCACTCACGCACAGTCTTCAGCATCCAGTGGGTCTTTGTGTTTGGTGAAAGAGTGAAATACTTTTGACAGGTCTCTATCATCAGTGATGTGCTGGAGCCAGACTGTTCTGCTTGGGAGAGCTGACTGTTAGCATCTCTTTGAACTCTGTGTTTGCTGATACCACTGGCCATAGTGGGTGAACTTACACTATGGAAATTGGCAAATGTTATAAATCAGACCACTTATTTTTTTCCTTTGGAGAACTGGCTGTTAACAATTTCTCAGCATGCCACCGGGAGTGGTGTACCACAAAATTCTGACCTTTTTGTTTGGCAATTAAATTTATATATGCATGTATATATCTTTTCTTTACTTCTTTCTTTCTTTATTTATTTGAGAGAGAAAGAGACAGACAGAGACAGAGAGGGAGAAAGGAAGGGAGAAGCAGACTCCCTGCTAAGCGGGGAGCCCCACACAGGGCTTGATCCCAGGACCCTGAGATCATGACCTGAGCTGGTCAGATGCTTAACTGACTGAGCCACCCAGGTGCACCCACAGAGACAACTTTTGGACTTCTTTTTGCTGAGTATTTCAGTATTTACCTCCCCATCTCTACATAATAACATGCTACATATATTACTACTTCTTGATTTTTTAGTTTTAGGCATTATCAATAGACTTCCCACAATGGAAGATGAGGATTTAGCTTCCCTTTTCCCCCCTGCTCCATCTTTCCATTCCTATCCCTCATTCTTTCAATATTGTTATAGCATAATTTTGGTCTATAGTGTTTATTATGACTACATAAATTCTTTTTCATAGTTGAGTTACACAGTGAACTATGATGCCTTTTCCTTTCATGTACAACTTTTTAAACAGAGTTCATAATTGTTTTGTTTTTGTTAGATGGTATTCTATGCTATTACTAATTCAACACGAACTTTTAGCCAGTTGTCTAAATCTTTCAATGTTTATATGCATCTGGTATTTTATCACTTTCATCTTCCTGAGTAAGTGTTCTGTGGATTCCACTCTGAGCTAACTGCTCCCTTTATGCTTCCATGCAGTTGTTCATATATAAAGTTTTCATCCTTGGATCTGCCTTCAGTATCATCCTATGGATACTTTTTGCTTTTTTAGAGTTGGACCTCTTGTATCTTACCTCTTTGGTTTACTCTTCATTTTGGTGGAACACATCAGAAAAGTTTTTGAGACTTTTCCATGGTCACACTTAACCTTTTGCTGGGGGTTAGAATTCTAGGTTGAAATTAGTTTTCCTTCAGAATTTTAAAGGCGTTGTTCTATTATCTTCTAGTTTCCATTGTTGCTACTGATAAGTCCAAAACAAAGCCATTCTGGTTCCTGATTGGTTGTATAGGACCTATTATTTTCTCTTTGTAAGTTTGTAGCATGCTTTATTCTCCAGTGTTCTGAAATTTCAAAATGATGGAGGTTTATTTTTACCCATTGTACTGGGCACTCAGTAGGCCTTTTCATTCTGTAAATTCATATCTCTCAATTGTGAGACATTTCCCTATATTATTTCTTAAATAATTTCCTCCTCTGATATCTGAACTCTCTTTTTTTACAGAACTCCTGTTCAGATGTTAAACATCCTGAACTGGTCCTCTCATTTCCTTATCTTTTCTCTTCTAGGTTCTATCTCTTTGCTCTACTTTCTGGGAAATGTGACATTTATCTTACAATTCTTTTTTATTGGGGTTTTCCTTTTGTTATCATAGTTTTAATTTCATAGAGTTCTTTTTTTGTTCTTTGAAATAACAGGTTGTTTGGAAGTATTTTTCTCTCCCTGCAGAGTCTCTGTTTCTTCTAAGTAGCTTTCTTCTGTTTGATCTGTGGATCTTTCATGATAGGCTTTCTTTAGATCTCTGGTAATCTTTGATTATCTCTTCATCTTTAGGGGAGGATTCTAAAAAGGCTGATTGGAAGCTCTAAGCACATGAATGGAATTTGTCATCCATAATTTTCACTGCAGGGCGATTTGAGTGGACTGTTCGAAATCTCTGACATAGGGGCGCCTGGGTGGCTCAGTCGTTGAGCGACTGCCTTCGGCTCAGGTCATGATCGCAGGGTCCTGGGATCGAGCCCCGCATCGGGCTCCCTGCTCAGTGGGAAGCCTGCTTCTCCCTCTCCCACTCCCCCTGCTTGTGTTCCCTCTCTCACTGTGTCTCTCTCTGTCAAATAAATAAATAAAATCTTTAAAGAAAAAAAAAAGAAATCTCTGACATAAATCACTTTAGGTTTTTCTTCTTGGGCTGGTCAGAATCTCCAGAGAAGCTTCTTCCAAACTCCAGACTGAAGGCTTTATGCCTGGTTGTCAGGGTTTGGGAATCAAGTTGGGAAGGGGGCTTGGGGGAGGACAGATCTTAGTGGCCAATATCCCTATAGTCTCCAACTTTCCTGGTTTTTAATTATAGTACTTCCTCCTTCAATCCTGTCTATTATCTTCCATGAGTCACTCTTCCTAAAGAGCAAAGGCTTAACCTTTCCCCCTGCCCCTCACTGGCAGCTAGGAGAGGTAGTTCAGCTTTTACCGAACTTGGCAGTCTTCCCTGTCCTTCTCTCCTATCAGTTCCTAGATGGAGAAATCGACAGGTGTCAGATCTAGAATCAAGGCTTTAGAATTAGCTCTTTCAGGCTGATCCAGTCTAGTGTTTTTCAAAATTTGTTTACAGATCTGCTTCACATCCTCTAGGAAGGACAAGTGCTGCTTCCCCACTGTATTGCAAACAACTGTGCTTTTATCAGTTTTAAATATTGAGTTTCTGCAGAAGATTTATCTTGACAAAAAGTTCACTTTCTAAAAAGTCTGAAGACCATCGCTTTGGTAATACCCTTCCTCTCTTCCACTGCCTATGCTTGCATTTTATACAGCAAAAACCTGAGGTCCATACAGAGGAATAATCTTATTAAATATCATTCAAGTCTTCTTACTCCAAGTTCAAGCTGTTCATAAACCAAGATTTTAGGATACTCTAAAGGGTCTCAAAATGGGGGAAGAGTCTCCATAACTTGTAACAAAGAAGCTCTCCCTTAAAAATAGTATGTGGCTTAAATGACCATGCCTCCTAGTCCCCTGCCTTCTTCGGGGCTGCTCTGGGACACTGAGAAGCAAGGTGACCCTTAGACATTGGTAAGGGTCATTCCAGCACTGCCAGCGGTTGCCCTACGGTGGCCATCCCATCGAGCAGCTGATCAAAGCAAGAGAAGGCAGCCTCTCTCAGGACCACAACTGGAATAAGTGTGAGAAAGTTGCTGGAAATGTTTTCAGAGACCATGTCTTAATGGAGCCAAAACCAAGGCCTCAAAGGGCCTAGGCACTGTTCCTTCCTTCGCCTTTTTCCTTTTCTCCCCCTCCTCAAGTTGAGCCCTTTCCGAGGCTGGACTGGCCCCCCAAACCTTCCAGAGATGCCAGGGACCTTGCCTCAAGTGGGCACAGGGGAAACATACCCTTCCTCCACGGTGACTGAGTTCATGAGAAGGCAACTGGTGATAGTCACTCTATTTCTTATGACACAGGATGAACCAATGACTGAGTGCTTAATGGATGACTTCTCTCCAACCTGTGTATCTGGCCCAATGAGGCTCTCAACTCCAATCTGCAAAACGCAAATAAAAAACCTTGTCCACCCATCTCAAGCAACTGCAAACCAACCCCTCAGATCCCTTGAGTTGGGGTCTAATGCAATCTTCCCCCAGAGACACTTCAATAGAGGGACCATCATCCCTCTGCTCCATCCCATCATGGTCACCAGCATGTGATCATATTTCTCAGGGCCACAAGGTCATGTAATACCTCTGAGATCAACTCAAACTTACACACTCATGCATTTGTGTATAGATGTGCTCTCTTGAAGAGAGTGCTCAAATCAGGGTAAGAAGAGGGACAGAGATGGAAAGCTCCTGTGTCTGAGTCCCAACACCATAATGGATCTTCCTTACGGAATTTGTATGCCTGGGGTCAGCACCTGTCCAGCTTCTCGAGTGTCTGGGCTAGAAGATGGTATTTTATAACCAGAACCCAGTTGGGATTTCCCTAGGACTAATGAGTTCAGGGCTTGAGAACCCCAGTCCATCTTCTCAAGGATATATCTCAATGCACCTGGAGACTGTCCCATACCCGCCCTGCCCAAGATAGTACTTACCAGGTGTTTGCTGACAATCTGGGCTGATGAATGAATCAGTGATTCTTCTGGACAGAGAACAGACAGTAATTTGGGCACCTTGAGGAAAGAAGTTTGGTCACCAAAGTTAAGACCAGAAAACACCTGAAAGCATCTTAGGTAGAACTCAATGCCCAGCTAGAGATGCAGGGAGTTTTCAGCCACAGCATTTCTGTTGGGGTGAGGCAGGGCAGGAGGCTGCTATATTTCCCCTAGGACAAGGATCATATGTGTAGTAAATTCTAGATGGTCTTATCCTTAGTTTCCTAGCTGAGAATCTCCTCCCTGAAAGTAATGCCACATCCCCCAACTGGGAGGCGCTAAGATAAGCCTTCAAGAGTCTCGACCATAATTATCCCAGGTTCCTGCTCCCCTCGTAGACCAGTGTGGCCATGCCTAAAGTGAGGGTAGGAGCAATGTCAGACAAATTCTACAATCAGGACAGGTACTGAGAGGGCATCCATCCATGTTCTTCACCAACCAAATTAAAATGTTGAAGATGTTCACACTAGACTGTCTCCAGTATGAGAAAATGGAAAAGGCTACAGATTTGGAAAATTTTAGCTCTGGACCTATTAGGAAGGCACAGGTAGTGTGCCTACTGTCATTCTGCAGCATGGACAGAGTGCTGGGCAGAGCATTATGTGTGGCGGCCACACTGGCTGAGGGACACCGTGCCGGGACTGGCCACGCTGGCAGTGTGAAGGCTAATCCCTCAGCCCTTATCCCCCGGATCTCCTTCCTTCATTACACTTCAACCACGGCCATTCAGGCCTCTCTGCTGCACAGGCCCTGCTGGTACTTCAGAGCACACGTCCCTAGCCCAGGCATCCGTGGGCCTGCTTTCAGACCAGCCTGACAGACTCTAGTCAGAGAACTGAAAAATGAGACCTGAAAGTCAAATTAAGGAAGGTTTCTAATAACTCTGACCCTACATTGGGGCTAACTTTACTGAGGACTGCCCTGGGTAAATGTGAGACTAGTTATGATTTCTCATAAACTCTCTGCCTTGGATGCTCCTGGATCTATAACCAACCCAGGGTAAAGCCAACTTGAGGTCTGGGCTATACCCATCATATAGTGTGGGTCCTCAAGGTTTCTGAGCCAGGTTTTCTTCGGGGACTACATTCCAATCCCGATTTTCAACAGTATCTTTTATCATTCTACTTGACCTTCCCCCTTCACTCCCCAGCTTATACCTGCACTGACAGTTTCCACAGAGTTCTACCAGAAACCATGTCAAGAGCTAATCTCTTCATCCTCTCATCTCTCTTGTCCTTGCATGCCACCCCAGTGTAGTTCCCTCAGTCACCTATCTTTTCTTCTTCTCATCTCAACCCTTTACTGCCCTGTCTCCTTTTCATGGTCTCATCATCCCTCCCTCCCTCCTGTGCTGCTACACCGTAAAGAGCTCCTCTACATCCTCAGTCTCTTCACTGTCTCCTCACTCCATCCCCTTTTAACTAAAACCTGGCCTATCCTTTCGAGCACTGCTTCCTCTTCAACAGAAGCTGCTCATTCTCCGTATCTCACAAACCTCGGGGTTAAAAGGAGGGGTAGCTCTCCGATGCTGTTTTCAGACACTTCCTTCTCATAGACATTCCTTCTTTGAGGCTCTACCATCTGACTATACTCTGTTCCTTTACCTTCTTAGGAAAGCCTCCTCTCTGCGCCTATGTTTACTTCATCACAGTTATGATTACACAGTATTTATCAGCTTGTTTACGAAGTCCTGCAGATCTCCTCATGCCCAGCAGAACAGGAGAAAGCTGCTGAACCCAGAGGCCAGAAGTTAGCCTTCCTGGGGATCTTAGCCCTTTTTTGGAGCCACAGAGGCTCCACCTCTATGGACTAGGCCCACCACTTCCCCTTTTGCTGTACCTGGGTGCCCACCCCAATGGTATCCCCTGACATGCCAGGTCTTGCTTTACCTTGGGAATGAGAGGGATTCTGAACAAGTCACTGGGTACTTAATGAAGAAATAAGACAAAAGGCTCAGTGTTTCTTGGACAGGAGCTCCCATGATTTCTCTTCTAAACCTATCCTCTTACCTGTCTGTTTGCTTCCATGTAGAGTCCCAGGGTGCTTACTCGAGAGCAGAGCCCCTCTTTCATGATATGGACATAGCAGCGCACCTGTGATTTGGACAAGTCTTCCCACCTGTCTCCTCGACAGATATTCCAGCAGGCATCATAGGGAGCAAAGGTCAGTGTATTGTCTTCTTTTATAAAACTGAAAATATCTTCAGAATAAACAGAGGAAATAGAGACTCAGTCACATTTTGAAAGAGGGTACAGCTCACACCTCTCTCCTTGGAACTTACCCATAGAACATGAACCCTGGGGAAATCCCATTAAAACCTTAAAGACTAAGTGAAATTCAAAGAGGCAACGTGCTTTCCTGAACATCTGAAATATTGTGTGATACAAAAATGATTAAAAAAGAGGTCCTAAAAGCAAGTTTGACCAAAAATCAAGTACTACTAAGGACAATAAAATAGAGGACTCTTGTAAATCACGACATAAAGTAAGCAAGGGTCTAGGCTTTAGTGACCAGCCATGTTGGCTTTGTGCCACTGGCCTCTATTACCATATCTGGTAGTTGTGCTATGACAGAAATAGTATAGGACTTGAAGCAGAGTTATCTGGGCCCCAGTTTTTTCAATTCTTAAAACAACCATGTGAGATCTTTTATTGTATGATAAGAAAACTGGGGCTCTGGGGACTGAGTAACCTGCCTCAGGTCACAGAGCTAGTAAGAGGCAGAGTCAGATTTCAAACTGAGGTCTGTCTGATGTCAAGTCTTGATATCTTAACCATCATGCCATACTGCCTCCATTTATTCATTTGATAAATATTTTTTTGGAACACCTGCTATGAACCCAGGACTGGCCAGGGACTAGGCAGGGATATGAGAGCAAACAAGACAGACCTCTCCCCAACATCTTGGAAAGGAGATAGTCTGGTTGGCCTCTGTTTGAACTGTAATAGTATACTCCTTTACCTTTCTTCCTTTGACAGAAGAGGCTGAATTTAGTCAGGAGTAGGGCTGCCCAGAGCCTAGAGAACAGGGGAACTGAGAAGTGGGAGGCAGAGTTTACTCAAAACAGTCTAGTGAGAAACACAGCCAAACCAGGGCTATGAACCAGAGAATGGACTTGAGGCATGATTAGCCAATCCTTGAAGAGCACAGTGATAGAATCTGCTTGAGCAAGCCTACCCAGAGCCCAGGAAATGGTGTCAGCTACCCTGTCTTGCCTGGTGGTTAGACAAGAAGCTGTTGCCTTGTTGGCTAGCTACTCTTTCCAAAGGTGCTGCTACCCCTATCTTACTGCAGCAACCCAAGCACTGACCTAAGGACTTCCGCTCCTTTTTCTTTAGATCCTCCTCTTTTTCTTCTTGTCCTTGTTGTGAGGAAGCTGAGGAGAACTGTTTTCTTATTAGGTATGGAATCAGTTCACTCCGGACGGAAGTGATTGACCTAGGAAGAAAGAGTGGTCAAATATGAGAAATCCGACTGTCTGGATGCTCTGGGATCAAAAACTCTGCATCCAAGGAAAAGCCAAATTCCTTCCTGTCATGCCACCTTGGGACTGACAGGGATCAAAAGCGGCCTGGATTTTTTGGTAGTTCTGGAGAAGTGGAGGATCTAAGTTCTCTATCAGCTTCAGGCTGGAGGTGGGAGGGTAGTGCATTAAATCCAAGAATTTATGCAGAAAACAGTCTTTTACAACATCCAATTTACACGGTGTGTATGCACATGTACTTGTGTGTGTGAGTATATTTTAATATGGTGCCTTGACTCTTAACTGGCAATAACCTATTTGAAGGAAGAATGCTCCAGTCTTGAAAAAAGTTGTTTATTTTTTTTCAAAGATTTATCTATTTATTTTAGAGATAGAGGAGGGGCAGAGGGAGAGGGGGAGAATCTCAAGCAGACTTCCTGCTGAGCACGGAGCCCCCACATGGGACTGATCTCAGGACCCTGAGATCATGACCCGAGCCGAAACCAAGACTCAGACGCTCAACTGACTGAGCCACCCAGGCACCCTGAAAAAAGTTGTAAAAAAACATTAAAAAATTTTCTCTATAAAGGACTTGTATATCTTCTGTTAGATTAATCCTAAGTATCTTCATTGTTTGTTGGTATTATGAATGGTGCCTTTTAAACAATTATTTTCTTCTTGTTGGTTTGTAGAAATTTAATTTACTCTGTATTTTAATCTTGTAGCCGATTGCCTCGCTAAACAATTTTACTAATTCTAATAATTTATCTGTACATTCTGACAATCATACCAACTTTGAAAACAACACTTTTTTTCTTCCTTCCTAATTCCTATAACAGGGAAGAAGGGACCCAATCCTTAATACAGTGAGTATGATTTTGAAATAAAAGCACAGAAGGGTGAGAGACCAGCACAAGATTTTTAGTTTTCTCTCTCAAGCTGTGACTTTGTCAGAATTTTAAATCATTAATTAATTTATTTAGGATTTAACAAGCATCTATTATTATGCCAATTACTGTGCTAGGCCTTGGAAATATACTGTTTCTGACTTCAAAGAATTCATAATCCAGTGGACAGTAGCCTGATCCAGGATTTAAGGAAGAGGGTAGAAGGAGATGAGTCTGATCAGGTAGGCAAGGGAGCCAAATCATAGAAGCCTTCTGTGGCAGTCTCTAATTTGGACTGAGAAGCTAGTGGGGTTTTTAAGCGGGAAAGTGACATTGATCAGTTTTATTTCTTTGTAAGATAATTCTGGTAGCAGTGGCAATAGGCCTGATATAAGGAGAATGAAGACAGGGAGACCAGTTACAAGACTCTTAAAGATGAGATAATGTGGCCTGAGAGAGAGAGAGGTTAATGTATAAGTAGCCCTATAAACCCCACTGCTGCTGCCTCCTTCACGCCCCCTCCCCCACCCCCATTCAAAGAAGCTCTGTAGGCTGACAGGACCACACAGACGGAGTGCTGATAGGAAGGCAAGACAGAGGCAGAGGCTGAGGAGGGTAAGCAAAATTATGAACCCTGGAGCTACACAGTTCGAGGTTTTTGTCATTTTTGAAGGATCAAGTCAGACATCTTTGAAAAATTCTGTGTAAGCTGGAAGCTCTTGTATTGAATTTCAATGTGATTTTTCTCCTGATCCTTTGATGGAGATTAAAAATTTCCATATGAATACAAAGAATGAAATAACACTCACTCTTATCTCTTTTTCTCTCCTTTTAATGCACCAAACCAGTGTGGGTAGCAAATGTTCCTTGGCCCCCTCTGGTGGAAAACAAGTCAGTTCCTTTTGAAGGAATGACAAAGCACGGACAGCTGGGGGATTTCAGAGCCATGATATTTACATTATGGGCCAAACAGGACCGTCACTGTAGAAGCAAGTAAACAAGCCTTGGCACACAGCCCCTTAGGGCCGAGTTCTTTAAGGAGATCAGACAGTGATTTAAAGAGAGGACATGAAGCAGTCCTGCCAGGTCCCACCTGCCTCTGCTGGCACTCAGCATCAGGTTAGTTCCCATAATGCAGTTAGCTCAGCAGCATTACAGAGGACAAAATTACTCTTCCTGCTTCCTACTCAAAGTAGAGGCAGCTCAATGCTATGCCAAGAAGTGGAATAGGCCACTGTGAACCTTTGTGAACATCCTGACCTTGGGGCCTAAGATAAGCAGCTGGATTTATTGCCCTGGGCCTGGGCAACCTCACTTTTCCCCTTCCCTCTTCCCCCTCCACTCTTCCCCTTCCCTGGAAGGAATACACAGCCTTCCAGAAACACCTGCCTCATCTCATGAATTATAAGCTTCAAAGAAATAAGAAATCACAAAGGAGAACAACAGATTTTGACTATTAGCTATCAACAAACAACTCCACCAAATTAAAGACAAAATAATTGCTACAAATAGAAAAGATTAATATCCTAAATAGATATGTGTTCAAAAGATATTTTAGAAGAAATAAAAAATAAAACAAGATTCAATTTCTCCCCCAATCAAATTAGCAGATTTAAAAAAAATTTTTTTAGGGGTGCCTGGGTGGCTCAGTTGGTAACCCTTCTGCTCAAGTCATGGCCTCAGGGTCCTGGATCAGGGCCCCCCTCCCCTCATCGGACACCCTCCTGGGATCATGACCTGAGCCACCCAGGCACCAAATAAATAAATTAAATCTTTAAATTTTTAAAAAGATTTTATTTATTTGAGAGAGTAAGTGAAGAGGGGAGTGTGGTGGAGGAGGGGAGGACCAGAGGGGAAAGGAGAGGGAACAGCAGACCATGCACTGTGCCCAGGAGCCCGACCTGGGGCTCAGTCTCAGGGCCCTGAGATCACGACCTGAGCCGAAACCAAGATTCAGATGCTCAACTGACTAAGTCACCCAGCTGCCCCTCAAATTAGCAGATATAAAATAATTCTCATTACTGATAAGGATGCTTTGAGACAGTTACTCTCATACAGTGGGAGTCAGAGTATAAACTGGTAAAATCTTTTCTGAAAAGTAACTGGCAATACATAGAAAAGGTGTTCAAGATATTCATATTATTTCACCCTGTAATTCTATTTCTATAAACCTATCCAAGGAAAACATATTATGCTCAATAAATATTTGCTTAAATGAATGAAAGAATCAGATTATAAAAAGGATCTGAGGGGCGCCTGGGTGGCACAGTTGGTTGAGTGCCCCACTCTTGGTTTTGGCTCACGTCATAATCTTGGGGTTGAGCCCCATGTCGGGCTCCGCGCTAGGTGTGGAGTCTGCTTGGGATTCTTTCTGCCTCTCCCCGGCTCCCCTCCTGCTTGTGCTCTAAAATAAATAAGTAAATCTTAAAAAAAAAAAAAAAGGATCTTTGGGAAAAAAAAATTCCTCTTAATGTTATTTATAAAAATAGAGAACCAAATATTCAACAATGGAAGAATAATAATAATATATCTATGTAATAGAATATCATATAGGCAAAACTCTGATTGTAAAGAACGTTTTAATGACAAAGGAAAATGCTCATGAAATAGTACTGAATAAAGAGAATGAAATGCTCATGACATACTGAATAAAGAAAAAACAAGTTATTTTTACAGCATGATTTCAAGTATGTATATGTCTATATAAAAATAAAATAATGGAAAGAAATACACTAAGATGCTCTCAGTTATCACACAGTAGAATTATGGGTAATATTTTCTTTTTATATTTTTTGAATTTTCCAAATTCCAGTCATTAGCCATTCCTTATTTCTTCTTCCCTTACCTTCTGTGGCATCACTCTCTTGATCTGTTCCTATTTCTGATACCTGTTTCCCCTAAAATATTGGGTGTTTCTTAGTATTTTTCTTTTTGCCTGTGATTTTTCTCATGTTATTTATCTCCCTGAGACAGATCATCACTTAGTGGCTTCTTTGCTGCTCATTCCCAAATGTGGACCCATAACCAAGACCTCTCTCCTTTACTTTATTTATTTAATTTTTTTATTTGACAGAGAGAGACACAGGGAGAGAGGAAGCACAAGCAGGGTGAGTGGGAGAGGGAGGGAGCCCGATGCGGGGCTTGATCCCAGGACCCTGGGATCATGACCTGAGCCGAAGGCAGACGCTCAAGGAGTGAGCCACCCAGGTGCCCCTCTTTCAACTGCTTTTAATTGGTCTTCCTTCTTCCAGTCTTGCCTCTTGAAATCTGTCCTTCATATTGTAGACAGAATACTCTCTCTCTAAAGTATAATCTGATCATGGGTCTTATTCCTTCTATCTACCTCTCTATATTGTGGTTTTTCTCAAGTACAAATCTGATCTTATCTCCTTAAATTTAATGCTCAGGATAGTGGTTACTTTTGTGTGTTGTGGGGGATAGTTACTGTCTCGTAGGTAGCATGAGGAGAGATCCTGGAAATGTGGTAATGTTCTGTTTCTTGACTAGAATAGTAGTTACAAGGGTGTGTTCACTTTGTGAAAATTTATCGAGCCGTAAGACTGTTCTCAAATATCATTTCTCCCTGAAAGCCTTTCATAACACTTCTAGCTTCTGAACTCTCACAGCAAAGACAATTATATACTGCTTTTTAATCCATATCATTTTTGAGTGTTATGCTAGGAAATTAATAGACATCTCAAATTCTTATAGCAATCCTCATGGTAGGTATTCTTGTCCTTGTTTTATAAGTGAGGTAATTAGAGCTTAGAAAGATTAATTATCTTTTTAAGGTTAATACAGTTTTATACTTGGCAGAGCTGAAACTTACTCCATATCTATCCCAAGCCCATGACTCTTTTCCACTATACCATCCACTATACCATGGTAACTAATACTCTGTTTACTGCAACCATAGTACTTTCCACAGGATTTATAATTTTTTGCTTATTGTCTCTACTGATAGACATGAAGGGAATGCTAAATAAATATTTATTTGAATAAGTGAATGAGTAAATGTGTAAATGACTGTCATCCCTCTAGGCCAGACAGCTGCCAATAATTTCTTCTTCTGATTTTTGGACATAGAAAGTGGAGCTTTCCTGATTTGGCATTGTAATGAACTCTAAATATGTTTTTCTATTATTAATATTACTACCATTAAAAATCCAACCTTTGAAAAAACATATGATTATCAGTTCTACTGAAATCTGGTATTTTTAGCATTTTGCCCTGGCCTCTGATCAGGTCCTCTTTATGGCTACAGGCTTCCAGGGAAGGCCTAAAAATGATGTCCGTGGCAAAGGGAAAGATTTGGCTTCTTTTGCATTCTGACTTTTCTGTCTTTGTAAGCAAATCACAAGAGTAAATCCTCTAAATGTCTTCCACTTCAAGTCAGTCCTTCAAAATATTAGTTAGGAAGGAGGTAGAACAGGAAACTCAAGTCTGCAGAGCAGAATATTAAGGACTTGGGTTTTTTTGCCTCTTCTCTCAGCTCTCGCCATAGAGCTGTAATTGGGAGGATAAGGTGATTGCTAAGTTAACTCTGCTTTGTTTTCAGGTTTTTTTTTCTCTTCAAAGTAAATAGATATAATATGGAATAGTAAACAGAAAATTATTTTAGAATAAAAGGCACTGACTTTTTTTTTAAGTATTTTATTTCTTTATTTGAGAGAGAGAGAAAGCACAGAGGGAGAATGAGAGGGAGAAGCAGGTTCCCCGCTGAGCAGGGAGCCCGATGCGGGGCTCGATCCCAGGACCCCAGGATCATGACCTGAGCCAAAGGCAGACACTTAACCGACTGAGCCACCCAGGCACCCCTAAAAGGTACTGACTTTAAAGCTAGCTATTTGGCATACAGTATCCTGTGATACCATTTTCCTTTAAACAAAAATACTGAAAATGGCTATGAGAATAAATTTTCAATGTTGGTGCTTATGGCTTGAGAAAGAAAAACACGTTCACATCCTGCAGGCTGGAGAGATTGTTTAGGCTTATGTCAATCCAGTAAGAATATATTTGGGTATTTATTAAATGTCTGTTGCTTTGAGTTTTTAAAAAATTATGGTAAGTCCAACTCATTTTTTAAAAATTTAAAAACAATTTTTTTGAAATGTGATGTATATTTAATAAAATACATCTATTCTTTTTTAAAGATTTTATTCATTTATTTGAGAGACAGAATGAGAGATAGAGAGCACGAGAGGGAAGAGGGTCAGAGGGAGAAGCAGACTCCCTGCTGAGCAGGGAGCCCGATGTGGGACTCGATCCTGGGACTCCAGGATCATGACCTGAGCCGAAGGCAGTCGCCCAACCAACTGAGCCACCCAGGCGCCCAAAATACATCTATTTTTTTTTTAAAGATTTTATTTTATTTATTTGACAGAGAGAGACACAGCGAGAGAGGGAACACAAGCAGGGGGAGTGGGAGAGGGAGAAGCAGGCTTCCCGTGGAGCGGGGAGCCCGATGCGGGGCTCGATCCCAGGACCCTGGGACCATGACCTGAGCTGAAGGCAGACGCTTAACGACTGAGCCACCCAGGCGCCCCCCAAAAGACATCTATTTTAAATGTACTGTATGATGAGTTTTGTCAAATGTATGCCACTGTAACCACTACCCCCAATCAAGATATGGAGTATTTTCATCAACCCCACAAATTCCCTTATGCTTTCATTATACTATTATGCTACCCTACTATACTCTAACACTACTTACCACATTTTATTGTAATAATTTGTTTAACCTGTCCCCCTCACTCTAAACTGTGAGGAACCTGAAGCAGAAACTCCATGTTTTTATCTTTACCACCTAGGAACACAGTGCCTGAGTAGGTGATCAATTAAAAGTTAATTCAAGTTCTTACTGTGCACCAACTACTGCTCTCAGCTCTTTTTTAAATTTTATTTTTATTTTTTTAAGTGGGTGTGGAGCCCAACACAGGGCTTGAACTCATGAGATCAAGGCTTGAGCTGAGATTAAGAGCTGGACACTTAACTGACTAAGCCACAGAGGCTCCCCTGCTCTCAGTTCTTTACAAGTATTTTCAACAACAACCATATGGGCCAGGTACTATTATCCTTAATTTTCAGATGAGAAAAGTGAGGTTCAGAAAAGTAGACATCCATCCAAGGTCACACAGCTCAGTTACTAAACTTCTCTTGTCAAAGAGAGTGCAGGTTTTCTTTTCTCCACAGCTTTCTTTATAGCTTTTCTACTTGGTCAACTATAGAAACCCTCATCTCTTCTTCCACTACTGACGTTACTGATCTATCTATCACATTACTTCTGCTGTCTGAACTATCATCACATCTCTTCCCATCCCATTCACCAAGCATATATTGAATGCATTAGCAATCCAAGTAGGTATCTAATCTCAAAAGAATTCGGGTGGAAGACATTAACATGTAAACAACTGAAAAACAACCCCCCCCACACCAAACACAGGGCAAAAATGTTGACTTTCACAGGTGAAAGACAGCAGGAGATTGCTCAAGTGTCCTTTCTTGAAGCTGTGCCTACCAGGTTTACCTCTTGCCTTCCATCCCTCAAGGAGTCATCATTTCATAACCAGATAATTATAAGCTTCCTACTTACCTTGAAGGAGTCTCTTTCCCATCCAGCATGGTCTATGTTCTCCTGCCAGGTTGTACCACGGCTCATTCCAAAAGGGACTATTCTGTTTGAAGATCTGTATCTCCCTGTTAAGCTTTCAAAGCTTTCTACATGCTGCCCCTACCAACCTATTCAGGCCCATCTCTCACAACTTTGAGACAAGACCTCCACTATTCCAGCTAGGAATAAAGAATCTCTCTTGAGTACCATTCTAATTTGTCCTGTTGTACCTTTATACTTTTCCTAATACATTGAAATTTATCACTTTTCAATATAATGCCTTTAGTCCTAATGACTCTGACAGGTAGAGGGGGCGGGGCGGGGGGGCGATGAAGAGATAAGGGTCTCTTTAACAGACCCTGAGACGGGGAGGTAGTTTGAGCTGAGGCTCTGTATCATTCTCTATTGCAGCAGGCTCTGGGAAAGTCCCATTTGGCAGAGCTTCTGGCCATGAGCCACAGAATCACCAAATTAAGTCTTGTCCTCAAGGCACATACCGCTGTGCTACACTTGCCAGGTGTGGGAACAGCTACCTGGTGGCCTAATGAGTTACAAAGGAACTACAGCAGCTAGGATGAAGCTAGCTCTGGTGCAAAACTGTCTATATATTCAGGCACCAAAAGCTAAAGTCCCATTTGGTAGTATTAAGGAGCATGTTAGTTTTTTGTTTTTTAAGGTGTGATAATGTCATTGAGGTATTTGTTTAAAAGATAAAAAGACTTTATATTTTAGATACATATGCAGATATTTATAGATAATAACAACTGAAATAATTACAGATGAAATTACATCAAAATGACTTGCTTTAAAATAATCTGGCATGACAGTGGAGAGATGGGTGGTGGCACATATAAAACAAGACTGGCCATGAACTGATACTTGTCGAACCTGTGCGATGGATTCAGGGAGTTCATTACATTACTTTCTCTACTTTTGGCTTTGTGTGAAGTTTGCCCTAGTAAGTAGTTAAAAAAAAAAAATTTCTACCACCATTGCATTCTCTCCCAACACATCACAGGGCCTACTTCACAGGGCTTCATTTTCACTTAAGAATAAAAAACATGCCCTTAAAGGCCAAGAGCTAACTTCCTTTTTTTTTTAAAGTTTTAATTTATTTATTCATGAGAGACACAGAGAGAGAGAGAGAGAGAGAGAGAGAGGCAGAGGGAGAAGTAGGCTCCCCACGGAGCAGGAAACCTGACAGGGGACTCAATCCCAGGACCCTGGGACCATGACCGGAGCCTAAGGCAGACGCTTAACCATCGAGTCACCCAGGCACCCCGAATTAACTTCATTTTTGGAATACAGAGAGCCTGGACTGGTGACTGGAAAAGACTGAATTACCGTCTAATCTTGGCATAAGTTTCCTTGCTATTTAAAAAGCAAAGTCTCCGCAATCTACCCTGGAGCTTAGGCTGCAAACTTCCTGAGGGCAGGGCCCACACCTGCTTATTTACCATTGATCCTGCAGTTGACCTAGCACAATGCCTGCCTCATCACAGGCACTTAATAAATATTTGTTGACTGAATGATAAAACAGAATAGTAAGACAGAGGGGAGCAGGGCAACAGGGTGTCCTAGGGTAAGGAAATAGAGAAATAATCCCTGGAAAAGTTTTCCAGGAGTCCAAATGATTTTTTACCATTGGTTCTACACGGGTCTTCCTGGGGGTGTTTAGCAGGTGTAGTCAAGGGTGAGGGTTAGGATGCTATAAGAAAAAAATTGGGCACAAAGGAACACTTCCTCTTCCCCTATTATAATATTCCTGTATATATCCAAGTCTATCAGTCAAAGCCATGCTAGCATTTAAACTCAGGTTCTCAGACTCTCTTCCTCAGCTGGTCTGAGAACTTGCTGCTGCGGCGCCAGCCTACTTGCTTTCCAGTCCATCAGTGCTATTCAAGGTAGAAACTTATTCAGCAGCCATCAAGGGAGACTAGCTGCTCCTCTTCTTAACCACACAGTTATTAAATCTTTTCCTACCTGTTTCTCTGAGGACTCTAACTGCATTTACTATAAAAAAATCCTTGAGATCAACCTCAGAGGAGGTTTTTTTCTCTGGAAACCCAAGTCCTGGGATCTGTCAGACAGATCTGTGGAAAGTATTTAAGGTTCACAATTCTGTTCTCAAAGCAAAATCAGAGAAAGTATCAAATTTTGTTTCTCTGCATTCATGAAAGACCACTCAGTGAAGTGGACTTTTCCAAAATTGGAGGGAAACTTTTTTCTCCCTCTTCTTGGGTAAGTCTCTGAACCTTTGCTAAGAGGGCCCACCTATAGGATAACTGCCTAGGGGAAGGACACCTGCTTGGAGACAAAATAGCAATAGAGCTAGGGAGCTCAACCTTGCGGAAGGAAGTAAGAAGAGCCTGGAACTGTGCAGAAAGAGGCATCATAGGTTACATCAGTTTTACAAAAATATTTTGTTGGTTTATTATAACACAGGCCCCAAAAATATAAGCAGGGGACTCTGTGATACAAAATAACAGTATTTAGATAACACAATTTCATTTTTTTTTAAATAAAGGCAAGAATCAACTGTTATTTATATGAACCAGCTATCTAACATCATCAAGGTTTAAAACTGTTAATAAGAACCAAGGTAGTTTAAACACTGTGAGTTTGACTCCACCTCCCTCTTTCTTACTTATTTTCCATTAGGAAGTCCACAACGTATTTTTTCAAGCAGTAGAGATGGGCGTCCACAAGGCCTGTGTGGAAATGTATTCTAGGGTGCCTGCAAAAACAATAAGAGAGAAGGGGCTCACAATCAAGTAACATGGGTTCTATCCTATTATTAGGTAGTAGGCATTAAGAAGTTCATAAGGGTCAAAGCCATGATCCCCACTGGTCTCCTACTCTGGGGAGACCAAGATGGTGGATACCAGTTCTGATCCTACCACAGAAAAGGCCTTCTTTTTATAGAAACCCTACCTCACACTTTATCAGGCCTTTACGTGAACCATCAAATCACTGACAAGTCATCTTCTTCTATCACAAACTCCTACTCACAATTTTTTTTTTTAAGATTTATTTATTTTAGAGACAGAGAGAGAGCATGAGAGCACGAGCAGGGGGAAGGGCAGAGGGAGAGAATCCTGAAGCAGACTCCCCGCCGAGTGTACAGCATAACACAGGGCTTGATCCCAGGACCCTGAGATCATGACCTGAACCAGAATCAAGAGTAGGCCACTTAACCGACTGAGCCACCCAGGTGCCCCTCAAAATTCTTATAACTAACATTTCCCTGCTTTTACTTCAACTGCCCTACTTCTTGCAGATCATACTTCAGCCATGCTTTCCCCCAGGATTTGGCATGTATTAGTCCATTTCATAGAAGATGAAGTAAAATTCTATGAATACTCACTAACTCCCTACTCTCATGTATTCATCAGGACTTTCCCCAGATATACTTCCTCCAGGAAACCTTGACAACCCGAGTTTATGCTCCCACAGCACTGGGTGCCCACCTCTATCAGATAAGTTATCACCCAGTAAGTAATAGCCTACTTACTTGGCTCTTTCTCCCACTAGACTGGGAGTTCCCTGAAGGCAGAGATTTATCTTTACAGCCTTAGCTCTTAGCATCATACCTCACACAGAGAATATGTTTAAAAAATAGCTGTTGAATAAACAAACGAATGAATTAGGTCAAATTAAAGTTCTGCTTAGTTGCTCTCTGTTTTATTTATTTTTTTATTATTATTTTTTAAAGATTTTATTTATTTATTTGAGAGAGAGAGAGAATGAGAGATAGGAGCACGAGAGGGAAGAGGGTCAGAGGGAGAAGCAGACTCCCTGCTGAGCAGGGAGCCTGATGCGGGACCTGATCCTGGGACTCCAGGATCATGACCTGAGCCGAAGGCAGTCGCTTAACCAACTGAGCCACCAGGCGCCCAGCTGCTGTCTATTTTAGTTTGCCATTTTGATTTTAGCCTTAAGAAATGCCATGCTTAGGGGCGCCTGGGTGGCTCAGTAGGTTGAGCATCTGTCTTCAGCTCAGGTCATGATCCAGGGGTCCTGGGATCGAGCCCCACATCGGGCTCCCTGCTCAGTGGGGAGACTGCTTCTCCCTCTCTCTGCAGCTCCCCCTGCTTGTGTTCTCTGTCAAATAAATAAATAAAATCTTAAAAAAAAAAAGAAATGCCATGCTTATAATGTCCAAGGTCATTTTATTTAATAAAAATAGGCAGCTGAAGGAGAGAAGGGGAGAAGCAGGTAGAAAAATAGAGATTCTAACCATCGCTATTGGTTGTCATCCTTCTTCTATGTTGTGTTACTTTGCTTTGACTGGCTTACAGTTTGAAGGAAAATTATTCTCATGAGATCTAGATACCCTAGAAATAATTTATCAAGTAAGTTAAGGTGCGACACCCTGGGCTTCCACTCTTTTGGGAGATTGGGAGAGGGGGACAACATGCTTCTCTAAGAGCAACAGAGTTGTCAGACTTAGGACCCCACACTCATAACCTGCTCCCCTGCCCCCACAAGCCAATTAATGTATACAATTAGGATGAAGAAAGTCGAAAGTACTTCCCAATTTTTTTAAAAGATTTTATTTATTTATTTGAGAGAGAGAATGAGAGAGAGAGAGAGCACATGAGAGGGGGGAGGGTCAGAGGGAGAAGCAGACTCCCTGCTGAGCAGGGAGCCCAATGCGGGACTCGATCCTGGGACTCCAGGATCATGACCTGAGCCGAAGGCAGTCGCTTAACCAACTGAGCCACCCAGGCGCCCAGTACTTCCCAATTTTAGATTCTTGAGTACTAAGAAGTTCTTGAGGAAACAGAATTTTACAAATGTGAATGTGGTTACTTTGTGGTGCCAGGGTTTCATCTGAAGTCCACACCCTACGGGTGCCTGGGTGGCTCAGTCAGTTAAAGCGTCTGCCTTGGGCTCAGGTCATGATCCCACAGTTCTGGGATGGAACCCCGCATTGGGCTCCCTGCTCAGTGGGGAGTCTGCTGATCCCTCTGCCTCCCCTCCCCAGCTCATACTCTCTTTCTCTCTCAAATAAATAAATAAAATCTTAAAAAAAAAATGCAGTTCATACCTTGATAATCCTCTCCCTTGATCTAACCAATTTAGAAAGTTACACTCTCCTGTTCAGTCCCTTAGTTTACAAATTCCTTGAATCATTCAACACATTCTACCTATATTAATTCTCATAACTACCTCACAAGGTAGATATATTACTCTTATTTTTATAGCTGAGGTCAACTTATATTATACACACAGGAAAGTAATAACTTAAGAGTTTGAATAAATAGGGTGCCTGGGAGGCTCAGCTGGCCAAGTTGGAGCTGCAAGGGGAGCTGCAGGCAGAGAGGCAGAGAGAGAAGCGATGCGGGGCTCGATCCCAGGACCCCGGGGATCATGACCTGAGCTGAAGGCAGACACTTAACTGACTGAGCCACCCAGGCAGCCCTTAAAATTTTTTTAAAAATATAATTTGCCAACCACAGAAAAGTCCATTACAATAAAAAATAAAATATATGAAAAACTTGTGAGAGTCCTTCCAATGATAAAAATAAGAGCTCAGACAAATGGTATAAAAAAAATCTTGAGTCTATCATACCTTTGAAAAGCTCCCACAGGTTTTTTCTTCCTTTCTTCTAACACAGAAAGAATTTTTAAAATGCCATTAAAATGGTCTATTATTAAAAAAAGAAATAGGGAGTAGAGAAGAAAAGAAGATCTTGGGAAAGTGGAACAGATAATGGACAAAGATACAAAAGTCTAGGAAACCTAAAATAATAGAGCCATCGGGAACATAAAGAATATATTTGGGTTATTTTTATAGACATATTTTTTAAAAAGCTACAGATTTTAGAATTTGATTTTGTAATGTTTAAAATTTTGAGAGAAATAAAGCATGTTTTTATGATCTTAAAAACAGGAATATCAATTTTTAAGGCAAGGAACAAAACCAACAGGTGAAATAATTATAACAATTTTTTAAAGATTTTATTTATTTATTTGACAGAGAGAGAGAGACAGCTAGAGAGGGAACACAGCAGGGGGAGTGGGAGAGGGAGAAGCAGGCTCCTGGCCAAGCAGGGTGCCCAATGCGGGGCTTGATCCCAGGACCCTGGGATCATGACCTGAGCCGAAGGCAGACGCTTAACAACTGAGCCACCCAGGCATCCCAAAGATTTACTTATTTATTTTAGAAAGAGAGCACGCAAGGGAGGGGAGGGGCAGAGGGAGAGAGAGAATCTTAAGCAGACTCCCTGCTGAGTGTGGGACCTGACGCAGGGGCTAGATCTCTGGATCCTGAGATCATGACCTGTGCTGAAATCAAGAGTTGACACTTAACCAACTGAGCCACCCAGGTGCCCCCTGGAAGCATAATTAAAAAAATTTTTTTTTATTTTAATTCCAGTATAGTTAACATACAGTGTTATATCAGTTTCAGGTGTACAATATAGTGATTCAACAGTTCTATACATTACTCAGTGCTCATCATGATGAGTGTACTCTTTAATCCCCATCACCCATTTTACCCATCCCTCTACCCACCTCCCTCTGGCAACCATCAGTTTGTTTATTGAAGTATAATTTATATATCATAAAATTGACCTATTTCAGGTGTACAATTGAATTGTTTTTAGAAAATTTGTACAGCTGTACAACTACCACCACAATCCTGTTATAGAACATTTCTATCATCTGAATAAAATCTTACCTGACAATACAACCAGTCAATTCCCCTTTCTCACCCTCAGTTTCAGGCAATCAGCAACCTGCCTTTTGTCTCAACAGATTTGCCTTTTCTATCTTTTTGATTATAGCCATTCTAGTGGGTGTGAAGTAGTATTTCACCGTGGTTTAAATTCGCATTTCTCTAGTGACTAATGACGTTGAGAATCTTTTCATGTGCTTATTAGCCATTTGCACATCTTTCTTTCTATCTTTCTTTTTAAAGATTTTATTTATTTGTTAGAAAGAGAGAGAGCACAAGCAGGGGGAGCGGCAGGAATAGGGAGAAGCAGACTCCCTACGGAGCAGGGAGCCCGATGCGGGACTCAATCCCAGGACCCCGGGCTCATGACCTGAGCTGAAGGCAGACACTTAACTGACTGAGCCACCCAGGTGTCCCTGTACATCTTTTTTTACACTGATTTTAGAGCACATGCACGCTTGCATGCATCAGCAGGGACGGGGGAGGGGAACAAAGGGCGAGGGAGAGAGAAAATCTTAAGCAGGCTCCATGACAAGCATGGAGCCTGACACAGTGCCAGATCTCACGACCCTGAGATCATGACCTGAGCCGAAATCAAGAGTCAGAGGCTTAACTGATTGAGCCACCCAGGCGCCCCTAGACTGGTTATCTTTGCCTTAAACATAATTATTTAAAAGTTCCCTTTTGGGGGTGCCTGGGTGGCTCAGTCGTTAAGTGTCTGCCTTTGGCTCAGGTCATGAACCCAGGGTCCTGGGATCGAGCCCCTTTTTGGGCTCCCTGCTCAGCGGGAAGCCTGCTTCTCCCTCTCCCACTCCCCCTGCTTGTGTTCCCTCTCTCACTGTGTCTCTCTCTGTCAAATAAATAAAATCTAAAAAAAAAAAAAATGTTCTTAAAAAATAAAAGTTCCCTTTTGGGACACCTGGGTGGCTCAGTTGGTTAAGCGCCTGCCTTTGGCTTGGGTCATGATCCCAGGGTCCTGGGACTAAGAGCCCTATATAGGGCTTCCTGCTTAGTGGGGAGTCTGCTTCTCCCTCTCCCTCTGCCCCCCTCTCGTGCTCTCTCTCAAATAAATAAAATCTTTAAAAAATAAATAAAAGTTCCCTTTTGTTAGAAGGGAAGAAGATAACTGGACATTCTCAATGCTCCATTTTGAAGTGATACCTGCCTCAGCTTCTTGAAAAAGAAGTTTTGAAAGTTATATACATAGGTTTCATTTAAATTATGCAGCAATCTTTTTTTTTTTAAGATTTTATTTATTTATTTGAGAGAGAGAGCGAGAGAAAGAGCACACAAGCAGGGGCAGAGTGAGAGGGAGAAGCAGATTCCCTGCTGAGCAGGGATCCTGACTTGGGGCTCAATCATGAGCTGAGCTGAAGGCAGATGCTTACTTAACTGACTGAGCCACCCAGGCACCCCTGCAGCAGTCTTTTCTTATTGTTGTCCCAGATTTTGTATAATGAAGATCTCTGTCATCAAATCAAGTATGGTATTTCACGACTATACGAATGCTAATCACTAGCAGAAAGATAACAGCACCCAAAGCCATGATGGCTTTTATTTTGCATCCATGCCACCCCATTTCCTTCGAAGTTGTTTGGACCTGTTGCTAAAAGCAGCTGCATTATCCAATAAGCTTTCTATATCACATAGAGGATGGAGAGAATTAAATGACCTAACAGGATTCTTTTATCTTTGTAATATTTTCTTGCATGACATCAATAATTTCATCCACTTCATTCTGAACATGCTTAATTTCATCACTTCTAGGTCCAGATCCTGGCCCAGATGGTCCCCTTAGAAAAAAGTCCACTTCTTCATCTGAATCATCTTCCAAAAGACTTCTCCTTTCACTTTTCACAGAACCAGTGACATCATCATCATTTAGGTGGTGCTTGACCTTGCGAAGCATACTTTTTACACAAGAAGTACTCTTCTGTTTTCCAGCAGAATAACCACCTGGTCTTCCGAGGAGCTCTGGGCAGTTCTTTGGGGTGGGCAGTGTTGGGAGGGCAGGGGATGGAGTGGGAAATGCAGGAAGAAAGTAGGGAAGGGAGACAGTGGGCACAGACCTGGTGTCCACTCCGTGGCAGCTGCATGCCTAATCATTACAGTTTAAAATAAACTAGAGACCAAGGTTGCTCAGAAGTAGCTATCTATAATTCTTTTTTTTTTTTTTAAAGATTTTATTTATTTATTTGACAGAGAGAGAGCGCACCAGAGCAGGAACACAAGCAGGGAGAGTGGGAGAGGGAGAAGCAGGCTTCCGCAGAGCAGGGAGCCCGATGCGGGGCTCGATCCCAGGACCCTGTGATCATGACCTGAGCCGAAGGCAGACACTTAACGACTGAGCCACCCAGGCGCCCCTCCATCTATAATTCTAATGAGACAGATTCTGGGGCAAGCACCTGTTGCATAATTACCTGGTAGCTATTTTATAGGAAGGCACTTACTTGCCAGACCACCCCAAATGCCTGATCTTAGTGGCACTGTAAGTGGTAGGAGTGACAGACTGTTATCATCAGGTGTGCATAAGGAGTTCCAAACCAAAGGTTGGCCTGCAGCAGAGTGGTTATGGCACTGTTGGGGCTCAGGCCCCAACCAGGAAAAGCAGTTGTATTGAAGTGAAAGCCCCAGACTCAAAGTAGCAGACAGAGGCTTCCAGAGCTGGAAGAGTTCTTTAGAGTTCTAAGGGCTGCTCCTCATTGTACTGACCGAAAAACAAAAGGAAATTATTTTTGTCCATGTTAAAAGCAATCAATTCACTCCTCTAGGAGTGACAGTCTATAGCTTACATTCACTGAATACCTACCATGTGCCAAACACTGGGGATACAGCAGTGAATAAAATGCATATTGGGCGCCTGGGTGGCTCAGTTGGTTAAGCGACTGCCTTCGGCTCAGGTCATGATCCTGGAGTCCCGGGATCGAGTCCCACATCGGGCTCCCTGCTCAGCGGGGAGTCTGCTTCTCCCTCTGACCCTCTTCCCTCTCGTGCTCTCTATCTCTCATTCTCTCTCTCTCAAATAAATAAATAAAATCTTTAAAAAAAAATAAAATGCATATTAAAGTTGTATGAAGTGTACGGTGTAATTATTCTAAGTGTACAATAAATGAATGGCAAGGGGCACCTGGGTGGCTCAGTTGGTTAAGCAGCTGCCTTCGGCTCAGGTCATGATCCTAGTCCCGGGATCGAGTCCTGCATCGGGCTCCCTGCTCGGCGAGGGGCCTGCTTCTCCCTCTAACCCTCCCCGCTCTCATGTACTCTCTCTCTCTCTCATTCTCACTCTCAAAAAAATAAATAAATCTTTAAAAAAAATAAAAATAAATGAATGGCAAGCCCGGAATACCATGGAACCATATAACAAGGGACCTTGCCCAGGCTGGAAGATGATGGGAAACTTTCCTTTAAGCTTAGACTTGAAGGATGAGCAGAAGTTAGCCAGGTGAAAGGGGTGGAGAAACTGAGATGGGCATTCTGGCAGAGAAAACAGTAGGTACCCAGACCTTGAGGCAGGTTGGTGAGGGTGAGGAACTAAAGGTGCTCCATACGGATAAAGCACACAAAACAAGATGAGGAGAGGCACAAGATGAAGCTTACAGAGGTTTAGGTCACGTTAAGGATTTTGATCTTTATTCTTAAGGAAGTAGATCTCCGGTGGCTGGCTGGCTCAGTCGGTAGAGCATGTGAGTACTGATTTTGCGGTTGTGAGTTCAAGCCCCCCATTGGGCAAAGAACTACTTAAAAATAAATAAAGAAAGTAGGTCTCAGGTTACATGTACAGGTAAAGGTAGAGGTATATAACAGAATCATCTCCTATATCTCTAGCATATTCAGTATATTAAGACTATGGACAACTTATATTCTGTAATGATATCACTGACTTAATAGTGAACTAAATCAGTTAAAAGGCAGCTTGGTGTAGCACTGGACTGAAAGTCAGGGTTCCAGATTTCATCTTGCCACTACATATGGCACAATCCTTCTTCATGCCAGTTTCCTTCTTATGAAACGAAGTATTGTACTTCGAAGTTCCAGAGTTTTGTAGAGGTGCTTCAGAAAACTACAGGAAACCTGAATCAGAATACCCTCATGTTCTATGTTTTAGGTCTTAGGCTTCTACATAAAATTTCACTTAAAGAAAAGTTCCACTGCCTTAAGAGAATGTTAGAAAATGATCGCAATTTTTAATCTTAGATAATATATTCATTAATTTTATTCAACAAACGTGGAGATTGATCATATTGCCTACCTACTACAGAATTATTAGGATGATTAGAAATTACTCAAAGTATGTTGCATGGTACTTGTCATACATTAGGCACTCATTAATTGATAACTGTTATTGTTACTATCACGGGCCAAGTACTGTGCTTGGTAAACAGGGACACAGAGTTGAAATAAACGGATGTTGCCCTTAGGAGCTCACAATCTAGTAAGCAAGATTACATGTTAAAAAACATTTTATAGTATAATGTGGTATACATAATAATGTAGGGAGCTGGTACAGAAGAAGATGCAATGAGCTGTCTAAGACAGCAAGAATATGGTAAGGTTTCACAGGGATGGATGAAGCTGGAGGTTGGCTCTGAAAGATGAGGAGAAACTTGCTAGGCAGGCAAAGTAGGAAGAAGATATTTTAATTGAAGGGCTAGTGTCAATAAAGGCAAAGAGGTATGAAAAAAATTCCAGGATACAATGATAAAGGTTCAAGCTGTAGAGGCAGCCAGAGGTCTGATCCTGAAAAGCCTTCTATGATGCTTACATGTCATATTAAAGCATTTGGATTGGGGTTCCTGGGTGGCTTAGTTGGTTAAGCATCCGACTCTTGATTTCAGTTCAGGTCTTGATCTCAGGATTGTGAGTTCAAGCCCCGTGTTTAAAATGAAAAAAAGCATTTGGATTTTGTTTTTTTTTTAAAGATTTTATTTATTTATTTATTTGAGAGAGAGAGAGAGAGAGAGAGAGAAACAGCATGAGAGGGGAGAGGGTCAGAGGGAGAAGCAGGCTCCCTGCTGAGCCGGTAGCCCGACGTGGGACTTGATCCTAGGACTCCAGGACCATGACCTGAGCCGAAGGCAGTCGCTTAACCAACTGAGCCACCCAGGCGCCCTGGATTTTGCTTCTTAGGTGATAGAAAACCATGGAAAGTTACTGTTTTATAGAAATACATACACATGGTATATTGGCTTTGTATGTATTACCTAAGCTGGGCTGGAATTAGGTTATGCAAAATTCTCTTCTCTGAATGGTTCTGAGGTAGCGAAGGCCACAGAGATATTTTATGTGACATTTAAAAGGCAGAGGTAAAGCTACAGTCACAAATGTAATGTTCTAAATGTCAATGGGTGGTGCCATGTACTGTGGCAACTTGCTCATGACGTCACTGATATGCTAGCTCATCTAGTAGGCATGCAGTGGTATCCAGACTTACAGATCCTCCAGACCCTATCAGATATCTTCCTTCAGCTTCTCTTGAGTCCTGAGTCAAGTACTGAGTAGCTCTGTGGTGAAGGATGCCAGCTTCTCCTACAGGTCACCCACACAATGAGGCTGAAGGTCGTGAGAGAGAGATGTGGGTTCCAGTTTGTCCTTGTGGGTTCCTGTTTGTCCACACCCAGCTTTCCTCTCTGACTGTTGGTCTGGCTGACTGATAGCAATCTCACTCTGAACACTAGACACAGAAGCAATAGCATGCATAACTGCTGTACCAGTTTCCACAATTAAATAATAAATCCTTATTCTATATGGCTCATAGCAGTTCTGTTTCTCTGATATAAAAATTGCTGCCAGAACTGGTCCAGGAGAGGGGCGCCTGGCTGGCTCAGCTGGTAGAGCATGCAACTCTTTTTTTAAATTTTTTAAATTTTTTAATTAAAAGAAAAAAGTTTTTTTTTTTAATCTTTAAATTTTTATTGTTATGTTAATCACCATACATTACATCATTAGTTTTTGATGTAGTGTTCCATGATTCATTGTTTGTGCATAACACCCAGTGCTCCACGCAGAACGTGCCCTCTTTAATACCCATCACCAGGCTAACCCATCCCCCCACCCCCCCTCCCCTCTAGAACCCTCAGTCTGTTTTTCAGAGTCCATCGTCTCTCATGGTTCGTCTCCCCCTCCGATTTACTCCCCTTCATTCTTCCCCTCCTGCTATCTTTTTTTTTTCTTAACGTATATTGCATTATTTGTTTCAGAGGTACAGATCTGTGATTCAACAGTCTTGCACAATTCACAGCGCTCACCATAGCACATACCCTCCCCAATGTCTATCACCCAGCCACCCCATCCCTCCCAACCCCCCACCACTCCAGCAACCTTCAGTTTGTTTCCTGAGATTAAGAATTCCTCATATCAGTGAGGTCATATGATGCACGTCTTTCTCTGATTGACTTATTTCACTCAGCATAACACCCTCCAGTTGAGCATGCAACTCTTGATCGCAGGGTCATGAGTTCAAGCCCCACATTGAGCATGGAGTCTAGTTAAAAAATAAAAATAACAAAGAAGTGGTCCTGGAAGATCAGAACCTTAAGGATGGGTTCGTGAATTGATTCTGTATTACTTACAATTAGTTCTCTGATTTGATTAGGTTTATTTAATTTATTATTTATTTATTTTTAAAGATTTTATTTATTTATTTGTCAAAGAGAGACAGAGAGAGAGAGTGTGAGTGCACAAGCAGGGGGAGTGGCAGGCAGAGGGAGAAGCAGGCTCCCCACTGACCAGGGAGACTGATGTGGGACTCAATCCCAGGACCCTGGAATCATGACCTGAGCCGAAGGCTGATGCTTAACTGACTGAGCCACCCAGGTGACCCATTTTAATTTATTTTTTATTTATTAAGTAATCTCTACCCCCAACATGGGGTTCAAACTCATGACCCCAAGATGAGGAGTTGCGTGCTCTACTGACTGAGCCAGCCAAGCCCCCTGATTAGGTTTAAAGGTCTTTCAACTGATTGGATGACCTATCCAGATTAACCAGGATAGTCTCCCACACTTAAAATCAAGAGATTTTTTATATTAGCCACATCTACAAAATACCTACAGAATAACACCTAGATTAACATTTAATTGAAAAACTGGGTACCAGAGCCTAGTCAAATTGACATAAAAATAACTATCACATAGACCGATGTCTAACATTAACACAGGAGTCAGCAAAGCCTTCCTAGACAGGGTCACACGGCCACTCAGCCTCCCTGTCATTCCAGCCCAGAATGCTGGAACCTGCTGAGGTCTGGAATGTTCATGACCCTTCCCAAGATGTACCCTAGACAGCAATCCGCACAGCCCCACTGACAAAGGGCTCCTACTTAAAGACAAGCCCGGGAAAGAGAGCTGTCTCTCCAGTTATTCTTCTAAGCTGCGTGGTCCATTATGTCTGAAGAATTTAATAAACAAGATTTAAACCCTCTACAGAAACTGGGTGAAAACTGGCATATTAATTTGCACTCCACTCAGTTCCCCTGCCCTAGCTAATACGACCTTTTAGCAGGTCTGCCTTTCAGTCCTCAATTCTTCCAGGACACAAAGCAGTATTCCTACTGGCTTCAGATCCAGTTTCAAGCAGGTTATGTAGATGGCCAGAGGCAAGGGACCAGTTAAGAATCACTCAGGGGGTGATTTTCTTTCTTTCTTTCTCAAAGCTTGGTTCCAGCTTTTGCATGGCTTAGAGTTACAACAAATTCAAAAGTTATTACAAGCCAACCTGCTCAGGTACTCCCTACCCTTTGAGGTTCAACAGTTGAGTAAAAAAAAGTTTCTCCTGAGTGACCGATGTGTGCTAGGCACAGATCTGTATTAGGTCTGTAATAATGAATGAAACACAGATCTAATCTAGTAATCACTATTTTTTGTAAACCTTTACAGACTTCCCTTTGCTTATATTAAACACTTTCATATTATATTCTACACTTCAGAGAAACTAAGTGACCTAGTTACTTTGCTTTCCGTTCTCTGTGCTGTTGCTCATGTGGTTCCTTCTGGGATGACTGCCTCTACCCATGTTCACTCACTACTCCTAAAATATATAAATCCTTAAAGCTCTAGCCTCAAATGTCATTTTCTTCTTAAAATTTTTCCTGATTCTCCTAAATCTAGTGAGTTTCCTTTTTCCTCTTCTACATACTCACAAAATTTCACCAGAAAAATATCTTACAGTACTATTCCACATGGTGTGTAACTATCACATACCTCTTTCAGGGAAGGAGGATTTGAGACTAGATCATCATCTCAGCATAATGCCCAGAACAGTGCCTTATAAGGCAGGCACAAAATATTACTGAATGTCCTAAAAGAGTATACATTCTGATAAGAGAGATACAGACTCATCAAAAACAAATGTTGGGAGATTTCAGGAAAGTCCTGATGAGTTTGGGTATACTTCAGAATATTCCTGATAGGTTCAGGGGAGTTGGCAAGCTTAGGTGCACAGCAGGGAATGGGAAGATAGGGTAGGAATGGGATGGACTACTGAATAAGACAGCTAGTCCCACTATAACAGTTATGCCTCTGACAGGGTAGCAGCTGAGGATCTCCTCCTCTCAACCCAGCTCTCACACGGCAGCTTTAAAGAGACAGGCTAGATGGACCCTTAAGGGTTACCTAACATGAAAAATCCCTCATATAACCTTAACATGTTCTCAATTTTTCCAAAATTAAAATATCCTTTTTCAAGTCTCCCCTCTCCTCCCTTCAGTCCTTTCTCTCTCTTTCACAGCCAAATTTCTCAAAAGTGTTGTCCAATGTGCTATCACCATTTCATCATCTTCTACTCTACCCATGTCAACAAGGTCACTAATGGCTTCCATTTTAGTAAAACACAATGATCATTTTTAAATTATTATCTTACCTAACCTCGTATCAACACTACTGCTACTTCTTCCCTCTGGCTCCTTAATGTTATGTTCTCTTGGTTTTGTTACGTTCTCTGTAATGTTATGTTCTCTTGGTTTTCCTTTTCTCTTCCTCTCTGCTCTAAATTTCCTCTGGAAGCTCATGATCCTTTAGCTGGCCTAAGCTTGTTCCTAACTCTCTTTTCTTCTCTTCCTAAGTGATTTCATCCATGTCCATGTCATCAGTCACCATCTATATATCAATGACTACAAATTTTTATCTTAGGTGTAGTCCTAGCCTCTGAGCTCCAAGTATATATAAAACTTCTTATTGACACCTTTACCTGGATATCTTAAAAGCACCTCAAATTCAGCATACCGCAAACTGAACTTTGGATCTCACCTCTACCAACTGAGTGCTCCCATCTCATTATCTACCTCACTATCTACCTTGTTATTGACCTATCAGGGGAGTTGGCAAGCAAACCAGAAATGTGAGTCATTCTTGGCACCTTTCTACACACCAAGTCCTCAGTTTTTACCTGCTAAATCCTTCCCTAATTTATCAACTTTTCTCCATCTCCACTGTCAATACCCTAGTTCAAACTACCATTATTTCTCACCTGGATTACTACAATACCCTCCCTTATCTGGTCTCTCTATATCCTCTTTCCAAATGCCAATCCATTCTTCACACTACATCCAGAGTTATCTTTTCAAAAGGCAAATCTGATCATGTCATTCTCCTACTTAAAACCTTTTAGGTAGTAGATAATTTTCAAAAATGGCCATAATTATTCCCTTCCCTGTACTCACATCCTTTTGTACAGCAACTTTGCAGCAACTCCCATCAAGAGGTAGAGTTTATTTTCCCATTCCATGAATCTGGGCTGGACTTGTGACTGCTTTGGCCAAAAGAATGTGGTAGGAATGATGCTGTTTCAGCCCTTTCTCCAATGTACAAAATTAAAGGGTCTCACTCAATTCTGCCCATAAAAATTCCATGCCAGAATACCTTCAAACACAAGAAGACACTCTGGATCTATTAATGTCCTCTTCCAACAAATCCATTGGTTCTTACTGTATGTTAGGCCATGTATTAGATACTAGGGTTACAGAGACAAAAATACAATCATTGTCTTCATATAACTTATAGGCCAAAGTAATAAAGGGTTATAGACATTATCAAGAAATCTCTACAGTATACAGGAGACCACAAAGGAAAAAGAGTCAATTTTGCCTAGTGCAAAGAGGGTCAGCAGAAGCTTCATAGAGAAGTAATTTATGAACTTAGTCTTTTTTTTTTTTTTAAAGATTTTATTTATTTATTTGACAGAGAGACAGCGAGAGAAGGAACACAAGCAGGGGGAGTGGGAGAGGGAGGAGCAGGCTTCCCGTGAAGCAGGAAGCCCGAAGTGGGGCTCGATCCCAGGACCGTGGGATCAGGACCTGAGCCGAAGGCAGAGGCTTAACAACTGAGCCACCCAGGTGCCCCAATTTATGAACTTAAGTCTTGAAAGAAGAGCGGGTATTTAGCCAGGTAGAGAAGGGTAACTGGCTGAAGGAATGCTGGGAATGATAAAACAAAAGGACAGAGGTGTGAAAAAGAATGCAGAAGTCAGAGACCTGTAAGCAACTCTCCATTGCTATAGGGTAGAGTGTTGGGTAGGGGTTGTAGTGGGGAATGGTGAGATACAAGGCTGAAAGGGGTATGCATGCTTAGAAGACTAAGGGCCTTTGGGAATTTGTGCCTTATTTTACAAGCTATGTGTTTATAGGTGTAGAGGGAAAGTGGTAGTAGAAAGCAAAGTTGAAAATTTGGAAGAGTGCTAGAAAAACTCATAGAGCAAGGTTCCAGAGGAAACAGAGGAGAATGGGGTAAAAGGCATAAGTAAAGGGATCAGGAAACTTCTTCCTCTAAGGCTAGAATAAAAGTGAAAGTGGGTCTAAGTAAAGATACAATTATGGGTAGGGATAGTATGCTGGGGAAATCAGTTATCTGTTAGTCAGGATTTTCTCGCAGGAGAAGGAGGCAAGTAATTTTCTGAGAGAGCAAGGTGGTGATGGTTGAGAATAACTGCTAAGAGAAGTGGAAGGGTTGGTCCAGGAGAAGTATAAGAATGCAGAGTGGTTTTTAAGGGTTTGGCTAAGATTGGAACCATGAATTTATAGTGGTGTCAGTTTATAACATTGCATAATATTCTTCCTGAAGACCCGAATAAAACAGATGTAGGAATAGACAAAATAGATGTTAGAGTGAGTAATCCAAAGCTGAGGGTTATGAGGGCAGATATAGCAAAAGGACAATGAGTGAGGATATGGAGGGAAATGCCTGAAGTCGCACACCATAGGGTCTAGACTAGATGAAGAAGGAAATGAGGGAGAGAAAGAGGAAAAAGAGAAAGAGGGAGGGAGTGAGGGAGGGAGGGAATCGAGGAACTGATAGATATAGAGACTGAAATGAAGGAAAGAGTTTTCTAGGTAAAGATGGCAGATTAAACACAGGCATTAAGCCCTATTGCTTTTTTTTTTTTTTAAAGACTTTAAAAATTTGTTTACTTGAGAAAGAGAGCATGAGCGGAGGGGAGGTGCACAGGGAGAGGGAGAAGCAGACTCCACTGAACAGGGAGCCAGCCAACATGGGGTCTGGGGCATGGGGCTTGGGGTGGATCCTAGGATCCCAGAATCCCAAGATCCCAGGATCCCAGGACCACGACCTGAGCCGAAGGCAGATGCTTAACCAAGTGAGCCACCCAGGCACCCCAGCCCTATTCCTTTTGAAAGCTCATTAAAGTGACAGTAAAGGGTTTCTGTTGTTGTCCTCATTGTTTTTTGAAAGGGTATAAACTCCAAAGACAAAAATTAGGAGAAGAGAATAGTGAAACAATTTGGAAAGTGGAAAGCAGAAGGATGGTGGTTGCAGATTCAGCACATCTAAGAAAGCTAAATCCCAAACCAGCCATAAGGAAAGCTGAGGAGCAACCTGATTTGTCCTGCAGAAGCCCTAAAATGGTCAGGAACTGGCAGCATAGCTTTTACCCACCTAG
Organism: Callorhinus ursinus; assembly: GCF_003265705.2. Lineage (NCBI taxonomy): Eukaryota > Metazoa > Chordata > Mammalia > Carnivora > Otariidae > Callorhinus > Callorhinus ursinus. The sequence continues at coordinate 1,667,893 of NW_027397080.1, read as the reverse complement.
AAAGGAGTTTGGAAGATTTTTCTCTGAAGTCTGTAGCCAATCCAAAAGAAAAGGCTTAAGGATGTGGACATGAGAGTTCTTTTACAGATAACCTGTCCACATCACTTTATGGAAGTGAGAGTTAAAAGTACAGAGGAGTAAGAAAAAGAGTCTCAGTGCCTAGACTGGTCAAGATACCTTGGAAAAGTTTCTTGATTCTGATGTCCATGAGTCCTCTGCAACCCTCCCCACAAAAAGCTTCAAATTAGAGAAGTACTTTAGGAATTATGGCTGGTTAGTAGCATTGGGGATACTAATTTAGATAAATAGTATTTCAAGACTTTCCATACCTTTGGGAAAATAATCAAAAGCATAAACCTATTTCTCATTATTTGGAGTTCCAGAAATACATGATCATTGAGGTTTTGACTTAAGTCCTTTTCTTCCCAGATTTAAATGTCTAAACTTAAACAAGACCAATGTGTAAACATTTTATTCCATTTTAAAAGATATCCTTTAGAAGCTTGTTTTAATATTATCATTACCCTTCCAGTGAAAAACCTTGACTAGTACTCAAAAGAAAACATAATACTGGAGAAAAGCTACATGACTTTCTTATTAAATATTTGGCACAAACACCTTTTACTTATGAATTATTAAAAACACATGTCTTTCAGAAATAAAACAGGAATTTTAGAGCTGGGGGGGCATCTTTAAAGAAAAACTAAGCCAATTTCAGTTAGGGAAACTGAGGTTTAGAGAAGCAAAGTTATTTGCTCAAGGTCATATAGCTGGTTTGTCTCTAAACTAAATTCCAAAACCTCTAGACTTTAATTTCCAGTACATACTCTTTCTACCAGCAACACTCCCTTCCACTACTTGTAATGCCTCTCTAAGTCATGAATGCATCAATCTGACATGTAGGAAAGGTGTTGTGCTGTCTTCAAATCCGCTGATGTTGTGGAATCTGGGGCCACTGGTGTGAAGTTACCAGTACCGTCTGACGACTAAACAGCTTGCTGGGAAGATTGCCTCTGTACCTGACTATAGGGATAGCAGGAGTCCTACTCTAGCAAATGTCTTATGTTTCCCTTTTCAGGACCAAATATGCTTGAGGTTCTCAAAACAGAACACTCTCTTTGCAATCAAGGAAACACTTCATCTTCTCTCAGAAACGGAGAAAACAAAGGAGATGTACATTCCATTATCACTGTTTCTTTCTCCTACAAGCAGTATGAAGTTAGAAAACTTTAAAACAAGAGGTTTCAGGCTCTCCTATATACACAAAGACCTTTTCCAAGATAACTTTGGTGTCTGCCCAATAGGAACTAGCCTCCACCTTTGGGAATTCAGTTTAAAAAAAAAAAAAGATAGGAAGTATCATATTCTCATATTCAAAAGTGCCTGAAAAATCTGAATTTAATTAGTTTTTACCCACCATCTCATTGAGGCCGGGAGGAGCACAATACCCCAGAGGGTCATAGGAATGGGGGCAAGAACACTTTTACTGCTCACTTACCTAGCCAGCTGCCCTATTATAACTACAAACCAAAGATCCTGAATCATTGGAGTATAGATTACAAGTTAGAAGAATGGAGGGAAAATAATCTGCCAACAACCAAAAATGTAATCTAGTTCTAGGAAACTGGTGTTAATGGTGTTAATGCCCCCCGTGCTTACCCAAGGCCCCCAACTCAGCAGCTATGAGGGAAAAATACGTCTCCATCTGCTCTTCATTTTCACCTTACATCTGGCTATTTCCTTCTTCTTTGCTCCTATCAAGCCCAAACCTTGCTCTCTTTGGCAGAGACCATTAGGATGAGGCATTTACTAACAGTCCACCATATGGAGCCATCAACTAGTTCCCAGGGAGGTGAAAGAGAAAGCAGGAGACAGTCTCCGCCCTCTAGCTGTAATTACAGAAACATATGACTAGCTTCTAAGAACTTAATGTCTTAGCCTGCCAACTCTAATATAGAGCAAAGCGTAAACATTAGTGCTTGATGGATGCATAAATGAGTCAAGTCCCTTGTTTCACATAATAATAGATAATCACAGTTAGTTCTTTCTGCATTCCAAAGGACATAATCCCTTGACTCTTTGGAGTCTTGTGAATTTAGCAATGCAACACTGTGATAACTTTTTAGGTCTTATACCTTAAATCTATCCTGCATATTGCTGTCAGATTATCCTTCCAGAATCCTGAATTTGAATCATTTCCCTTTTCAAAAAGTCTTTAATAATTCCCCAGTGTTCAAGGCCCTCTATTATCCTACCAACGGAACTTCCCAGCCTTATCTCCTAGTATTTCTCAACAGGGACCATCAATTTGGGTCAGACTGTTCTTAAAGAAATCTTGCATACCCTGTCTCCACACATTTGCTTATAGGATTCTCCTCACACAGGACCCAGTTTCCTATGTCCCTTTCCATACCTGATCTATATCCATCCTTCAGGTCCAAATTATTCTCTTACATTTTCCTGACCACCTGAGCCCCTAGGGACTGCTACCTCCTCTAAATTCTTAGAACCCTGCTGGCTGTAATTGTTCAGTATCTGATATAGGTTGCTATTATTTGTTAACTTTTTTTTTTTTAAAGATTTATTTATTTTAGAGAGAGAGTGCACGCATGTGCACATGAGTGGGGGAAGGGGCAGAGGGAAAGAATCTTCAAGCAGATTCCCCGCTGAGCGTGGAGCCCACTGACACAGAGCCTGATCTCACGACCCATGATCATGACCTGAGCTGAAACTAAGAGCCTGACACTCAACTGCTCAACTGAGCCACCCAGACACCCCTGTTTGTTAGCCTTTTACATGCATAATCTTATCTTCCACCAAGGTGAATAAATTCTTTGAGATTGTCTCCTGCCTCAAGGATCCCCTTAAATACTAAGACAGTGATTTGACCCAAAGAGGTAATTTGATAAACATCTGTCAGTTGAACAATGTGTTCCTGAAAAGTAGAAAGGCTGAGCTAATGGGAAAGGCCCAGCTCTGTCCCTAATTAGGTAAAGGATATGAAACAAACTCTTCTTCCTCTGGCTTTCAGGATCATTATCTGAAATATAGGTGACTGGACTAAGTGACATTCTAGCTGTGGCAGTCTATGATATGATCTTACAACTAAGATTATATTTTCAATGCAATAAGAGGTATTATTTAATTGTATCTTATGGTGACCTTTTCTAAAATACAAAGAACCCCCCCCAAGTTCCTAAAATTTTAATTTTGATAAATGAACTTAGAAAAAAAGAAAAAAATCCATAACAACCCCCTTCTTTTTCTTATAGAAAGAATTCCAATTCAGTCAGCTATATCCTGGCTAAGAAATAAGCTGTGTTAACAAGGTACCATCATAACTATTCCTTATAGAGAAGAAAAAAAAAAGAACTCCAATGGAGCTGGCAAACTACAGCCTGCCAGTTGGATGGCCCTGATGTCTGTTTTTGTAGATAAAGTTGTACTGGAACACAGCCATGCTCATTTGTTACATATCTTAGGATGCTTCTGTGCTAAAACAGCAGAGTTGAATAAATGTTAACACCATATGGTCTGCAAAGTCTAAAATATTTAGAATTTGCCCTTAGAGAAAAAGTCTGCCAATCCTTGTTTTATATCTCAACATTCACCACAAAGTGCCAAAGCCCTAGATTACAGACCCTTAATCACAACTGGCCACTAGGTGATCTCCCACTAATTTGTTCAACAAATATTTATTGGGATTTTTTATTTTATTTTTTTTAAGATTTTATTTATTTGACAGAGACAGACACAGAGAGAATGGGAACACAAGCAGGGGGAGTGGGAGAGGGAGCAGCAGGCTTCTCGCGGAGGAGGGAGCCCGATGCAGGGCTCAATCCCAGGATGCTGGGACCATGACCTGAGCTGAAGGCAGCCACTTAACTGACTGAGCCACCCAGGTGCCCCTTCTCTTTTATAGTGTTGGTCATACCTCTCCAATATGCATAGAAGTTGTCTGAGGAAATAAGTATGTTTTATGTTCTTTTGGGGATCCTTCAAAATTCTTAACAATGAAATCTAAATAACTCATTGGTGGAAGAAAAGATTTAAAATCAAGCGCCAAGGGTGGGAGGATGGGTTAGCCTGGTGATGGGTATTAAAGAAGGCATGTTCTGCATGGAGCACTGGGTGTTATACGCAAACTGAATCATGGAACACTACATCAAAAACTAATGATGTAATGTATGGTGATTAACCTAATAAAAAAATAAAAATCAAGCGCCAACATCAAGTGATAAATAATGGATACCTAAAATGTGATGTATATCCATACAACAGAATATTATTCACCAATAAAAAGGAATGAAATACTGACATAAGCTACAAAACAAATAAATCTTGGAAACATTATGCTAAGTGAATGAAACCAGCCACAAAGGCCACATATTATATATTTACATGAAATGTCCAGAATAGGCAAATATATATAGATATAAAGTAGATTAGTTTAGGTTGCCTAGGGTGGGAGGGGAGGATTGGAGAAAAATAGGGAGTGACTTAATGGGTATTGAGTTTCCTATTGGGGTAGTAAAAATGCTCTAAAAAATTGTGGTGATAGTTGTACAACTCTGTGAATATATTAAAACCCACTGAATTGTCACTTTAAATGGATGAATTGTACATTGTATATTTATAGCTCAATAAAGCTGTTGTATTTTTAAAAAGAAAAAACAGGGGCGCCTGGGTAGCTCAGTCAGTTAAGTGTCTGACTTTTTTTTTTTTAAAGATTTTATTTATTTATTTGAGAGAGAGAGTGAGAGAGAGAGAAAGAGAGAGAGAGAGCGCACATGACGAGGGGAGGGTCAGAGGGAGAAGCAGACTCCCTGCTGAGCAGGGAGCCTGATATGGGGCTTGATCCTGGGACTCCGGGATCATGACCTGAGCCGAAGGCAGTCGGTTAACCAATTGAGCCACCCAGGCGCCCAAGTATCTGACTCTTGATTTAGGCTCAGGTAATGATGTGAGCTGGCATGAGAGGGTACCATCCCAGGAATCACAGACACATACAGCATTTGCACCTATTCTCAAATACACAGAACTGTATACTGCAAAGAGTACATTTTACTGTATATAAATGACTCCTCGATGAACTTAACTTAAAAAAAAAATCAAGTTCTAGGTAATTAGAAACAATCTAAATGTCCAGCACTGGGTATGTTTAGATAAATGATGATATATGTATATATTCATATGACAGATAATTATACAGCTTTGAAAACCATGTTAAAAAACTAAGAGGATTGTGATAGTCAGGATAATGGCCTTTCAAAGATGTCTACTTTGGAATCTGTGATTGTATTACCTTATATGGCAAAAGGGACTTCGCAGGCACAATTAAGTTAAGGTTCTTGAGATGGATAGGTTATCCTAGATTTTCCCGGTGGGCCCAATATAATTACCAGGGTATTTATGAGAGGAAGACAAATAGTTGACTAAGTACTTTTTGTACTTTTTTTTTAAAGATTTTATTTACTTATTTGAGAGAGTGCGTGCATGAGTGTGGGGGAGGGGAAGAGGGAAAGGGAGAAGCAGACAACACCCCTCTTTGCCCCCAGCAGGGAGCCCAATGCAGGGCTTGATCCCAGGACCATGAGATCATGACCTGAGCCAAAAGCAGACCTTAACCAACTGATCCACCCAGGCACCCCACTGACTGACTAAGTACTTTTTAATTGATATGTCATTTAATTCTCCCGAATCATCTAGCCCTGAGTGCTCAAATGCCAGCCATATCACTGGATCTGACTGCAACACCACAAATCTAGTGGGCTGCCATTTGAATACTCTAGGGTTTATTTGGTTCTGCAAACATGTCTACATGTTTGGACAGAGCCAGAGCCTTCTCCTTGAGTTATGGATATAGCCTGAAGCCCCCGAAGAATGAGAATCAGCTCTAAGCAGAAGTTTCAGATGTCTGATTCACTTTCATTATGCTTCCATTTACTCCTGGGGTGCTGGAAAATTCCTTTAGACTGATAGAATAAATGACTGTCCCTTTATCAAATATTTATAGAGAGGAGAGCAGCACTATTGGGCCATAAACTGGTAAGTTGAACAGGAGTGGGTTTTGAACTTTGGTACATTACCATCATCCAAGAAGCTTTTTAAAAATGCCCGTCCTATGCCAGACCAACTAAATAAGAATCTCTAGGGGTGGGGCTCAGCCATCAGCATCTTAAAAAATGTTCCCCAGGGTTGAGAACTATTGGTCTTGTGAGAAGAGCAGACAAGAAATTAGTGTTTACAGTAGTGAAGCTGGAAAGACTCTGATTGAACGGATATATATTTTTTGGTACATGCTCAGTCAGGAGTTATAAAAGGCATGCATGTTATTACATAACATTCATCATAGTTTTTATACATGCAGAGGCCAACGCATCAGGTTTCCTTCCTGAGAAAGAAAATAATTGAATAATCCAGGCAGCTTAATTCTACAATTGCAAAAATGATCATCCCAAGGGTGAGAAAATTGGCTTTACCAGGTGGTAGCAAACCATGAGGAAAACCATTATTGTGCGTTGAAGGTTGGATTCACAAGAAGTGAGCTGAGACAGTATTTGGGGGACAAGATGTTTATTAGGGATCAATACCTGCAAAAGGAAGAGGAGGAAGCAAGACTGGGCAGAGGCAAACTGAACTGAGATGCAGGTTCTACAAAGCCTCGGCCAACCCAGCAGGGAGTTCTGGAGCAAGTATTGCCTATCAGAGTGACTGGGCCTTTACACCCACCCCTCATTCCCTCATTTAGTCTTGGGATGCATGCTGCCCCCCAGGAAGGGTACGACCTCAAGCAATGTGGCTCTTACAGATGAGGGAGATCCTGAAGGTGACAGCTAGAGGCTACTACACTACTACACTCCTTATAGATGAGCAGCAAATCCTTCCTTGAAGGGGTACCTAGGCATTTTACCATTATGTCTATCATATGGCACTGTAACAATGAACCCTGTGGGTCAAGAGGTGGTTCCTTTTCTCAAGAATTCATTCTAACCCAGGCCTCTCTCCCTAGAAACACAAGAAAGAAAAATTATGAGACTGTTAGTTGCCGATGTTTAAACAACAAAAACCCTTCAAGTTTAGTAAGACCATAAGATGACTGCCCATTTCCTTAATGTTTTGGACTGAGCTGACAGTTTGTCCAAGATCTTAGCTAAGACAGGATGCATCCCACATATATAGCCACATGACTTTCCCTACTTCCAAGATATGTGGGGAACAAACTGAGGCAGAAAGGAAAGGAACTGTGCTATACAAGCGCATTAGTTTTTTCCTTCCAAGATGTCTTTCAACTTCACTGTTTATGGAAACTCTTGATCCAAAGCCTAGAGATTTAGAATTTTATTGGTCATCTATAGTTATATAACAAATTACCTCAAACTCAGAGGCTTAAAATAACAAACTATTATCTCAGTTTTTGGAACTGGGGAGTGGTTTCATGGTTCTGACTCAGGTTCTCTCATGAGGCTGTAGTCAAGCTGCTGGCCAAGGGCTGCAATCATCTCCAGGCCGACTGGAGGAGAATCTGCTTTCAACATGCTGTTGATGTCTCAGAATATTTGCTTCCAAGTTCACTAATGTGGTTGCTGGCAGTTCCTCACCACATGGGTTTCTCCATAACCTGCCTGAATGTTCTCATGACATGGCAGCTACCTGTCAAGAAGGTTTAGGTTTTTTTTTTTTCCCCAAGAAGGGCTCATAGGTGCCATATCTGTGAGTCCCTTCACGTTTCAGATTGTCTTCCTGTTGCCCTTATATTTATCTTTGAGAAAAGATTTTACTTATTTATATGAGAGAGAGAGCACGCACGCGCGCATTAGCAGGGAGGAGGAGAGGGAGAGGGAGAAGGAAAGAATCTCAAGCAGATGGTGCTGAGCATGGAGCCTGATGCAGGGCTGGATTTCATGACCCTAAAGTTTGATAAGTTTACTAGGATAGATCTGGCCAAATTTTCTTAGAACACAGAATAATCTTAAAATTTGCAGATTCTTTTAAAAATATTTTATTTATTTCTTTGAGAGAGAGAGAGAGAGAGAGAGAGAGAGAGAGAGAGAGAGAGAATATGAGTGGGGGAGGGGCAGTGGGTGAAGTAGGCTCCCACTGAGCAGGGAGCCAGATGCAGGGCTGGATCCCAGGACCCTGGGAACATGACCTGAGCTGAAGGCAGAGAGAGGCTTAACCGACTGAGCCACCCAGGTGCCCCATAAAATTTGCAAATTTTTTTTTTAAGATTTTATTTATTTATTTGACAGAGAGAGACATAGCAAGAGAGGGAACACAAGCAGGGGGAGTGGGAGAGGGAGAAGCAGGTTTCCCCGCGGAGCAGAGAGTCCAATGTGGGGCTCGATCCCAGGACCTTGGGATCATGACCTGAGCCGAACGCAGACGCTTAACAACTGAGCCATCCAGGCGCCCCAAATCTGCAGATTCTTTTTTTTAATTTATTTTTTATTTTTTTTTAAAGATTTTATTTATTTATTTATTTGAGAGAGCGAGAATGAGAGAGAGAGAGAGAGCACATGAGAGAGGGGAGGGTCAGAGGGAGAGGCAGACTCCCCGCTGAGCAGCAGGGAGCCCGATGCGGGACTCGATCCCGGGACTCCAGGATCATGACCTGAGCCGAAGGCAGTCGCTTAACCAACTGAGCCACCCAGGCGCCCAAATCTGCAGATTCTTAAGATCTGCAGATTTTTACTTGATTCAGGAATTTTTATTGTTTTATCTTGTTTTTAATTAAAGAAAATTGAAATTACATATGCACATACTTTATGTAAGTAAGGTTAAGCAGTTTCTTGAGGCTTACAATGAAAAATTTCAGTCCTCTATTCCCTCCCCTCCCCATTTTCTGTTCCCCAGAAGCACCCATTTTCAATTCTTTTAGTGGATCCATTTAGTATTTATATCTGTATTTTTTTTTAAAGATTTTATTTATTTATTTGACAGAGAGATAGACAGAAGAACACAAGCAGAGGGAATGGCAGAGGGAGAGGGAGAAGCAGGCTCTGCACTTGAGCAGGGAGCCCGATGCGGGACTCGATCCCAGGACCCTGGGATCATGACCTGAGCCGAAGGCAGACGCCTATCCATCCGAGCCACCCAGGCGCCCTATATCTGTATTTCTAATAACATTCTAATATTGGTATTTCTTAGTTTTTCCATTTCAGATATTATCTGTTGACTTCCCACTATGGAAGATGAGGATTTAGCTTTCTTTCATCACTAGCCCTGCCCCTACCACATATACCCATACTTCCTGTACCTTCTATCTTCCTAATTTTACTGATTTGGTTAGTTCAATAATCGAAGTTTGTTATTATGACTTCAGCCTTAGGTATTGGCTATTAACTATTAAAGAGGAAGTTTATGTGTCTTATCTTCCCTTGTGTCTCCAACACACTAACTCTCATCATTCCAAAGTTTAATTATAATTTTGGTTAGATCAAGTCAGTGATTACATTACAATGCATATATAAACATTAGTTACAGCTGAGACATTAACTAATGGTTAAGTTTTTTCCTGTATACTTTTGTTTGCCTTAGTATTATTGTTTACTCTCATTTCTTAGTTTTCCAGATACTTATCAATAATTTAATCCCAAACTAACCACCAAGTGCTCAAAACTCCTCTCAAATGTTGAGATGCATCAAGTATTCTGTCATTTTCATGAGAAGAAATATGATCATCCTGAAGAAATTATTCCCAAAGTTTTCTGACCTATTCCAATCTGGTCTGATTGCCATCTACACTGGTGTTACCCTGGAATCATCATCATCCTACGGATTTTTTTTTTTTTAAAGATTTTATTTATTTATTTGAGAGAGAGAATGAGAGATAGCACGAGAGGGAAGAGGGTCGGAGGGAGAAGCAGACTCCCTGCTGAGCAGGGAGCCCGATGTGGGACTTGATCCCAGGACTCCAGGATCATGACTTGAGCCGAAGGCTGTCGCTTAACCAACTGAGCCACCCAGGCGCCCCCATCCGACGGATTCTTTTTCTTATAATCCCATGTCTTTCTCTTTCTTAGGTTATGCCAGGGCTTTGGTGTTTTAAATCCTGTAGCAGCTTTCTGAAAACAGATGCTTGGAAAGCAAATATCTGTAAAATGCTTATTCTACTCTCACACTTGATTTGACAGTTTGACTACATATAGATTTAAGAATTTTGAAAGCTGCTGTTAAAAGTTCAAAGCTGTTTTAATTCCTTTATGTATGTTATCTCCCCTCCCATCTGGAAGCTTGTTGGATCTTCTCTCTCTCTCTCTCTTTTTTTTTTTAAGATTTTATTCATTTATTTGACAGAGAAGAGACACAGCGAGAGAGGGAACACAAGCGGGGGGAGTGGGAGAGGGAGAAGCAGGTTCCCGCTGAGCAGGGAGCCCGAAAAGGGGCTCAATCCCAGGACCCTGAGATCATGACCTGAGCTGAAGGCAGACGCTTAACAACTGAGCCACCCAGGTGCCCAGGATCTTCTCTTTGACATCAATGTTACAACAGTAAAATGTTCTCACATTTCACAATGACAACCTTGGTATGTTTCTTTTCATGCATTTTGCTGGGCACTGTTTCTTTCAGTCTAGAAACCCAGCTCCTTTCATTCTGAGAAATGTTTTTTATATTTCTCCATTGATGCTATCTTCCCCCGTTTTCTCTGTTCCGTTTTTCTGAAACTCCTAATATTCAAATGTTGGACCTCCTAGGCTGCTCCTTTAATTTTCTTATTATTTCTTTATTTTTCATCAATTTGTTGTTTTATTCTGCTTTCTAAGACATTTTTCAAAAAATTTTAACCTTTCTATTGAGTTTTTCATTTTTACCATTAGCACTTTCTTGTTCCCTAAGTGCTCCCCTTAAAAAAATTTTTTTGAGTATACCTGACCACAATGTAGTGACTTAACATCTCTATACCTTATGCTATCCTCACAAGTGTAGCTACTGTGTGTCACCAAAGAACGCTATTACAGTATCATTGACTATATATTCCCTAAGTTGTACCCTTTATTCCCATGATTTATTCATTCCATAACTGGAAGCCTGTACCTCCTACTCCCCTTTACTCATTTTGCTCATCCCCTCACTCTCCCTCCCTCTGGCAACCATAATTTGTTCTCTGTATTTATAGGTCTGATTCTGCTTTTTTTTATTCGTTTCATTTTTTAGATTCCACATGTAAGCAAAATATATGGCAGTTGTTTTTCTCAGTCCCTGACTTAATCTCTTAGCATAATACCGTCTAGGTCCATTCATGTTGTTGCAAATGGCAAGAACTCATCCTTTATAATGGTTGCATAATATTCCTGTGTGTGTGTGTGTGTGTGTGTGTGTGTGTGTGTGTGTGTATGTACATACATACCACAACTTCTCTATCCATCTATTGATGGACACCCATCCATTGGGCTGCCTTTTTGTTTTGTTGATGGTTTCCTTCTCTGGGCAAAAGCTTTTTATTTTAATGTAGTCCCAATAGTTTATTTTTGTTCTTGTTTTCCTTGCCTTAGGAGACATATACAGAAAAATGTTATGGTCAATGTCAGAGAAATTACTGCCTATGTTCTCCTCTAGGAATTTTATGTTTTTAGGTCTCACATTTAGTCTTTAATCCATTTTGAGCCTATTTTTGTGTATGATGTTAGAAAGTGGTCCAGTTTCATTCTTTTTTATGTAGCTGTCCAGTTTCCTCAGCACCATTTATTGAAGAGACTGTCTTTTCTGTATTGTATATTCTTGCCTCCTTTGTCATAAGTTAATTGACCATATAAACCATGGGTTTATTTCTGGGCTCTCTATTCTGTTCCATTGATCTCATGTCTATTTTTGTGCCACTAAATGCTCCCTTTTTAATACAGCAATCTGCTTTTGGGTTCATGAATACAGTATTCTCTCATCCCTCAATGAGGGCAAGGATTTTGGTGTGTTTTGTTTGCTGCTGTATTCCTAGCTCCTAGGATAGTGGTATTACGATGCTCAAATATTAATAAATCTTTCTGATTAATAGTACCTTTTTTGAAGTTTTCTTCTCTCTGAACAATTTCTGTTGGTTTTTCTGCGAACTTGTTGGGTTTTTTCCTGTTTGTTCTGGCCTCTAGATCTTGTAATCCATTTCTTTTTTGTCTAAATTTAAAGGTGGCACAATACAAATCTCACTGTGAGCACCCAACATGTGATAAGCTTTGTCAATTTTGAAATTCAATGTAGGATGACCCAAGAAGTGGGTTTTCCAGTGGGAATTCCCCAATGTCTGTATCTTTAGGTCTCCTCTTGGACTGTCTTTTACCATAGAGAAGAATCCTCTAATGTCCTTGCTTGACAGGTGCAAGCCTGGCTACTACTATATAGAAGCTAAGTGGGAAACAGAAACTGAAGACCTCAAGATACACATTCACTTAATGCCCATTTTTTGTACGGTACCTCTAACCTCATTCACGCCTAGCAGTGCCCCAATCTAGAGATCTTCTATTTTACCCTCTTCTGAGAATAAATCTCCAGTCTTTTGCTAGCGTTATGAGGTTTGGGCGGAGGAAATCTGAGGATTTATCTACAGTTTGGACAAATTTTCAAGTAATCCAGTTTTTAGCTTCACTTGTGGATATACTTGGTGCTGCTGAGTCTTGACTCTAGAGTTTTGTAGGGTAAATCAGTTTGCATTTCAGCTTCCCCCACTGCTGGCTTAGCATTCAGCTTTCTCAGGTATGTTCAACTGTCTTGCTTTCCTGCTTCCAAACTTTTGTTGTTGCTCTTTCCTTTTTCATCTTTAGTCTTCTGGATCTCCCCCTCTCTAAAATCCCTGTATTGCTGTTTTAGTGGGGTTTCAGAAGTCATCATATTTACTCAGCCCTTCTATCGTTATATTAAAATCCTTAAATAAAATTAGTTTACCAAGAAGTCCTTATATCTTTGAATATGCCTTTTGGTCACATGTTTAGTTCTCTTTTTCAGAGACATTAATTTATTGAGTCATCTTTATCTTTTTTTTCTATTAGATTCTCTATAATTTTTAATCATTTCTTTTTTCATCAAAATCACTAAATACCTCAAACCTTTCCTCTATGTCATTAATTTGATTTCCAGTGGTATCTGTTGTGTTCTTTGCTATTTTAATTGGTGAGTTGTTTTATAGTTGTATAGCTGTAGAGTATAGGAAATGATAATCATTGAATTATACTTTTTTCAGGATACATTGTCTTTTGTAGAACATTTTTCTTGCTTTCATTTTGTTTGCTGTTATGTTTGTATAGTTGATATACTGATTATTTTGGTCTTGTCCATTCTTGTTTTATTTGTTTTGATATGATATGGATGAGTTCTTACCTCTCATCCTCCTGTATCTGAGACCAACTATTATGTGAATGGTGGTTATTTTTTCCTTTTTGTTTATACTGAAGTATAGTTGATACATAATGTTACATTAGTTTCATGTGTACAACACTGTGATTTGACACCTTATGTTATGCTGACCACAAGTGTAGCTACCATCTGTCCCCAAACAATGCTATTATAATACCATTGACTATATTCCCTGTGTTGAACCTTTCATTCCTGTGACTTATTCATCCCATAACTGGAGGCCTGTACCTTCTACTCTTCTTTACCTCTTTTTGCCCACCCCCACTTCCCTCCCCTCCGGCTACCACCAGTTTGTTCTCTTTATTTATGGGTCTGTTTCTGCTTTTTATTTTTTTTAATTTTTTTTTAAAAAAGATTTTATTTTATTTATGAGAGAGCACAAGCAAGGAGGAGAGGCAGAGGGAGAGGGAGAAGCAGACTCCCCACTGAGCAGGGAGCCCACCTGGGATCATGACCTGAGCTGAAGGCAGACGCCCAACCGAATGAGCCACCCAGGTGCCCCACCACATCTTCTTTATCCATTCATCTACCAATGGACACAGGCTGCTTCCGTATCTACTGTAAATCATGCTGCAATAAACATAAATGCACATATCTTTTCAAACTACTGTTTTTGTCTTCTTTGGGCAAATGCACAGTAGTGCTGGTTATTTTGTATTCTGTTACTTTTCTGTGGCTTCAGGGAATGATGTGAGTCAGAGGGATAGAGGGAACAAAGGGAACACAGCTAAGGTACTGCAGAATCTTTGTTAAAATATTTTTCTTTCCTGAGATTCTGTTAAATATTCTGTTTCATTCCACATAATTAAGGGGTATAGTCTGTTCCTACAGAGGAATACTTTCCAGCTTTATATCACTTCACCTATTCATTTTTAGGCTTGATCTTTTGTTTCTGTTAAAGAGTCAGCCTCATTGTTCATTTTCCCTGCTTCATCATTTACTTGAAAGTAGCTGTTCCCACTGCTTCTCAGTCAGAATAAGATAGAAGTAGAGATATGTGCTCAGTTTGCTTCTTTCCAGCTTTGGAGCTATTAGTGAGAATTTGCAGATTTCATTAATACATCATTATGGCTTCTGGAGAGTGGTGATGGGGTGGAGTTGGGAGCCTACCTTTATTCCTTTCTTTTTCTTTCTTTCTTTCTTCTTCTTCTTCTTCTTCTTTTTTTTGAAGATTTTATTTGTTTATTTGAGAGAGAGAGAGCATGAGCAGGGGGAGGTGCAGAGGAAGAAGCAGGCTCCCTGCTGGGCAGGGAGCCCTATCTAGGATCCCGGGATCATAACCTGAGCCAAAGGCCAGATGCTTAACTGACCAAGCCACCGAAGTGCCCCTATTCCTTTCTGTTTCTCATCAGAATCCTGTTTCTTTCCTTGACCACCAGTTTTTAAGCTTTATTATATTTAATTATCTTACTTGGCCATTATTGAAATTTCTGCCAGTTTTATTTATTTATTAAAAAGATTTTATTTATTTGTCAGAGAGAGAGAGGGGGAGAGAGCGTGCGTGCATGGGCACAAGCAGGAGGGGCAGCAGGCAGAGGGAGAAGCAGGCTCCCCACTGAGCAAGGAGTCCAGTGTGGGACTCAATCCCAGGACCACGGGATCATGACCTGAGCTGAAGGCAGACACTTAACCGACTAAGCCACCCAGGCATCCCTTTCTGCCAGTTTTATATTCATTTAGTTTTTCACATTTAATTAGGAATTAGTAGTAGGAACTTTGTGATCTAATCTGAAACAACCAATTTAATCTGGAAGTGATATTATGCATGTATTTTTCAAGCATTGTTTATTTGTTTAGAAACATAAATAATAATGTCTACTATTTTCTGACCACTTATTATGAAACAGGTGTTGGGCTGTTTTACATACATTTATTCCCCATGGCAGCCCTATCATTATCAAACCCATTTTATTGATGAGACAACAAAGGCTCTAATATCAAACTCTAATCCATTGGGGTAACTGGGCTACCTAAAGCTAGAATTTAATTTCATTTTCATTAAAATATATACTTTGAAATATGTCTCCTACCTCTGTTGTGCTAGATAGCAAAACATTAAATAAGACACTTTCTTTTCCCAATTTACTCCTTTCACATTTGTTTCATCCAGGCTCCAAACATGTTTTTTTTGTTTTGTTTTGTTTTATAAGCAGCAAAATGGGTTTAATCAAGAATAACAGAGAATTGTAATCTGGGACAAGCAAGCTATGGCAAAACCACAGACAAGTCCAATCCAGGCTCCAAACAGTTTTTAAACTTTCCTATGTACTGGTATCAGAGAGTAAAGCTCTGAGTATGTGGCCTCTGATGAAAAAGTCCATGCTGGGCAAGCACTCAATAAATGCTGATTAAAGAAGATGTGACTGAGTTGCTTATTTGTAACCACTAGGATGGCTACTATCAAAAAACAGAAAATAACAAGTGTTGACAAGGATGTAGAAAAATTGGAACCTTTGTGCACTATTGGTGCAATTGTAAAATGGCACAGTCACTATGGGAAACAGTATAGAGGTTTCTCCAAATATTAAAAATAGAACTGTCACAGAATCCAGCAATCCCACTTCTGGGTGTATATCCAGAAGAATTCAAAGCAGAATCTCAAAGGGATATGTGCACACCTATGTTCACTGCAGCATTATTCACAATAGCCAAGAGGTGGAAGCAACCCAAATGTCTGCTGAGAGATGAATAAATTTAAAAACATGTGGCCCACACAATGGAATATTATGTAGTCTTAAAAAGGAAGGAAATTCTGACACATGCTACAACATGGACGAACCCTGAGGATATTATACTAAGTGAAATGAGCCAGTCAACAAAGGCCAAATACTGCATAATTCCACTTATCTGAGGTATCTAAAGTAGTCAAATTCATAGAAACAGAAAGTCAAATGGTGGTAACCAGGAGCTGGGGACAGGAAAAAGAGAAGAGTTGTTTAACAGATGCAAAACTTCAGTTCTGCCAAATGGAAAAGTTCTGGGGATCTGTTTCACAACAATGTGAATGTGTTACACTAGTAAACTGTACACTCAGAACTGGTTAAGATGGTAAATTTTATGTTGTGTGCTTACCACCATTAAAAAAAAGAAAAGGAAATTCTAGAACACTGTTAGAAAAACAGCCCTGTTCCCTCTTCTCCTCACAGCTGCTTTGCCCTGCTGCTATGCAGGATTTGACTCTACCTTGGCAAGAAAAGACACAGGGAAAAGCTAAGCTTGTGCCGTGAAGAAAAGTCTTCATCCCGTCTCATGGGAAAATAGTCACATACTTTTGTCAATTTCACACAGTATAATCTAGTTTTCATTCCCCCTTTCCCATCCACTGGGTGGTTTTATTTTGTTTTAAGACAAGGAGAATTGCCAGAAAGAAAAACCCTAGGGCTTACTTCTGCAGGATGGATCCCTTAATGACCAGCTCTTCATCCAAGTCCGCTTCATTAGCCATGAAGAGCAGCCTCTTTCCTGTGCTGTCCACTCCAATGAAGTCACGCTGCTCCACTGAATCATACAAGAGAAGGGAAATCAAACAAAGCCATTTGCCCCTGCTTGCATGACTAAGTCAGGGAGACAGGGCACCTGCTCACCATTCTCTTGGAACTAAATACAGGATTGTCACATAGCATACACTTACCACAATGTTTAAAACATGGGTAGTCAAAATGTTTTTGTATTGTTCTAAAGGATATTATTAGGTTAACTGGTGAAGTCTGAATAAGATCTGTAGATTAAAGTATTGTAGCAGTGTAATTTCCTGTTTTAACAGACTGTCCTTTATTGGGTGGCAGTGAGAGGTGGGGTGCAGGATACACACTGATGTAGTTAAAGGTAAAGGGAATCATATCTGCAACTTATTCTCAAATAGCTGAGAAATATAATAATAGGATATGTAATATATTGTGTATACATATTATACAAGAGAATGGTAGAACAAACATTAACATTTGGGGAATCTGGGTAAAGGATATATAAGTTCTCTACTAGTCTTGTAATCACTCTATAAATGTGAAATTACCTCAAAAACTAAGAGTTAAGGAGGTGGTAGATATGTTAATTAGTTTGTGGTAATCATTTCACAATCACATCTACATATATCAAAACATCATTGTACACTTTAAATATATATAATTTTTATTTGTCAAATATAAGTAAATAAAAATTAAAAATAAAAAGCCGAATAAGTGGATGATCCATAAATTCATTACATGGCAGAGAAGGAAAGTATAACAAGGAATTCTTTCTCTGCAAATAATACCCTAGCTTTGCTCACTATGGAAATGGGAATAACATTAAATAAAAACATGTACATTAATCAACATTAACTATATGTCTATTATGCATTAGATTTTATGCTGTATAAGAGAGCACTGAAAGAAAACAAGATGCACATTTACTAATGTGGAGAGTTCTCTGGTAGATGGTGATGTTACAGGCTGTCATATTATTGCTGTTTTCTGTGTTATATTTCTTTCTGCCAACCAGATTATAAATTCTTCAAAGGCAGGCTTATAATTCCTTTATATCTCTTGTAACATCTAGTACAGTGTCTGGCACTTAATAAAAACTCCTACTAACATCTGTACAGTATCTATCTATAGCTTACAAAAGCATGTTCACATAGAGGCAGCATAGCATCATGATACAGAAGAGGGCCTCTGAGGCCTAACCACCTGGGTATAAATCCCACCTACTAGCTGTATGTCTTTGAGCAAGTTACTTTTCTATTCCTCATTTTCATCTGCAAAATGGGTATCATAATAGTGCCCACCTCACCCAGGCTTGTTATGAGGACTAAATTCGTTAATATCTGTAAAGCTCTTATAATGGTATAAGAGCTTAACTCAAACATTAAATGTTTACGTTTAAAAAATTAAACAAAATACATGCTCTCATTTGATCCTCACAACAATCAAATAAAGGATTTAATATCTCTTTGAAAAAGAGAAAAAAAAAAGTTGAGCTCTAGAACAATAATATTTCTTTTTTCTTCCTTTCTTTTCTTAAGCAGGCTCCACGCCCAGTGTGGAGCCCAACACGGGGCTTGAACTCATGACCCTGAGATCAAGACCTGAGCTGAGATCAAGAGTCTGACGCTTAACCAACCAACAAAATATTTCTAAAGATGAATTTTTCTGCCTCCTACTGACAGACAACAGCTACTACATAACTGAACATGTTTCACTGTTGGCTGAAGCTGTCTATATACTTAGAACCAAATGTATTACTCAAGTGTATAATGTGTTTAGCCCAGGTGCTTGAAAGCATTCTTTCCTTCAGATGGTTTCTGGTCATCTATTCACATGCAGTGTCTGAATCTAAATAGGGAAAAACTATCATAAAAAGTTCTATGTTGGGGCACTCGGCTGGCTCAGAAGAGTATGTGACTCTTGATCTCATGGTCATGAATTTGAGCCTCACACTAGATGTAGAGATTACTTAAATAAATAAACAAACTTAAAAAAAAAAGTTATATGTTGTTTCTTTTCAATAACTGAAATTAGTGAACTCTAAAGAAGGAAGTGTAAATAATGCCAATTTGAAGGTAAGTTTTACAGGAAATTTCAGTTGAAGCAAATTTTGCAGAGAATTTCAAATGCCACACAGTAGATATGACATATATCAATTCATCCATTACAAGGAAACTTGAGAATGTAACAGTCTGCAACAGTCTGATTATGAGCCAATATTTTAAAAAGAAACACATAGATGTTATTTTTGGATATAATTTGGAGTGCTTACTCTATCCAAGTCCTTCAGCCCACAAAACCTTGAATTACTGAATGTCCTGGGAGCAGTGATTTCCAAGTCCAATGTTCAGCTATGCGCTCTTTACTCACATTCCTCACTCTCAGGGTCCCCTCCTTGAATTTGCTTCCTTGTAGCTACCATAGTAACTAGGACCTCAGAATATGCTACAAATTATAGGAACTTGGGAAAGGTTTCTTTCTGTTCTAACAAAGTAAATTCTACTTTGGGAGCAGAGCAGGTAACATCAGAATGTCTACCCTAAGAAGACTACACAAATGAGATTAAGAAAACAGTTAGAACTATGAATTTCCATTAAAAAAAAACTCTGTCAACTACTCACATTTTTTTTCTAGTTGATTTTTACTAGTCTGACTGACCCCTCTGTCTCCTCTATAGTCATTTACTTATCCATTCATTCATTCAACTAATAAATATACTTGTGCACCTCCCCTATGATAGGTATTATGTTTATAGTAGGGAATTTCAACTCATTTTATAAGGCTAGCATGATCCTGATGCCAAGACCATACAAAAATATTATGAGAAAGGAAAATTACAGGCATATCATTTATTATATAAGTACAAGGATCCTAAATAAAATATTAGCAAATCAAAACTAAAAATATATATAGTAGCCCTTTTGCCTCGTTGCAGCTGAGAGAGCAAGATGGGTCACCAGCAGCTCTACTGGAGCCATTTGAGGAAATTTGGTCAGGGTTCTTGTTCTCGCCATGGCTGCTCAAACCAGCATGGTCTGATCCTGAAATTTGGTCTCACTATATGCTGCCAGTGTTTTCTGTCAGTGCGCAAAGGATATAGGCTTCATTAAGTTGGGTTAAGTGAACTTCCCTGAATGGGTCATTCATCCTTAAATGTAGATATCCAAGGTACCTCCCTTAATGCCAACTCATTGTTAACTGTAGATAGCCAAGATACCTCACTTAATGCCAACTCATTGTTAACTGTAGATAGCCAAGATACCTCCCTTAATGCAACTCATTGTACATAAAATAAAAATACTTCAATTATGGAAAAAAATGTATATACTAGATTTAAAAGGGTTACAAATTTGTTGTAAATGGTATAGCTACTATATAAAATAGTACGGCAGTTCATCAAAAAATTAAAAATAGAATTACCACATGATTCAGCAATTCCACTTCTGGATATACCACCCTAAAGAATTAGAGGCAGGGTTTCACAGAGATATGTGTACACCCCTGTTCATAAAAGCATTATTCACAATAGCTAAAATGTGAAAACAACCCAAGTGTCCACTGATGGAGTAATGGATAAGCAAAATGCAATATATACATACAAGAAAATATTATTCAGCCTTAAAAATGAAGGAAATTCTGCAATATGCTAAACACAGATGAACCTTATACTATTATACCACATTATACTATGTGAAATAAGCCAGTGACAAAAAGACAAATACTGTATGATTCCACTTATATATGGTACTTAAAGTAGTCAAAATCATAGAGACAGAAAGTATCATGCTGGTTTTCGGGGGCTATGGGGAGGGGAAATGGGGAGTTATTGAGTTCCAGTTTCACAAGATGAAAAGAGTTATGGAGATGGATGGTGGTGATGGTTGCACAACATTATAAATGTATTTAACAGCATTGAACTGTACACTTAAAAAAAGATGGTAAATTTTACGTGTATTTTATTACCATAAAAAAAATTTGAAGGAAAAAAAAGTGCTCATGGGAGGAAGAGAAAAAAGAGGTAAGGTCTAGTTCCCCATCCTTTATATCCAGGCTGGCCTAGCAACTAGCTTTAAAGAATGCAATGAAAAGGGCGCCTGGGTGGCTCAGTTGGTTGAGCGACTGCCTTCGGCTCAGGTCATGATCCTGGAGCCCCGGGATGGAGTCCCACATTGGGCTCCCTGCTGAGCAGGGAGTCTGCTTCTCCCTCTGAACCTCTTCCCTCTCATGCTCTCTATCTCTCATTCTCTCTCTCTCAAATAAATAAAATCTTAAAAAAAAAAATGCAATGAAAGTGATACAATCCGAGTTCCAAGCTTAGCTTCAAGAGACCTTGTTTGTAGCTTCTTCTCTTACTCTTTTAGAACCTGCTGCTGTCATGTGAACAAGTTTGGGCTTCCAGTATGTTAACGGACTAGATGGAAAGAGAAGCTCAACTATCACAGCTGAGGCTCTAGACATATTCATGAGCTCAACTGTGGTAGGTAGTCTCTAAGAATGATGATTGCCTCTTGGTATTCACACCCTTCTGTAGCCCCTCCCACTGAATATGGGCTGGCCTAGCAACTTGCTTCTAACCAAAAGAATGTGGCAAAAGTGATTAGATACTACTTTTGTGATTCAGTCACATAACTGTAATTTCTGTCTTGCTAGAAGATTCTTTCCCTTGCTGGCTTTGGTGAAGCAAGTTGTTCTGTTGAAGAGGCCCAAATGATAAAGAAATGAGGGCTGTCTCTGGCCAACAGCCAGTTAGAAACTGAGGCTCTCAGTCCAACAGTCCTTAGGGAACTGAATTTCTGTCAATAAACAAGTGAGCTTAGAAGCAAATCCTTTCCTAGCTGAGCCTTCAGATGAGACCTCAACCCTGGATGACACCTTGATTTCAGCCTTGTAAAAGATTCTGAATCAGAGGGCCCAACTAAGTAATGCCTGGAGTCCTGACCCACGGTACTGTTTTAAGATGTTAAGTTTATGGTAATTTGTTTATGCAACAATGATTTATACACTGGCAGCAACAGATAACATACACTAGCTGATAATCACTTGAACAGAAATGAGCCAACTCAGTTACAACAGGCCAAACTGCCAACCTAAAGAATCATGAACAAGCAGAAGATTACACACATCATGCTATTTTTTTTTTGCAGGTTTTAACTTTACATTTCTAAAAATGCAATTTATTTTATTTTTTAAGATTTTATTTATTTATTTGAGAGAGAGAGAGAGAGAGAGAGAGAGAGAGCACACAAGCAGGGGGAGGGGCAAGGGGAGAAACAGGCTCGATCCTGGGACCCGGGATCATGACCTGAGCCGAAGGCAAATGTTTAACCAACTGAGTTACCCAGGTACCCCTAAAAAATTCAATTTATTTAAACTAAAACAAAATAAAACAAAAGCAGTTCACCCATTTCTCCCATCCCCCACTCCCTATCTCTGGAAACCACCAATCTATTCTCTGTATCTATGAGCTTAGGTTTTTTTTTTATTTTTAAGATTTTATTTATTTGTCAGAGAGAGAGAGAGAGCACACAAACAGGGGGAGCAGTAGGCAGGGGGAGCAGCAGGCAGAGGGAGAAGCAGGCTCCCCGCTGAGCAAGGAGCCTGATGCGGAACTCGATCCCAGGACACTGGGATCATGACTTGAGCCGAAGGCAGATGCTTAACTAACTGAGCCGCCTAGGTGTCCGTCTATGAGCTTAGTTTAAATTTTATTTATTTATTTATTTTTATTTTATTTTATTAAGATTTTATTTATTTATTTGACAGAGAGAGACACAGAGGGAGGGAACACAAGCAGGGGGAGTGGGAGAGGGAGAAGCAGGCTTCCCGCTGAGCAGGGAGCCCGATGCGGGGCTTGATCCCAGGACCCTGGGACCATGACCTGAGCCGAAGGCAGACGCTTAACAACTGAGCCACCCAGGCGCCCCCAGTTTTTTTTTTGTTTAGATTGCACATGTAAAAGAGATCATATGGTATCTGTCTTTCTGTCTGATTTATTTCACTTAGCATAGTATCCTTGAGGTCCATCCATGTTGTTGCAAATGGCAAGATTTCATTCTTTTTTATGGCTGAAGAGTATTCCATTGTGTACAGATAACACAATTTCTTTATCCATTCATGTACTGAAGGACACTTAGGTTGTTTCCATATCTTGGCCACTATAAATAATGCTCCAAGGAACAAGGGGTTGCATATATCTTTCTGAATTAGTGTTTTCATTTTCTTTGGAGAAAAACTCAGAAGTGGAATTATTGGATCATATGGTAATTCTATTTTTAATTTTTTAAGGAACTTCCATACCATTTTCCAAAGTGGCTGCACCAATTTATATTCCCACCAACAGTACATCAGAGTTCCCTTTTCTACATAACTTCACCAACACTTGTTATTTCTAATCTTTTTGGTAATAGCCTTTTTTTTTTTAATGTAGCCTCCATGCTCAGCGTGGAGCCCAATATGGGGCTTGAACTCATCACCCTGAGATTTGAGACCTGAGTTGAGATCAAGAGTCAGACACTGGGGCGCCTGGGTGGCTCAGTCCCTTAAGTGTCTGCTTTTAGTTCAGGTCATGATGCCAGGGTCCTGGGATTGAGCCGTGTCGGGCTCCCTGCTCAGCGGGAAGTCTGCTTCTCCCTCTGGCCCTCCCCACTCTCTCGTGTTTTCTCTCTCTCACTCTCTCTCAAATAAATAAATAAAATCTTAAAAACAAAAAAAACAAAAAACAGGAACAACAACAATTTGGGGAGGGGGGTGGAGATCACACTAGGAGAAGTTATTTTAAAGTTTGAGTTTGCTGGTGTGTTAAAAAGAAAAAAAGAGATTAGTTTGAGAAAATTTTCAGAACTGAGGACTTGACTTTTCAGATCGAAAGGCCCATTAGCATCCAACACAGGGGATGATATTAGACTGTACCAAAGACAATCAGTGTGAAATTTTATAACTTTGGAAAGAGAGAGATCCTAGAAGCTTCCCAAAAGGGGGGGAAAAGTTTTCATGCAGAGAATGAAGAATCAGAACGGCGTTAGACTTAATAGAAAAGCTAGAAGACAGTGAGATAATACCTTCAGCATTTTGAGGGGTTATGACTTCCTTTTTTTTTTAAAAAAAGATTTTATTTATTTATTTGAGAGAGAGAGAGAGAGCGAGTGAGAGAGAAAACACGAGTTGGGGGAGAGGCAGAGGGAGAAGCAGATTCCCCGCTGAGCAGGGAGCCTGGTGCGTAGCTCAATCCCTGGACTCCAGGATCATGACCTGAGCAGAAGGCAGACACTTAACCGATTAAACCACCCAGGTGCCCCAAAGGGACATAATTTCCAACAAAAGATTATACCTAGCCAAAATATCAAACAACCGTTGGGACAGAATAAAGACATGCAAAAGCTCAAAAAAATTTATTTTTCATGAACACCATCTCAGAAGGCTACCAGAGAATATGTTCCAGAAAAAAGTGAGTATAAACTAAGAGGAAAATTATGAGAGTGAAGGGTGAATCTAAAATGACAGTTCTACAGAATAGCGACTAATTCAGAAAAGTTCTAGGAGAGATATCTTCAAGAGTTTGAAACTGAGAGAACACTTAAAGTGTTGGAAAGTAATGAGAAGAAATTCACACAAGTGGGGCTAAGGTTGAATTAGTAATAAATACATAGAAAATGAAATACTAAGCAAATGAAAAAACAAGACAATTTTTAGGAAAATAAAAAAGGAAAGAGAAAAGTAATCATATACAAGGTTTTGCTGTGAATATCATTTATTTTAATTTTTTTTAAAGATTTTATTTATTTGAGGGAGAAAGAGAGAGGGAGCACGAGCGGTGGGGAGGAACAAGGGAGAGGGAAAAGTAAGCTCTCCACTGAGCAGGTAGCCCAATACGAGGCTCGATCCCAGGGCCCTGGGATCATGACCTGAGCCAAAGGCAGACGCTTAACCAACTGAGCCACCCAGCCGCCTCTTGTGGATAACATTTAAACAGTTACAGTAATGTAAGCATTAAATATTCGTTAATAAACACTGCAATAAATGGGGAAACTGGGAGTTTGCATGTATGTGGTGGGGGTAGAGGATGTGGTAAAACAGAACTAAATCTTTAAGTTCTATAGTAGGAAGTAAATAATTCCTAAAACTAAAAATACCAAGACATAGCAAACAAAAGCATGTCCTTTGGAGATGTGAAATTAAATGTGAAAAAAAATTAGCTAAATAGGTTGAAAGTGGTTGCCTCTGAGTAAGGTGAGGATAGACATGGTGAAGGACTGCTATTTATTATAATGTACCCTGGATAATTCCATTCTTTAAATTATGAACATATAAAACTTTGATGAAAATAAAAACTAAATTCAAAAAAGAAAGAAAAAGAAAGCTCAGGCTATGGAGTCAGAAATCATAGGTTCAAGTTCAGATTCTACCACTTACCAATGATTTGATACTGAGCAACTATCTACAAAATGCCAGTAGGCCATAAATGGATATAAAACTTGATAAATAACAAAACTACCTAGCCCCACTCACTAGATTTTATTTCATAGTTATTAAATTTTTTTTTAGTTTCATGTTTTTATTTACATTCCAGTTAGTGGGGCACCTGGGTGGCTCAGTCAGTTAAGCGTCTGTCTTTGGCTCAGGTCATGACCTCTGGGTCCTGGGATCAGCCTGTGCAGGGCTTCCTGCTCAGCAGAGAGTCTGCTTCTCCCTCTCCCTCTGCCTCCTCCCCCCTGCTCATGCTCTCTATCTCTCTTTCAAATAAATAAATAAAATCTTTAAAGAAAAAAATAAATTCCAGTTAGTTAACATATAGCGTAAGATTAGTTTCAGTCCATTTACTGGGTTTTAGTTTGAGAGCAAATCTAGATTATCTTTGTTTCCCATATAAGGCTTAGCATAAACTTTATCTATAGTATGTTTTAAATTCAATGACTATATCAAAATTTAATGCATTTGTAAGTCAGGGATCTGATCTCATACCAACCACCCTGTCTGCATATCAGTAAATTGTTGACCTCCTTCTTTTTAAATATTGTGCCTTTAAATATATTAACCCGTAATTAGAACATTAAATTGCTCCCTGTATTTTGCATATGCTCCTATTATTGTACTTCTCACACTGTGACTTATAAATTCTAGGATATTTGAATCTACTTCTATAAGCTATTTCCTCAATCACAAGAATTTTGGTTTTGAGTATGCTAGGATTTCAAGTCACTTCTGTTAAATATAATTAGGAAAAAGGGGGGGATGGTTGGAGATTGAGAAAAGAGATAAAACAGAAACCCAAGCAGGAGAAATTTTCTTGCTATACAGCTTTGAGAAATAAAGAAAGCTGAAGCAAAAGAAATATAGGCTCAGAATGCCTCCCTGTTAGTGCACAGGGAACTAAGCTGATTGAGAGGTGACAGCTAAGTGACAGCTTTCACTTGTGTGATTCTGAAGCACACTGATATTTACTGAATCGAGCCTGGACCAAGGCTATATAACTCTAAGAACTGGAGAGGAGTTTGAGAACTGGATGAGCGAAATAAAAGTTGAATCTACTTTCTCTCACCTGGGTGGGGGATAGTAAGAGCTGCCTTTATAGGCCAGCTCCTCAACCATTCAATAATATGTACTGACTTCTTACCATGGGCCATAACTGTACCAAATGCTGGGGATAAAATGAACAAAACAGAATATGATGATCCCAGCTCTCAAAGAGCTTATGGTCGAGGAGAGGAGAGAATAAATAAGAGAGCAGTGCCGCCATATGTAGGCAAATAAGGGGGTATAACTGCATATTAGAGGGTCAAGGAAGGCCCTTCTCAGAAAAGAACTTGAAGACTGAGCTAAATTTATAGAGCACATGTGTTGTGGGAAGAGGGGATAGAGAGCATTTTGGGCAGAGAACAACATGTATAAAAGCCTGGAGCGGGAAAAAACAACAAACAAACAATAGTCCAAAAAATCGAAACATGAATTTTTTCCTGCTCTCCTCAGAATCTATATCTACAAATCTTCTGAGACGAAAGTAGCAAGAGGGGGAAAGATGGCTCCTGAAACATCTCGCCAATAGCCATTCTCCTATAAGTCCGTAAGAACACCACTGGGAAACTTGAGGACACAGGAGACCAGCTCTATTAAACAAAATCTGGGAAAGAGGGGACTGCTGGTTGTTCTGGCACATAATAGCAGCCAACAGGCAGACCAAATATACAATCTGAGAAATTTAGGATTCTTAAAGAAAAAAAAAAAGCTTATCATTGAAATGCATAGCATTCCATGGGAGGAACTTAAAACTCAGTTATCTGGTGGCGCCTGGGTGGCTCAGTCGGTTAAGTGTCAGAGTCTTGATTTCGGCTCAGGTCATGATCTCAGGGTTGTGAGATCAAGCCCCATATCAGGCTCCATGCTGGGCCCAGAGCCTGCTTAAGATTCTCTCTCTCTCTTTCTCCCTCTCCTCCCCCTCCGCCCACTCCCCCACCCCGCTCTCTCTCTTAAAAAAACAACCCCCCCCCTTAGTTATCTAGGTGAAACTTAGCCTTCAAATATAACAAAATACAGATATTGAGAAATTCAAAATTTCATGTTAAGAATGGAAAATCTTGGGGCACCTGGGTGGCTCAGTTGGTTAAGCGACTGCCTTCAGCTCAGGTCATGATCCTGGAGTCCCAGGATCGAGTCCCACATCGGGCTCCCTGCTCAGCAGGGAGTCTGCTTCTCCCTCTGACCCTCTTCCCTCTTGTGCTATCTCTCATTCTCTCTCTCTCAAATAAATAAATAAAATCTTTAAAAAAAAATGGAAAATCTTTCTATAACACAAATCTGATCATGACATTCTCTTGTTTAAAATTCCTCAACAACTCCCCACCCTTTTGAGGATAAAGTTCAAACTCTTTAGTCTGATCCCTGTATCCTCTCTAGTCCCATTTCCTGCTTCCCTGTCCTCCATACTCACACTCCAGCTCAACAACAGGTTACCTGTATACATCATGTGTTTTCAAAGAGAGACAAGCCAGCTTATATGAACTTTCACTGGCCAAGGTGTGACAGTTTAAGCATCAAAACAGTTTTAAATGGATGGGTAGACAGATAATACTTACAGCTAATATAAAATTGTGAGAAGCTATGCATTTATAATGATACTTAAGAGGTAAAAGCTAATATGAAATATACTAAAAAAATCCTAATGCCAAGGAGAGTAACTCTAATAGGGTATTTGATTTCTTTCTTTTTTTAAAATATTTTATTTATTTATTCATGAAAGTCAGAGAGAGAGAGAGAGAGAGAGGCAGAGGCAGAGGGAGAAGCAGGCTCCCCGCCTAGCAGGGAGCCTGATGTGGGACTCGATCCCAGGACCCTGGGATCATGACCTGAGCCAAAGGCAGACACTTAACCATCTGAGCCACCCAGGAGCCCCGGGTATTTGATTTTTTTATTGTTTTAAGTAGAGGAGTATGAAAAAAAGAAACAAATTCATATTTATAAAATATACACCTGTTTATAAGGTAGGAAAGGCTGAATACAGGGAATTGTGAATAAGCAAACCAGACTTTGCAAAAGTAGAAACTACATCAAGAACAAAAGGATTGATCAACATGAGGATCATAGATAGTGATAAGGTAGAAAGAGGACCCAACAATTAATCCACACTGGTGATCACTTGAACACAAAAAGCAATTTAAAAAGTTTTAATGCTGGGGCGCCTGGGTGGCTCAGTCATTAAGCGTCTGCCTTCGGCTCAGGTCATGATCCCGGGGTCCTGGGATCAAGCCCCGCATCAGGCTCCCTGCTCAGCAGGGAGCCTGCTTCTCCCTCTCCCACTCCCCCTGCTTATGTTCCCTCTCTCTCTCTCTCTCTCTCTCTCTCTGTGTCAATTAAATACATAAATAAAATCTTTAAAAAAATAAAATGTTTTAATGCTATAATCCAAAATTATAAATTAACCAAATGCCCTAAGGAAAAAAGCTAAAAATATAAACTAGTTCACTCAAATCCTAGGAATGAAATGCTCTAGGTGTCTCTATTAAAACCAGTGAGATACTAATAAACCACACATAGCTTCTAATAATTGTAACAGACTACATCAATAAATAATAATGACAGGACAATGGGTTATATAATGTTGGCCAAGCAAAACCTAAAAAACACATCATTCCAGGGGGGAAAAATATATCATTCCAGGAAATACTAAAATCTATATAAAAGGTGCGATCTTACAAAGCTTTCTGGTCATTAGTTCAGTTATTAAAAGCAGCACAATCATAGGATTGGTGCCTCAGGCTTGAACTACTCTGGGAAAAGCAATCAGGAACTATGCCTTAATCCAAAATCAACAACAGATCAATAACCAAAGTTCTATAATCTTGGTTGGACTAGAGTATTTCTCCTTTTCTTTTTGGTCTGACAAGATTACTATCACTCTCTGACAATTAAAACAAATAATAGCCTACTACTAGAATCCTGGGGAAATACCAAGATAAGTACGTTGTAATCCTAAGAAGAAAAAGCATGGTTAACAACTATCTGGTTTATTGGCTATTTAGGATGATTGAAGCTTTCAAAAGAATCAACCATTCTACCCTTGTAATAGTCATTTTAATCGCTTAAAGGTTACCTAAAATTTGATCTTAAATTGCAAATAGTTCTGAGTGCTCCTCTTTGTATACAAAAGCATCTTGGACTTTATAGAGTCTAATCAATAGCTCTTAGTCTCTTCAAGTCAGGGACTGTGTCTTATTTGACTTTATGCCATCAACCCTTAGCACAGTGCCTGCAGTGCAGTCACTTCTCAGTAAATGTTTCTTAAGTGAAAGCATGAATAATAATAATAATAATAATTATTATTATTATTATAAAAACCCAACATACAAATAAATCAAACTCCTTACCTGGTTTTTTCCCCACCTTTTGACCTGGAACTTGTTCTAAGCCATCTTGGCCTTTTCTCATTAACATGGCAAGTGATGCATCATGAGCTCTGAACAGGTCCACAACTTCATGTAAGGCAACATCTGTTATCAGATCACAGCTCAGGACTAGTACATCTGTCTGTCAAATGGAGAAGGGGAAAGTCAATATCACAAAAGACAATGGATCACACAAATCATCACAGGATAAACTTACAATGGCTTGGCAGCACACACAAATTGAACACTTGCTTTCAAACCTTTTTTATAGCAGCAGAATAAGTAAAATAAATAGGGTTGTTCTAACTAAACTGCTGGGGGAGGTCTGGAATATCTACCTCCCCTTGTGTGTGCCTTATTGTTGCCCAAATTGAGGCACCACTCGAATCCTGGGCTCTAAGGAACAGAGTCTGAAAACTACCACATTGTCTATTTCCATGACTGTGGAACTAATGATCTTAATTGATACATCCCTTCACAGTTTGAAAAGTATTTTCACATAATCTGATGATTCCATATGGTTACAAAATCCTATAAAGCAGTCACTTTGCTACAGTACTAGAAAATAAAAGGATGAATATAATGCCCAACCCTCAGGAGACCAATCTAATTAGTAAACAATACTATACAATCTCAAGAATGTAAAAAGCACTCATTTAATTCTTATAACAACACCATGGAGTGGGATTGTTATTATTAACATTATTTTGTTCCCATTTTTATAGATAAGAAATATGAGACCTAACTACCACAGTGTATGGCACGTAATAGGCATTTAGTAACTATTTGATGAATGAATGAATAAATCAAGGAAGTAAAAAGAGATGTTTTCATGTGGTGGGTATTCTTTTTTTTTTTTAAAGGTATTTTGTTGATAATTTTATTTTAAAGATTTTAATTATTTATTTGAGAGAGAGAGAATGAGAGACAGAGAGCATGAGAGGGAAGAGGGTCAGAGGGAGAAGCAGACTCCCCGCTGAGTGGGGAGCCCGATGCGGGACTCGATCCCAGGACTCCAGGATCATGACCTGAGCTGAAGGCAGTCGCCCAACCAACTGAGCCACCCAGGCGCCCATGTGGTGGGTATTCTTAAAAAAATTTTTTTTATTAACATATTATGTATTATTTGTTTCAGTGGTACAAGTCTGTGTTTCTTCAGTCTTACACAATTCACAGCACTCACCATAGTACATAGCCTCCCCAATGTCCATCACCCAGCCACCCCATCCCTCCCACCCCCCTCCACTCAAGCAACCCTCAATTTGAGATTAAGAGTCTCTTACGGTTTGTCTCCCTCTCTGGTTTCGTCTTGTTTCATTTTTCCCTCCCTTCCCCTATGATCCTCTGTCTTGTTTCTCAAATTCCTCATATCAGTGAGATCATATGATACTTGTCTTTCTCTGATTGACTTATTTTGCTTAGCATAATACCCTCTAGTTCCATCCATGTCCTTGCAAATGGCAAGAATTCATTTTTTTGATGGCTGGATAATATTCCATTGTACATATATACCACATCTTCTTTATCCATTCATCTGTTGATGGACATCTAGGCTCTTTCCATAGTTTGGCTATTGTGGACATTGCTGCTATAAACACTGGGGTGCGTGTGCCCCTTTGGATCACTACATTTGTATCTTTGGGGAAAATACCCAGTAGTGCAATTGCTGGGTCGTACGGCATGTGGTGGGTATTCTGATTGCATTTCTAGTAATTCAGATTAATTACAATAATAACTAATAATAGTAATTAACATTTACTGAATGTGTACTATTGGCCAGGAATTGTGATAACACTTTGCATGCATTCCCAATCTTTAGAACCTTACGCGGTAAGCACTATTATTTATTTGTACTTTACAGACAAAGAAACCAGTTTACAGTAGTTAGGTAAATATCTAAGATTTAACAACCCTTAATGACTATTCATATACATAAATAATCTTTATTTGTGAATAGTGTTTAAAGAAATACAGCTTTGCTAGTTTGAAGACCCATTTAAGGGAGTTTCTAGTCTACAGTATTAGGTACCAAAAACACCTAAATTTAGATCTTAGATACTTCTAAATTTTGGTCTGTCTAGTACCAATCCTACTGGTACTAGCTATCAACTGGAGTATCATATTTTAAGAGTAACCTTGATAAACTAAAAAAGTATCAATAAGAAGATGATTAAGATGGAGAAAGAGCTAGAAACACAACAGCTGAAAGAGGGGAAGTTGTTTAGTAGAGAAAAGATTGTGGGGGGGGGAGACAGTGGGCAGGTCAAGGATTATGAGGTGGGGTTAAGGAAGAGATAATAGCACTCTATTTTTTTTATTTTTATTTTTAGAGATTTTATTTATTTATTTGAGAGAGAGAGTGAGAGAGAGCACATGAGAGGGGGGAGGGTCAGAGGGAGAAGCAGAATCCCTGCCGAGCAGGGAGCCAGATGCGGGACTCGATCCCGGGACTCCAGGATCATGACCTGAGCCAAAGGCAGTCGCTTAACCAACTGAGCCACCCAGGCGCCCAAGAAAAAAATTCTTAAGCTCACCATCTAGGAACCACCAAAACATTAACAAATCAGCCTGTGTACATGAAAGCTAAGGAAGAGATAGCACACAGAATTCTTTTTTTTTTTTAAAGATTATATTTATTAATTCGACAGAGAGAGACACAGAGAGACAGGGGACACAAGCAGGGAGAGTGGGAGAGGGAGAACCGGACTCCCCACTGAGCAGTGAGCCCGATGTGGGACTCGATCCCAGGACCCTGGGATCATGACCTGAGCCGAAGGCAGAC
Source organism: Callorhinus ursinus (assembly GCF_003265705.2). NCBI lineage: Eukaryota > Metazoa > Chordata > Mammalia > Carnivora > Otariidae > Callorhinus > Callorhinus ursinus. The sequence continues at coordinate 1,635,434 of NW_027397080.1, read as the reverse complement.
GCTTAACGACTGAGCCACCCAGGTGCCCCAGAATCCTCCTTCTTACAACAATGCTTAGAAAGGCTGGGAACACAGGCTATTATTAAAGACACGTCCCTATAGCAGTACAGAAGTTGCTCTATTTCAATATAATAAAAATGACAGTTTGCTGAGAAAAAAAAAATCTCCTTTCTCTAATAAGTTGGCTGATTTTTACAAGCTGACTGTTCTACAATAAATTTAATTATCAAGTGTACTCCAAAGTGAAGAAAATGACCCCGATGCAGATGCCTCTGAAGTGGCAACAATGTTGTCTTGGAAAATAAATGCTGTTATCATTCAGTATCTGCAAAAAATAAATCTGTCAGTATAGTGAATGCCAAAGAAGTCCTGCGTAATTGTGAATAGCTGCAGCCTTGTTTTTCCTCTTTGCTCTTAGATGACTTTTTGCTAAGCTGAATGCAAAATCCCCAAGGAGCACAAGAAATAGACTCCTCCCCCCAATGTCTGGTTGCCATCTGTTCTCAGTGTGAAAAGAAAGGCGTCAGTCAGAAGGGGCAGGGCCTGGGTTATAGATGGAGGTACTATTCGGCTGGCCCTCTCCTGCCTCCATTCCCAGAAAACGCACCATCTAAGACTCACTGAGACCAAACACATTCCCATCCTCTTTGCAACTCCACCACTTCCAAAGGAAAGTCTTTGCTTTTGATCAATGTACTTTGTTTCCAAAGCTGGAAATCCTGGAATAAGAAACAGAAGTCTAACATCTTACATCTTCATACTACTACCTATTTCTCTTTACATTTTTATAAATGCTGTAACAGAAAGTAAATGACTATTGTTTTGATTTTTATTCTAACAATGTAAAGTCCATTCTAGAAATGCAAATATTCTTCTACTAACTGGAGCCCAGAGAGAAAAAGTGGAAAAACCGTTTAAGAGCGAGAGGTATTTCTGATCACGTGTGACCAGAGCCATGAATAAACGTAGACTGTTTGGACTGTGAAGCAACTGTATATCTGAAATGCAATTAACTTGAAAGTTCCCTGGACACACCAATCCTCAGCTGCCTTGTGTTTCAGGGCACTAGTTCTTTCCGAACACCAACAGTAATGCCTCTTCTTTTGCAGAGACCAACTGGAATCTCCACAGACCTCCCTACTCACTCTTCTAATATCCTCGGTATCCCTTATCCCAAGCCTGTTCCTTTAGAGGAGCCAGGGCAATGTCAAGGGCAAAAAGCGTGGCTCTAAAGGACAGCAAATGTGTGCAGTTTTGACAAACTGGAAACATACAAAGTTTTTAAGGGAAGGTGAAGACAGCACGTTAAGTGTTTGGGAAGAAATCAAGATACCCAGGAATTCAAAATTCAAATTGCTGCCAGTTAGTTTTGGCTAAAGAAAACAAATTAAACTCAGAAAACCCAATTATAAAGCTATGGCAAAGCCCAGAAATCCGTCATTACAAGCACATTTTCAATCAAGCCAAAACCACTGAGTAAAACTAGAAGAAAAAAACAAAAGTTAAATCAGAAAACTGAATGTTATGTGTGTTGGTGGTAGTGGTATGGTGGGAGGTGGGAAGAGCTACTGGGAACAGCCTCTCTTCTTTTCCTGGCAGCCGCTCCATGACAGATTGTTATAAATAACACAATCTGGCAAACAATTTCCTATGGCACGGAGAAAGAAAAACACTTACTCCCCTGGAAAAAAAACAGTCAGGGCAAGGTAACCACGCTTTTACCCACCCAGCACTTCCACAAACAATGGCTATGATCCAAATCACCACCCTGCACCCCACCCCTGCCCATATGGAATTAATGAATTCAGCTACTTGGTGCGACTATGAATGGTCACAATTTACATTTCCTATGTGGTCCAATCCCAATCCAACCCTCAAGAGTAGTTTGGTACTGTAATAAACACCAATGTCTAACTACAATGGAGACCTCACCATGCTTGATTAAAAGACTCCCAGTCTGCAGTTCCCAAAGTACATGGCAAAGGGCCAACTGCCATTTTGTTTTTAATGAGGCTGGGGCATTAGGTGCAGGAAGGAATGACCAACTCAGTCTGTAAGTAAGAAATGTGATAATCCTTAGGCTTAGAGCTAAACATCCTTCCTGAGTTCCTTAGCTTAATCATAGTGTCACCACCACCAGGATCTGAAGTCAGAAATCTGGCCATAGTCTAGGGCTGAAGTCCTCCCCTTCTTGCCCAGTACCCCACCGCAACATCTTACTGGTCACCAAGCCCTCCTCTTTTTTATTTTTTAAGATTTATTTATTTATTTTAAATGAGAGAGAGAGAGAGAGAGACAGCATGCATGAGGGGAGGGCCAGAGGGAGAGAATCTTTCAAGCCCAAAGGGGAGCCCAAAGATCCTGCAACCTATGAGATCATGACCTGAGCCCAACCAACTGATCCACCCAGTGCCCCCAAGTCCTCCTGTTTTATCTCCATTGCACTACCTTAGTTCAGGCCTCAAAATATTTTTCTAGTCTCTTAGGTGGTCTCACTCACTCTAGTTTTCCCCTATTCTAATCCACACTCCAATTCCCATTACTTATTTCACTTCCCTGCTTAAAATAGTGTTCTCCAAACATAAGAAAAAATTGAACACTTATTCACTTATTCCCACTTACTTTTAAAATTTACTTAAAAATACCTGAATTATGGTAAGTGATATAATATGCTCTCCAGATAACATATAAAAACTGATATTTTTATTTATTTATTAAAAAGATTTTATTTATTTGAGAGAGAGAGAGAAAGAGCAAGAGAGAGAGCATGAGTGGGGAGGAGAGGCAGAGGGAGAGGGACAAATAGATTCCCCACTGAGCGGGGAGCCCAATGTGGGGTTCGATCCCAGGACCCCAAGATCATGACCTGGGCTGAAGGCAGATGCTTAACCGACTGAGCCACCCAGATGCCCCCCAAATTATATTTTTAATTAATTAATTTTTAAAGATTTTATTTATTTGAGACAGAGAGAGCGTGCACACGCACAAGTGGGGAGGAGGGTCAGCGGAGAGGGAGAAGACGACTCCCTGCTGAGCAGAGAGCCCGAAGCAGGGCTCGATCCCAGGACCCTGAGATCAGGACTTGAGCTGAAGGCAGGTGCCCAACTGACTGAGCCACTCAGGTGCCCCTCAAAATGGACATTTTTAAAAGAAGAGGTAAAATTAAAAGAACTAAAGATTCTAATATCTTGCTAGAGTACTCCATCCTACACACCCTCTGGCTTTGAGATCACCCCATTTAGGATATTACTGCTTTGTAAGACTGAGTTTAAATTCCTTAGCATGACATTAAAGGTCTTTAAAATATGACTCCACCTACCTAATTTAGCCTTCTCTGCCCCAATTCCCCTTCCACATAGTTAATGTTAACTTACGGGAGTAAACTGCCAAAAATGCATTCCCCATTCTCTCTTCCCACCCCACCACACAGTCATCCATCAAGTTTCAGGTCCTGCTGCGGTTATTATAAAGGGCAGAGCCAATGTATTATCTCCTCTAGAGATGAAGTCTTTTCTGATCCATCGCAGACCTTAAGTTACTAACATGGATTACATGGGTTTTTTCCCTTCTAGACTTTGAACTTCGTAAGGAGCTTTTTTTTATCTTTGAATCCTCTGAGTTCAACCTAGTGCTGGCAAACAAGCATCAGTAAATGTTAGCACTTGTGCTGTTACCTCCTTCTCCTTGTTTAAATTGACTCAAAGATGGAAACATCCAATTTTAGATGTTTAGAAACAGCATACTTTCTGACAGCGCTGAAAGCCCTCTCTGTAGAGAATATGACTGTTCAGTTAGGACAGGGGCCAAAAAGGTAACTCTGCAGCTTCCTAAAGCAATGAGGTAGGGAATAAACGAGCTGCCTCCAACAAGGAAAAAGGCAGAAAAGTCTGAAAGAAAAGAAACCAGATGCAGCTGTCCTGGAGGATATGGCTGGAGGGGATATGCTAGATTTATAATTTTAAAATGGGGACTCAACATTTATAGTTTAATATTTATAGTTCATTTACCTTCCTACAGAAGTTCTCTTCAGGTTAAGAACAAATAGAGGAATTCTACTCATGTTTCCTGAGCTAAGAAGTAACTGAGAATCTGTTAATTTCTAACACTGTTAAATGAATTAAATGCTAATCACATCTCTCCCAAGATTTTTTTTGGGGGCAAAATATTTATTTATGTGACTCATTTTGTGACATTTAAGACATAGAGGTTGTTTACAAAAATACATTAGGTGTTGGTCTTTCTTCCAGGATTTAAATATCTGCAATTTAATTTTAAAATGCACGGACATTAACAGAGAAAAAACAAAGTTTTTTCTTTTTTTTTCCCCCCCTCAAATCAAACCTTCACTTTGAAAGAATTTATTATTCTGAATCTATTTTAAATAATTTCATTCTTTTTCTTCAGTTAGACACAAATACTCCACAGAATAAAAATATTATTGCCCCACTTCAAGACCATGAAACATGTTCTTAACAATTACACTACATATTTTCTGCCTGTAACTTGAATTCTAATTTTGTCCTGAATTATGAAGTATATATACATAAATATCAAAAAGCAACTCTTAAGATTAGGTATGTCTTCTTTTCTTATTAATTTTACATGTGACTTTGAAAGGGTCCCTCCTTTTTTTGGGCCTCAGTGTCATCTATAAGATGAGAGGACTGTACCATCTCTGAACTCCTTTATGGCATAAAATTATACTATGATTACAAGGGCCAAGCTATTTTTAATTCTTTATCTAGAGCTGTGCTCTGGGTTCAGAGGCATTAATAACTGTGGTGACCTTAAAGTTTCTCATCTACTTTGGGCATCATCATGAAAGAATAAATCATTTTAAATATATAATTTTGATGCTCAGCACATTTAATTAAACTTGAATTCTTTCAAAAATAATAATCCATGTGTGGCATGTATGGCAATTCTCAGTTAATCAGAGAAGTCAGTTAGGCACAAAAATACAGAACCGGCTTACCATTCTGGTTAAAGAGAGTGTTACTATCCAAGCTCATTCATTAAAGGATGTGTCTCTGAATACCTCTTCAGCAAAAGCCTAAGTAATCACAAACTTTTAGGGTTCCAATCCATAAAGATTCCAGTTTGGAACCAATGGTTACACTCTACCTGCTACCATCAACTCAACTGGTTCTCTAAGACTATACTATCTTTAAGTTGATGGCAAAACACTGGACATCATTTAATATTTACAAGCTCTTGCACACACTTTATTTCAATCTCACATAATTCTGTAATATCAATATAGTTAAACCTGTTTTATAGACAAGAAAACAGAAACTCAGAAATATTATGTGATCTGCCCCTTTGCTATCACATTGCCTTCTAAAACACACACACACACACACACACACACACACACACACACACACTACACCCTAATACATTAGTTTCAGGTGTACAACATAGCGATTCAACAAATTTACACATTATGCTATGCTCACCAGAAGTGTAGCTACCATCTGTCACCATAAATGTTACTATAGTATCAATGACTATATTCCCTATGCTGTAAATATAGGCCCTCTTTAAATGTATTCATGTCACATTTATTTTTATTTTTTATTTATTTTTTTAAGATTTTATTTATTTATTTGAGAGAGAGAATGAGAGAGAGAGAGCACATGAGAGGAGGGAGGGTCAGAGGGAGAAGCAGACTCCCTGCTGGGCAGGGAGCCCAATGCGGTACTTGATCCTGGAACTCCAGGATCATGACCTGAGCTGAAGGCAGTCGCTTAACCAACTGAGCCACCCAGGCGCCCTTCATGTCACATTTAAATGTGGTTAGACATCTTACTATTTAAAACCAAATCATACGCAAAGAGAAGAGAACCCTCTTACATTGCTGGTGGGAATGCAAGCTGGTACAGCCACTGTGGGAACAGTATGGAGGTTCCTCAACAAGTTGAAAATAGTGTTAGCCTATGACCCAGCAATTGCACTACTAGGTATTTACCCCAAAGATACAAATGTAGTGATCTGAAGGGGCACCTGCACCCCAATGTTTACAGCAACAATGTCCACAATAGCCAAACCATGGAAAGAACCCAGATGTCCATCAACAGATGAATGGATAATGATGTGGCATATATACACACACAATACTAATCAGCCATCAAAAAATATGAAATCTTGCCATTTGCAATGATCTGAATATGTGTATTATGCTAAGTGAAATAAGTCAATCAGAGAAATAGAATTATCATATGATCTCACTCATATGTGGAATTTATGATACAAAACAGGATCATAGAGCAGGATGAAGTCAGAGAGGCAGACAAACTATAAAAGACTTTTTTAAAAAAAATATTTTATTTATTTATTTATTTGAGATAGAGAATGAGATAGAGAGAGCATGAGAGGGGGGAGGGTCAGAGGGAGAAGCAGACTCCCTGCTGAGCAGGGAGCCTGACGTGGGACTTGATCCCGGGACTCTAGGATCATGACCTGGGCCGAAGGCAGTCGCTTAACCAAATGAGCCACCCAGGCGCCCTATAAGAGACTCTTAATAATAGGAAACAAACTGAGGGTTGCTAGAGGGGATGGGGTTGGGGGGACGGGGTAACCGGGAGATGGACATGAAGGAGGGCTTGTGATGTAATGAGTACTGGGTATTGTATAAGACTGATTAATCACTGAACTCTACCTCTGAAACTAATAATACATTATATGTTAATTAATTGAATTTAAATAAAAAAACAATTAATAAAAAACAAATAGTTTATGAAAAACTAGGTTGTATTTCAAAATAAGTTATATGTGATACTTGAAAATTATAAAGTACCATATGACAATAGTTTGCTTTTATTGAAATTAATAAATCTCTTCTAATGATAGCTTCTAGACCATAGAATGTAATAATTGCATTACATTACAAGTGCAATAATGACTTGCACTATTCAAATCACATCTCTGTACATCACAATTTGAAAGAGAAAATGACGTATCAGAGAGATCAGAAAAGTCACAAGGATGCTGAAGGGTCTGAACATCAAGGGAACTAGGGATCCTTAGACAGGAGAAGAGAACCTGGGTACCTGGTAATGGAAAGGCTGCCACAGGAAGAGGAAGATAATGTGTTCTGATTGCTCAAGGACAGAATATAATTTAAAAGTAGAAATTTTAGGGCGCCTGGGTGGCTCAGTCAGGTGAGTGTCTGCCTTCGGCTCAGGTCATGATCCCAGGGTCCTGGGATAGAGTCCTGCATCAGGCTCCTTGCTCAGCAGGGAGCCTGCTTCTCTCTCTGCCTGTGCTCCCCTGCTTGTGCTCTCTCTCTCTCACACAAATAAATAAATAATCTTAAAAAAAAGTTAAAAAAAATTTTTTAAAAATTAAAAATCCTTTTTAAAAAAAAGTAGAAATTTTTAGAAGAGCACTGATGAGTTCAAAAAAATTTCTACTAAAACCTTATGAGAAATCACCACTGGAAATTCTCAAACATAGCTTAATATAATCTTCATGGGAAATACTTAAGAATAGATTCTTGTGGAGAGGAAAAGATTAGAATAGACGTCTTCATAAATATTTTCTAATTCTAAGGTTCTAAGAGTCCATCGATCTTGAATTTTTAAAAAAGACTTTACTTATTTGAGAGAGAGCATGTGCATGAGCGGGGGGAGGGGGAGAGGGACAAGCAGACTCCCCCCCCCACCCCCGAGCAGGGAGCCCAACACTGGCTGATCCCAGGACCCCGAGATCATGAGCCCAAGGCAGATGCTTAACTGACTGAGTCACCCAGGTGCCCCTCAATCTTGATTTTAACAGCACCAGAGAAACTGTTTAGGACATTTTCTCTATCCTTCACACTGTTTTCCAATCAAAGGGCCCAGAAGGTGGACTAGGTGGATTTCCTGTCCTTCATTATCATTTCCAGGCCATTTCTCTCACTCCATGACCTCTACTCATTTGAAGTGCATGACAGTAGACAAAATCACCTACTCCTCCTTGTTGTAGTCAGCTTTGGAACTTCTTGTCACCCTTTCTTCTTCTTAGAGATTATAAAAGTTTTAAGTAAAGACAGTAGATTGAAGATGCACAATTATATTTCCCCTTCTCAAAACATCACTGAAATAACAGTAAAAGGATTTTTTAAATGGTCATAAACCCACAAAAATAAGAGGAATGGGAGAGGAGACAATATTGAAAAGATGATTGTTAGTTAGAGGAAAACTGAGAGCCAACTCACCTTACACCAGATTCTCCAAAACGCTGAGGAGCTGATATGGATAAAAACTGGGGAGGGAGGAGTTAAAAGAAAGAATGCTAGGTGAAAGATCTGTTTTCCACTCTGTGCAACCCAACCACTACACAGCTCCAGAGGATGGAAGAGAGTAAAACAGAGGATATCTAGATTAGGGAAAAGCATAGTCACAGTTGGGATAGAAAGAGGGGATGCATCTTCCTGAAAAGAGGGGGCTTAAAAAGAAGATTCTGAGACATCCTCCCCAGCCCTGATCCCAACTCATTTCCTAGAATGCTAGCAGCTAGGTCTTTACCTTGCAGGCAGGAGACTAGTTTTCTCTAGGGAATCTGAGTAATCCAAGAGAAAAAACCCTAAAGATACAGACACAAGAGATTCACCAAAAAAGAGCCCAATCACATCACCGTATCACCCTACAGTGAAGTTCACAGTTGACATGCCCCATCCATATACAAAACTTGAGAAAAAAGATAAAGATATTGAAAAAAATGAAAGAAAAGATAAGAAAATTAAAGAACCAGTCTAAGAAATCCATTATTAGGATAATCAGTTTCCAGGAAAAAAAAGAATAGAAAAAACAGATAAGAAAGAATCATCAAGGGGCGCCTGGGTGGCTCAGTTGTTAAGCATCTGCCTTTGGCTCAGGATCAAGCCCTGCATCAAGCTCCCTGCTCCGTGGGAAGCCTGCTTCTCCCTCTCCCACTCCCCCTGCTTGTGTTCCCTCTCTCACTGTCTCTCTCTCTGTCAAATAAATAAATAAAATCTTAAAAAAAAAAAGGAATCATCAACAAAATGTTTTTTTTAAATTCTCCTAAACTGAAGGACAAGAATATCCAAATTGAAAGGGTTAACTGAGTAAAGGGCTCACATGGATAAAACAGATTCACAAGGATGTCATCATGAAATTTCAAAACACTTGGTACAAAAAGAAGATGCTACAAATTTCGACAGAAAAAGTTGGCCATATTTAAAAGATTAGCAATTACAAACACTTAGAACTTCTCAACCACACTGGAAGCTCAAGACAATGAGTAATGCCTTCAAAATTCTTAGGAAATTTCTTAGGGAAACTTTCCTCACATTTTTGTTTTAAAGATTTTATTTATTTATTTGACACAGAGAGAGAGACAGTGAGAGAGGGAACACAAGCAGGGGGAGTGGGAGAGGGAGAAGCAGGTTTCCCGCAGAGGAGGGAGCCTGATGTGGGGCTCGATCCCAGGCCCCTGGGATCATGACCTGAGCTGAAGGCAGACGCTTAACCGACTGAGCTACCCAGGCGCCCCAAGTTTTCTCACATTTTCTGAGATGATTTCGTATCTTCTTATCCTTCCTTAAAACTTCAACACTCCTCTCCCTTCCTAACTCTTAGTTGGTGGCTTCACTTATTTCAGTAAGAAAACAGAAATAGTCAGAAGCAGCAAACATCTTAGTGACACAAAATTAACCAAACCTACAGGCATTACATGTAACATAATCTGCCTGTAAGAATGGATTGTCCTTTTTCCAATAGAAGGCAAACCTATCACTTGCACACTGGATCACATGCCCCCTCATCTACTCAGTAAACTTCATGAGGGCAGGGACTTTGTTTTACTCACTGTTCATCCTAAGCGCCTAGCACAGTGACCAGTACCTTGTAGGCAGTAAAAATACAGCTGTTGAGTTGCATAACTAAATGCTTTCTTTTCTCTGTCATCAATTTCTTCCCTTCCTAGATCATTTCCATCAGCATACACATATACTAAAGTCTATCCCATCTTGAAAAAAAAGAATATCTTATTTTTATAAGTTGGGCAAGGGGACATTTGTTTATATCACATATGTTCTTTTGTAGGTATGGAACATTTCATACTGTCCTATTTTTCTATTCCCTTCATGTTGAAATTCCTCAAAACAGCTGTCTTACCATCTCCCATTTTCTTTTCTTTTTTAATTTTTTTAAAAAGATTTTATTTCTTTATTTGACAGGGAGAGACACAGGGAGAGAGGGGAACACAAGCAGGGGGAGTGGGAGAGGGAGAAGCAGGCCTCCCACGGAGCAGGGAGCCCGAGGCGGGGCTCAATCCCAGGACTCCAGGATCATGACCTGAGCGGAAGGCAGACGCTCAACAACTGAGCCACCCAGGCGCCCCTTTAATTTTTTTTTAAGTAATGTCTACACCCAACGTGGGGTTTGAAGTCACAACCCCAATATCAAGAGTCCATGCTCAACCAGGTAAGCCAGCCAGGCCCCCCAACATCTCCCATTTTCTGACTAATAGGGCTTTTGTCCCTGCTACTCCAGCAAGGGTTTAAGTCATGAATGAACCTATCTTGCCAAATCCAACGATAAATTCTTAGTTCTCATCTTACTCAAATTTTCATAGTAGTATCGGGCACAACTGATCACTTACTCTGTCCTTGATTCACTTTCCTCACACAGCTTCCATGATACTTTAATTTACTGATCTTTCTACTTGAGTAGTTATACCTTCCTAATCACCTTCGTTTTCTTCTCCTCTGCTTCTTGGTCTCTAAATACCAGGCTCAGTCTTAGGCCCTCTTCTCTTTTGTTACCCACATTCCCTAGATGATTTCACTTTGTTGATGATCTCCAGACTTGTATCTCCAGCTTTGACCTCTCCTTTGAGATTCTGGATTGTAAAACCAACTGCCTATTTGATATCTCAACTTGGAAATCTAATACCCAGTGTTACAAATTTAACATCCAAAAATTATCTTGATTCCCAACTTGCTCTTCTTCCAGTCTCCCACATGCAGTAAATGCTATCACTATCACTCCAGTTGTTCAAGTAAAAAAATAGAAGCTACTGTTTGATTTCTCTCTCTTCCTCATTCTGTATGCCCAATCCATAAAAAGTCCTGTCAATTATACCTTCAAAATATGTCTTCAATGCAACTACTTCTACCATTATTGCTCTAGTCTTAGCATTATCTTTCATCTGGACTATTGCAACTGTCTCCTTACTACTGATCTGTCTGATTCATTCCTGTTATACTACAGTTTTATTTTCTATACAGCAGCCGGAGAGATCTTTTAAAAGCATAAAGCAGGGGCGCCTGGGTGGCTCAGATGGTTAAGCGTCTGCCTTCGGCTTGGGTCATGGTCCCGGGGTTCTGGGATCAAGCCCCGCATCAGGCTCCCTGCTCCACAGGAAGCCTGCTTCTCCCTCTCCCACTCCCCCTGCTTGTGTCCCCTCTCTCTGTCAAATAAATAAATAAAATCTTAAAAAAATAAAAAAATAAAAGCATAAGGCAGATGATGTTGCTCAAAACCCACAAAAGGTTTCCCAACATAGAACAAAATGTAAACTCTAAATCCTTACTATGACTATAAGATCCTTTATGATCTGATCCTCACATAACTCTCAGGCCTTCCATACTCCCATTCTTCTCCTTAACTACTATGCTCTAGTCATACTGGTCTTCTTAAGCTTCTACAGAGGTTAAATTCATTCCTAACTTAGGGCCTTTGCACTTGCTATTCTCTCTGCAAGGAAAGATCTTTCCAAGGCTCACTACCCTTATCATTAGGTTTTCTTCTCAAATGTTATTTCCTATCTGAGAGAGCTCTTCTTCCTCTGCCACTCTTTATCTCCTTATCCTGCTTTCTTTTTCTTTTTTTTTTTTTTTTAAAGATTTTATTCATTTGACAGAGAGAGACACAGCGAGAGAGGGAACACAAGCAGGGGGAATGGGAGAAGGAGAAGCAGGCCTCCCGCCAAGCAGGGAGCCCGATGCGGGGCTCGATCCCAGGGATCTGGGATCATGACCTGAGCCGAAGGCAGACGCTTAACGACTGAGCCACCCAGGTGCCCCCTGCTTTATTTTTCTTCTTAGCACCTGTTATCACCTAAAATTGTTTTCTTGTTTAGTATAGATCTCTTCTTATGGAGTAGCTCTAAGAGGATAGGGATCTTGTTTATCTGGTTTACCCCTATATTTTCAGCAAATAGCAGGTGAATAAATGAAAAATATGACTATTTTATAGATGAATTAAATGCAAGCTTGGAAGGGACTTGTAACCTCTTTAAGGGCATGTGCTAGTGAGTAATGGACAAGAATTAGAATCCAGGTCTACCCATATTCTTGAAAGCCTGCATTCTTTTCACTATGCCACTCCACCTCTTTGATAAGATAAGATAAAACTATCCTCCCTCTGGGATAGTCATGTCAGTAAACTTAAGGCTTGATGGAAACTTACAGATACAAATAAAACGAACACCAAGCAGCCAATGCCGTGATCCCTCTGGTCTACAATCACTGAAACTCAACCTTAGGCATCTGTGTCTATATTAAAGGAGTAAGGAGCATGTTCCAAATGTTTACAAAGAGCTTGCCTCCATCTGTCATTCATTCAATACATACATATTGAGTACCCAGAAATAGTTCCTATCCCACAGTCTACTGCAGGGAGATGATAATGTAACAGATAATTTTTTTTTTAAGATTTTATTTATTTATTTGACAGAGAGAGACACAGCGAGAGAGGGAACACAAGCAGGGGGAGTGGGAGAGGGAGAAGCAGGCTTCCCGCTGAGCAGGGAGCCCGATGAGGTGCTCGATCCCAGGACCCTGGGATCATGACCTGAGCTGAAGGCAGACGCTTAACCACTGAGCCACCCAGGTGCCCCGTAACAGATAATTTTAATCCTCTGTGCAAGTACAGAAAAATGAAACCTAATCTAGTCTTAGAAAGCCAACAAAAGCTAATTGGAGCAGATGATGTCTAAATTAAGAGCTGAAAAAAGGTTGGGTAGCTATAAGCTGCTTCAAATGAACTCCCTGGTCATGACAGAATGCTTACTGACTTCCCACCAATAGTATAGGTCCATTCCCCTAGTCAGGCTGTAGTCTTTGTTACCTTATGATTCAGAGCAGGACAGATGGCCCTTCCAAGAGCTTCCAAAAATTTAAGCCATATGGCTGCTTATCACCCAAGGATAAAGAAAGAGTGTGATGACAGCCTGGGTGTTCTATCATAATTCCTAGCTATCACTTTTCCATCCTACTTTATAGCCCCTCATTCCATAAAGCTGTGGATATATATACTAGGTTATTAAAGTCAAGAGAAAAGCTCCACTGAGATTTCCTGGGGGGGGGGGAAGGTTAAAAAATTCCCTCCTTCAACTTGTTAACTTGTTTCCACCATAACTCCTGGACTTTTCATTATTCCACCAGCCGGCTCCAAAAAGGCATCATTGGGATATCCTGAGGCCTTCCTGGGAAACCACAGCCCACCAAAGCAATCATAAGAAGAAAAGTTGCCACTTAAAAGTCTTTAGGCAAGTTGGAACCACGTCCTCAGATTTTCCCTTAACCAAAGTGTACTCATTCTTTTCAAGCAGATAGAAATCTGCCAAAAACAAATCCTTGGGCAAAATGAAAGGTTCCAGGAAAGAATGACAGAGATTTGTAATTCGATAAAGACATCAAACACTCAACTGAAAATAACTTGTACTTAGCTTTTTGAACATCTAAAAATAGCCATATGCTTAATCTTTCTAATAAGCTGTCCCTAGGATGGGGATTTCATGGGCATAGTTTGTTCTTTGTTGTAACATGTTAGCTGTTTCATAAGACATACAACAATAGTCCTTTTTCTACATCAAAGAATTTAAATAACGAAACCTCTAACTAGTGTGTTGGTATCATTATCCCTATTTTCTGGGTTGTGAAACTGAGGCAGAGGGCAAAGGAGGCTTGCCTGAGGCTAAAGAAAGATTCCTGTCTAAATAGAAAACTGTCAACTCTGCAATCTCTAAATTAAGAGAAGTCATGAGACCTGCAATATAAGGTAAGTGTTTTAAACACAGGCTATAGAACTCTATTATAGATTTAGTCTGCTGAGGTCTCCTAAATACAACTCACTACCTCGTCCTCAAAACACTTATCTAAGGAATAATCACATTGTTTCTGAAGCACAAAAATGGCACCAATGGCTGATTACCTCAGACAATCAGAGAAGCATCTAATGTAGGTCAGGCTCAATGTCCAAGGAGTTAGTTTTGCTTCATGTGCTGATCACACACATCCTTACTTACTGCCCCAAAAGAAGAGCTCTTTTTGCTCTAGAAGAGCCAGAATTCTTGCTCATATGGCTCTAGACGGGGTCAAAAGGCTTCCTACAACACTGCATCTTCCTCTACTTAGAGAAAGATATCAATAAACAAAGCTGCACACTTGTGACACAAGAATACTACATAGTTCCTTGAGTCCTGGTGGTGATTTGCTGATTTTTAAGTATGTTTTACACAAAAACACTTAAGAGTTTTTTTTTAAAGATTTTATTTATTTATTTGTTAGAGAGAGCGTGGGCGAGAGAGAGTGAGCGAGAGATAGTGAGCAAGGGTACAAGCAGGGGGAGCTGCAGGCAGAGGGAGAAGCAGGCTCCCTGCTGAGCAAGGAGCCTGATGCGGGACTCGATCCCAGGGCACTGGGATCATGACCTGAGCCGAAGGCAGATGCTTAACCGACTGAGCCACCCAGGTGCCCCTTAATTAAGAGTTTTATACGTACTAAGAACCACTGAATTGCATACTTAAAAAGAGTTCTATATTTACATGCAATTATCTAATGTACACAAAAATTCTACACACATGGATCCCACAGACTTAAAAAGGAAAAAGTAATCTTGAAAATTCCAGACCAACTAAACCTATTCTGAAGGCAAGGGTCTAGAGTTAGAGTAGATTATAAGGACAACTGATACTTGTCTTTTGGATACAATATGAGTGAAAAAAGCAGGTGTACGTGAGATGCACAAATGTATCTCAAAACCCAGGGCTGGGTTCTAGTCTGGCTCAGCACCCACCCAGGTGTGGGATTTGGGGGAGATTATTATTTAAACTGAGTATTGATTTTCTCAACTGTAAAACAGAATACCATCTACCTTTCAAGATGGCTATGGGGATTAGATATCCACAAGGTAGAAATCTACCTTTCAAGGTGGTTGTGGGGATTAGAAATCCACAGTAAATATGAAATACCTCCTTTGCGATCTTCAGAGCAAACATTCTGGGTAACTCCAAAGAAAACAAATTTACACCCTCATAATCAGCTAATAAATTAACTCCCTACTTTAGGGTAGTCTCTAAGAACAGAAACTAAGGTTCTGAAGTAAACTAATTTTTAAAATGTACTCATTTATAAAGCTTTAGCAAATCTAAGTATCCTCAGAAGTGCTCAAATGGTGACAGATTGAGATCTTGTGTGAATAATCAGCTGTTATTCTAAAGCAGGTCTCTGTTGCTTCTCAATTTCACTTTTCATCTGCCCTTCTATTCTCCTTCCCTCTCAATTGTTCAACTTCTAAAAAAAAAAGATCAAATTAAACCTTAAATGTATATAATTCAGGCTGCCACCCAGAGAGTAAAAAAGACTACCAATTACGTTATTTAATTGATATGTTTTCTTTTTTTAGTACATTTCAAATAAATATAGACCTGGGTACAAGTTTTAAAGGTATAGGCTTATACTGAGTGAGGCCATCAGATTACACAATTAGAAACTAAAAATATCCCCTTATATCTCAGCTTCGTAGTAATTCTACAACTGTTAAAGTATAGGATCTACCAACATTTTCATGCTTTTCTTGGAGCTATTCTATCCTTTTCACACTAGGAATGTCTATCCCTACACATTGCCGCACCATCACAGACTCCTACTCTCTTCCTACAAGACTCAATGAGAAAATGGCGTTCATGAAGTGGTCCTTCTTCAATAAGCAGATCCAAGCAGTGCTTGCAGATTCTTTTCTAGAGGGCACATAGTACTCTTCTAACTCTGCTTTACTGTATCCCTAACCCACTCCACCACTGCACTCTCAAATAACAATTCAATTTCCACTGAGACATGTGCCATTTGGTCACACCTAGCAGACATTATTCTATTAATCCCTGATGACTTAATGCATTTACTGAGACTATGGTACCCAATGCGTAGTTTTCTTTCCACCTGAACTTTAGGCAAGTTACTCAAGCTCTTTGAGCCCTACTTTTCTCATTTGTAAGATGAGGATAAAGACAGTATCTACCTTGAATTAAATGAAATAATGCACATCAAGTGTTTAGCATGGAGGCTTCTGGCATTGGAAAACTGGTATATTAAGAATCCAAAAATTCTGTTACAAACCCTAAAAATTTTGGACAAGACCTAACAAAAAATTATTCCAAATAATGTATTCAAACTTACAAGAAAGAAAGGGAAAATACCAAGTGCTAGAACTGTAGAAGGAAGTGAAAACTGAACAGAAACCTTGGATACCTTAACTGGGGTTTTTAAGGGCTACACTGGGCCAAAAGATATAGCCTGATGCTGATATAAAGCAGGGAGTTTGAACTGAGACCCTGCATATATGGGAATTCAGTGAAAGCGTAAACTTTAGAGAAAAAAAAAATCTACCTATGGCACAAGGAATCATCAAGGAAGTTTGTCTGTCTCAATTTGGGCTTGGAAGAAAAAATTCTGAAGGATTATTATTTCTAACCTAGAATTCTATACAAAGGTAAGTTATCATTCAAGAGGGGTGCCTGAGTGGCTCAGTCGGTTAAGTGTCTGCCTTCGGCTCAGGTCATGATCCCAGGGTCCCACGTTCCAGCCCTCTGTCGGGCTCCCTGCTCAGTGGGGAGTCTGCTTGTCTCTCTACCTCTCCCCCTCCCCACCCCCACCCCCCCCCCCTGGCCCCTGCTCTATCTCTTGCGCTCTCCCCCAAATAAAAAAATAAAAAACTAAAAAAAAAAAAAAAAAGGAAAAAGAATAAGGATGGAATAAAACTTTTTTTTTAGGGGGGCAGAGGAAGGGGCAGAGAGAGAATCTTAAGCAGGCTCCATGCCCAGCGCAGAGCCCGACGATGGGCTCTACCTCACAACCCTGAGATCATGACCTGGGCCAAAATCAAGAATCAGATGCTAAACCGACTGAGCCACCCAGGCGCCCTGGAATAAAACATTTCAAACATGCAAGTTTTCAAAATATTTACCTTCCATGCTCTCTCTTTAAGAAGCCAATAAAGGTTGGGTTCCTTTAAAATGAGGGAGTAAATCAAAGAAGAAAACATGGGATCTAGGAACCAGGGTATCCAGCACAGGAGAGAGAAGTGAATTCCCAGAATGATGGTAAAGAGAAGTCCGAGGATGACAGTTCTGCAGCAGGCCTAGAGAGCAACCAATAGGGATTTGAAGAGAGAATGGACAGCTCCTAGAAGGGTTGTCTCAAAGGGAAAAAACTTGACAGAACCTGATATGTTTAAATATACTAATACATTTATGTTCCTTTTAGAAAGTCTGAGCATGAAAAAAAAAAGTCTGAGGACAAGTTAGTGATGGAAACATGGAAAACTAAGCAACTTTGAAAGTATGGCAACTGATACCTCTAAGAACACAAAACATTGTGCAAAAAGGAAGTAGAAACTTGTAGGGGAGGATAGAATTGTTCTTTATTTGATTGAGGTGATAGTTATATCACCACAATACATTTGTCAAAACTCAGTACACTGAAAAAGGTGAATTTTACTCTATGTAACTTATACTTCAATAAACCTAATTTTTTATTTTTTTTAAAGATTTTATTTATTTGAGAGAGAGAGAGAAAGAGAGCAGAAGCAGGGGGAGGGGAAGAGGCAGAGGGAAAAGGAGGCTACCCGCTGAGCAGGGAGCACGATGTGGGACTCGATCCCAGGACCCTGGGATCATGACCTGAGCTGAAGGTAGACACTTAACCAACTGAGCCACCCAGGCATCCCAATAAACCTAATTTTTAAAAATTACCAAACTGTACATTTAAATTGGGTGTATTTTATCATATATAAATCATAACTCAATAAAGTTGATTTTTAAAAAAGGAAGTATAATACTAGTACATTATATGGCTAAGCTATAAATAAGCCCTAATGATTTAATACAAAATTAGGACATAACTATATTTGGAAGATTAAGGAAGGGGGAGGTTGGGGACGCCTGGGTGGCTCAGTTGGTTGGGTGTCTGTCTACCCTCAGCTCAGGTCATGATCCCGGGATCCTGGGGTCCTGGGATCGAGTTCCGCATCGGGCTCCTTGCTCAGTGGGGAGCCTGCTTCTCCTTCTGCCTGCTTCTCCCTCTGCTTGTGCTCTCTCTCTGACAAATAAAATCTTTTATTTTTTATTTTTTTAAAGATTTTATTTATTTATTTTACAGAGAGAGACACAGTGTCTCTCAGGCGCCCCTAAATAAAATCTTTAAAAAAAAGGGGAGGTTGCATTTGTACTTGGAGAAGGGCAGATGGGGTGGTAAGTGAACCAAATCCTTCTCTCTCGTAGTAGAAATTCAACAGATTATTTAAAACTAAAAATAAAAAAATAGTAGTATAAATATGTTGTTTAGAAATACTGAGGACATTACCAGAAGGAAAAAGAAAAGAGCTGAGAGCAGGTGTCTCTGAAGAGCAAAAATCATTTATGAGTATTTTTGCTGAATAAAGGAGTAAATGAGGTAACATTCTAGAAAAAAAAATGAATGAGGAAGGATAGTGCAGGAGACGTTTGTCTTTCACTCAGTCTCACAGAACTATTTGATTCTTTAAGCTGTATACGTTATATACATCTACAACACACATACTAATAAAAAGAGAGAATGTGAAAACACAATCTGGGAATAAATTTGACAAAACATAAGATTTTTATGAAGAAAATTATAAAACTTCACTGAGATCTATTTTAAAAGCCTGAAGTAAATGAAGAGATTCTAAGTGAATTAGAGCCAAAATATGGAAAGCAAAACTAAAACTTTAAAGAAAATACCTTCAAGACCTCATAAACGTAAGAATTTCTAAAGCTAGGCAAAGAAATAAAAAACCATTAAGGAAAAGACTGAAAAAAAATCAATTACATTAAAATTTAAAAGCTTCTACTTCTCCTAGAGCCCAGATTGCAGCCTATAAACATCATTCTCCATAAAAAGAAACCAGGGCTTTTTTTTTTTTTTAAGCCCCTTTGTTGAGGTATGACTGACATGTAAAAACCTGTACATAAGAAACAGGGCTTTTTAAAATATCTGATTTTAGATCTGGATACAATGCAATATGAAGTACACATATGAAATATTGTAAAAAAAAGTTGAAATTGAATCTTATCAACATTTAGATCCAAATTACAGTTTTTAAGAAAATACTGGGAAAGAGAAACAAGTTAAATGACCTCAGTAGAGAGCAGTGAGACATACCAGAGATATGGGAGATTCTACAGGACAAATAACCTGTTTTCTTTGGTAAGTCAATGGCACAAGGAAAAAAAGTAGGTGGAAGGGAGGCTGTTCTAGAGTAAAAGACTGAAAAGACACAATCAAATATAATGTGTGGGCCTTAAAAAAAATACCATTTGCATAACAAAATTAGAAAGTATCTACTGGGGCGCCTGGTGGCTCAGTCGGTCAAGCGTCTGCCTTTGGCTCAGGTCATGATCCCAGAGTCCTGGGATAGAGCCCCGCGTCAGGCTCCCTACTCTGCCGGGAGTCTGCGTCTCCCTCTTCCCCTCCATCCCTGCTCGTGCTCTCTCTCACTCTCTCTCAAATAAATAAAATCTTAAAAAAAAAGTATCTACTAATAAGTTCAACATAGGATGTATAAGACATTTTTTATAGAAAAACTTTAAACCTTATTTAAAAAAAACAAAAAAAAAGCCTTAATAGAGATATATCATGCTTAAGGAATAGAAAGACTCAGTATTATAAAATGCCAGCTCTCTCAAATTAATCTGAAAATCACTGTAATTCCAGTCAAATACCAAGAAAGATTTTTCATGGCTAATACTAAGATTCATATGTCAAATGGGAAGAAATAGTTAAGATAACTTTAAAGATAAATAATAATAATGAGAGGTAGAGGGGAATCATCCTACTAGACAAAATTTCTATAAAGCTACAGTAATTAAAATAGGACATTGGTGAAGGAAGACTATGAGGCCAGTGGAAGAGAGCAGAAGGCTTAGAAATAGTCTCAGGCATACGTGGAACTTGGTATAAATCAAGAAGTAAAAGATTATTCAATAAATAGCTGGAATAACCACCTAATCATTTGGAAAAAAGATAAACTTAGATATTTACCTCATATCATATATAAACATAAATACTGGTTTAAAGATCCAAATATGAAAAGCAAAATTGTAAAGCTTTTAGAGGGCAGAAGTCTATGTCATTTAAAAGTAAGATACAAAAGCACCAACCATAAAAGAAAAGACTGATCTAGTTAATGACAAAAAAAGTTAAGACTTTTATATGCTAGAAGATACTATAACCAAGGGAAAGAACAGTGACAAACTAGCAAAGGATTAGTAAACAGAATATACAGACTATATATGTAAGTAAGAAAGACAACCCAAACACAAAATGAGCATAGGATATGAATAAGAAATTCACTGAAAAGGAAAATGGCCAATATACCTAGAAAAAAAAGTCCTCAAATTCACAAGTAACCAAGGAAATGCAAAATTAAACCAAAAACGAGGTAGCGTTTCACACCCATCATATTCATGAAATGATTTCATTAATGAAATTAATGAAAATTTAGGTTTGAGAACACCAATTGTTAGTGAGGACAGGGAGAAATCAGAACTCTAATTCATACTACTGGTGGGAATATAGACTAATATGACCACTTTGAAGGGCAACTTGCTGGTATCTAGTAGAGCTGGATATGCAAAAACCTTATGATCCACACATCACTCCTAGGTGTCTAACTTCAAAATAAGAGCACAGAGAAGCTGATGCCAGGATGTATGTTGTAGCACTACACACAGTGAAAGAAATGATAGCCAACTAACTGTCTCACAGAAGAGGAATGGATAAACTCTTACCCAGCACCCAGATCCAATCTGGAGAGAACTGGCTCTGGGAGGAAAGTTTTTGCCAAGCTCATGCCAGAAAGAAGAAGAGGTAAGGCCTTTGTCCATCGGGTCCTTAGTCAAATCTTATTCTTCCTGGCCTCAGTTTTCCCCTCTCCGGTGGGTACAAATATTGACCTTGCCCATAACTCTGATTAATCCAAACATATCTTCTCCTCTATATCTAGACACCTGAGCAATGGTGAAAGAGAGAAAAACAAGAAAAAAAATCTAACCCCACAAGTGTGCTAATGCCAGTAATTATAATTTACATTCTTCAACCTTAGCTACACCCCTGATTGTTGCTCAGGGCTCCTTCTCAGTGTCCCTAGTCAGCTCTCTCCTATTTTCCAGTAACAATTCTGAAGTTTCACTACTCACAGGTCACAATCCCATCACCTTTCTCTCTCCACATTCTCAACAGACAACTCTACCTCCTACTTCATCAAGAATATAGAAGCCTCAGGAGTGAACTATTTAAATTCCTGTCTCTCCTTTCTGATCTGCATTTGAGCTTTTCCTTTCCTCTTGTTTTCTCATTTTAGTGGAAGATACACCCTTCCTCCTGCCCAAAGCTGCTCCTTCATTCCTTCTTGTTTCCTTGGGGACCTCATCCATCATTTACCTTTCTTCTACACCTCTCCACTGGCTCTTTTGCTCTCTTGTGAAAATGTTCAAGTTGCTTCCAACTTAAAAATACCCTCAAAGTAGAAGAAACTAGTAACAGTGGTTGCTAATAGGGAAACCAGGTAGATAAGGAAGGAACGGAAACGTTTCACCATAAACATTTTTATACTTTTTGAATCCCTTGTATGTATTAGTTATTTATTATTTTAAAATATCCATGGTTGTGAGTATCTCTCTTACTTCTTTCAGAAGGTTCTCTTCTTCTACATGTCTATTAAGTATTGGTGTTTCCTTAGGCCCTCTGTACCCTGTCCTTTATTTACTCTAACATCCTGGTTGGGAAAAATGGTTCACATTCATAGCAAAAGGTATTAGTGAGCTAAATGTAGTTACACGTCTTATTTCTCCTATAAACCTGTTCCTTATCCTGCAGCCTCTAAATTTGTGAATTGCCACCACCATCCATCCAGTTGCTCTTGCTAGAAACTTGGGAGTCATGCTTGATCCCTCCTTCTCTTTATCCTCCCACATCCAATTAATTAGCCGTAAAGTTCTAAATATTCTCCAACGTATCCCCATCTCTCTATTACCACTGCCATTGTCTTGGTTTGGTCCTTCATCATTTCTTATTACGATTACTACAACAGCTTCCCAGTGTTCTCTCTGGCTCTCTTCATTCATGCAGTAATACTTCTAAAATAGCAATGTTAATAATCCTTCAGAATATCCCTACAGGATAAAGCATATATTCGATTTTCACCTCTATCCCAGACTGTACAGACAGCATAATACAGTAGTTAAGAGCATAGGCTTTGAAGTGAGAGACCCAAGTTCAATCACTAACTCTTCCATTAACCTCTCCTAAGATTCAGTCCCCTTATCTATGCTCAGTAAGGTCTGAAGGGGCTGGAGCAGTCTTGGCCCTTTGAACTCTTAAAACTAGCAAACTAATATTCACTTTAAAAATGAAGCCCTGGGGTGCCTGGGTGGCTCAGTTGGTTAAGCTACTGCCTTCGGCTCAGGTCATGATCCTGGAGTCCCTGGATCGAGTCCTGCATCGGGCTCCCTGTTCGGCAGGGAGTCTGCTTCTCCCTCTGACCCTCCCCCATCTCATGTGCTCTCTCTCTCTCATTCTCTCTCTCTCTCATAGATAAATAAAAATCTTTAAAAAAATAAAATAAAATAAATGAAAATGAAGCCCTGCACTGAGAATATCTGGGAGTAGAATCCAAATTGAGCAGGACAGGGACAATCAGTGCAAAGCAAAGAGAAAGGCCAGATAAAATGGAGATAATGGAGCAGAGGAGGAAGATCTCAAAGAAGAGGGGGCTCTATAGCTATGAACCTACAAAAGCTATCCTAACTTATCCTTCCCTTCCAAAAATTTAGGAAAATTAAATTTGGGTAAAATGAGCAATAGAAAAGGATTACAGTCAAATCCTGTACAAAGTTATTATTGAGAAAAATCATAGTAAGGGTTAGAATAACATCTCTGCAATGAAGTACATGTCAGAAAGACATGCTCATGAAACAGGTTAAATTTGTAGGCGGATATTTTGAAATAACCTAAAGTAAGAAAATAATGATGTGAAAGGTCAAAATAAATTGAAATTAGAAAAATTAGAAATTAGATGACAGAACTTAAGAAAAGAATTAGAAATAAAAGAAAAAAGATCATTTCAGAAATAACAGCTAAACTAGAAAGGACACAAAAGTTAATAAAACACAACTCAATGCATAATACCTCAAGGAAAACAGAATGTAAAAAAAGAAGACAATCCTAAAATTTAAAAGGAAATAGATAAAAAGAATTTGAGGCAAAATAAGAAGAAAAGCAACAAAAATCCAGCAGATGTTTAAGAATCCCAAAGACTAGGGGGCACCTGGGTAGCTCACCTGGGGAGCTCAGTCGGTTAAGTTAAGTGCCTGCCTTCTGCTCAGGTTATGATCTTAGGGTCCTGGGATCACACGTGGGCTCCCTGCTCAGCGGGGAGCCTGCTTCTCTCTCTCCCTCTGCCCTTCCTCCCTGCTTGTGTTCTCTCTCTCTCACTCAAATAAATAAAATCTTTAAAAAAAAAAAAATCCCAAAGACTAAAACCAAAGTAATGAAACAGAACAAATAGCTAAAGTTATAATTCTAGAACACTTCTCTGAAACAATAAAAAAGACCAAAACTTCACATGAAAAGGACATACTACATATCTAGAAAATATAATTCAGATCAATGAAATATATTATGTAGTAAAACCAGAAAAGTTTAAAGAAAATAAAAACTTGGGGTGCCTAGCTGGCTCAGTCAGTAGAACATGTGACTCTTGATCCTGGGGTCATGCGTTTAAGTCTCATGTTGTACACAGAACTTACTTAAAAAAATAAAATAGAGGTGGGGAATCTGGGTGGCAGGGTTGGTTAAGCATCCCACTCTTGATTTCAGCTCAGGTCGTGATCTTGGGGTCATGGGATAGAGCCCTACCTCAGGCTCTGTGCTCAGCAGAGTCTGCTTGAGATTCTCCTGCTCCCTCTGCACCTTTCACTCGTGTTCTCTCTCCCTCTAAAATAAATAAATAAATCTTAAAAAAAATAAAAATAAATAAAATAGGAGCACCTGGCTGGCTCAGTCAGTGCAGCATGCAGCTCTGGATGTTGGGGTTGTAAGTTTGAGCCTCATATTGGGTGTAGAGATTACTTAAAAATAAAATCTTTAAATAAGTTAAAAAACAAAACAAAACAAAACCTTTGGGAATCCAGACAAAAAGACCAACTCACTCATAAGGGAAAGAAAGATTTTCACTTGCATTTTTTGGACGGCAACACTTGACAACAGAATCAATGAGGGAATTTAAGATATTCAAGGAAAAAATGTGAGTCAAGGATTTTATATCCATTTAAAATGGCTTTGAAATATGAAGGCTGCAGCTAATCTGCTGAGCATGGATATCATGAAGACTTCCTAAGGACTCTACTAGAAATAAGCTTCAGAGAGCTAAAAGACTGGAGAGACAAGGACGAGAGCCTTGTGGCAATGATCATTAACAACTACTGCATCACAAAAAGAGAGACAATCAAAAACTTATGTGCCTCCAGATAGAAGAACACACCATCACCTATGAAAGTCTTGTCCCTGAATTCAAAACCTGAATTTAATGGAGTTTCTTGGTCCAACTACCAATGCCAATATAAAGAGAGGGAAACTTATTAGACAACACCACAGGGTCGCAATCAACAAAATGCAGACTGTGGGAGGGTAAATGTATAAGAAAATAAATGGCCCAATTTCTCCAAAAATAATTATAAGAAAAAGAAGAGACAGAGGGAAAATCTATATATTAAAAGAGACATTTCAATCAATTGTAAAGTATAGTCCTTATTTGCCTCCTGATTTAAATAAACACACTAAAAAAAATTTTAAAATTGTATTTATGAGGGGCGTCTGGGTGGCTCAGTTGTTTAAGCAACTGCCTCCAGCTCAGGTCATGATCTCGGGGTCCTGGGAATCGAGCCCTGCACTGGGCTCCCTGCTCGGCGGGAAACCTGCTTCTCTACCTCTGACCCTCCCCCTGCTTGTGTTCCCTCTCACGCTGTCTCTCTATTATTTAAAAAAAAATTATATTTATGAGGCAACTGGAAACTCATACACTGATTGGACATTTGATAATAAAGAATTATTAATTTGTTTTTTTAGGTGTTATAATGCCATTATAGTTTTATTTTTATTTATTTATTTACTTATTTTAAAGATTTATTTATTTATTTATTTATTTATTTATTTATTTCAGAGAGAGAGAGCCCAAGAGGGGGTAGGGTTAGAGGGAGAAGCAGACTTCCTGCTAAGCAGGGAGCCCGATGCGGGACTCGATCCCAGGACTCCGGGATCATGACCTGAGCCGAAGGCAGTCGCTTAACCACCTGAGCCACCCAGGTGCCCTATTTTTATTTTTTAAAGAGCTCTCATCTTAGTAATATATTCTGAAATACAGATGAAATAATATGATTTCTGAGATTTATTTCAAAAGAACATGAGAGGGAGCAAGATGGGTGGTGATATAGATGAAATAAGATTTGCCATGGGTTGGGGCGCCTGGGTGGCTCAGTCGTTAAGCAGCTGCCTTCGGCTCAGGTCATGATATCAGGGTCCTGGGATCAAGCCCCACATCAGGCTCCCTGCTTCCCGGGAAGCCTGCTTCTCCCTCTCCCACTCCCCCTGCTTGTGTTCCCTCTCTAGCTGTCTCTCTCTGTCAAATAAATAAATAAAATCTTTAAAAAAAAAAAAAGATTCGCCATGGGTTGATAACTATTGAAGTTGGGTGACAGATACTTGGGCAATGTTCTATTTTTGTACATGTCTGAAGTTTTCCCTGATAAAAAGTTAAAGAAAAAAAAACTATGGTCCATAATTGGTATTTAATAAATTAAGCAATTATAATCATTATTATACTCTCAATACATACTTGCTAAATGAATGAGTTCAGACATAGATAAGACTGAATCATTCATCAACAAATATGAAACACTATTGTGGAGAAGATTGAAAATCTAAGAACTTTCATGTTATCAACACCAGTTATAAGAATGTAGCTCACTCACCCAGGGCGTGGGAGAATGAATGAGCCAATAATCTCTCTTGAAAAGTCAGGGAAAGAGGGTGGGCAGCTGAAATAAAAAGTGAGAAGCCAGTAAGTCAGCAAAAACTGTGGCATGAGATAAGGCAAATGAAGTAGAAAACAGTGCCAGAAGAATAAAACCAAATGAAATATGTATGTTAGTTGAAAAAACACATAGCAAATATGATGTCCAGCTTCAATATCCTATAAGCACACATGATGGAAGTTTCCACATATAAATAGAACTGCAATATATTTAGCAAATGCAATGTAAATGAAAAAGATTATAAATTAAAATGGTGAAATATATTTTAAACAAAAAAGCCAAATAAAGCTAATATACTATTGTGGTCTTTCTCTAGAAAAGCAGAAGCCACATGGGATAACCTCATAGTAACATTTGGAGAACTCAACCTGGAGGAAGTGGGTAAAGACAAAAGAACCAAAAGCTCATAAACCCCCAAATCTCAAAGGGAATAATCTTACCTAAAACCTTATTTAAAACAGACCAAAATAGTCCCCAAATGTTTAGGAAGCTGCTCTGTGGGCACAAGGTAAGATAAATAAATTGGCTCAGAGGGGCACTGCTTTTAGACCATGGCACAACCTGGGGGTACAACTTTCTACTTCAGAGAGGTACTTGACATCTCTTAGCAAACACCAACAAACTGCCTTCTCAGGCTGTTTCACTTTCCTCAACTGTTATATGTATTTCCATTACCATTCCTACAAGTTTATGTTGATCCCAACCCGATGGTTCTGAATTTTGGCTTAGCTCAGGTTTTACTTTGATCTTAACGGCTATTTAGGAGTCTACTAAGTTCCTCCACAGGTTAGCTTTGTTGCCTCTGCTCCAGGTTGGAATGCAAGTTGATGTGAAGCCAGGATACCAGGAGCCATTGGTATAGGAGAAACCAAGTAGGGAGAGCAAAGACAGCAGAGACCTGCTAGCCCAAGTAAAAGCTTGAGAAGAAGGCACAGAGACAGGATTATATGTAAAAGGTGCTGTGATGTAAATGATGTAAAAGTAAAGTGGTATGTAAAGGAGGAAAAGAAATGAGACTGTGCAGAATGACTTAATGAGGACTCTTATCTTTAGGTTCTAAAGTAAGGATTCAATGGTCAAAACCATAAGAGGCAGACATTTTACTTAGGAGTAAAATGTCCTTTTGGTAGTTACTTTACTTGTTTCCACATGCCCACTTCTATTTATAGTTGTCACTACTACTTCTCAAGCCCCTAAGAGTTACCAACTCTCCCATGAGACTTCTAGAATCTCCAGTTCCAGGTTAGAGTAAAAATAACATTTCTAAGATTTAGACACTAGGGAGCAAAGAGAATACATCTCCATCCTAAACGTTTAGACCGTAGCTAAAACAGCTCCTGGGAAGTACACTAAACACCCTAAGCTTCTTGGTAAACCTGGCATCCGTTCCTATGAAAAACCAGAATTATCATTTCATTTTCTTAGTGAAATTCCCCATACTTCCCTAAGGAAATAAGCAGCTGCAGTCCAGAAAGTAACACACCCAACATTATGGTATTGGAAATCTCCTCTCCAGTCAGAAACACGAAAACCTACTTGGATGGAAGCATAGGAAAACAAAAAGAGAGGACAAAAGTGAATGGAAATGCCTATAATACATTGCACTGGAAGTCCTGGCCAGGGGAAGAGACCAAAAAAAAAAAAAGCATAAAGATTAAAAAGGAAGGTGTAATACTGTTATTATTTACAAGCAACATGATGATGTATATAGAAAATCCTAAAGAATCTACAATTTGACAAGGTCAATCTTCAAAAAACAATTTTATGTCTATATACAAGCAACAAACAGTCGAAAAATAGAGTAAAAAGCACCAGTTACAACATCATTAAAAACATTTACCTAGGAATAATTTACCAAGAGATGTTCAAAACTTCTACACTGAAAATCATAAAATGCTACTGAGAGAAATTAAAAGAAACCTAAATAAACAGATGTTCAAGACTGGAAGAATCAATATTAAGATAGCAATTCTCCCCAAACTAATCTATAGATTCAGTTCAATTCCTACCATAAAGCTAAAATAATCAAGACATCATTCAATGTGGTATTGAAGTAAAGACAGACAAATTGACCAATGAAACAAAATACAGAAAACAGAAACAGACCACACATATAGGATCAGTTGATTTTCAATGAAGGCACCAGTGCAATTCAATGGGGAAAGTAAAGTCTTTTTAACAAACGGTGCTGGAACAAATATCCATATAGAAAAAAAGTAAATTTTATCCCTACCTCATACCACATACAAAATTAAATCAAGATGAGGCAGACATCTAAACATAAAAGCTAAAGCTTTTAGAAGTAAACATAAAAGAGTATCTTCATTGGGGCACCTGGATGGCTCAACTGACTGAGTGTCCAACTCTTGGTTTTGGCTCAGGTCATGATCTCAGGGTTATGAGATTGAGCCCCATGTGGGGCTCCATGCTCAGTGGGAAGTCTGCCTGGGATTCTCTCCTTCTCCCTCTGTCCCTTCCCCCACTCACATGCTCCCTTTCTCTCTCTCAAATAAATAAATCTTAAAAAAAAAAAAAATCTTCACAAGCTTGGGAAAGACAAAAATTTCTTAGGACACAAAAAGTATATTAGCCATAAGAGAAAAAAAGCAATAATTTGAATTTCATCAACATCGAAAACTTCTGGTCATGAAAAGACACCATTAAGAAAGTAAAAAGGCAAGCCCAGACTAGCAGAAGATATTCACAACACATCTGACAAAACACTTGCATCTAGAATGCATAAGGAATTTCTATAATCAATAATAAAAAGGTAAACAATTCAATTTAAAAATAGGCAAATGCTGGGACGCCTGGGTGGCTCAGTTGGTTAAGCAGCTGCTTTTGGCCCGGGTCATGATCCCAGGGTCCTGGGATCAAGTCCCACATCGGGCTCCCTGCCCAGCAGGGAGCCTGCTTCTCCCTCTCTCTCCTTCTGCTTGTGCTCCTCTGTCAAATAAATAAAAATCTTTAAAAAAAAATATTAAAAAATAATAGGCAAATGCTTTGAACACACCATAAAAATAAACAAATGGCCAATAACCACATGGAAAGGTGGTTATCATCACTATTATCAGAGAAATGCAAATTAAAACCATGAGATACTACTACATATATATCCACTAGAATGGTTAAAATGTAAAAGATTGACAATACCAAGTGTTGATGAAGATGTGAAGCAAATGCAACACTTACACATTGTTGATGGAAGTATAAAATGGTATAACCACTTGGAAAACTATATGGCAGTTTCTAATACAGTAAACCCTACAACCTAGAATATTTTCACAAAAAGACTTGCAAAACAATGTTCATAACAGCTTTATTCATGATATCTCAAAATTAGAAATAACCCAAATGACCATCAACAGGGAAATGAGTAAATACTGGTGTATTTATTTAATGGAATAAAAAAAAAACCTAGTTATATCTGCAATGATATGAATGAGTCTGAAAAATATTATGCTGAACCAAAGAAACCAGAATAAAATTGTATGATTCCATTATATTTAGTTCATGAACAAGCAAAGTTAACATATGAATTGACTCTGGGGGGTAGGGGTGCTGGGAGGTTGCGGGGGGGGGGGGAGGAGTGAAGAAGGGGAAGGGGGAGGGACTTACTAAAAAAAAGTACAAAGGAACTTTCAGAGGTAATAGAAATGTTCTTGATTTGCGTAGTGGTATTCAGGGTTTATGTATCTGTCAAAACTCATTGAACTATATCCTTAATATCTTTGTATTTTACTGTGTGTAAATTATTCCCCAATAAAGGTGGGATGGAGAGAAAGGCCATATACATTTCTGCATTCATTTTTTGTTCTTTAGTGCATAGGCAGGTTGAAAATATTAATAGATCTGTTTGCAGTCACCAGAAATACCAGGAGAGACTGCTCCCCAATTCAAACAAGATGGCAACATTATCATACAGACTGAATTTTTTCCAAAGGACATCAATTTAAAAACAGCGTACAGTGTATATTTCTCAGTTCATAGGCCACAGGCCAGTAGGGAGACCGTGCCCTCATATTCATATGCGTTGTTAGTATCTAATCAAAGTAGATCAAAAGGTCAAATGTTATCATGTTGTAGGGGTAAGGGTCTGGAATTTTTGAAAATTCCTTTGTATTCTTTCCAGTCAATTTGTCATCTGCAGAATCAACTGCTGCTCTGATTTTAATCACTGTAGATTAACTTTTGCTTGTTCATGGGGGCACCTGGGTGGCTCAGTCAGTTAAGCATCCAATTCTTGATTTCAGCTCAGGTCATGATCTCAGGGTTGTGGGATTGAACCCTGAGTCCGGCCTTGCACTGAGCATGGAGTCTGCCTGGGGATTCTCTCTCCCTCTCCCTCTGTCCTCCCTCCACCCCCACCCTCTGTACCCCTGCACATGCATGCATTCTCTCAATCAATCAATCAATCAATTTTGCTTGTTCATGAACTTCATTTAAATGCAATCTTTTTTTTTGTTTTTTAATTTTTTATTGTTATGTTAATCACCATACATCACATCATTAGTTTTTGATGTAGTGTTCCATGATTCATTGTTTGTGCATCACACCCAGTGCTCCACGCAGAACATGCCCTCTTTAATACCCATCACCAGGCTAACCCATCCCCCCACCCCCCCATTTAAATGGAATCTTTTTTTTTTAAAGATTTATTTATTTATTTGAGAGAGAGAGAGCATGAGAGGGGGGAGGGTCAGAGGGAGAAGCAGACTCCCTGCTGAGCAGGGAGCCCGATGTGGGCCTCGATCCTGGGACTCTGGGATCATGACCTGAGCTGAAGGCAGTCGCTTAACCAACTGAGCCACCCAGGCGCCCTAAATGGAATCTTTAAAAGCACATTTGAAATATATCTTTTTTGGGGCATCTGGGTGGCTCAGTTGGTTAAGTGTTTGCCTTCGGCTCAGGTCATGATCCCGGGGTCCTGGGATCGAGCCCCGTGTTGGGCTCCCTGCTCAGTGGGGAGTCTGCTTTTCCCTCTCCCTCTGACCCATCTCCCTGCTTGTGCTCTTGCTTATGCTCTCTCTCTCTGTCTCTCTCAAATAAATAAAATTTTTTTTTAAAAAAATATATCTTTTTTAGAAAGATGTACAATTACTCAAAAATATTGGAAACCAGTGACTGTGATAACTAAATGTCTAAATCTTCATTAATAATCAAAATGGGGCACCTGACTGGCTCAGTCAGAGGACCATGTGACTCTTGATCTTGGGGTCATGAGTTTGAGCCCCGTGTTAGGTACAGAAATCACGTAAATAAATACATAAATCTAAAAACTAAATAAATAAATAAAAAGTGGTTGAAGAGTACATGGGCAACAAAATATGTGATGCAAGAATATATTTTCAAAAAAGCATTATAAACTGTAATGCAGTGGGAAAACATAAGGTGATATTTATCTTCAATAAATAATAAAAATGAAGAAACAGTTTCTCACCTTAAGTTTTGGATGTATTTGGCGAAGAGAATCTGCAGTCCCCTTGTCAGCTTCATCAGGAATACACACAATATCTAGCTTCATTTTCATTTTGAATTCTGCAGATAGAGCCTTTTGGACATCCCTGGTTGTAATGACAATGACTTCTACAGCACAAAAGGGAAAAGGAAGGAAAAACACAAAAACTCTCATTCCTTTAGACAGCGGTTTCACCATTTCATTTAGATTTGGTCTGTTTCTAGATTTAATAATAACAGCTAATATTATTGAGCCTTTTCAATGTATTTACAGGCATTCTCTCAATTCTTACAACAATCTCATTTTACAAATGAGGGAACCTGGACTAAAAGATATTAAGTGACTTTGTTCAGGGTCACACAACTAGTAAGCAATGGACTCAAGATAAAACTCAAGTCTGATGATTAGAGCCCACACGTTATTACATGCCACTTCTTGAAGTAAAGAATTCAGAAGAGCATTCATCAAAGCAGATACAAATGGGATCACATTTTAAATCTTCATTCACTACAGAGGAGGAGCCATCACCACTTCCCAACAGATAGCCATGAGTACTTCATTGAGGATCACAATGAACGCTACTAAAAGGCAATTTCCACATAACAGATGTCTTCATTTTATCTATATAGCTGGTAACCAATGACAGAAAACTGGGCATCTTTGTTATGGATCTTTGATAGGGTAATGTAATTCACTACAAAATAATATGTGTTGCTGATGTCTGAAGATCAGATTTTAGCATCTCAATTTCCACTTGTTCCATGATAGTGTTTCAGGTAACAATTATCTCTCCCTTTCACTGTAATCATACTTTTCTGTTTTCTTTCCTTCTCTTCTTTCTTCCTTTCTTTTCCAAATCATTTAACTTTCCTTCCTTCCTTCTCTCATCTTTCTTCCATTCCCTGCTTTGCTTTTAGTAACCAACTCATTCAACCAATAATACAAATACACTTAATATGTAAAGGAAAAATAGGCACTGAGAAGTCAGAAATGAACTCAACATGGTTCCTATTCTTAAGAAACCTAACATGGAGAAACTATGGAGAAATGACTACGGAAGGCTTCCTGGAAGGGATGGCCTTTGAGATAAGCCAAGATACATTCAAGACCACCAAAAACTTCTTTAGTACACACTCTGTAAATGCTGATGTTACAGAGATGAATGAGGTATAGTACTGCTCTCAGATCAGTCTTCCATGCCACTAATTATAGCATAAAACAGGCCTTGGTTGGTACTGAGATAGAAAAACAAAGTGTGATGGAACCATAAAGGACAGGGTGATTGATGCTGTTTGGAATTTCAAAGAGAAGATAACATTTTGGAGAGGACATTTTATTTTATTATTTTATTTTTTTGGAGAGAACATTTTAGGTAGAGTGGATAGAGTGAAGAGAGTTAACTGCAAATATGGGACAGTCTAATAACTGGACTAAGACGTATGTGTGGAGAGAAAGAAAAACGCTAAGCAGAGCCACATTAACTTCTCTAAACTCATGAACAATATGAAGAAAGTGAACACAGACTTTGCTATTAAACTCCAGAATCCTGTGTTTAGGAGGCACTCATCAATTTCTGAGTGAGCCTTAGTGAGAAAAAATTTCCTACATAGTGGGTATTAAATATACCATAAAAGGCAACCCCCAAACAAAACTGAAGATATAGCAAAAGTAAAAGAAAAAAAAGTTACTGATGACAAATCCACAAGGAGTTATTAAGGGTAGTATGATATTTTAAAGTGTATTAAAGGGACGCCTGGGTGGCTCAGTTGGTTGGGCATCTGCCTTCGGCCTGGGTCATGATCCTAGGGTCCTGGAACCGAGTCCCGCATTGCGCTCCTTGCTCAGCGGGGAGCAGGCTTCTCCCTCTGCCTGCTTGTGCTCTCTCTGGCAAATAAATACATAAAATCTTTAAAAATGAAATAAAATAGAGTGTATTAAAAAGAAAATCTTTTGGGGCACCTGGCTGGCTCATTTGGTAGAGCATGTGACTCTTGATCTCAGGGTTGTGAGTTTAAGCTCCACATTGGGTGTAAAGATAACTTAAAAATAAAGTCTTAGGGGCGCCTGGGTGGCTCAGTCATTAAGCGCCTGCCTTTGGCTTGGGTCTTGATCCCAGGGTCCTGGGGTCGAGCCCCACATCAGGCTCCAGCTCCGCAGGAGGCCTGCTTCTCTCCCTCCCACTCCCCCTGCTTGTGTTCCCTCTCTCACTGTGTCTCTTTCTGTCAAATAGATAAATAAAATCTTTTAAAAATAAATAAATAAATAAAAACAAAATCTTAGGGGCACCTGGGTGGCTCAGTCGTTAAGCGTCTGCCTTTGGCTCAGGTCATGATCCCAGGGTCCTGGGATCGAGCCCCACATCGGGCTCCCTGCTCGGCGGGAAGCCTGCTTCTCCCTCTCCCACTCCCCCTGCTTGTGTTCTCTCTCGCTGTCTCTCTCTCTGTCAAATAAAATCT
The DNA here is from genome assembly GCF_003265705.2 of Callorhinus ursinus. NCBI lineage: Eukaryota > Metazoa > Chordata > Mammalia > Carnivora > Otariidae > Callorhinus > Callorhinus ursinus. The sequence goes on along the minus strand of NW_027397080.1, from coordinate 1,601,180 downwards.
TTAAAAATAAATAAATAAATAAAATATTAAAAATAAAATAAATAATAAAAAGAAAATCTTTTCTAACATCTCTTAACATCAATGTCATGTAGACCACTGCACAGAAATGTTCATGGGTCTGTCTCAGGAAGGCAATTCTCATAGTACAATGAACACTGGAACATGAGACTGTGCCCCAGGATCTGACACCACTTCCACCTGGTACTCAGATTTGCTTTATCTAACTATAGGATACCTCAAACTCATTGTGGCCAAAGCGAAATTCATTATATTCATTCAAACCTGTTCCTTGACTCATAATACCTTTCCTAGTTACTCATATCACCATCTAGTCACTTAGTCACCCAAGCAAAAAGTAGAGGGAACTCTTCTCTCTTTCTCCACTCTCCCTCCCTACTAATCATCAACTTTCTCAAAAGTTCCCTCTTCTCCATTCTTAGTGCTACTTCTTTAGTTCGGGTCCTCTTCATTGCTGGTGTGGACTTCTGTATCAGTTTCCCAATTCATCTACCTGCTTGTAGTCTTGACTCCCTCGAATCCATTCTTTATACAGTTTCCAAAGCAATATTTCTAAAATGTGCATCTAAGTTGTCAAATTTATTACCATAAAGTTGTTCATTATATTTACTTGCTACCTTTTTAATGTCTGTAGGATCTGTAGTGATGTCCCCTCTATTTATATTTGTATCTAGATTATAAGGTCCTAGAAATCAGGGCCTGAGTTATCTTCCCAGTACTGTGCCCCTTAATATATTAATATATTACCGGGTACATATAGATTCACAGTAACTACTGACCATGAGGTACTAACCTGGATTCCGACTGTGCTCTTTCTGATATCCTTACAGGGTTCATCTTGGATCACTGCAGAGAGCAGCTCTAATATAGTACCAGTGCTGTCTTCTCAACCTTTTTACACAGCAATAGAATACTCCTATGTTCTTAATTTACAGAGGCCAGTATTCAGTCAATGCTGAGTCCTGGTCTTCTCTCATTCATCCTTTCTCACCCTCATAAAGCTGAAAAATCACTGGGATCAAACATCCCCTAAGTTTTATGAGTATACGTAATTGTCATAGCTCACCTTCAAATCCAACACGCTCAAGCAGGTTCAATGGGTACCAAATTAAAGGTTTGTTCCCAACTGGAAGCAGAGGTTTGGGAATGCTGGAAGTCAGGTCTGTCATCCGAGATCCCCCTCCAACTGCCATCACTACTGCTTGAAATTCCATTTTCACAAACTGCTGTCATAGAAAAAATAACAATTGCTATAAACACAAATGTAGGCTTATATCTGAACCTAGATTTGCAGAGCCCAGTGGTAGAAACAAATTAGATTAATTCCTTTTTCTAAACTCAAGGTACTAAACAAAGTTTGACCTTCAAAAGAATCTCTTTACAGCAACTACCACAGAAAAGGTGCATAGTAAAAGGTGATAATTCCTTACTGATTTAAAATAAAAGTACTTTTTTTTAAAAAGATTTTATTTATTTGACAGAGGGAGACACAGTGAGAGAGGGAACACAGGAGGGGGAGTGGGAGAGGGAGAAGCAGGCTTCCCATCAAGAGGGAGCCCGATGGGGGGCTCGATCCCAGGACTCTGGGATCATGACCTGAGCCAAAGGCAGGCGCCCAACGACTGAGCCACCCAGGCGCCCCAAATAAAAGTACTTCTTGATTTACAACAAACGATATAACTTTTTAAATACAAGTGTGAAATGTACTATTCAGAAAAAAAATATTTGACACCAAATTGGCAAATAATGTTGCACTTTTGCCCAAAATTATAAGTCCTGGGCCCCTCATCAATATTTTTTTTTAAATTTTATTTATTTACTTATTTGACAGAGAGAGACACAGCAAGAAAGGGAACACAAGCAGGGGGAGTGGGAGAGGGAGAGGCAGGCTTCCCGCGGAGCAGGGAGCCCCATGCGGGCTCACCCCCCTCAGCAATATTTAAATTGCAGCACTTAAACCCAGTACACCCAAGGAATAAAGTGAAGGCTCCTGCACAACATCTACAACTTAAAGACAGGGTAATTTTCGGGCGCCTGGGTGGCTCAGTCCATTAAGTGCCTGCCTTCAGCTCAGGTTATGATCCCAGGGTCCTGAGATTGAGTTCCACATCTGGCTCCCTACTCAGCGGGGAGCCTGCTTTTCCCTCTCCTGCTGCTACTCTCTCTCATAAATAAATAAATAAATAAATAAATAAATAAATAAATAAAATCTTAAAAAAAGAAACCCCATAATTTCAATTCCAGCAAGCATTGCCTCAGATTGGAATTTAACTTCAATTTGGCTGGCATTATATAATTCCTATCACATCTGATGTTATTATGAAAAGAGCACTGGCGCTTTCGGAGTCAAAAGACCTGAGTTTGAGTTCTGGTTCTACCACTTATAGGTGAGGTGACCAGAGGCCTGACATTTAAAACTCTTAAGCATCCTCAGTTCCTAGAAGGAAACCTGGTACTTAAGCTCACAGACCCCTGAAGCGGACTGTCAAAATGCCTCAATGCCACTGGGTGATGGGAATCACAGCAACGAGTCTCGTTAGCCTCCCAATCTATAGAAGAGGGTGTTCATGGCTTCTCAGACATGCTTCCATCATAGCAGTTATTGCCTTCTCCCTTTGTAACTGGGTAAAACACTGTCATAATTGGTCTCTCATCTGGATCTTACTGTATTCCTATTTAATTGCCTTGCCCCCAAACAACTAAAAATAGGCAGAATAAATACATGAAGGGGTGAAGTGGAAAGAGTTCAGGCACTGTGCTAAGAGTGTCTAGTCCCGGATCTCGTTCTCACTCGCTGTGACTTCAAGCAGATGCTCCCCTCCCCGAGACTCCTCTCCATCTGTTGCATAAGGTGTCTGGCTCAGATTCTCCCCAAGCTCCCTTCCACTTCGGCCACTTAGCTGCCTGGCCGGGTCGGGCAGGGACTCGAGCTGGAGACCCTGGGGCTCTGCAGCCCCGCCCACCCCATCAGGCCTTCCTTGGCCGGGATCAAGGAGCCTGAAGCGGGGCCCCGTGGCCCTCACCGCGGTGCTGACTCCCAACAGCCAGCTCGTAAGGGGCCTGGCAGCGCAAAAGCCGCAGCTTTACCTCTCAACTCCCCGCGCGCCACAGCAGCTCCCAGCGCTCCCCACGCCGCCTCCGACTGACAGCCCAAAGGCGCAGGCGCGCGATGGCCGAGCAGATCGATGGGACGCGCGGGGCAGGCCCGCGGAGTAGGGACGAGCACGGAGCGATAGATTGTGCACCCAAAGCGCGCGTGCTTCCAGGAGGAGAGGAGGCGTTGCGGTCTGTTCCCTTTCGACTCATTCACAAATCATCAACGCCCATTGAGTGTCCTTCCTAATGCTGGGCCCCTGGAATCCGCCCTGGAACAAGTCACGGTCTCTTGCTTCAAGAAGTTCTCATTCTACGACCTGGCCCCGATTACAACTCTGTGAAAAGAGCTCATTGGGAGCCGCAGTTTTGGGCTAGCCAGTGGACAAATGTCTAAATGCCCTTGCAGGTCAGAGATTGCCAAGGCTTTCTAGGTCTGCGATGTCTAAGGTGGAGACTCACATCGGCTTTCTGAACCAGACTCTGATGGTATGGAAAACAATCACCTTTAACCATCAAAACTGTGGGAGGAGGGGTGTCAGCGAAGACCTCATTGAGACAGTGACACTGAATGGCTTGAAGAGAGTGAGTCAGGTGGATATCCTGGGTAAGAGCCTTATAAGTAGACTAGCTAGCGAGTGCAAAGGCCCTGAAGAGCCTGCATGTTCAAAGAACAGTAGAAAGGCCAATATAGCTAAAGGGAAGTGAGCCAGGTGGAAAGTGAATGATGATAAAGGTCAAAGAGGCAATGGGAGATTGGGCGGAGAATTCAGATCACATGGGTCTTGTAGGCCATTGTGAGGACCTTGAATTAACCAGAGGAGGGACATGATATGACAGGTTTTTATTTATTTTTTATTTTTTAAATATTTTATTTATTTATTTGACAGAGAGAGAGAGAGAGAGAGCACAAGCAAGGGGGAGCGGCAGGCAGAGGGAGAGGGAGAGGGAGAGGGAGAAGCAGGCTCCCAGCTGAGCAAGGAGCCGGATGCGGGGCTCAATCCCAGGACTCTGGGATCAGGACCTGAGCTGGAGGCATACATTTAACCGACTGAGCCACCCAGGCGCCCGGGTATGACAGGTTCTTAAAGGATCACTCTGGTTGCTGCGTTAATAGATTCCCTGGAATTAGGGAGTCCACCTAAGAGGCTGCAACTGCATGAGAGACCCCAAATGCCTACATCTAGACAATTACAACAATTGTGAGAGATAATAATAAAATAATTGTTGTTTTAAGCAGTTAGTTTTGGGGTGGTTGGTAAGCTACAGTAGATAACAGGAACAATAGCCATTCTCTCTTTCCCACACATTCCTATAATTACCTAATCTTTTAGAAGCTTCCTCTTTTTCTGTCCCTCTCTTACACCTTGAGTTGCTTCAGCTCCTTCCAAGCTAAGGGAGTTTAATTTTTGCAATAAAAATAAAGGAGTTTGACATCATTCAACAATATTTATTGAGTGCCTAATATATGCACCCTCAAGGACCAAGATTTAATAAAATTATGTTATTGCTCCCTCAAAGACATTCTTTTTTTTTAAAGATTTATTTATTTGAGAGAGAGAGAGTGCAAGTAGGGGGAGGGATGGAAGGAGGGAGAGAGAGAATACCAAGCAGACGCCCCACTAAGCATGGAGCCCAACACGGGGCTCCATCCCAGGACCCTGAGATCATGACCTAAGCTGAAACCAAGAAGCCGGCCTCCTAACCAACTGAGCCATGCAGGTGCCCCCAAAGACATTCTTAAGTGAAACTTACTTTGCTTTATTATTATTTTATTTTTTAATTTTATTGCAAGTGTGTGGCAGTGAAGAATACAATGCATATTAATAGTTTGGTATCACTGCTTTAATTCATGCCAAAGCACCAGCAGTTTAGCCACCATGGCTTTTGCACCATTAGTGCAAATATCAATACAATGAAAGGCAGATAATATTTTAGTATTATTATGAAAATAGTTTTCACCTGACAGATACCTTGAAAGGGTCTTAAAGACTCCCAGAGGTCCACAGAGCATACTTGAGGAACTGTTGCCTCATGGATTCCTTCTTTCTGGCTCTCATTGCTTCTAGTATTTACATTATGGAACTCATCACAAAGGATTTTCATCCCCTTTTTCATGTTTTCTCTGTCACACTGGGAACCCTTGGAGGACAAATATGTTATTTACTCCTCTCTCCCCAGGTCCTAGCACAGGACCTGGGACATGCTAAGTAAATGATATTGAATAAATTAAATTTTCTCACAAATTTCCCTTGACCTCCCATTTGGTGGTGGAAAAACTGAGCTGAGGGCCCAGGTCACTGACAACATCTCTTTTCCAGAACATTCCTTCTCATTAAGTCAGTCTATATTATCTCTTATGCCTAGCCTCATGCTTATTATTTATTTTTATTTATGAATTACATGGGAAGTACTTAATAAAGGCATATTGAATACAGGCTGTTCCCTATAATGTTTGTTTCCTGTTCACATTTCTTCCCCAAGGGATATTTATATGTATGTTTTTATATGTGGTGGAGACTAGTTTAAGAAGGTCAAGCTCTAAAGTTCTCTTTGAACTGTGGGAGACAAAAGAAACCTTTCAAAAGTTGGGCCTTGGCTCAGAAATACTCTTCCCACGGTCTGCAAGAGCTCTCTCTTTGGGAATTTGCCGGCCACATCATAATATTCATCTACTCCATTTGGCTGTGGACTTGTCAGTGGGGCAGGAAATTATTATTTTTAGAGTACTGAGTGAAAGATAAAAATGAAAAGAGAAACTCTACTTTGGCAACCAGTTGCAGGTCCTAAAATATTTGTGTTTTATTTTTGTACATAAGCCCACCAGTTGCCTAATAGATTCATGGTAAGTTAGAGAGCAAATGATGCTATAGTGTTTGTATAAAGAGCTTGGAAAATAACTTCATTAATTGGGACTTCACTGTTTCCTTTCAAGCACACAAAATTTTCATTGTTGGTGGTTTTAAAGGTCTGAATCTGGACATTTATGCTTTAAGCTGATGGGTCAGGGGGCATCTGGGTGACTCAGTCCGTTAAGTGTCTGACTCTTGATCTCAGGGTCATGAGTTCAAGCCCCGAGTTGGGCTCCATGGTGGAGCCTACTTCAAACAAACAAACAAACATACAAACTGATGGGTCAACTAAGAAAATACGTGACTTAGTCAATTTGGTATTTTTTTTCCTCCTTTACTGAAAACAAAACTTTTCAAATGGTTGATTTTCCTCATTTTTAAATTGGAAAGTACGGTTGATGAGCCACAGTTTATTTATTGAACAGCTATCTACTGAGTGACTACTATGTGCCATGGGCAGTTTTAGGCCCTTAAGGTCTAAGGTCTTAAGGTGAACAAAAAAAGGATCCAACCCACATCCTAACAGGCAGAGGCAGCATACATTATAAATAGATTTAAATAATAAATGAGTAGGGGTGCCTGGCTGGCGAGCGTCTGCCTTCAGCTCAGGTTGTGATCCCAGGGTCCTGGGATTGAGCCCCATGTTGGGCAGCGGGGAGCCTGCTTCTCCCTCCTTTTCTGCCCTTCCCCCTGCTTGTGATCTCTCTCTCTCTCTGTCAAATAAATAAACTCTATAAAAAAATAAATGAGTAAACTACAGCATATTAAAGGTGATAAGTACTTTGGGAATAAGAAAAAGGGAGGAAGGGCAGGGAAAAGAACACATTGGCAGCTATAAAGTCTTAGAGTTTTATGGAGGTTATTGAAATTTGGGACTTGTGTCTCATTTAAATCTCTATAACTTTTTTTTAAATTTTATTTTATTATGTTATGTTAATCACCATACATTAGTTTTTGATGTAGTGTTCCATGATTCAAAGTTTGCGTATAACATCCAGTGCTCCATTCAATATGTGCCCTCTTTAAATACCCATCACCAGGCTAACTCATCCCCCCACCCCTCTCCCCTCTAGAACCCTCAGTTTGTTTCTCAGAGTCCATAGTCTCTCATGGTTTGTCTCCCCCTCCGATTTCCCCCCCCAATACATTTATAAGCAAATACAAAATGAACAGGTGAAATCAGTAAAAATGGTGGAGAAAGTCCTTCCAAAAATTCTTTCCTCCATAAAAGCAATAAGAATACTGTAAAAAACATTGTCAGAATCAGCTTTTTTTGAATGTGCATCATGAGCAGTGAAACAATCATGTCACTTCTTTCAGTATGTTGGTAATTAGTACCCTGTGCATTGTGTATTCGGTTCATACACACACAGCAAGAATATAGTTGTGTTGCTTCCTTGTCTCCCAGTGATAAGCCCACATGATATTAAAAAAAAAGATAACAGAATTGGCCAACAAAATGAAAGTGCAGCAAAGAAATGAAAAGTGAGAAGGCTGAAAGTGAAATTCAAATTGAACATAAATGGAGTTATAGAAGAAATAGCTGATTATGGGAATGTTAACATTGCCATCATGACAGAGTACAGATCCTCAGCCAGAGGAATTTAGTGAAGGCTACTTCATCTACAAAAGGAGGAAAGTGGCTGTGACAAAAGGGATGAAAATGTCCCAGAGGAACATGATGCCAGCAAAAAAAACCACTTTGTATTCATGGAATTATTAGAGATATTTCATGAGATTGTACCTAAAAAGAATAGAATGTTGGAAGTAAAAAGGAGTATGACAATTCATCAAGGCATAGTGAAGATACTTATTCCATATTATAAGAAAAAAGAGGCGGATGCCTGGCTGGCTCAGTTGGTTAAGTGTCCAATGCTTGATTTCGGCTGAGGTCATCATCTCAGGGTCGAGGGACCAAGACCCCCATTGAGTCCCAGGTCGAGCCCCGCCTCTGGCTCTGCACTGAGCATGGAGTCTGCTTGAGATTCTTGCTCCCTCTTCCCCTCCCCCTGCTTGAGCTCTAAATAAATACATAATACATACATACAATCTTAAAAAAAGGAAAAAGAAAAAAGAGGGAAGCATTGTTCAAACTATTTCTGATAAGTTTTTTTGCAAAGAAAACAATTTAATTTTCAATTTCTTTGAATGCTTGAGATTGCAATGTACTAAATAAATATTAGTCTTACCATGTTTTCATTTCCCTGTACATTTATAACTGACAGAAAGTTTCTGATGCTTTGACAAAAAATTTTAAAGGTCACAGAACAATGGTATTTTCTCCCATTGACTATTAAGATTTCTGCTTGGTCTCAACGTGCAGTGTCAGTTTTACATTTTGGCAGTACTGTGAAAAGTGAAGATTTCTTTTTTTTTAATTTAATTTTTTGGGGGATTTTAAAAAAAGATTTTATTTATTTGAGAGAGAGAGAGTGAGAGAGAGCACAAGTGGAGGGGAGGGGCACAGGGAGAGGGAGAAGCAGATGCCCCCCCCCCATCAGAGCCCGATGCAGGGCTCATGGGATCATGACCTGAGCCGAAAGCAGACTTCACCGACTGAGCCACCCAGGCGCCCCTTTTTGAGGATTTCTTACATATAAAAATTTAGCAGAAAATTATGATAAGTATGTGAAAAGATAGCATTTCAAATCAACAGTAAAAGGGTAGGTGCTTCAGAAAAGGAAGCCGAGGAAGCTTGGCCATGGGCAACAGCTAGTGTGTGGAAAAACCAGGATATGAACATGGGTACACTAACGCTACAGAATGTGCCCTTAACAAGTATACTACGTTGTCTTCTCATGGTATATATCCAATCTTCCACAAGGATTTTGAATTCATAAAAAATTTAAAATTTTGTACATTAGGAAAGAACATACATGAAATTAAATGGCAAAGTACAGACTGGTAAAACCAAATTGCAACACCCGACATGACAAAGACATTCATCTACAGGATTTTTAGTACCTTAGTTACCAAGACAGCAGGCTTTGGCACTGGCAGACCACCATCCAAACCCTAGCTTCATTATTTACTACTTGTGTGACACTGGGCAATTTACTTAATTCATTTTTGCTCTAGGTTTCTCATCTGGAAATGGGGACAATAAGAGTATTTACTTCACAGAGTTGTTAAGAAGATAAAATAATAGATGGACAGCAGTTAGCGCAGTGCCTTGCTGTGCTTATTACTTTAGTACTGTGCAGAGATTGTTATAAATCAATAAAGAAAGTGTAATAAAACCAATAAACAAAAACACAAAAAGGGCAGTTCATAAAGAAGAAAAACAGTTGCTCAGTAAATAATCAAAGCGGTGCAAATTAAAATAACAATCACCATTTTTCAGCATATTACCAAAAAATATTTTTAAGTGTTAATGCCCAAGGGTGGTCAGAGTTTAGGAAATAGACACTAAAGGGAGTAAAATTGATACATGCTGGCAATTTGGCAGTTTGATGGTGAGTTTAGGATGTTATTCTAAGGAAATAATTAAATAGGTATGAAAGGATATATGCATGAGGATGTTTATTGTATTATTCATAGTTTTCAATATAAAAAATTTGTAGACAACCTTAATGTCCATTTATAGAGGTGGCTTTTTTTTTTTTAAACTAAGCTCTGTGCCCAACATGGGGCTTGAACTCGTGACCCTGAGATCAAGAGCTGCATTCTCTACAGACTGAGCCAGCCAGGTGCCCCAGCAGAGGGTTTTAAATGAGTAGAAGTGATGAAAACTTCTTAAAATGTAATAAAATGCAGCCAATATAAATAATACAGTGAGTATCTCCCTTGTCCCAGTGACCATCATTTCCTGCATTGGATTATTTCCTGCTTCCAGGCTCCCCTTCTCAACTCATTCTCTACACAGATGCCAAAGGCAAATCTATCATGTCACTCCCTTGCTTGACCCTCATGACTGGTCAATGTAAAATCCTAAAACAAGCCTCTGAAGCTGGAGTCTCTCCTCTCTTCCCTTTACATTCTGGTAGGACTCAATGTGCTTCTTGGCTGGACTTTGTGCCCAGTTATTCTCCCTGATTCAGCATTCCACTGAGCCCCACTGGTTAGTATCACCCTGCTCTGTCTTCTGATACCTTTCGCTTCTTCTTTGGAGCTCTTACATAAAGGCTATTAAATGTTGTTTATGCATTTATTTGTTTAATATACTGCTTCCTCTCCCATTAGAGTTTAAATTTCAAGAGAGCAAAAATTACCTGTTTAGCCAATATTTTCCCCACTGTACCTAGTATAGTGCCTGACATAGGTGTTGATGCATTTACTGAATGAATGGATGAAAAGCAAGCTACAAAACATGCAGTGTGAGCCCAATTTGGTAAAAGAGGGACCAAAAACTTCAGTGGCCAGTACCAGACACAGAAACAGACTACCTCTAGCAGGTGTATGCTGGCCACGCTCTTCCCTGAGAACAGAAGGGGAATGACATCTCTGAGGGGGCAGGATTCACAAGAGAGAGGGGGAGCTTGCTGGGAAGAACAGAGCTGATGGGAGTGGTGGCTTCTGGGGCTCCTACCCTTCCAGCTCCCTGGGCAAGAAGAGGTTGCTGGAAGAGGAAGGTATATCTCCCATGGACCCCCCAAGGCACAGGCATTGGGGAGCCACAAGATGAGGGCTGCCTGGGAGGCTCAGCTGGGGTGTCAGACTCAAGAGTTATGGGGAGATAGGGTTACACGCAGCCCCAGGGGGCGGGGCTCAAGGCCAAGGCCTGGCGTTTCCCAGCCAGGGTAGCAGCAGGACTCGCCCTAGAGGGCAGCGTGGAGTAGTGCTGGGAGAATGCCACTTCCCTTGAGACTGTGTTTGACACTGACTTCTTCCGCTGGGGGAGGGGGGCTGGTCTCTATGTGCAGGAGATCTCTCACCTGGTACTTGGTCTTAAAGACAGCTTCTTAGCTGTGTGGTAACTAGAGGCCGTGTTGAGTGTGGATGGGGAGATATGCCGCTGCCTCTTTTGTCAACAGTTTGACCTGGCTGGTTTATCAGCCATCTCAAGGCTTTGTCTTTTACGATGTCAAGTTCTTCCGCCCACCTGGTTCCTGAAGGTGGGCTCCCATCCTCTAAATCACCACACCCATCCCAGAAGATGCCAGGCCAGGCTCCGTGAACCACCTCTCCCCATAGTAGCACCCTTATTTCCCTGCTCAGCTTCAGATTTAATGCCTGTCACTATGAAGACCCACCACTCCCACTTGACACACAATCTCCCTGGCTTCCAGCCCAGGTCCCTAAAGTCCTAGAAGAACCTTCCCTGCCATTCCCCAGTAGCCCAATAAACACATTCTGAAGGAATGAATACATCCATTTATTAAACTTTCCCATGTGTAAGACCTTCTTTGATGGAGTGTCATGGAGGCCCTTAAGGGAGGGAGGACTAGGGCAGGGACCTGCGTTAAGACTTAGGAGCAGGTTTAAAGTCTAGGCTTTGATTGGGTGAAAAGGAGCTACTGAAGACTTCAGAAAGGACATAACTGGCCTTAACCTTGCACCATCTTGGGGATGACACAGCAGATGGGGAATCAGCCTGGAGGTGATGCGTAAGGGTTGAATATGGTGTGATGGTGGTGGTAGTAAAGATTTAATGTTGAGTAGATGTAGGTTCTGAGCCAGGGAAGGTGGTGGCACTTTGTCAGTTAAGACTGGGTTGGAGGAAGGGCAGAGCTCACACTTTGGGTATGGAGGGAGAGGAGGAAAAGATAAGTATGTGAGGGAGAAGGTGCTCAGCTGCTGCTTCATTCTTGGGGCAGGTGACCAAAGAGGATGGCCATTACTCTCCATCTATCCCTGATGCCTTGTCTGGGGAGGAGCCTCCACTACCCTCCAGAGGTTTTAGCTTTGAATCCAGGCTGAAGCCAGAGAAAAACAAGGAGAAAAAAGGAGGAACCGAAAAAACAAAACAAAACAAAACACCCCCAAACCCCCCAAAAAACAAAAAACAACCAAACCCTGAAGTAAAGTCCATGGGGTGGGGAGCTAGAAGGCCCCCTTCAAGTAGCTCAGGCCTGGCAGCTTGCGCTGGGCTTGTGGGAAGATTCCCTCTCACAGAGGCTAAATAACTCGGGAAGCAAGCCCGAGCACGCATAGGGCTTGTGGGTCTGCGGGGCTGGGCCACCAGGGTCAGTCAACCGCCCCCACTCCAACCAGATACAGGGGTGTACTGTCTTTCGGAGATTGCCAGCTCAGGTCAGGAGCGCGCAGACCCCAACAGGTCCAGGGACTGTGTCTTTACCCTGTGCGCCGCCTAGTGGGACCTGTGCAGGCACAGTCCCGCTGGCCCGAGGCTGCCCCCTGGTGCCGCCTCACTCTTCCCAAGGGCTCATGTCGGTGTCAATGGCCACGCAGTTGTATGCGGCATAGCGGAGCTTCTCCTCGCACACCTTGGCACTGAGGGAGACAGGGATGTGGTCAGCGCCAGGTGCAGAGGCCTTCCATCACCACCAGGGCCAGTGCACACGGGCTAGGGGCAAGGGGACTCCAGTTCGTGCACTTCAGTACTCGAAGTCCTCCTCCATCCTAGGATGCCGCTCCTTCCCCCACTCCCCACTCTCTAGGCTCCAGCCTAGGAGACCCACCTGGCGTAGTGCGGTAGGAAGAGGGTGCTGGAACAAGTGGAAGACTCTGGCAGTGCGTCTGTGGTTTCGTAGCTGGGGGCATGGATGGACCACAGATTAGGAAGAATTGTAGGGACAAAGGGTAGGGGTCTGACGTGTGAGTGTGCAGGGAGAAGGCAGAGCCAGCCACAGCCCCTTTGGCAAGCAAGCCCCGCCCGGCTATGGCCCCACTCACCCCAGTTTGTCTGGGTAGATGTAGATCCGTGCTGGTAGCCGGCTGCGGCCAGTGACAAAGCGCAGGAAGCGGCTCCGATCCTCTGGACAGAGAAGGAAATCAGGGTCTGCGCTGACAGGGGGGGGGATGGGGGGGGGGGGGGTGTCCACAACTTCTGCCCTGCCTCGGTATCCCACAAGTGGAATCCGAGCCCAGGCATCACTCTCCCCTCTTCCACTCACCGTTGGTGAAGTTGTTCAGTGCTTCCCAGAAATACTGCACCCGAGTGTCTGATGGCTCAAAGTCCTCAAACCGGGCTGGGGATGCGGGCAGATTCATTCTTAGGTCCCAACCTACCTAGTCCTTAAGCCCCCAGCCCTGCACTTCCCTGCCCCACACTCACTGAGCTTGCGCAGAGCGTCCACGGTGACCTCTGGGTCCCCGCACACCTTCTTTTCCAGTTCCTGCCAGGTCAGCAAGTCCAGCACAGCCTGCGGCACCACCTTCAGCAGACCTGCCTGCATGGCTGCCAGCTGGGGAGGGAGGGAAAGGCCTGGCTAGGAAAGGAGTTACAGCTCCCGAGTCAGTGTGTGGTGGGGTACTTGGCCTCCACTCACAGAGATAATGGGGGACATGATCTTTGTTCAGCACTGGGGGCCATCTCTGAACCCCACTGAGAAGGACTGTGGAGCAGAGGAACAGTGGGGCCAGAGTTCTTGTGATCGGGTACTGGTGGCCTATCAGGCTGGGCTCTGCCTATTAGGAGCTGTGCAAAACTCTCTGTTCTGCCAGCCTCTGGGTGGTACCTGCTCCTTGCTCTCTTCGAGCCGGGTCTTCTGCACCAGTTGGATGAAACGGGAACGGTCCTCGTATCCCACCACGATGCCTGCACCCCCAGGGATCAACTCTACTACTTGCTGATCACTCAGTACAGTGGTGAATGTTAGCTCCTTCCCAAATTTGAACTCAAATGTCTCCTTGTCCATGCCTTCCATCACTTCCAAGAGCTTCACCTGGGGGTTGGAGAGAGGCAAGGAGGTTGGCCTTTCATTGTGAAGACAGTCCTTGTTTTCTCTCAAGATGCTGACAGGGAAGCGGGAGAGACAGCTAGACAAGGCAGTCCCCATGCGGGCGATGAGGGCAGTGAGGGGTCGGAACAAGGCCTGTGAGAGCATCAAGACAACACCTCGCCAGCCTTGGCTGCCAGGGAAGGTACCCTGGAAGAAATGGCATCTAAGCTGAGACCCAAATGATGCCTGTGAGTTTGCTGGGCCACAAGGAAGTCAGGACAGAGAACACCTTGAAAACAAGTAGAAAGAGCAAGAGACCTGTGTAAATCTGTTTGGCTGGAGCCAAGTGGCCAGAGATACAGAGATCATATAAAGCTTTGTCAGGTTCTGCATTTTACCCTAAGCCCAGGGCAGAGCCACTGAAGGGTTTAAACAAGGGGAAGGAAATGAATTACTCTGGCTGCTGGAGATCACTTGGGTAAGAACGGAGATAGGAACCCCAGCTTTGTAGTCAGTGGTAGTGTCAGAAAGGAAGGTGGCCTGAACCAGGAAGATTGAAGAAGTGGGCAGTTTCCAGAGGGAGATGTGACAGAAAGGAGGAGGTGGGGGAGGAGGAGGAGTGAAGGATGGCACTGAGGGCCCTGGCATAGGGGAGGGGTGGGCAGTGGTGCCATTCTGAGACAGCCCTAGAGGGCAGTAGAATGGGGAGGTGATGAAGACTGTGCTGAGCCTGAGGTGCCATCCTGGGGCAGATGTCCAGCAGGCAGATGCATATATGGGTCCAGGCTTAGGAAAGAGGCTGGAGTTAGAGGTAAGGATTTGGGGATCACCAGAATAAAGACAGTACTTGAAACCACGGGAACAGAAGGAATTGGCAAAGGAGCATGTGTGAGGTTAGAGAAGGTTCAGGACACCCTTGGGGAACAGTGACTTTCAGGGGCTGTGCAGAGGAAACGCCGGGTCCAGGCCCTACTTACCAGCACGGAGTCCACAGCTGGGAAGTCCTTGCTCCAGCTCACCTCCTCACCAGAGAGCTGCTTCCACACGAAACCAGGCAGAGCCAGGACCTATGGGACAAATACTACTGTATTCTCATCTTGGGCTGCCCAGGTTTAGCTGGCCCTTCTTCCTTCTAGGGCCCGGGCTGATCTGATGGAGGTGGAGATTATTAGGCTACTCACCAGGAATTCCTTACCCCGAAGGGCAGCCCCCATCAGCTGTCCGATCCACTCGTATTTGGCAAAGTCTCGGCAGGAGGGGTTGGGCACGTACATGTCCCGCGCCTCACCAGTGCCATTGCCCTGCTCCCAAGACAGAGCTGTTAGCATGGCGTGGAATAGACCCTAGTTTGTTGCCCCAGACTCTCCAAAGACTTGCCTGCACACCTTCCACCGGAGGCCCTGAATGATCCCTCTGACTGCTCCTCCTTCCCTGTCTGCCCAGAGGCTGCCCCAGGCAACTTGGTCCCTCCTCTGCCCCCTCTCTAGGTCAGCACCTGGGAGGTTTGCAGAGAAGAGCAGCAGAAACAACTTGAAAAGTAGGGATAGGAGATTACCTGGTTGGCTGTGCGCACAAAGAAGGGCAGAGGCACAGGGGTGTCTGCTGAGCTAGGGCACAACTCTTCTGACATGTCTGCCAGGCTATCCCGAAAACCACCCCCTGAAATGACAGACAGATGCCCTCAGCTGGGGCACTCAAGAGCCCCAGCCCCCATAAAGAGGTAATAAACAGGTCCTCTATCTTGGTTAGCTGTGACCCCAGAAGCCTCTACCACTCTAAATAGGGCAGGACCCTCATTATCCTTCCTCAGGGCCTCACCTTGGTCAATGATGCCTTCTGCAATGAATTTACACTCCCACCACTGGTCATAGCGCATGGGCCACCTGTAAGATGGGGTGGATCTTTGTTACCATGCTGGGTCAGGGTTCAGGACATTTCACCAGCCCAGACCCCAGCCAGGAGTAGGGGCCACAGGGGTAATGGTGAGGGGTTCCAGAGGCAGTGTGCGGGGATGTATAGTTTACGTGGGCCCAGCACAAGTCCCTCACCCTCATGCTATACCTGTAGTCCAAAGGCTTTTCATACTTGTCGGAGGGCTTGAGGCCTTCATAAACCTGGGGGCAGGGGAAATGGAAGGGAGTTGTAGGAAAGTCTGTGTCAAGATCTTGCCCCACTGTGGCCCAAAGACCTTACTTAGGTCCCTCATGGCCCAGTCCCCAGACCCTTTACTGATCTTCCCTTCGATCGACCCCAGGTGGTCCAGACCTGGGTGAAGACTGCATTCTTGCAGGCAGGGTCCCTTAAGGGGCAGGCACGATGCTCCATGGCGAGGCGCCGGTTGATGTACAGGCGTGGCATGAAGCTGGGCTTGCTGCTCTCGGAGTCACGCAGGCACTGGGCCACCAGGCCTGGCCTCTGGCGTGACAGCAGCAGGAACTGCTTCACTTGCTGGTGAAGAGAGGCGGACAGAGCAAGACTGGCAGGCAGTCAGTGTCTGTCCAGGGTCTGGAACCTTCCTCTATGCCTGGACCCAATTCCATAATTCCAGCCCATGCCTAGCCCATCCCCCCCACCGCACTCCCCCTTCCTTGTTTCCAGTTTCTTCCTTAGTACAACCACCAGGGGGAGCTTTCTGAAACAAAAAAATCAAACTTTGTCATTACCTACTTAAAACCTTTCCGATGACTCCAGTGACCTAGGACTGACCTCCTTCACAGTGATAGTGTGCTAGGTCAGACCTAGGACTGACCTCCTCCACTGACCTCCTTCACAGCCTGGCCCATGGTGCCCTCTGCTATCAGGGCCCACTGTTTGCCTACCCAGCCTCATCCCCAAGTCATACACACACCTACCTGCGCGCTGCTCTCCGGTTATCCTCAGCAGCTAACAACTCCCAGCAAGTACCTTTCTCGCAGCGTCCCCTGTCTACGCTGATACTTCTCCTCCCCCAGCTCTTATGTATTTCACATACTATCTGGGAGAATGGCATCCCAAACACTACATTTTAACTATTTGTGTCTGGCTTTCTTCCTACGTTCCTAGAGCCCAGCAAAGGTCCAGGCCTAGAGTAGGTTTTAAGAACTATGTAGAAAAGAGAACACTTGCATGAGCAGAAGAAGGAGCCCACTGCTGACACCAATACTGGGGGGGGGGGCAAGCTCACCTTAATCTCACTGAAGGTGCCCAGTGTGTGGTCCCAGGCAGGTACCAGGTGGTGCAGGACACTGTCTAGGATCTTTATGAATCTGGGGTGAGTGGGTAAAGATAATGCAACTAAAGAGGGTGGAATGGATTTAAGACCCCCTCACTCCCCAACACACGAGGACGGGAGAAGGCAGGACCCAGGATCTGCTCTGACACTCTTGAAGTGGAACAGCTTACAGTATAGGGCCTGGGGAACCTCCTTCATACGGATAAAGAGGGTTCAGGATTGGGAGAAGGAAGGGCTGGGCAGGCACAGGACCACAGCCACCTCTGCAGGAGAACAGCTCTGCGGTACAGAACTTCAGGGTCAGTGCCTTCCAGACGTGGATATCGCACCAGACTGGTCGGCTGAAACAGGTCTGCATTCAACCCTAGTTCCCGCTGTCTAGATGACTTGATCTTGATCCCTCGAAGACGCACATCAATCCCATCATCTGGGGGAAGAAGTCAGACAGAGGTTACTTAGGGTACTAGCTGCCTCCTCGGCCCTCAGACCTAAGAATGGCTCCTGAATGCTCAGGCTTTTGTTACCTTTAGCCCCTAGAAACCTGGGACCTTTGAGATGCCCTTCTACTCATCTGACTCTGATTATCATATTCTTTGCCGGTTCCTCCATCCATCCCTCTAATATTGGAATGCCTGAGGATCCCAACTCAGTTCCTCTTCAGATGAGCCCAACCACTTCTACGGTTTTAAGGCAGGCCTATACCTGGTGCCTCCTACCTGGCTCAGGTCCAAAGCTTCACATCTTGGACTTAGTTCAGCTATCACCCGCATCCCAACTCCAAGCCCATTTCTTCTCCATACTCACTACCAGCTAGCCACTATCTATACACTGGGATTCCCTTTCCCCCCTTATCGCCCGAAGCCCTACCTCGGCACTCGACGATGCGGATCTCAATGACTGGAAGGTGAACGGTCATGTCCTCCAGGACACATACATCCCCGATCAGGGTCCTGAGGAGATGGATGTGAGGCACTTTGAATATCCCTTGCCTTCAGGGATTGCTGGGCTCTCACCTGACCTTATACTTCCAAGTGGGGCCAGGCCCCATTGCTAGGATCATGCCTCATTTCCCCTCCCAGACCAGCTTGTTAACTCACTCATCAATGCTCACGTCACTCAGCTTCTTCAGGTTGTCTCCTTCGCCTCCATAGATCACTACTCGCTTTGGCATAAAGTTGTCATCTGTGGTATCCACTGTGAGTAGCAGCTTCCTGGGTGGTCAGAGTATGCACACGGATCTCTGTACACTTACAGGCATGGGGCCCACCCACTCTGTCCTACCTCAGAGCCCACTCACTTGACAATGGTGCCCTTTTTCATGGTAAGCCGTACCCAGTGCTGGCACTGGGACCCATCACTCTCCCAGTAGGTGTCTGCATTGCTGTCTGTCAGGCAGGACACATTGAACTCCTCCTGGGGAGGGGCAGAGAGGTGGAGACAGTGTTTACCTCACTCCCTGCACACGGAGCTGGGTTAAAAGCACAGTTAGCATGGGGGAAGTGTCTAGGGATTCCTACAGAACTTCCAAAATGGGGTGCTGGACTGAGTCTGGCCTGTGGGGATTTAGGCTTGGCCCTGGCCTAAAGGTGAGGGTTCTGGATCTAGCAAGAAGTGACATCTTGCTTGGGGTGGGAGGAGTCCCAGCACCCACCGTGTAGGAGGAAACGTCTATGCTCTCCACATACTGCTTCACGCTACCCAGGTTCTCATCCTCCTTGCCCAGGTGGTCGTACAAGAAGTGGATCAGGTCCTCGTCGCACTCGTAGGTCCACGTCGGGGGCACATAGCTACGCAACCCCAAGTCCCTAATTAGGTCAGGCCCAGACCTGGAGATTCTTTCTCCCTATCCCACCCCAGCTCACTCACAGTAATCTTTGTACAGCTTCCGTGTATGCCTCGGCTGGCTGGGGCCTTGATCCAAGGCGATGAGAGTATGTCAAGTCCACCACCTGTTCCCATCTGTGGGCACAGAGTAGGGGATGGGGAGACATCAGTGGGCAGCGGGACACCCCCAGAGAGCTTTCTCCAGAGCTCAATCTCCACCAAACTGTGCCTCCAGAAGCTCCACCCCAGCCCCATTCAGGTCCCGCCCCTTCCTGCCTTTAACCCTGCCTTCACTCCATATCCCACCTCCCGGCCTGTGCCCGCCTAGTTTCCAGCCCTTCCGGGCCAAACCAACCGGCAGCAAGCCTCGCCCCTTCAATTGCAGGACCTGAGCACCGGTCGGTAGTCCACGCCGAAGAGCTGCTGCTGCCGCTGGAGGTGGTCTGGAGTGTCGATGGGTACGAGGCGGGCCCCGCCCTCCGCCGGTCGGCACACCAGCAGCCAGCCTTCGTTGAGCCCGCAGTCGCCCAGGTGTTCTGCCAGCTGCTCCTGCCGAGACGCGCAAGGCGGTCACCGCCGTCAGGGAACTGCCCAGCTGCCCGCCCTGCCCGGCCCAAGGCAAAGGACACGGAACTCAATGCTAGCTCAAGATTGGGGATAGGAAGGGAACAGCCTGGGGCTTCCCTGGCGCCGGGAGTCTTCTGCGGGGCCCAGGGCAGGCCAGGGAGTACCTTGGTTAGCTTCACCCAGAGCCCGTGGCCGTTGCACAGCTCCTCGCCGGTAGTACGCACGCAGGCGCCGCGCCGAAGCTCAATGCTATCCCGGGCAGCGCGGAGGGGCCCGGAGCCGGTACCAGGCGCGGAGCCCGCGGCTCCCACACGCAGCCCCAGGCCCTCCGCCTCCCACACCGGCAGCAACACGCGCGACGGACCCGCCGGGTCCTTGTAAAGCTTGTAGAGCACCTCGCGTGGCACGAAGGCCAGCGCCGCCGGCAGCGGCCGTCCGGCGCGGAGGCTCTGCGCTGCCTCTGCCAGGAAGCGCACGCGGCCCAGCAACTGCCGCGGGGACTCTAGAGCCGCGCCCGGCCCTGGGCCTGCCATGGTGAAGTGGCAAAGGAAAGCCCAGGGGCGGCGGTTTGGCTCCGGGAGCCGCCGCCGCGAAGACTGACCAACCTTCCCACCACGCTCTGCCCCGCCTTCGGCCAGCCTTCGCCGTAAGTTCTGGACTAAGGGCACCCCGCGCGCCCGCCGTATTACCCTGTGTACTCGGATACTTCAACTTATTACAAACCAATGTGCCTCGCGCTGAGCCAACCAGAGCCAAGTTCAGTTGTCTTTACCTGATCCATCTCTCCCTGTCCATCCTCATTGCTGCCACCATTTTATACCCTCATTGAACCACCATTCTATCTAGCCTGGATCATTGCAACAGACATTTTTCTGGTTCTCTGGCCTGTTTTTTGCCTTCCCACCCCCACGAGTCATACTCCAACCAGAAGAATCTTTAAAAATCTAATAGACATCCTCTCAGCTCCTCATCCTAGGGGCAGTGTTGCTAAAATGTTTGGGGGGAGAATAATCCCCTCCTCAGCCCTACCACTGACAGGAATCTTGAGTCATTCGGGGTTAATCCTGGTGGTTACTCCTAATTCTAGGACACTGGTGGTCATTATCCAGTTTCTCCCAGTAATTCTGAACCATATGAGAGGAAAGGTCCAATGTGGGAAGAAAGGTCCAAGGTGGCTGGCTAGGATGGAGGCAAAAAAATGGACAGGAGCTGTTAGTGAAGTATAATCATGGAGGAAAAGGAAATTTTGTCTCCCGCCCTCCCCTGCAAACAGCTTTAAAAAAGTTTTATTGATACATAATTCATATTACATCTAAGTCACCCATTTAAAGTGTACAATGGTTTTTGATATATTTTTATTTTTATTTTTTTATTTTTATTTTTTTTAAAGTTTTTTTTTTTTTAAGATTTTATTTATTCATTTGAGAGAGAGAGAAAGAGAGAGCACGAGAGGGAAGAGGGTCAGAGGGAGAAGCAGACTCCCTGCCGAGCGGGGAGCCCGATGCGGGACTCGATCCTGGGACTCCAGAATCATGACCTGAGCCGAAGGCAGTCGCTTAACCAACTGAGCCACCCAGGCGCCCTTGATATATTTTTAAAAATTGGGGTAAAATAAGTGTAAATTTGTTGTTAACCATTTTAAGAGTACAATTACCTATTCCCAAAACTTTGCATCATTCCAAGCAGAAAGGCTTTCTCTTTAAGCAATAACTCCTCATGGCCTGCTCTGTAAACTCTAATCTACTTTCTGCTTCTATGAATTAGCCTATTCTAGATATTTCATAAATGGAACCATATAATATTTGTCCTTTTGGGTCTGTCTTATTTAACTTAGAATAATATTACAACCGTACTATAGCATGAATAGAACTTAATTTTTTTTTTACAGGTCAACTAATATTCCATTTTATGTACATACTACATGTTGTTTATCCATTCATCTGTTGATGGACACTTGGATGGAAACTTTGTTTTGGGATATAGTTTTCAAATAATCAAAATTATCAAGAAAGAAAGAAAATATGATCCCATGTAATTGTTAGTTTCCCTTTTTTTTTCTCCCTAGGAAGTTGGGAACATAGTGACCTCTTCCTCTCTCTCCAACCTATCTGTATGCTACCATGCTACTACAGAATAAAGTGGACAAATGAATCTCACAAGAGCCCGCATGACCTGTACCCTGAAGACATCTCTAGCCTCTTTAATTCCACCAGATTGGTCTTCTGGTTCCCATAATAGCCATTTGTTCTTTTGCATCTTCTCTTTGCACATGCTGTTCCCTCTGCTTGGAACACCCCCACAGCTTTCCCCAGTTAAGGAAGGAGCCTTGCTAGCTGCTTCTAGCCTTTTCCTCTTAAAACATTATGATTGCTGATCCACTAGTCTGTAGCTCCTTAAAGGAAAGGGCTGTCTTGATGACCGCTGTAACTTCTGCACCTACTACAGTGCCCACCTCTTAATAGATAATATATATTTTTAAAAGACTTATTCTAAAGAGAAAGGGGTGCCTGCACACACATGAGTCGGGGTACCGGCAGAGGGAGAGAATCCCAAGCGGACTCCCAGAGGAGTGTGGAGTCCCACTGGAGACTCAGTCTCAGGACCCAAGAGATCATGACCTGAGCCGAAATCGCAAGTCCCACACTTAACCGATTGAGCCACCCAGGTGCCCCAGTATTATAAATATTAAATTATTTCATTTCCCTGTACAGTTAGGTTCTTTAATCCACTCTGTGCCTGGTCGCTAGGCATAAGATTCTTAGAATCATGGAGCAGGGGAGTAAGATGAGCCTCGGCCGAAACTTCCGGATTTCCAGGCTATCAGAGGAGAGGAAATTCCTGATGCCACGGTAAGGTAGTTATTTGCGGAGTTCTTGGCGGGCGGGGCGTTTGTTGCTGCGACGCTACAGCGGACTTTACGGTGGAGGGAGGGTGGGGTCCTCCAGGCAGCAGCCGGGGCAGCCCCGGAGCTAAAGGCCGGTGTCTGATCATGTGACTTTCAACATGGCGGCGGCCTTGGCTCATTCCAGGAAAGGGTGGAGCCTGATCTCACAGACTCCGGTTGACGTTAAAGTGGGGACTGTGCTCTCAGTTACCGAAGGCTTATCATGGAGGCAAACGGGTTGGGGTGAGTTCTCTGCACCACGCGGTATGGCCTGCGTGGCTTCTGACCTGAGTCTTCCATCTCAGGAATCTGTCCCTATACCTCTCTTTCCCCACTTTGGAGAGCTCCCAACCCGACTCCTGTCGCTGGAGTCCCTAATCCTCCACCCATGGATTCCAGAGACTTTCATTTAGGGGATGCCTCCAGGATTTTCTAATCCTCAATTAGGATCCGTATTTTGGGACCGTCTTCTCTGTTTTCTCATTCACTGTCCCCTAGCCTGGGGATCTACCAGCTTCCGAACCAGCCAGTTGGTGGCCCTGTTCCCGAGATTTTCTGGTCCAAAGACCCCGATCGGTTCTTACTGGGCTTTTATTCCGCCCTTCCCCCAGTTTCTCCAGTGGCTTTGAGCTTGGGGAAGTTGGGGCTGTGTGGAAGATATAGGCCCCAGCGCGGGCCCTTCTAGTCTTGTGCACCATCTGATAGGCAAAGAAGAGGTGGAACGGGCGGGGAGCCACAGCTTAGGAACTAGCTGGAGAAGGCAGATAGTGGTGTTGGAATGAATCCGCCTTAAGAACCCAGGCCATGGGGCGCCTGGGTGGCCCAGTCGTTAAGCGTCTGCCTTCGGCTCAGGTCATGATCCCAGGCTCCTTGGGATCAAGCCCCGCATCGGGCTCCCTGCTCGGCGGGAAGCCTGCTTCTCCCTCTCCCACTCCCCCTGCTTGTGTTCCCTCTCTCACTGTGTCTCTCTCTGTCAAATAAATAAATAAAATCTTAAAAAAAAACCCAAAAAACAAAAAAACCCAGACCTTCCCCTAACCCCTGGCCTAGCTTACTGACACCTACCCCCTCCCTTCCTGATCTCCAGATCCCAGGGTTTTCCAGAGCTGAAGAATGACACGTTCCTGCGAGCAGCCTGGGGAGAAGACACAGACTACACTCCCGTTTGGTGCATGCGGCAGGCAGGCCGCTACTTACCAGGTCAGGGTCAGGGCCCCTGATCTAAGTGAAACTCTGGAGGGTGAAAAGATTTTGAGGGGTAGGGGAGGGATCCAGAGGTTCCCTAAGGTTGAGAGCCCTGGGGCGCCTGGGTGGCTGTTTTTAAGAATCTGCCTTCGGCTCAGGTCATGGTCCCAGGGTCCTGGGATCAAGCCCCGCACCGGGCTCCCTGCTCAGTGGGGAGCCTGCTTCTCCCTCTCCTCCTCCTCCCCCTGCTTGTGTTCCCTCTCTTGCTGTCTCTTTCTCTGTCAAATAAATAAAATCATTAAAAAAGAAAAAAAGGTTGAGCCTCGCTTTTCTTCTTTTGTCTGCAGAGTTTAGGGAAACTCGGGCTGCTCAGGACTTTTTCAGCACCTGTCGCTCCCCGGAGGCCTGCTGTGAATTGACTTTGCAGGTGAGGCCTTCACAAAAAAGGGAGGGACTTATGCCCTCAGCTTGCCTACTAGTAACCTGTCTTCTATTCCCTACAGCCACTGCGTCGCTTCCCTCTGGATGCTGCCATCATCTTCTCTGACATCCTTGTTGTACCCCAGGTACCCGCTCAAACCTGATGGGTAAGAAAGGGTAAAGATAATCAAGGCTCAAGATAAGTCCTTATCCTCACTGGACAGAGGAAAAAACTTGGGCTGAAAGAGATGGAGTTTGGCCAAGTTTCATTCTCCTTTTCCTCCTTCTTGGCGTGGGCTAAACAGAGCCTTTCCTCCTAGAGTTACAGGTTGGGAATCCAGATATTTTCTTCCCTTCCAGGCACTGGGTATGGAGGTGACTATGGTGCCTGGCAAAGGGCCTAGCTTCCCAGAGCCATTAAGAGAAGAGCGGGACTTAGAACGTCTCCGGGATCCAGCATCAGTGACCTCCGAGCTGGGCTATGTGTTCCAGGCCATCACCCTCACCCGACAACGGCTGGCTGGGCGTGTGCCGCTGATTGGCTTTGCTGGTGCCCCGGTAATGTGGAACAGGGCAGGGATTTGGGCATGAGGAAATCACTCTGGCAGGTCTGGTGTAGACAAGGGAAGTATCAGTCTGGCTTCTACACCTGTGACATTCTCTTTGTATCCTTTTGCAGTGGACTCTGATGACATACATGATTGAGGGTGGCAGCTCAAGCACCATGGCTCAGGCCAAGCGTTGGCTTTACCAGAAACCACAGGCTAGTCACCAGCTGCTTCGCATCCTCACTGATGCTTTGGTCCCATATCTGGTGGGACAAGTGGCCGCTGGTGCCCAGGTGGGTCCTGAGAGAGAGAGAAAGGCTGGGGTCTAGAAGAATGAGAAGCAGTAGAGTTCCTTACACCTGAGAGGGTAGGTAGGTGTCTTAATGCCAGGCAGGAAAGAAGCTTGGCCTACAATGATCTGACTGGAGCACCTAGGTCCACCTTGTCATTGACATTGGCAATGCTATGTGTTCAAAGACCAAAGCTAGCACTGGAATGTGGAGAAGGCAAAACTTTTTTTTTTTTAAAGATTTATTTATTTGAGGGAGAGAGAATGTGAGAGAGCACATGAGAGGGGGGAGGGGCAGAGGGAGAAGCAGACTTCCTGATGAGCAGGGAGCCCAATGTGGGACTGGATCCTGGGACTCCAGGATCATGACCTGAGCCGAAGGCAGTCGGTTAACCAACTGAGCCACCCAGGCGCCCAAGGCAAAACTTTTTGAATGGAACTGGATTTACAGGCTTAAGCAGTATGAGGGTCCAAAGTCACTACGGAAAAATTGAGATAACGTTGTGTGTGGGGCCTGAGATACTTAGTGTGTTATGTATTTCTCTTCACCAACCCACCCCCCAACCCCCACCCCCGCCAACTGTAGGCATTGCAGCTCTTTGAGTCCCATGCAGGGCATCTTGGCCCACAGCTCTTCAGTCAGTTTGCGCTGCCCTACATCCGTGATGTGTCCAAGCGGGTGAAGGCCAGGCTGCAGCAGGCAGGCCTGGCACCAGTACCCATGGTAAGGATGGGGATGGAATAAGTGAAGGTGGGCCTGTGGAACTTTTGGGTGTGTCCTGTATGGACTGAAGTGACCACTGGAGGGCAGCAGAGGTGCAGCCAAGATAAGTTATTGGGCATAGGAAGGCCCTTTGTAGCCTCAGAGATCTGTCCTTTCCCTCAGATCATCTTTGCTAAAGATGGACATTTTGCCCTGGAAGAGCTGGCCCAAGCTGGCTACGAGGTGGTTGGGCTCGACTGGACAGTGGCCCCAGAGAAAGCCCGGTGAGTGATAAAGGGTGAGGTGGAGAGAGTGTAGCTGTCATATGTGCAGTCACCAGAACATGGCGCTGACTTTACTTTCAGGGAACGTGTGGGGAAGACGGTGACCCTGCAGGGCAACCTGGACCCCTGTGCCCTGTATGCATCTGAGGTAACCAGGGTCCCTATGTGTGTGTGTGAGTCTGTATACTCCCATGGTTGTGGATATGGTTGTATTAATGTGTGTGTGTCTTTATTTTATGTTTGTCCCTCTATACATATCATGTGAGCTCTAGGAAAGCAGGAGTTTCTTTTTATAGTTGTCTGGCTCATACTAAGCATCCAGTAAACTTTTTTGAGTTAATGACTGCATGACTCAGTAACACTGAGTAGGAACATACCTACATGTTGTATGTGTCACAATTATGTGTAGTGAGTACAGGGGCTTGCTGGCCCCATTGTAGCCAGTACCCTTTTGGTCCTCCAGGAGGAGATCGGACAGCTGGTGCAGCAGATGCTGGATGACTTTGGGCCACAGCGCTACATTGCCAACCTGGGCCATGGACTTTACCCTGACATGGACCCAGAACACGTCGGGGCCTTTGTGGATGCTGTGCATAGACATTCACGTCTGCTTCGACAGAACTGAGCATACACTTTTCCCTCAACTACCACTAACAAAGATGATTGATTGTTTCCAGGAGAATAAACGTTGCAGAGTTGGAATCTAACATATGCTTTCATTTGTGGAAGATCTTTGCCCTTATCCTCAGTTCCTTCTTAGCCTCTGCTTCTCTGGGGCCCCTTTCTGTATCTTCTCCTCCAACTCATAGGAGCTCAGATATCAGTGAATATGTACTGTAGGACTCAATGTCAGGGCCCTCACTACCATCTTGCTCTCAGCTCTCCGAGCCTGAGGGCTACATGGGGTTGGGTAAAGCTTCCTAGCGCTGAAGCTGTGACATTTGCAGAGAAACGGGGTCCCCACAGCATAGAAGGCCAAATTGACAGAGCTTTGTGTCTGGGGATGGAGGGGAGTATAGATCAGAGAGGGGCACAGAAATTTCTAGAATATTCTAGAGAGGCCTGTTGGGGAAGATGGAATCTAGGTGAGCAGGGAGAAGCTGAGAGGACTTTAGCTTTGACACCAAAAGATGGGGGAGGGCTAGGATGCTTAGGAGTAGAGACTTAGACTTGCATCTTTGAGGCCAGAAGGCCTCTGAAGCCAAAAGGTGCTATGGTACACAGGGTTGCTCTGCATTCTTTTCTGAGCATACCCTCTAATTTTCTCAGGACTTTGGTGTTTCTGCCCATCATGGTGGTACCTACCTCCTGGGACAAGGTCTGAGGTGCCTGTGAGCTCTGGAGAGGGGTGTGGTGTGGCAGGAAATTCTTCATTTGTCATTCTACATCTCCTTAGACCACTAGGGACCCACTGCACTAGAGGCCCAACCAGTTCCCTGTCCCAGTCTGGGGCAATGTAGAAGAGAAGGGCCCCATTTATTGAGAGAACACAATTCTGATTTTAGAAAAATGCTATTTTCTGTGATCCATGATTTATTCATAGAAAAGCACTGTGAGTTCACACACTTGCTAAAAAACGGCAATCGTGATACAGAAATGGGAGTGGCTGCTGCCTTTTTTTTTTTTTTTAAACCAACCTATTGGGCTGAGAGATTGTAGGGGCCCATGGCTGGATGGTAAGATTTAAGTAGCCACAAACAGCAAAAACGACTTACTGGTTAGTGTGGAGGGAAAAAAAAGTGACAGTTTGTCAAAGAAAGGAACATAAAGCAGACAGAGAGGTCCTTAGTTCACACTCTAGCTATACCACCCCTTCCCTATCACACCCCCACCCCCCACTTCGGAACTAAAACATGAAACAGTAAACACCAAGACACTGGCATCCAGATGACTCTTCTGAAAGCCCATGCTACCTCCTATAACAATTCCAGGCTGAGCACAGGGGTTAGGAAGGTAGCAGGAACATGATACACTGCAGAGGTCAGCTAGGGCTAAGACAGGCATTGCCTACTAGGGGTAGAAACTACTCGGAAAGGGAAAGGCCAAATGCATTCCAGCCCCAGCCTCCAAAACAGTGACCAGTGGGCAGACAGAGGAAGCTTGAGGTAGAAAGGCAAGGGAAGAAAGCAAGTACAGGGCAAGAAGAGAAGTGGAGCTGAAGGAATCACTCAGGGTAGAGGGAGACTGGTGCTTAGGAGCTTGCTGAGAAAATGGTGAATTAGGGAGGCAAAGAGATGAGGGACGTGTTTAGCTGGTGAGAGAGATGAAGAGGAATGGGGAAAAGAGATCTGGCAAAAAAGAGAAGGGACACATTCATGCAGATTCTCAAACATAAATTCACAGACATAATGTCAAAATACACACAGTTATACATAGAAAGACCAAAGGGGAGCAAGCATACAAACGCAGACATGTTTATCCACATGCATCTGTGTGCCCCCCCCCAGCTAAACATGCACTGACAGAACACACACAGGTACGTATCCTTACATGTTCACAGATGTGTATACCCTCACATACAAACCCACAGTCCAGCACATAGACACGTACTCAGAGAGACCCAGACTTGACACAGACACACATAAATAATATGTGCAAGATGGGTATGCACACAGACACGTGTACTGAGCCATACAGATACATACACACGTGTACATAGAGATAAAACCAGACACTCTCTAACACAAAGGTGACCAGAGTAGATGATTATGAGCTCAGTGGCCTCCCAGACCTTCACCCTCCCCTGTGCACTTATTTCTCAGGAGCTCAGGAGGCTCCTAGAGAGGCTATGTGTAGCAAGAGCAAGAGCTTTACTGTCCTTGTGGCTTTCTGAGGCAAGAGTCTAAGTCCAGTCCTGGCCCTGCCCCTCTCCCACCACTGGGCTATATAGATGCCCTGTGTCTGCAGGCTGGGGTTTCTGCATAGACTAGACCTGGGATTTATTCTAACTGGCCATTGTGCTCCCCACCACCCCCACTCTTCCACTGCAATCTGTATTATTCTGCAAGGCAAACCTGAGAAATGGTTGTGTCTCCTCAGAAAACAAGCCTATCTTCCCACCCATAGCTACTTCAAGTACCCATCAAATTAGAACCAGAATTATAAATAGTTACAACTTTACAATGTAATTGGCAACACATATACTATAGTATTTACAGTACCATAAATGCTTCTGTTTCTCTGGTTAAGCAATCCCTGAGACGGAACAGTGTTCTGTGTTTGCCAAGGGAGAGCGGGCCAATGCCCAGGACACGCAGGATATAGGGGCGTGAGGTGGCATGTTGTGGGGTTTCTGATCGATCTGCAGGGCCCAGCTCCTTCAGGAACAGTGGGCTATAGTGAGAACTTTGCCAAGGAAGGCATATTGGCTAGAGTTGGACTCTCCCATGCTTAGCTCTGTGGTGCTTTGGCTTCAGCCACAGGTGCTCAGAGTCCTCTCAGGGTGGACAAATGTTTCAGTGTCCTTGGCCTGACCTGTGGTACCTGGGAGCCCAGGCTGCCCCGGCAATGAGCTGTTTGCCTTCTCAGCCAAAGCGCTCTCGCACCAGCAGCATCAGCTTCTTCTTGCCTTTGTAGATTTGTTTGAGGTTGTCGATGAATTGGGCAAACTGCAGGTGGCCATCCTGGGGCAGCAGGAAGGTCTCCCGAGCCTTGCTCAGAAACTCAATGAACTCTCCGTAGTGGCGAGGGCTGATGTGTGTCAGGCGTGAGTGTGTAGTGTTGATATAGGCATTGATGGTGGCATCCAGCAGCTGGCGCAGTGGGGCTTTGTCGGTGGACATGAGCTTCCCAGAGCTGCGGCGGCCTGGGATGCCGGCCAGGCCTGGCGCTGTCACCGTACAGCGCCTCAAGATGTCTGAGAGCACCGTGGCACAGTGCACACTCTTCACCACTAGGGGGATGAGGGCTGCCAGCTCATTCTTGCCCAGAGAGTGGCTGAGGGCGCACGCCCAGAGCACATCATTGATGGCTGGATGGGTATCCTGGTTGTAGGCCAGGTTGAGATGGCTCATGGCCAGCGAGGCCAACTTGAAGGCACGTAGCGGGTAGCCACGGAGCTCCATGTAGCGGGCAATGGTGAACAGTTGCGAATGTGTCATGCCACCAGTGGCGGCGTCAATGGCGATCTGGTAGGCTGCCTCAAAGGCGATGTGGTCTTTCTCACAGAGTGTAAGGGCTGACAGGGCACAGCTCTGTGGATCCTTCATAGCACACTGTAGGGCCAGCGTGCGAGCGCAGCTAGCCAGCTCCTCTCGCTGTGGATAGTCAAGACTGAGGCGCAGGATAGTGGTGTGGGATACAGCGGTGGCAGCCACAATGCTAGTAGCCTCAGTGGGGGTGAAGAGTGTGTACCAGCTCTGCAAAATGCTCACCAGGGCCCGCACACCTGTCAGGGAGAGCCTGAGCTCAGCCGTGGCCATCCGGGTCCCGATCCAGGTCTGCCCAGATTACCCTTTGGGGTCAGAACTTGGCCTGCAGAGATGAGTTGTCCCTCCTCCTCAGCAGCCTTGAGATGATCTGAGGCAAACCAGGGAGCATCCCGGATGGCCAGACCCTGTTTGGGGTCTCTTCCCATCCCTTCCTTCCCCAAGTCAGAGGGTTGAAGATTACTGCAGGTGCTCTTAGCCCCTCACAAGGATGGAGCAGTAGAGCCTGTGGTTTACCTGCCCAAAGGCAGGGGTCGCAGATCTGCCTGGGGGTTCTAGCTGAAGTGGGGCCTCTCAGGGGACTTTGGGTTCTAGACGGGGTCCCAAGACTCCAAGTTGTCTGGGGTTTTTCAGAAGCATAGGCAGGGACTGGGACCAAACCACTGGGCCAACTACCTCCCAAGGGTGCACTTGTATACTGGTGGCTGAAAATTCATATCTCAATCATGTCTCTGATCAGAGGGTCAAAGTGCTGCTGACATCAGGGTATGGTCCAAGCAGTGAGGGCAGAGCTTGGGCTAGCTAAATAAAGGCCATCTTTCCTACCAGCAGCCCCATCCTTCCCCAGGCCATCAGTAATAGGAATATGAGAGCTTTAAGGATTCGCTGTCTCGTTCCAAGAGTAGGGCCTAGGAACTCCTTTCCCTGGGGACTGGAGGGAAGTGGGAGACTCACCCACTTCTGTAGCACATGTCACCAACCACCGCACCATCTCCCGGCGCCTCCAGTTAAGAGTTGATAAGGTCATCCTCATCACCTGGGCAAAAAAGAGGCATTTCCACTTGGCTAAGCATAACTGTTAGGATTTCTACATCCCCACATCCCCTTGCCATCCATTTATGCAACAAGTATTTATTGGTGCTTTAAACAGCCATCTCTCTCCTGATAAGAACAGACAGGTTTAATTTCTGCCCACCCCCTCCCCATCTCTCCAAGTCAAGTCAATAGTAAGGTGTGATAATAAGGACTTTGTTACAGGTCATCAGAGAAGGCTTCTACCTGATTGGTGGGAGGGGTGGGAGAAAATGGGAACCCTATGGAGGCTAAAGCTACATTGCTTCTGGCCTTAACTTCAAAATGGAGCTAATTTAGAGAGTCCTTACCTAGAGGCCTAGCCTAGAAGTTGTGTTCTGGGGACACAGAAAGACTCGGGTTGGCTGGTTCACGCCCAGTGCTTCTGGGATTTTATCTTCTACCGATGATCACTAGGCCAGAAGCCTAAAGCAGGGATGACCCACTCCTCCTCCATACCTGTAACCCCAGCTCCAGGGCCACGTTGAGCAGGGTGCTGTCAGTACTACTGTCTGTGGGAGTGGCAATCTTGAATGCATCTTGGGCCAGTTTGAAGATGAGGGAGGAAGAATGGATGTGTTTCTGTATTGCTTCCAGAATTGTTCGGAGCCTCAGAGTGTCCCCTATAGGTGCAGAGAGAAGGGGCAGTGACAGGTTTTCTTTAAAGCCTCCCTGAACAGTCCACTGATCACACAGATACTGGCTGAACTGTCTGCTATCAAGGCACTGAATACTTCTGGATGCTACCATCCCTTTTGGGTAGACAAGCTCTGCCCGCACTAAACCCACTGGAGACTGCTTCCTTCACTAGGCACCCACATGAATTCACTTCTCTCCACCTGTTCATCTGCCTCTACCCTTCACCTTCTTCCCCTGGATGCCTTAAGTCCCCGAAATAATTTTAATGAACACGTGGCTTTTGAGAGCTACTTCTACAGGACATAGGAAGCCACATTATTATCAAAAAAGTATGCAAATCCCATTGTTAGCCTCTCACTGCAGCTCCCTGAAGCAAAAAGGAGCTGGGCCACCACTTCCTACTCAGCAGGCAAGGATTCTATACAAAGTACTAGTGCACAGAGTTAAGAAACATACCACTGGAAGGGCATGTATACCATACGAAGTGAAGGTCACCGTATGAAGGTAGTATAGTATATGAAAGATTGGTGTATGTTATGAAGGGATAAAAAGTAAAGATAGAACTAAAAGTAGGTCTTGTTTGACAAAGAGGTGTGGTGGTAAGAGTATACAGGCTTTGGAATGAAATGCATTGGGAATTAAACCCAGTTCATCCATTTACTAGTTCAATTTCTTCATCCATAAAACAGAAACAGTAACCTTTAGGATTGTTGTGAGAATCATAAACAACTTGTATATAGTTAATATTCTATGATCCTACTTTTGTAAAAAAAAAAGTACAATGTGTGTGTATGTGTATGTGTGTGCATATACATGATTAGAAAATCTCCAGGAATATTTCTACTGATGTCTTAGTAGGAGTCTTTTGATGTCAGAATGATGGGAGAGATTACCTTTTTTCTCCTATGATCTTTAAAAACAATTTTTAAATTAATAGACTTCAGGGTGCCTGGGTGGCTCAGTCGGTTAAGCAACTGCCTTTGGCTCAGGTCATGATCCCAGGGTCCTGGGATCAAGTCCCACATCGGGCTCGCTGCTCAGCAGGAAGCCTGCTTCTCCCTCTCCCTCTGCCTGCCACTCCCCCTGCTTGTGCTGTCTATCTCTCTGACAAATAAATAAAATCTTTAAAAAAAATTAATTAATAGACTTCATGTTATTTTTATGTTTTAAAATATTTATTTATGGGGGAAGGGGCAGAGAGAGAGGGAAAGAGTCTCAAGCAGACTCTGCACTGAGCATGGACCCTGACACGGGGCCTGATCCCACAACCCTGCGATCACAACCTGAGCCGAAACCAAGAGCTGGACACCCAACTGACTGCCCCACCCAGGCACCCCAGATTTCATGTTTTTTAAAGCAGTTTTAGGTTTATAGAAAATTGAGCAGATAGTACAGAGACTGTGCCCATTTCCAGTTTCCCCTATTATTAAGGTCTTACATTAGTGTGGTACATTCGATGAACCAACATTGATATATTATTATTAACTGAAGACCATAGTTTACATTAGGGTTCACTATGTTATACAGTTCTATGGGTTTTAACAAAGGCATGGTATCATGGACCCATCATTACTGTACAGCATAGATTCATTGCTTTAAAAACATCCCGTGCTCCACCTCTTCATGTCTCTCCTCATTCCCGCTGAGAATACTGATCTTTTTATTGTCTCTATAATTTTGCCTTTTCCACAATGTCATACACTTGGAATCACAGTATGTAACATTTCAGACTGGCTTCCTTCACCAAGCAATATACATTTAAATTTCCTTTATATTTTTTTATGTCTTGATAGCTCGTTTCTTTTTATTGGTAAATAATATTGTATTGTATGAGATGCACCAGTTTTTTAAAATTCAATTTAATTGACATATACTGTATTATTAGTTTCAGAGTTAGAATCTAGTGATTCATCAGTTGCATACAACACCCAGTGCTCATTAGTTCAAGTGCCCTCCACAGTTTGTTGATCCATTCACCTTTTGAAGGACATCTTAATTGCTACCAGTTTTTGGCAATACAAATATAGCCTCTATAAACATTTGTTTGCAAGTTTTTGTGTGGACATAAGTTTTCAACTCATTTGGTAAAATACTAGAAGCCTGATTACTGGATCAAATGGTAAGACTATGTTTAGCTTTGTAAAAAAACTGCCAAACTGTCTTCTTCCAAATTGGCTCCCACCCTTTGCATTCCCACAAGCAATGAGAGTTCCTGTTGCTCCACATCCATATCGATGTTGTCAATATTTTGGATTTTAGCCATTCTAATAGGTATGTAGTGGTATCTCCTTTTTAATTTTCATTTTCCTAATGATATATGATGCCAAACATCTTTTCATATGTTTGTTTGCCATCTCTACATCTTTTGTGTGGCGTCTGAGTCTTTTTCCCATTTTTTAAATTCAGTTGTTTATTTTCTTACTACTGGGTTTTAAGAGTTATGTATGTGTTTGGGATATAAGTTCTTTATCAGGTAAGTGTTTTACAGATATTGTCTCCCAGTCTGTGGCTTGTGTTTTCAGTTTCTTAAGAGTGTTTTTCACAGAGCAGAATTTCTTCATTTTTTTAACATTTTTTTTTAAAGATTTTATTTATTTGACAGAGAGAGACACAGCAAGAGAGGGAACACAAGCAGGGGGAGTGGGAGAGGGAGAAGCAGGCTTCCTGCGGAGCAGGGAGCCCGATGTGGCGTTCGATCCCAGGACCCTGGGATCATGACCTGAGCCGAAGGCAGATGCTTAATGACTGAGCCACCCTGGTGCCCCAGAATTTCTTCATTTTAAGGAAGTCCTACTTAGCAATTTTTTCTTTAATGGACTGTGTTTTTGGTTTGTATTTAAAAAGTCATTGCCAAACCCAAGGTTGCCTAGATTTTCTCCTATGTTATCTAGGTTTATAGTTTTATGTTTTACCTTTATGCCTTTGAGCTATTTTAATTTTTATGAAAGGCATAAGGTAAGGTCAGTGTCTATGTTTTTTTTCCTGCAAGTGGAGGCCCAGTTTTTCCAGTACCATTTGTTGAAAAGACTATTTTTTGCTCCTTTGTCAAAGATCAGTCTACTATATTTGTGTGAGTTAATTTCTGAACTCTCTATTCTGTTCCATTCATCTGGTTGTCTATTCTTTTGCCAATTCCATACTGTCTTGATTACTGTAGCTTTATAGTAAGTTTGAGGTTGGGTAGTGTTAGTTCTCCAGCTTTGTTCTTCTTCAATACTGTGTTGGTTATTCTAGGTCTTTAGCTTTCCATATAAACTTTAGAGTTTTTCAGTATCCACTAAATAACTTGCTGGGATTTTGGTTGAGATTGTATTGAAGCTATAGAATCAAGCTGGGAAGAACTAACATAATAATAACATTGAGTCTTCCTATCTATGGACATGGAATATCTATTTATTTAGATCTTTTTTGGTTTCTTTCATCAAAGCTTTATAGTTTTCCTCATAT
This sequence comes from Callorhinus ursinus, assembly GCF_003265705.2. Classification (NCBI taxonomy): domain Eukaryota; kingdom Metazoa; phylum Chordata; class Mammalia; order Carnivora; family Otariidae; genus Callorhinus; species Callorhinus ursinus. The sequence goes on along the minus strand of NW_027397080.1, from coordinate 1,566,213 downwards.
AGATCTTGTACATATTTTGTTAGATTTACTAAGTACTTTTTTGGGGGTTGCTAGTGTAAATATATTGTTTTTAATTTCAAATTTCAATTGCCCATGGCTGGTATATAGAGAGGCAATTGACATATATAATATAAATAAAAGTCAATTACCTTCCTATATACATATGTATTTTTTCCTACATACATACATATATATTTTTTTTAAACTGAAGTATCGTTGACATACAATGTTACATTAGTGTCAGGTGTACAACATAGTGATTCAACAACTCTCAGTTATGCTACACTCACCACAAGTGTAGTGACCATGTGTCAACATACAACGCTATTAGAATACCAGTGACCATATTCCCTATGCCGTACCTTTCATCCCTATGACATGTTCATTTTGTAACTTTAAATTTTTGAGTAAGCTCCACACTGTCTTCCAAAGTAGCTGCACCAATTTGCATTTCTACCAACACTGCATTAGAGTTCATTTTTCTCCGTATCCTTGCCAGCCTAGTTATCTCTTGTTAAATGCATACAAACATTAACGATTATTATGTCTTCTAGGAGAACTGACCCTTTTATCGCTAAGGAATAACCCTCTTTATCCCTGTAATTTTCCATGTTTTGAAGTCTGTTTTGTCTGAAATTTATACAGGCACTCCAGCTTTCTTTTGATTTGTGTTAGCATGGTATACCTTTCTCCATATTTTGTTGTTGTTGAAGAAATCTGTGTTTAAGAAATATTTTTAAAGATGGAAATAACAAACTGGCTAAACTCTTATGCATGCTTTCCTGAGAAGAGTATCTTTTCCAGATTCGTCCTGCTTTCAGTGCAGCCAGTCTGGCACTGAGGCTATAGGGTGTGGAAAGGGAGGGCCAGAGTGTTGATTACTCTCCTTTGTTTAAAGCCCTGGCCTCAGGGCGCCTGGGTGGCTCAGTCATTAACCACCTGCCTTCGGCACAGGTCATAATCCCAGGGTCTTGGGATCGAGCCCCACATTGGGCTCCCTGCTCAGCGGGAGGACTGCTTCTCCCTCTCCCACTCCCCCTGCTTGTGATCCCTCTCGCTGTGTCTCTCTGTGTCAAATAAATAAATAAAATCTTTAAAAAAAAATAAAGCCTTGGCCTCTGTGTTTTTTGTTTTTTTTTAAGAGAGTGCACAAGTGGGCGGAGAGGGAGGGAGAGAATCTCAAGCAGGCTCCATGCCCAGCAGAGAGCCTGATGCAGGGCTTGACACCACCATCCTGAGATCCCGACCTGAATCAAGAGTCAGACACTTAACTGACTGAGCCACCCAAGCGACCCTGGCTTCTGTTTTTAGTAGAAAATACTTGAAAGGTAAAGCATATAAGCTCAGTCATAGAGAAATCAAATATCTGCCTAAAGGTACTGAGATAAAAATCAAGCCCAGTGATGTTCAGTGTTTGTACTTAGGGTCTATTTGCTTGTTCTAGCACTCTTCATCAATTCATTTATTCATCTATCTAATTTGTGGTAAATATATATAATAAAACTTGCTATTTTAACCATTTTTTTATTTTTTATTTTTAAAGATTTATTTATTTATTTATTTATTTATTTATTTATTTATTTGAGACAGAGAGAATGAGAGAGAGAGAGCACATGAGAGGGGGGAGGGTCAGAGGGAGAAGCAGACTCTCCGCCGAGCATGGAGCCCGCTGCGGGACTCGATCCAGGGACTCCTGGATCATGACCTGAGCCGAAGGCAGTCGCTTAACCAACTGAGCCACCCAGGCGCCCTATTTTAACCATTTTTAAGTGTACAACTGAGTGGTGCTAGTCACATTCAAAATGTTGTGTAAATATTACCACTATTTGTAAAACTTTTTAATCACCCCAAACAGAAGTCCCTGGTAAAACTTTAACCTACTTTCTGTCTTTATTAATTTGCCTGTTGTAGCTATTTCATATAAACATAATCATGTATTTATCATTTTGTATCTGGATTATTTCACTTAGCATGTCTTCAAGGTTTCCCCAGGTTGTAGCATGTTATCAGAATGTCATCTTTTCATGATTTAATATTCCATTGTATGTATATACCACATTTTATTTATCTGTTCATATGTTGACCGACACTCGGGTTGTTTCCAACTTTTGGCTGTTATGAGTAATGCTGCAATGAGCACTGATGTATAAGTATCTGAGTTCCTCTTTTCAATTCTTTTGGATATATACCTAAAAGTGGAATAACTGGGTTATATGGTAATTCTATTTAAATTTTTCAGGAACAGGGGCTGACTCAGTCAGTGGAGCCTGTGACTCTTGCTCTTGGGGTCCTGAGTTCGGGCCCCAGATTGGGTGTAGAGCTTACATTAAAAAAAAAAAAAAAGTAAAATTTTCAGGAACAATCAAACTATTTTCCATAACAGCTGTACCACTTTACATTCCCACTGGCAATGTACAACATTCCAATTTGTCCACATCCTCGCTGACACTTTACTATTATTTTTTATAATAACCATCCTAGTGGGTATGAGGTGGTATCTCGCTGTGGTTTTGATTTGCATTTCCTTAATGACTAATGATGTTGAGTATCTTTTCATTCGCTTATTACTTACATATCTTCTTTGGAGAAATGTCTCTTCAAGTCTTTTGCCCATTTTTAAATTGGGTTGTCTTTTTGTTGTTGAGTTGTAGTTCTTTATATACTTATATATTAAGCCCAGATATATGATTTACAAATATTTTCTTCCCTCCTGTAGGTTGTCTTTTTACTTTCTTGACAATATTCTTTAAAAGCTTTTAATTTTTTCTAAACATTTTATCTTTAAGTCACCTCTACACACAATGTGGGACTTGAACTTAAAACCCTGAGATCAAGAGTCACATGCTCCACCAATCAAGCCAGGCAGACACCCTCAAAAGCTTTTAATTTTGATGAGGTCCAATTTATTTTTTTCCTTTGTTCAAGCTTTGGTGTCATATTTAAGAATCCATTGACAAGTCTGAGGTCATAAAGATTTATCCCTACATTTTCTTCTATGAAGTTTATATCTTTAGCTCTTATATTTAGGTCATTGATCCCTCCTTTTACTTTTACTCTATCTATGTCTTTATATTTAAACCAGGTTTCTTGTAGACAACATATAGTTAGGCCTTTGATTTTTGTTTTTGTTTTAAATTCGTTCTATTAAAGATTTTTAGTTTTTTAAAGATTTATCCATTTAAGAGAGTGGGGGTGAGTAGGGGCAGAGAGAAAGGGAGAGAACTCTCAAGCAGGCTCCCTGCTGAACACAGAGCCTGACGCAGGGCTGAATCCCGGGACCTCAAGATCATGACCCGAGCTGAAATCAAGAGCTGGATGCTCAACTGACTGAGCCAGTCAGGTGCCCCAGTCTCTTTTAATTGGCATATTTAACCATTAACATTTAAAGTGATTACTGGTATAGTTGGATAAATATTGACCATATTTTTAAATTGTTTTCTATTTATTACACTTGTTCTTCGTTTTTTTTCTTCCCTTTTTGGCCATCTCTGGTTTACACTGAGCATTTTTTATGATTTAATTTTCTCCTCTCTCTTATCAATTATACTTCTCTTAAAAATTATTTGTGTTTGCCCTAGAGTTGCAGTATACATTTACAATGAAGCTAAGTTCATTTTCAAATAATTATACCACTTTATAAGGTGCCTTATAGTAGTATTCTCAGTTTTTCCTTTCCTTCTGTAACATCACTGCTGCTATTCATTTCACTTATCTTTAAGCTATAATCACCCAATATATTGGTACTATATATTGCTATTATTATTTTAAAAATTTAAAGATTTTATTTATTTATCTTTAGAGAGGGAGGGAGGAAGGGAGGGAGGGAGGGAGGGAGAGAGAGAGAGAGTATCTTAAGCAGGCTTCATGTCCAGCAAGGAGCCCGATGTGGGGCTTGATCTCACAACCCCAAGATCATGACCTGAGCTGAAATCAAGAGCTGGATGCTTAACTGACCGAGCCACCCAGGTGTCCCTAAGATTTTTTTATGTAATCTCTACACACCAACATGGGGCTCAAACTTACAAACCTGAGATCAAGAGTCATATGCTCTACTGACTGAGCTAGCCAGGCACCCCTGCTATTATTATTTAAGCAAGCAGTTATCTATTAGTTCAACTAAGAATTAAAAAAACAACAACAACCCAAAGCTTTTATTTCACCTTCATTTATTTCTTCTCTAACACACTTCTTTTCTTTATGTAGATCTGAGTTTAACATCTATTTATTTTTCTCTGAAGGACTTTTTGCAAAGCAGGTCTACTGGCAATAAATTCCCTCAGTTTTTGTCTGAGAAAGTCTTTATTTCTCCTTTACTTTTGGAGAATAATTTAGCTGGATGCCAAATTCTAGGTTGGTGGTTTTTTCTTTCAACACTTTGCATATTTCACTTCACTGTCTTCTTGCTTGCATGGTTTGCAAAGTGATGTAATTCTTATCCTTTTATCTATAGGTAAGGTGGTTTTGTTCTCTGGCTTCTTTCAAGATTTCTCTGTCTTTAGTTTTCTGCAGTTTGAATATGGTTTGAATATGATATGTTTAGGAGAAAATTTTGTGGTGTTCATACTTCTTGGTCTTCTCTGGGCTTCCTGGATCTGTGTTCTGGTGTCTGTCACTAATATTGGAAAATTCTGAGCCACTATTACTTCAATTTCTTCTGCTCCTTTCTTTCTTCTCCTGGTATTCCCATCATGTATATGTTAGATATCTAATTGTCCTACAGTTCTCAGATATTCTATTCTAGGTACCCCCATCCCACCATTCTTTTTTTCTCTTTGCATTTCAATTTAAGCAGTTTCTATTGACATTTATAATTTAAGAATTTGGAAATATTCACATGGTTCAATATTGGAAAGATACAAAAGGTAAATAATCAAAAGTTCTTTCTCCCCCTCACCCCTGACCCTCATTCACCCACTTCTAATCGTATATGCAACCAATATTATGAGTTTTTGAATTACCTTCCAGGATACTCTATGGATAATAAGGAAATACATTATGTAGTTCCTCTCCTTAAACCACCCCACCAAACAGTAGCCTAGTATACAAAGATTTGCATGTCTTTTTCCCCACATATCAACATATCTTGGAGATTCTTCGACATCAGTACATAAAGAGCTTCTTTTCTTTTAAATGGCTGCATAGTATTCCATTTATGGATGTACAGATTCACAACTCTTTAATCAAAACCCTTGGGATTTGAATGTGTTTTGGAATTCAGAATTTTTTTTACAGAAAGATAATTTATGCATACATTATACATAATCTTTGCAGTGGGCTTGGGGCAAGATCCCATAACTAAACACACTGTGAATGAATAAATATTCACACTAGTTGGGAAGAAGAGACAAATCAGTATTGTTATTTAACAATACAGCTGTAAACTGAGAAATGAAATGGTGTGATATAGACCATAAATACTTGGTACTCTTTATTTCTAAGAAAACATTCAATAAAACCTAAAACCAAACTATGTCTACATACACATGTAATAAATATTTGCTATATTTGATTTCTTGAGGATCTTGGACAAAAGGTTTCATCAAGTTTGCTACTATTGTCACCAAAGATTAGAATTAGATATTTAATGATGGGCCAGGAATGGGATTCTTTAATGATAAAGCAACGCTACAATAGATGACTTTTAAAAATGTGTAGTTCTAGGGTAACTCTAAGTATCTCATTAATATGGTTTTCTAGATAAGCAGTCTCTTCAAATACGTAAGCAGCCATAATCTCTTCACTGATAAATGCATATTATTCAAGGCCAAGTACATTTCCCTTATATTACCTATGGAGATTTTTTCCCATCTGTTATATCTCACCATGGTCATCACTACTAGTCTCATGCTTACTTGGGTTAACACCATTTTAGCAGCTTTTCTATCTTGCAAGGAATGTACAATAGGTATATACTTTATTCAGAATTTTTTGGTATCAGATTGCTCTACCTCAGTGCTTCTACAACCTTGGTGAACATAAAAGTCATCTTGAGAATTTGTTTAAATATAGATTCTTGGGCTACACCCACAGAGATTCTGATTCAGTGAGTCTGGGAATTTGCATTTCTAACAAGCTTCCAGGTGATATTGATGCTGCTTGTCCACTGACCACACTTTGAGGAGCAAGGTTCTGACTTATCCAGACTTCTAATCAATAAAATTTTAGTGTAAGTAATAAAACTATGTATCTTCTCATTAGTGACACAAAATCCTTCAAAGTCTTTATCTACAAGTTTACTTTCAAACATTATTGTAAGCCAAAGTCTCTGCCAAATATTTATCAATCATTCCAAATACCAGCAACTGTGTAAATGGCATCATTAAGGTAGGCCTGATCAAGCTTCTGCAATAACTTCTTTAGGAAGTCTTGGAAGTTAACTGCCGCCAAGTAGAGTATGAAAATTAAAAAAAAAAATTATATTTGCTCTTCATTGGGAGTAAAATTTCTTAGTCATAAGAAGTTCAGGAGGGGTATGTGTGGAATGGTGGTGGTCCACGAACAGTATAACTATATGGTTGTCTTCATTCCAGCTTGTGTGCAATGAGTTCCTATCATTGGTACAGATTACTGAGTCAGTTAGAAAATATCTCTTTGATTACTTATGCTTTTTTCTTTACAGACTAACAAATAAATTGTGAACAACTTTTGAAACATCTTAGATGTTGGCTTTTTCTAACTTTAACTGTCTGCTGCACTGACACATTCCAGAACTTTCAACCTGTGCTTAGAGTCCCTTAAAACCTCTTGCTCATTAATCATTGTTAGTTTTTTTAAAAAAGAATACAGGCCAGAACAGAGTTGTTACAGCACTTTATACATGTTTGGTACTAAGGTTTTCATTAAAAATTATCTTAACCAGTTTCTCAATATAATTTTTGTCTATCTACTTCATGATAAGTAGAAGCTTCTTTATCATAGATATTCAGATATTTTATACCATGATGCTTCTTAAATTTCTGCAGCCAATTCTGGTATTTTACACTCACTTTAAATATGTTCAGTCCTCATGACATATTCTAGCTTTTTTCATGACCAAAAACCAGTCAGGGGCATAGTCATACTGCTTCATTGTTGAATCTATGCAATCATGGTCATTTCAACATCTTCATTTTTTGTCCTCTGAAAAATATTCTGTTCTTCATTAGTTCTGGTCATTGTTGTCCTGGTAAAACTTCAACACTCTATTTTTTTCAAGTCATATGTTGTGTTAATTCCCACACCCTATTCTTTAGTAAGATGCCTCACTGACATAACTGATTGAGCTTCTACACTAACTCTATTTTCTGTGCTACTGAAAATGATAGATACTTCCATTTCTTCTTATTCTTATCTTCAATTTTCTGGACACTTTTACAGGACAATTAAACAGACAAAATGACAACAACACAAACAAATAAGGCAACACATTACCAGTGAACAGCAAAGATGGGTATGTGACTAAGAGTGCTGAGGATCAACTAATGCCTAATGTCAGTGGAGGTCAGCCTTTGCCGTGAAACTTAAAACAGTTTGGATTTTCAAAGCTGTTCAGATTTTGGAATTCCATGTAAGAGATTTTGGACATAATATATTTAATCAGTCTCCTATTGATGAATACTTAGAATGTTTCAAATATTTTACAATTACAAACAATGTTGGACTGAATAAACAAACATCATTTCACATTTGGATACAAATATATTTGTAAGATAAAATCCTGGAAATGAAATTGCTGGGTCAAAGGATATGTGCACTGTAATTTTCATAGATATGCCAAATTGCCCTCCACAAAGGATTACCAACCTATGCTCCCACTACACACCTTTGCAAACACAATGTTTTATCAAAATGTTTTCTTTTATTTTGAAATAATTTCAAACTTACAGAAATATTTCAAGAATAGTACAGAGAGGTCTTTTCTTACCCCTGAAGCATTCAAAAGTAAGTATGTGACTTGATACCCCATCACTCCTGAATACTGTTGCCTACACTTTTGGCAAACAAGGAAACTCTTCCACACATCCACAATATTACCATCAAAATGAGGAAATTAATATTGATATATTAATACCATCTACCACAGATCCTATTCAGGTTTCACCAAATGTTCCAATAACGTACTTTATAGCAAACAGATTTTACACAAGATCATATGTTGTATTTAATTTGCCCTATCTCTTTAGTCTTTGTCATTTTGGAAAAATTCCTCAGTCTTCCCTTGACGTTTATGACCTTGACACTCTGCAGATTAAACTAGTTATTTTGTAAGTATGCCCTTCAATCTGGGTATGCCTGATGTTTCCTGAATTCTTATAGCTTCCTAACTGGTGTTACATAATTTTGACTTGACCCATTACTGATGGTCTTAACTGTGATCATTTGATTAACGTGACATCTGCCAAGTTTCCCTATTGTAAAGTCACACATTATCCTTTTGTGACTGACAAGTATTTTGTGGAAAGATACTTTGAGATAATGTAAATATCCTTCATCAAATGTTCATCCACTAGTTTTAGTGTCCATTGATGTTTCTAGGCTGAACTAAGTATTACATGGTTGCCAAATGGTATATAGTCTCTCTCATTTTTTCTCCCAAATGGTATATTCTCATTTCATCATTCTTTCCACAATCATTAGTTGGCATTCCACTCTTTTCATTTATTTGCTCAAACCAGTATAGAACTCATGGATACCTATTTTATTCAATGCATTATAATCAGTTGCCATCATTACTTAACTATACATTTATTTATAGCTTTATTGAGGTATAACTGACATACAATAATCAGCACATATTTTAAAATGTAAAATTTGATAAATTCTGAACATATGTATACCCCCGAAACTATCACAATCAAGATAATGAACATATACATCACCCCCAAAGTTTCGTTGTGACCCTTGGTGATCCTGTCTTCCCTTCCAACATAGCTTGCCCCCAGCTCCCATTCCCAGGAGACTGCTGATCTTCTTTCTGTCACTATAGTGGGCATTTTCCAGAATTTTATATAAATGGAATAAAACAATACGCAGTTTTTCCTTTGGTCTGGCTTCTTTCACCTGGCAATAATTACTTTGAGATTCATCCATGTTGTAGTGTGTATCAACAGTTCATTCCTTTTCATTACTGAGTAGTGTTGCACTGTATGGTGATATCACAGTTTGTTTATCTGTTCACCTATGGATGGATATTTGGATTGTTTCCAGTTGTAGTTATTAAAAACAAAGCTGCTATGAACATTCATGTTGAAGAATTTGTCAGATATATACTTTCCTTTCTTTTGGGTAATACCTAGGAGTGCAATGGATGTATCGTAAGTGTCCATTTAACTTTTTAATAATTATAAAATGGTTTCTCAAAGTGGTCTTGCCACTTATGTTCTTGCATGTAGTATATGAAAGCTCCACTTGCTCCTTGACAGTCCTTGCTATAGTTTTTTTTTTTAATTTAGCCATTTTCTTTTGTGATTCTATTGCATTACCCTAAGAATTAACAATATTGAACATTTCTTCATGTGCTTATTTTCCATCAGAATAGCTCTTTGGTGGAGTGTCTCTTCATATCTTTGCTCACTTAAAAAATGTGTTGTTCATTTTCTTATATTGAGTTTTGAGAATTCTTTACATATTCTGGATACAAGTCCTTTATGAGATATGTGATTTACAAATATTTCTCCCAGTCTGTGGCTTGTCTTTTCATCCAATAGACACTTCATAAAGCAAAAGTTCTTAATTTTGTAAGTCCAATTTATCCATTTTTTCTTTTGTGGATTGTACTTTTAATGTTGTATCTCCAAAATCTTGGCTTAACAAAAAATGAAAATGATTTTTCCAATGTTTTCTTCCAAAAGTTTTATAGTTTTAGCTTTTACATCTAGATCCTTGATCCATCATAAGATAATTTTTGTATATGTTGTAACATTTGTTGAAAAGACCATCCTTTTTCTCAATGGAATTGGCTTTGCCCTTTATTGAAACAAACTGACCTAATATATATGAGTCTGCTTTGGGACTATTCTTTTTCATTGATTTGTCTAAACACCAATAATCCTATTTTGAATACTACAGCCTTATAATAAGTCTTGAAATCAAGTAGTGTTAGTCTTAGTACTTTTATTTTTCTTTTGCAAAGTTATTTTTGGCTACTCTAGGTCCTCTGCATTTTCATACAAATTTTACAATCAGATAATCAATATCTATCCCAAAGGCTGTTGGGATTTTGATTGGAATTGCATTGAATCTATACATCAATTTGTAGTAAATCAACATTTAATAATATTGAGTCTTCTAATCCATAATTGCAGTATGTCTTTCCATTTATTCAGGTCTTCTTTCATTTCTCTCAGCAGTGTTTTATGATTTTCATTGTATAGGTTTTGAACGTCTTTTGTCAAGTTTATTTTCAAGTATTTCATATTTTCTTTATATTATTATAATAGTAATTTTTAAAATTTCAATTTCTGATTGTTCATTGCTGGTATATTGATTTCTATATATTGATCTTGTATCCTGCAACCTTGCTAAACTCATTTTTAATTCTAATAGCTTCTTGTAGATTTCATAGCATTTTTCTACATAGATGCGCACGTCATTTGAGAATACAGTTTTACTTCTTCCCTTTTTTTAAAGATTTTATTTTTAAGAAATCTCTACACCCGATGTGGGGCTTGAACCCACAACCCTGAGATCAAGAATAGCATGCTCCACCAACTGAACCAGCGAGACACCCCTACTTCTTCCTTTCTAATCTGGATATCTTTTATTATTACTTTTTATTGTCTTATTGTACTGGATAGAACCACCAGTTTAATGTTGAATGAAGAGCTGAAGGCAAACATCTTTGCCTTGTTCCTGATGTTAGGAGGAAAGGATTCAATCTTTTACCATTAAGTATGAGTAGATGTATCTTAGATATCCTTTATCATGTTGAAGGGGTTTCTTTCCTTTCCTAGTTTAAGTTTTTAATGTTCTTATTAGGAATTAGATTTTATTAAATGCTTTTTCTGTATTATTAAAATGATGAATAACCCATGGGTTTTCTTTTTTACTCTATTAGTATGGTGATTGATTTTTTTTTTTAAAAGATTTTGTTTATTTGACAGAGAGAGATAGCGAGAGAGGGAACGCAAGCAGGGGGAGTGGGAGAGGGAGAAGCAGGCTTCCCGCTGAGCAGGGAGCCCGATGCGGGGCTCACTCCCAGGACCCTGGGATCATGACCTGAGCCGAAGGCAGACACTTAACCGACTGAGCCACCCAGGCGCCCCTGGTGATTGATTTTTGAATGTTAAACTAATCTTAAATTCCTGGGATAAATCCTTTGTCATGATGTTTTATCTTTTTAAAATATATTATTGGATCCAATCTGTTAACACTTTTATTAAGAATTTTTGCACCTGTGCTCATAAGGATATTTAGTCTGTAGTTTTCTTATGATTTTTGACTGGTTTTGGTATCAAGAGTAATGCTGGCTTCATAGACTGAGCTGGGAAGTAGTTTCTCCTCTTCAATTTTCTGAAAGAGTTTGCATAGAATTGTTATGTTTTGGGGGTGCCTGAGTGGCTCAGTCAGTTAAGTGTATGCCTTCAGCTCAGGTCATGATCCTAGGCAGAAAGCCTGCTTCTCCCTCTGCCTGCTGCTCCCCCTGCTGCTTGTGCTCTCTCTGTCAAATAAAGTCTTAAAAAAAAAAAAGAATTGTTATGTTTTCCTTAAATATTTGGTAGAAATTACCAGTGAAGCCATCTAGGCCTGGATTTGTTTTGTAGAAAGGTTTTTAACTATAAATTCAATTTTTTTGATGTTCATTTCTATTTATTATTTTTATTGTGATAAAATATACATAACATAAAATTCACCATTCTAACCATTTAAAGATTTAAGGCTACAATTCAATGACATTAAGTCCATTCACAATGTTGTGCAACTATGGCCACTATACATTTCCAGAACTTTTCATCATCCCAAATAGAAACTTTATACTCATTAAATAATAACTAGCTTCCCCAGGCTCTGTATTCTACTTTGTCTCTATGAATTTCTCCTCTATTTTGCTTTCTGCCTCTTTGAATTTAATATTAACTGTGGCCACTTTACTCAAGTGATGTCTGCCAGGTTGCTCTATAGTAGACTTGCACTTTTTTCCTTTATGATTGATAAGTGCTTTGTGGAGAGATACTTTGAGACTACATAAATATTTCCTTCTTAATAAAATGTTTGCCCACTAGTTTAGTATCCCCTAATGTTTCCTTGCTGTGGCAAGTCTAGGTACTTCAATTAAGCAGAATCATAAATATTTCTCCTTTTATGTGTGTTTTATTTCACTTAGCATGTTTTTAAGTCTCATCCATGTTGTAGCATGTATCAGGATTTTCATTCCTTTTTATTGCTAAATTAATATTCCATTGAATGCATAGATCACATTTTGTTTATCTGTTCATCTGTTGATAGACACATTTCCAACTTTTTGCTACTGTGAATAATGCTGCTATGAACACTGATGTACAAGTATCTGAGTCCAAGTTTTTAATTCTTTTGGGTATATACCTAGCTCATCTTTATTTATTCTTGAATGAGCTTTGGTAGTTTCTATCTTTCAAGGAATTAGTCTACTTCATTTATGTTGTTTAATTTATTGACATAAAATTGTTCACAATATTCCTTTATTATCATTTTTATGTCTTTAGAATTTGTTGTGATGTCACCTTTCTCATTCTGGGGATTGGTGGGATTTTTGTCTTCTCTCTTTTTTTTCTTAATCAGTCTGGACAGAGATTTCAATTTTATTTTTCTTTCAAACAGTGTTTGGTTTCATTGATTTAAATCTACTGTTTTTCTACATTCTATTTATTGCCTTATGCTCTGATCTTTATTATTTCATCTGCTTACTTTGAATTTCATTTGATCTTCTTTTTCTGGTTTCTGGTTAAGGTGGAAGCTGAGATCACTGAGTTGAAACCTTTCTTCTTTTCAGATACAGGCATTTAGTGCTAAAAATTTCCTCCTAAGTAAAGCTTTAGCTGTATTCCCAAAAACTTTGATATGCTTTTCTTTCATTTTCCTTCAGTTTCAGCATTTTCTAATCTTGCGTTTCTTCCCTTTGTCCAGTGAGTTATATGGAAGTGTGTGGTTTAATGCCCCCAAATTTGGTGGATCTTCCAGATACCTTTTTATTGTTGATTTCTAATTCAACTGAGGTTGTCTGAAAAAATTTATTTCACCTTTGTTTTTGAAAGATATCTTCAATGATATAGAATTCGAGGTTGACAGTTTTTTACAAGTACTTTAATGAATTTTCTCCACTTTTTTCTGGTTTATACCATTTCTAGTGAGAAACCTCTCATATTTAATCTTTTGTTTTTTTGTACATAATACGTCTTTTTTCTCTAGTTACTTTTAAGTATGATTGTCTCTCTCTCTCTCTTTTTTTTTTAAGATTTTATTTATTTATTTGACAAAGAGAGACACAGTGAGAGAGGGAACACAAGCAGGGGAATGGGAAAGGGAGAAGAAGGCTTCCCGCGGAGCAGGGAGCCTGATGTGGGGCTCGATCCCAGAACCCTGGGATCATGACCTGAGCCAAAGGCAGATGCTTAACAACTGAGCCACGCAGGTGCCCCTAAGATTTTCTCCTTTAATACTGGTTTTAAACAATTTGATTATGATGTGCCTTAGTATAGTTTTCTTCGTGTTTCTAGTGCTTGAGGTTAACTGAACATCCTGGATCTGTAGTCATCCTATCTGCTTAGAATCTGATATTCCATGCCATGCCACTGCCACCCCTACCCCCACATGGATGCCTATTATCAAATTTATTGATTTTTGCCTGTAAGATTGGTGAAAAATGTTATCTCAGGGTAATTTTAATTTGTATTTCTCAAGGGAGTCCAGGTATTTAATTGTTCAAAAGTTACTTGTATCTTCTTTTCTTTGAACTGTCTGATCATATCCTTTGTTCAACTATTGTGTTGGTGTATTGATCATTTTCATATTGATTTATCTGTATCTTTTACATTTTCCATAATGAGCATGTATTTTTTGGGCAATAAGATACAACATACAGTTATTTTTAATAAAAAAAGTCTTAAAATATCCATAGTTTCCTGGTATCAGAAAAATAGTCACAACTCATGCAACCTAGTATTTCATTATAGCTTCTCAGGGGCTTATTTTCATTTCTTTTTGTGGTGAAACCCACCTAGCTAATAGGGAGGTATATGTGCTTGAAAACGTGAGAGTCCCTCTGGGCTACCTATTTTCTGACAAGGAGCCCTGGAAATATCACAAACTTTCATATCTATAAAGCAATTTATAGCTCTTAGTCATGACTTCACTGGATCTTCCAATGGCCCTGGAGAGGCTGATAGGATCACTGACAATGAATCCCATTTTATAGATTTTGAACCCGAGGCCTGCAAAGATGAAGTGACTATATCATATGGAAGGTTAGATTTAGAAGTTATCTTAAAGATGATTTCATTCTATGTACTCGGCATCCCACAATTAGTAACAAAGGCAAAACTCTGGCTTGGGCCTGGGTGCTCATTCTAAAGACAGCAATCAAAGTGAGGATCCCTATTACTCTAAGTAGTCAAGAATAGCCTTTCTTCTTTAGAAGATTGCAGACCAAGCCCTTGGAAGGCCATGACTGGGCCACCATAGTGGGGGTGCTGGAGCCTAAGGTCTATCTATGCTCACCTTTGGCAGCAGTCAGCATGGTGGAGGCCAGTTCACATTGCTGTGATTCCAAGTGTCCAAGCGTGAACCAGCGAGGATAACGGCTGGGCACCACAGACACCATATGGTGAGGGTGAGAACTGTCGCCTGTAGAAGCTGAGTTTTCTAGAACAGGTAACCTAAAAGACCCAGGGAGAGTCATCAGCCACCATCCAGACCCTTGACATTCTGAGCTACCTTAGAGAAGTTTGTTCTTTGCTGGGAAGGAACTGGGCAGGAAAGGGTTAACTAAGAGCTTTAAAGGTTGTTTATCTGTTTGTTTTTTTTAATGTAGGCTCCATGCCCAGGATGGAGTCCCATGCAGGGCTAGAACTCATGACCTTGAGATCAAGAGCTGCACACCTAACTGACTGAGCCACCCAGGCACCCTGAGCCTTAAAGGTTTTAAAACCTAGAATACTATACTGTATGTGAGGTGAGTGCCTGGGCACTTGTAGAACTCAAGCTGAATACTTCTTACGGCAAATAGATTTGAAAGGCAGTTCAAAAGCCCTAAAATTACTTTTTAAAGTATAAGAAACATATGCCAAGGAATCCTTAGCAGTCCTTTTCTGGTTGAAGTGAAGAGCTTTCTCAGCCTTCTGATCTAACTAAAATTCTTCTATATGGTCTGCTGCATCCTAGAGGTCCACCTGCCTAATCCAAGGATCCTATTCTAGTTTGAAAATGAGATGACCATAGCTCACTGTTCTCAAGTCCTGGTATAGAAAGACTTATTTTTATTTCTTCCAGACACATCTGGTGACCTATGCCTGGGAACCATGACTCATTTGAGCTACAGAAGGGCTCAAACCCATTCTCAGGCTGCCTAATGGGCCCCAGAACAAAGATACTCAGGTCTTGGGTGCTCCATTTCTATTAAAAACTTAGGGGCTTCCTCAGGTGACCCACCAAGAGTACAACCAGGGAGCCAAATGGGTCACCAGCAAGGCATTCCATATAGGAATCCTAAATAATATGAATATGCCTGAGCTATTTTAGGTAGGCTTGGTCCAATATTTTTAGGTCTAATAGAATAGACAAAGAGGGAAGGAGAAGAAAGTGAGATAAACAAAGAAAAAGAGCAGTGAAAATTTCTGCTTTGATGGAGGCAACGGGGCTGGGAAAAGGGCTACCCACCTCATAGCACGTAAGGCTAATTTATAGGATAGGTCTGGATCATGAGGCAGCAGAGCTGAGAACAAATACTTGGCAAAGGTATGCATAGGAACACTCTCTCGGTGAATGACTTCTCCTAGACCACTGAAGGGGCCTCCTGCAGGAAGAAGATAGGACAGCCAGTTATTTATCCACATGCTTCTATTTGCCAACCTGGACTTGAGCTGTAGGATCCTGCACATGTTTGCTAGCCATGGGAACTTGAACTATACTTGAATGTAAAAAATGACGTTATACAGTGCTCTGTTAGAGAGGGGAACCCAGAGTTACAGGCCTAAGGCACTGTGACAAAAGCCCTTCTCTACTTACCTTCCAGTAGTAAGATGCATTGTTTCTGCAGTGTTTGCACTAGCTCATCGTCCAGCTGTAGCTCTTGAAGTCGACTCAGGAGCTGCTCCTCATTACGGCACACCTTGTCCTGTGCATAGAGGCCTTCAGGCATCACCCTCTGTTGACCCATCCCCATCAGAGCAACTTCCAGGGCCAATGACAGGTAGGACTCATGGCTGTTTGGGCAGCCTGTAGCCACAGGTACATGCTGGTACACAGGGGGTCTGCTTTCATTCATATCTGAGGGCAAGAGGGGACCAGATTCTTTAGGTCAGCTCTGTGGATTCTTCTGCTCCTCTCTCCCTCCCACTTTGGAATACAGTTAGGTCAGCAGATATCATAGGGAAGCTGTCAGAACCCCAGAGCAGTAAGGAAAATATACTGAAAAAAGATTACGCAGCCACAAAAATTCCCAACTCCTTCCCAATATGTGAACTGGCTAGACCAGTTGGGGAAGAAGTAGAACTTATATTAATCTTTTGCTAACACATTATGTAATACCATTATTATCTGGTTTTGTGTCTGTCTCTTTCACTCGACTGTGAGCACCCAAAAGGGAAGAGACTTTATCTTATTGCCCTCTGCATCTCCAGGGCCTGGTATATGAAAGGAGCTAAGTGTACGTCATTGATGAATAAATTCCAAGTGCAATCTCAGGTTTTCAAGATGTAAGTGTCACTGTGCAGATGAAACAGACCAAAGATGATGATTTCTTTTCAGCAGATTAAAGATAAGGGCAGCTCTAGCTTGGATTGGGGCCACCCATTGTATCTCTACCCAGAGAAATCCAAATCCATCCAGTTAAACTATTACTTTGTAACACTTGCAACTTCTTTGTTATTATTACCTTATATGTTCCACCTCTGGGTTCAAAGTTTCAGAAAAAGAGTACAGGTTTAAAGTCTTACAGGGGTTAGAGTCTTGGTTTCTTTTCTTTCCCCTTCACTCATCTGATTAAATATTTATGGGAAACTGTTAAATGAGAGGTACTGCACTAAGTGCTGGGGTCACAAAGATAAGTAAGTCATAATTTCTGCTTTCAAACAACCGAAGTCTAGTAAGATAATCATTGTAAACAAACTGTAATGCAGTGGGCTAAATACTATACTAGATATATGCATACAATACAGTGATGGCATAAAATTCTGTCTCTAGTCATTGCTACATTGAGACTGCTAAGTTTCTTCCCTTCTAGTTCTCATTGGTAAAACTGGAATATGACCGTCATGAGGAAGAAAGTTCAAAGGAAACATGAGAATATTATGCAGTTGCAAGGGTTACACACACTTTTCTTGTTAGAAGTTCTTTTCCACTTCCAGACTGCTCTAAGACTTGGCCTCTGCCTCTTGAAATCCCTATTGCTCTTCTTACTCACTTTGGATTACACTCTTTAGGCATTCATGGTATGGAAGTGAGAGGAGCAAAGGAAGGCTGGAAAGGTAAAATGGGAGAATAGGATGGGGCCAGTCCACAGGGTGGGTAAGGAAGGTGGGAAAGAGATGAAGGAAACCTCTCAGGGCACGTTCAGCTTGGGTAAGAAGACAAAGGCTGCAGGAAATGCAGAACAGAGTCTTGAGGGGAAGGAGGGCTAGGAAGGACAGTTCTAGCTCTCCTCAGGCTGACCCCTGTACCTGACACTTCCAGATAACCATCATCATTCAGACGACAGGCCTCAGTCAAAGTGAGAAACAGGCAGCCAATGGGATCCAGAGGGTGCCCCACCCAGCCTTCCAGGTTTGTGATGGTTGTGGTTCCTCTCTGTAACAGTTCTGGAAACAAACAGATCCAAATTTTAGAAAGTGATAGAGACACATTGCTCCCTGTCCCTGTCTGGGTCTCCTCATTAGTCTCTTTTAGGCATTGGCCCTGCAACTTAAAAAAATTCTTCCCTCATTGTTTTGCCTTGGATTCATAGGACTGGTCACAAATTTATCAGCCATAAGGTGTTTTGTTTTTTTTTTTAAGATTTTATTTATTTATTCATGAGAGACAGAGAGAGAGAGAGAGAGGCAGAGAGAGAAGCAGGCTCCCAAGGAGCAGGGAGCCCGATGCGGGACTTGATCCCAGGACCCTGGATCATGACCTGAGCCGAAGGCAGACGCTTAACCATCTGAGCCACCCAGGTGCCCTCAGCCATAAGGTCTTGAGATCTGCATTTAGGCTTCTTGCTCACAGCACACATATGTAAATATAGTTTTACAGTTTAAAGAGGGTCTTCTTATACCAGATCTTATTGGGCCTTCCAACTGCCTGTGAGGGAGGCAGACCAGCATTATTATTCCCATTTTGCAGATTCATAGATTCATAGAGGTAAAGTGAGGCATTCCACACAGCAGGCAGAAAACCCTGAAATTCCCTAGTCCCTGCCACTCCATGAAACTTAATGAAAACCTACAGCCCCTAAAGATCCTTATCAGCCCCAGCCTATGGAGTCAAGATGGCTCCTTATCACTATACCTTTCTTCTGATGCTTGTAGATTTCCAGCTGCCGTTGCTGCTGCAACCTCAGAGTATTGATAATGGCCACTGTGAGTCTGAGGGCCTCTTTTGGATAACCATGGGAGCGCAGAGCATCAACCCGAGCACAGGCTGTAGGCACATGCTCTACCAAATGAGAAGAAAATATTTTGGTTGGGTTAGGTTTTCCAATCAGGATAATTCATGCTTGACAGAGGGAGTTTGTGTTTTGCTCAGTTCCTAAAATTCAACTGACATCTACTGTGTACCAAGACCTATGTTTTATCTTTTAAGAATATAAAGTTGAATAAGTCATAGGCACTACCTTCAAAGAGCTACCATGCAGCCTCTGTCGAATGATACGGTGTAGAAAGGAACACACAACTAGGATAATAAAATGTAGTACCTCCTTGTGAACTGGTACTATGGGAATCCAGGGGAGGTAGCAACCAACTGCCTAAAGAGAAAGGCCTCATTCATTTATTAACCCTACATTTCCTGAGAACCTATTATATGCCAGATTGTTTGCCAGGCAAAGGAAGTACAAAGGTGAATAAGAAATGGTCACTTCCCTCAAAGACCTCACAAATAGTACATAAATAGATTATTATAAAACAGTTAAAAGTAAATGACATGATAGAAATATATACAGAATGCAGAAAAAGCATTTGACAAAGTACAGCATCTTTTCTTGATTAAAACTGTTCACAATGTAGGGATAGAGGGTACATAACTCAATATCATAAAAGCCATCTATGAAAAACCCACAGCGAATATCATACTCAATGGGGAAAAACTGAGAGCTTTTCCCCTAAGATCAGGGACACAGCAGGGATGTCCACTATCACCACAGCTATTCAACATAGTCCTAGAAGTCTGGGCCTCAGCAATCAGACAACAAAAAGAAATAAAAAGCATCCGATTCAGCAAAGAAGAAGTGAAACTCTCACTTTTGCAGATGATATGATACTTTATGTGGAAAACCCAAAAGACTCCACCCCAAAACTGCTAGAACTTATACAGGAATTCAGTAAAGTGGCAGGATCTAAAATCAATGCACAGAATTCAGTGGCATTTCTATACACCAACAAGACAGAAAAAAGTGAAATTAAGGACTTGATCCCATTTACAATTGCACCCAAAACCTTAAGATACCTAGGATTAATCTAACCAAAGAGGCAAAGAATCTGTACTCAGAAAACTATAAAATACTCATGAAAGAAATTGAGGAAGTCACAAAGAAAAGAAAAAATGTTCCATGCTCATGGACTGGAAGAACAAATATTGTGAAAATGTGTAGCTACCTAGAGCAATCTACACATTTAATGCAATCCCTACCAAAATACCATCCACTTTTTTTCAAAGAAATGGAAGAAATAATCCTAAAATTTGTATGGAACCAGAAAAGACCCCGAATAGCCAGAGGAATGTTGAAAAAGAAAAGCAAAGCTGCGGGCATCACAATTCCAGACTTCCAGCTCTATTACAAAGCTGTCATCATCAAGACAGTATGGTACTGGCACAAAAACAGACACTTAGATCAATGGAACAGAATAGAGAGCCCAGAAATGGACCCTCAACTCTATGGTCAACTAATCTTCGACAAAGCAGGAAAGAATGTCCAATGGAAAAAAGACAGTCTCTTCAACAAATGGTGTTGGGGAAATTGGACAGCCACATGCAGAAGAATGAAACCGGACCATTTCCTTACACCACACACAAAAATAGACTCAAAATGGATGAAAGACCTAAATGTAAGACAGGAATCCATCAAAATCCTAAAGGAGAACACAGGCAGGAACTTCTTCGACCTCAGCCGCAGCAACTTCTTCCTAGAAACATCGCCAAAGGCAAGGGAAGCAAGGGCAAAAATGAACTATTGGGACTTCATCAAGATAAAAAGCTTTGGCACAGCAAAGGAAACAGTCAACAAAACCAAAAGACAACTGACAGAATGGGAGAAGATATCTGCAAATGACATATCAGATAAAGGGCTAGTATCCAAAATCTGTAAAGAACTTATCCAACTCAACACCCAAAGAACAAATGATCCAATCAAGAAATGGGCAGAAGACATGAACAAACATTTCTGCAAAGAAGACATCCAAATGGCCAACAGACACATGAAGAAGTGCTCAACCTCACTCGGCATCAGGGAAATACAAATCAAAACCTCAATGAGATACCACTTCACACCAGTCAGAATGGCTAAAATTAACAAGTCAGGAAACGACAGATGTTGGCGAGGATGCGAAGAAAGGGGAACCATCCAACACTGTTGGTGGGAATGCAAGCTGGTGCAGCCACTCTGGAAAACAGTATGGAGGTTCCCCAAAAGTTGAAAATAGAGCTACCATATGACCCAGCAATCTCACTTATGGGTATTTACCCCAAAGATACAAATGTAGTGATCCAAAGGGGCACGTGCACCCCAATATTTATAGCAGCAATGTCCACAATAGCCAAACTATGGAAAGAGCCCAGATGTCCATCAACAGATGAATGGATAAAGAAGATGTGGTATATATATATACAATGGAATATATGCAGCCATCAATAAAAATGAAATCTTGCCATTTGCAACGATGTGGATGGAACTAGAGAGTATTATGCTAAGCTAAGTCAATCAGAGAAAGACAAGTATCATAGGATCACACTGATATGTGGAATTTGAGAAACAAGATGGAGGGTCATAGGGGAAGGGAGGGAAAATGAAACAAGATGAAACCAGAGAGGGAGACAAACCATAAGAGCCTCTTAATCTGAGGAAACAAACTGAGGGTTGCTGGAGTGGAGGGGGGTAGGAGGGATGGAGTGGCTGGGTAATGGACATTGGGGAGGGTATGTGCTATGGTGAGCACTGTGAATTGTGAAGGCTGATGAATCACAGACCTGTACCCCTGAAACAAATTACATTATATGTTAATAAAAAAATTTAAAAAAATAGAGAGAGTATAATATTTGCGCTACACTGTGCAGAACTAGCAAGATTTTAAATAGGTAGACAAAAAGGGAAAGGCATTCCTAGCAAAAAGAACATATAAGCAAATGCATAAATAAAAACATAAAAAGTATTCTATAAAGCATCTTCTGAGTATAACAGTTTTGTGCAGAGTTAAGTTATGTGATCAGAGACTGCCTGGAAACGTAGAGTCTGGGAGGCCATACTAAGGAGACTGGATTTAACTTAAGGATAATGAAGGACCATAAAAGGCTTATAAATGGGCAAGTGATTATGATGAGATTAATGGTTCATTTTGTAATTTTTTTTAATTTAAATAGGCTCCATGCCCAGCATAGAACTCAATGTGGGGCTCTAACTCATGACTCTGAGATCAGGAGCTGAGCTGAGATCAAGAGCTGGATGCTTAACCAACTGAGCCACCCAGGTGCCCCCATTTTGTGATTTATTTTAAAGATAATATTAAAAGTCAGAAATAATTTCAGAAAATCTGAAAGTACAGATAAGCAAAATATAAAATAAAACCCAGATAATCATTATTTCCAGTTTTGTGTGTATGTATGCATAAGTTGTGTATATATTGTGATTGTGTGTGTGTATATATATATATACACACACACACATATATATATCACATGGAATGATATGATTATCATTTCTTAAAAGATGTATTTATTTATTTTAGAGAGAGCATGAGCGGGGGCGGGATCAGAAAGAGGGGGGTGGAGTTCGATCGGTAGCGGGAGCGGAGAGCGGACCCCAGAGAGCCCTGAGCAGCCCCACCACCGCCGCCGGCCTAGTTACCATCACACCCCGGGAGGAGCCGCAGCTCCCGCAGCCGGCCCCAGTCACCATCACCGCAACCATGAGCAGCGAGGCCGAGACCCAGCAGCCGCCCGCCGCCCCCGCCCTCAGCGCTGCCGACACCAAGCCCGGCACCACCGGCAGCGGCGCAGGGAGCGGCGGCCCGGGCGGCCTCACATCGGCGGCGCCTGCCGGCGGGGACAAGAAGGTCATCACAACGAAGGTTTTGGGAACAGTAAAATGGTTCAATGTAAGAAACGGATATGGTTTCATCAACAGGAATGACACCAAGGAAGATGTATTTGTACACCAGACTGCCATAAAGAAGAAGAACCCCAGGAAGTACCTTCGCAGTGTAGGAGATGGAGAGACTGTGGAGTTTGATGTTGTTGAAGGAGAAAAGGGTGCGGAGGCAGCAAATGTGACAGGCCCTGGTGGAGTTCCAGTGCAAGGCAGTAAATATGCAGCAGACCGTAACCAGTATAGACGCTCTCCACGTCGCAGGGGTCCTCCACGCAATTACCAGCAGAATTACCAGAATAGTGAGAGTGGGGAAAAGAACGAGGGATCGGAAAGTGCTCCCGAAGGCCAGGCCCAACAGCGCCGGCCCTACCGCAGGCGACGGTTCCCACCTTACTACATGCGGAGACCCTCTGGGCGTCGACCGCAGTATTCCAACCCTCCTGTGCAGGGAGAAGTGATGGAAGGTGCTGACAACCAGGGTGCAGGAGAACAAGGTAGACCAGTGAGACAGAATAGGTATCGGGGTTATAGACCACGATTCCGCAGGGGTCCTCCTCGCCAAAGACAGCCTAGAGAGGGTGGCAATGAGGAAGATAAGGAAAATCAAGGAGCTGAGACCCAAGGTCAGCAGCCACCTCAACGTCGGTACCGCCGCAACGTCAATTACCGACTCAGACGCCCAGAAAACCCTAAACCACAAAGATGGCAAAGAGACAAAAACAGCCGATCCACCAGCTGAGAATTCGTCCGCTCCCGAGGCTGAGCAGGGCGGGGCTGAGTAAATGCCGGCTTACCATCTCTACCATCATCCGGTTTAGTCATCCAACATGAAGAAATGAAGATGAAATTCCAGCAATAAGAAATGAACAAAAGATTGGAGCTGAAGACCTTAAGTGCTTGCTTTTTGCCCACTGACCAGATAAATAGAACTATCTGCATTATCTATGCAGCATGGGGTTTTTATTATTTTTACCTAAAGATGTCTCTTTTTGGTAATGACAAATGTGTTTTTTTTTTTTTTTTAAAAAACTGGTTTTTCTCAATACACCTTTAAAGGTTTTTAAATTGTTTCATATCTGGTCAAGTTGAGATTTTTAAGAACCTCATTTTTAATTTGTAATAAAAAGTTTACAACTTGACTTTTCAAAAAAATCAACAAACGGCAAGCACCCGTTAATAAAGGTCTTAAATAATAAAAAAAAAAAAAAAAGGAAAGAGGGGGGTGAGAGCGAGAGAGATGGAAGGAAGCTGACTCCCCTCTGAGCATGGAGCCCAAAGTGGGGCTCCATTTTACGACCTTGAGATCATGACCTGAGCCGAAATCAAGAGTCAGACGCTTAACCAGTTGAGCCACCCAGGTGCCCCCATGGGATAATGTTATAATTATTATTTTGTAACTGGGTTTTTCCTCTGAGTAACATATTATAAAATTCTTCTATATCATTAAATATACTTTTATAACATTAAAGATGATGATACATCATTCCTCTGAATATATGTATATTATCCATTGAGTCACTCAATCCCCTATTGTTGGACATTTAGATTATTTCCAATTTTTCTAAACTGTACATTATTTACATCCATGCTCTAATAAAGCCCCTAGCTTTATACATATTCTTAGTTAACTATAGCTCAGGATAAGTTCCTAGATGTAGAATTCCTGGATCAATGGGTATGAATGTATTTTAACAGCTTTTGGTAAGTATTATTGAAATACCCTTCAGATAGGCTATAAGCACTTACATTCCTACAAGTAGTAAATGAGAGTAACTATCTCCATGTAACCTTTCCCACACCATAAACTAATTATCTTTACTTTAAAAATTTCTGACCATTTGACAATCAAAAAATGATAATTCAGCGTTGTTTTGATTTTCACCTTTGTTTACTGATGAGGTGTATATATTTTCACACACTTGTTAGATTGATGTTTTAGATGTGTTGGATCAGAGAAGAGGAAAGATGACCAAAGGAGACTTCAGGTAGTGGCCCAGAGTGAGTTTGGCCAAGGCTTTTAAGAGAGAGATAGGGACATACACATATTCAGCAAGATCTTTTTTATTTTTTAAGATTTTATTTATTTATTTGACACAGAGAGACAGCACGCAAGAGCACAAGCAGGGAGAGCAGGAGTGGGAGAAGCAGTCTCCCCACCGAGCAGGGAGCCTGATTCAGGGCTTGATCCCAGGACCCCAGGATCATGACCTGAGCTGAAGGCAGATGCTTAACCAACTGAGCCACCAAGGTGCCCCTGCATATTCAGCAAGATCTTGAGAAAGACAAAGAAATGGGGTGAAGGATGGAGGTAGGGAATTGGGAGAAGATATAAAAATGTATGTCACTTTTGTAAGACTCAGAAAATGAGTATTTATTAAAAGTGTCTTTTGGAATAGGCATCCTGTGATAAAGTCAAGAAGAGATTGAAAGACAGCCAGAGAAAGGTTTAAATCCACAATGGAACAGCTCTGTTCCTTTATGATGAAGGAAGGAAGGGAAGGTAGAGAGGAGGAAAGGAAGACAGCTTGGTAACAAATGCAGATAGTGCCCTAGCTACTAGTACAGGGTAATTTAAGTTTCAAAGTTCGTGCCTTTTTAGCAAAATATATTAATATCAGAGTAGATTATACTGTTGCTCAGCAACTGCTAAGAGCCTATGAACTGATGTTTAATGGTTTTATTAGTACTCTTTGAGATTTATTAACTCCTTTCCCCTCCTAAAACTCAGGAAACAATACAAATTCCTCTGGTTGAGGTCATTCTACCTCAGCTAAGTACACATGCAAATGGCTGAGGCTTCACATAAATACCCTGAGTCCCTAGTTAAGGCCCCAAAAGATCTGTGCAAATTGTAGTTGTGTTGCCAGCACCTATGCAGTTCTGGCCTGGCACAGGGTAAGACTGCACTCTGAAATTCTTAGAGTAGAGGAGAGGTACACTTACCAAGCCACAGTGGCTGGCCTTGGGAATTAAACAGTAGTCTCTCACTTTCCTGCTGGCAGGCAGGAGCTGTATATATATCGCTGCTTATTATTCGCTGTAAGTGGCTGTCCTGCCAATGTAACTCACGGCCCTCGATGGCTCTAGTGAACACTGTTCGTCTTGGCCTGGATAAGGAGTCTGGGAAAAGAAAGACATGCAGCAGTTCAGTGACAGATAATCTGAAGCTCTAACTCTTATGTCTTCTTCAGAGTGGGAGGATGAGAAGAATAGTATGTGGTTAGTGAGAGCAGCCACTCTGCCATCTGTCTGGGTGCTTGTTGTGCTGCCTCTCTATTGGATAAGCCCTTAATGTGTCTGTGCCCTCTATGGGAAGAACCATTCTACTGAGACCTATGGCTGCCTTTCCACCTCTACAGAAGACCAATTTCTCCTAGGACTGAGAGCCCCATGAAAGAGAAGAGGGACAGTGGTGCTCAGCTGCTCAATTATGAGGATACCAACTGCTTCTACAGAACTCAGAGGAAGAGAGAAGCAGCTGGGGAATTTCCCTGGCCAATCCATAACGTGTCTCATTTACAGCATGACCCTTATCAGACTAAGGACTCCATGTAATTGATATTAAAAGCTGGAAAAGGGCAGATGCCCTGTGTACTCTGGTCCCTTTATCACACTGATATCTATAGGCTTACAATCTTGTTCTTTAATATGAAAAACTGCTGCTGACAAAAGACTAATTAAATTAACATGGACTCTTACCATGCCATCTCTCTTCAGGAAAAGGTGTGCAAGGAAACCAAAACAGTTTAGACAAAGTAGGCTCAATTCTTAAGGGTGGTATGGAGGAAGACCAAATGAAAGATACACCGTCATAAACTGTAGAGATAGAAGGACTCACAGAAATTACATTTAAGGAAATTAAAAAAAAACATAAAGGATTATTTAATTGACTCACTGCCAGATTAAGGGCAATTGGAACTATTTTGGGATCAAGGACTAAAGTACTATACAGATGTTTCCAGAAATGCCCAAATGAGGTGTACGTCCACTGAGCCTGTGCAAAAAAAACTGGGAGGGAAAGCCAGAGGATTCAGAATGAACATGAAAGAAATGAACATATTCATTCATTAAGCAAAAGTCCTTAGAATATGTTAATCTCTTCAGAATTTGATATATTTCATAGAGTATGGGCTTAGAGGTTAACTTAGAATAGCATGACAGTATCTACTGAAATTTCTCCCTCATGTTGTCCCTCAGTAGAAGCATAGTGTACCTCCTACTGGCTACAGTCTAAACCCCTCTCTTGCTGAACTGAGACTCTACCTTGGGTCTGCTCAGCCCACAGTGGGGATTAGGCTCCCAATATTCATCACATCTGCAAATAATGAGTGCCTACACATGGCAGGTACTTGTTCTAGGTGCTGAGGATATATAAAATCCCTGCCTTCATGGAACTTTACATTTAAATGAGCAGAGATAGTTGAATAAATATACAGTATACCAGATATTTCAGATGGTTATGAGTGCTATAGAAAAGACTAAAGCAAAATTAGGGAGAAAGACAAGCTGGTGTTGGGTGGGGGTTGTTGTTTTACATAGAATGGTATCGAATAAGGTAACATTTGAACAGAAACTTCAAGCCTTAGAGATAACTAAGGGAAGAGTGTTCCAGGCAAAAGAAATAGCAAATGCTAAATCCTGAGGTGGGTACGTATTTGGAGTGTTTGAGGTAATGAGGAGGCCAGTATACTTAGAATGGAATGAGCAAACAGAAAAACTCATAGTAGATGAGGTCAGGGAGATACTAGGAAGCCAGATCATTGAGGACCTTACAGGCCATGAGTGAACAATGAGAAGCCACCAGAGGGCTTTGAGTTTTTGAAGGTATATAATGTGACCTGCTTTTTAAAAGGATAACTGGCAGCAGTATTGAGAACAGACCATGAGGTGGAAGGGCAGAAGCGGGGGGGGGGCAGTTAGGAAGTCACTGCAATAATTTGTGAAAAATGATGGCAACTTGGCCAGAGTAAAAGCAGTAGAGGTGATAAGAATATATGGATTCTGTTGGACAGAAGACATGAATAGATACTTTTCCAAAGAAGACATCCGGATGGCTAAAAGACACATGAAAAAATGCTCAACATCATCATCATCGGGGAAATACAAATCAAAACCACAATGAGATACCATCCCATACTTGTCAAAATGGTTAAATGTAATAACATAAGAAACAACAGGTGTTGGCAAGGATGCAGAGAAAGGGGAACCCTCTTGCACTGTTGGTGGGAATGCAAACTGGTGAAGCCACTCTGGAGAACAGTTTGGAGGTTCCTCAAAAAGTTAAAAATAGAACTACCCTAGGGCGCCTGGGTGGCTCAGTTGGTTAAGCAACTGCCTTCGGCTCAGGTCATGATCTTGAAGTCCCGGGATCGAGTCCCACATCGGGCTCGAGTCTGCTTCTCCCTCTGACCCTCTTCCCTCTCGTGCTATCTCTCATTCTCTCTCTCTCAAATAAATAAATAAAATCTTTAAAAAAATTTAAAAAAAATCTTAAAAAAAAATAGAACTACCCTACGACCCAGTAATTGCACTACTAGGTATTTTCCCAAAGGATACAAAAATACAGATACGAAGGGGTATATGCACCCCAATGTTTATATATAGCAGCACTATCAACAATAGCCAAACTATGGAGAGAGCCCAAATGTCCATCAACTGATGAATGGATAAAGAAGATGTGCTATAGACAGACAGACAGACACACACACACACACACACACACACACACACACACACTGGACTATTACTCAGCCATCAAAAAGAATGCAATCTTGCCATTGGCAATGATGTGGATGGAGCTAGAGTGTATTATGCTAGGTGATATTTCAGTCAGAGAAAGACAAATACCATATGATTTCACTCATATGTGGAATTTAAGAAACAAAACAGATGAACATATGGGAGGCGGGGAAGAAAAGTAAGAAGAGAGAGGGAAACAAACCATAAGATACTCTTAATGATAGAGAACAAACTGAGGGGCGATGGAGGGAGGTGGGTGGGGGATGGGCTAGAAGGGTGATGGGCATTAAGGAGGGCACTTGTTGGGATGAGCACTGGGTGTTGTACGTACGTGATAAATCACTGAATTCTACTCCTGAAATCAATATTGCATTGAATGTTAGCTGAGTAGAATTTATGTAAAAATCAGAAAAAAAGAAAAAATATATGGATTCTGGATATATTCTGAAGGTAAAACCAATAGGATTTGCTCATGGTTTAGATCTTGAGTGAGAGAGAAAAAGAATCAAGAATGACTCCATGGTTTTTAAGATAGACTTGTCATACTGGGGATAGGGAGACTATAGGAGGAGCAGGTTTAGGTGGGGCTTGATAGATAAGAAATCTAAGTGGAGATATTGAAAAGGCAGTTAAGCATACAAGTCCGGAATTGGGAGTTAAAGTCTGGTCAAGGGATATAAATTTGGGAGTAGTTAGTATACAGATGATTTTCAAAACAAGGCAATCACCAAGGGAATATGTATACGGAGAGAAGTGGTTTGATGACTGAGCCCTAGGCACTCTAACATTTTAGGTTAGGAAGTAGGGAGAAGACAGTAAAGGAGGTTGAGAAGGAGGAACCAATGAAGTAAGAGCAGAACCAAGAGAGTAGTGTCTTGGAAATAACATGAAAATGGTGTTTCAAGGAGAAAATAAACAATTATAACAAATACTGCTGATAGGTCAAGTAAGATTATGAGTGAGAATCAGCTAGTAGATTTGGCCATTTTTAGCATCAGTGACCCATACAAGAGCAGTTTCAATAGTGGAGGGATGAAAGCTGACCAGAGTGAGTTCAATGGAGAATATGAGCAGAAGCAGAGACGATAAATATGTACTATTCTTTTAAATTATTTGTCTTTTTAAAATAATTTTTAATTTTTTTTTAAAGATTTTATTTCTTTATTTGACAGAGAGACACACAGCAAGAGAGGGAACACAAGCAGGGGGAGTAGGAGAGGGAGAAGGAGACTTCCTGCGGAGCAGGGAGATCGATGCAGGGCTTGATCCCAGGACCCTGGGACCATGACCTGAGCCGAAGACAGACACTTAATGACTGAGCCACCCAGGTGCCCCTTAATTTTTAATTTTTTAAAGATTTATTTGACAGAGAGAGAGACAGGGAGAGCAGGAACACAAGCAGGGGGAGTGGGAGAGGGAGAAGCAGGCTTCCCACCGAGCAGGGAGCCCGATGCGGGGCTCGATCCCAGGACCCTGGGATCATGACCGGAGCCAAAGGCAGACACTTAACGACTGAGCCACCTAGGCGCCCCTAAATTATTTTTCTTAATTCTACCACTTATTTCTACTACCTCAGGGAAACAGGGTAATAGCCAGAGAGGCATACGGGAACAACATGAGTGTGTTTTGTTTTGTTTTGTGATGAGAGAGAAGGCAATATACTTGTATACTAAGGAATAATCCACAAAAATTGGTGAAGCAGGAGAGAGAGAAGATAATTCCTGGAGCGATGTCCTGGATAAAAGAAAAGGAATAGGATCTTGAGAATAGGTAGAGGGCTCAGGGTTAGAAACACAAATAAAAACAGGGGAAGAAGAAGACTGGATGGGCACAGACAGAGGCAGATGTAGTGAGAAAGTCTTGGAAATTCTCTTGTGATTGCTTCTATATTCTCAATGAATAGGAAGCAAGGTTATCAGCTGAAAGGGAGGAAGGGGAGGAAATAAAGTTTTCAGGGAAAGACATGAAATAGTAATTTAGAAGAGTGAAAGAAAGCACAGATTAGGGGAATGTGGTGGATCTCCGGACAATACTATGGACCCATTTGGAATCAGTGGTCATAAACTTCAAGTGAGACCAGTTACCATGCTTGTGTTTCTCTTCACTATGTTCAGCAGTGTGGGCATGAGCACTGAGGAATTAAGAGAGTGAGACTTAACTACTAAGGTCAGTGTTTTGCTATATCTGTGTGAAGTAAAGGGAAAGAGGAGGTTTATGTGAGGGGAGTGATTATAATGACTCACCAAGGAATCTAATGGAGATAAGGAGGAAAATGAGGCTACCAGGAGAATGAAAAGGTCTTAGGATCAAAAGTCCTACTAGGTCAAAGAATTATTGGAACTGCGATACTAGAGAAAATAAGTTAGCAAGACTGATGATGAGATTTAGAGCTGCCTGAAACTGAGATTATGAAGAAGGTATAGTTATTGGCAATGACAAGGTTTAGAGTATGATTTTGGGATTGAACAGCTCAATTATGTGGGAAGATGAGACTATTAAAAGAAAGGAAGGCAAAGAACTGAGAGGACAGGATATTGGAAGGATCATCTGTGTGGCTACTGAAATGGTCAGGAATTAAGACAGAAGCAGTGACAGAAAGCAGTGTTACCGAGCCAAGAGCCAAAAATCTTCAAGGAATGAGGAGGACTGACCCAGAGGTCTACAAATAACCAAAACCAGAAGGGTAGCAGACAGTATATTTTGACAGCATGGACTTTAAAGCTGGGGAGTATTTTAGGAAGGAGGAAAGGACAATGATATAGAAATGGCAATGAAGAACAAGTGGGACGCCTACTGCTCCATTAGGTACAGAGACGTGAGACCTAAATCAGCCACAGCTTGAGAAGACTGCAGAAGAAGCAACATCCTCAAATGAGAACCAGTAACAACAAGTAACCACTATGATAAAGAAGAAACTGACAGGCCAGAAAGGACTAGCATGATATATTCAGAGCACTAAATGAGAAAAATATGCAGCCAAGAATACTATATCCAGCTAGGCTGTCACTGAAAATAGAAGGAGAGATAAAAAGCTTCCAGGACAAACAAAAACTAAAGGAATTTACAAACATGAAACCAGCCCTACAAGAAATATTGAAAGGGGTTCTCTAAGCAAAGAGAGAGCCTAAAAGTAACATAGACCAGAAAGGAACACAGACAATATACCGTAACAGTCACCTTACAGGCAATACAATGGCACTAAATTCATATCTTTCAATAGTTACCCTGAATGTAAATGGGCTCAATGCCCCAATCAAAAGACACAGGCTATCAGACTGTATTAAAAAACAAGACCCATTGATAAGCTGTCTGCAAGAGACTCAGTTTAGACCCAAAGACACCCCCAGATTGAAAGTGAGGGGGTGGAAAACCATTTACCATGCTAATGGACACCAAAAGAAAGCTGGGGTGACAATCCTTGTATCAGACAAATTAGATTTTAAGCCAAAGACTGTAATAAGAGATGAGGAAGGACACTATATCCTACTTAAAGGGTCTATCCAACAAGAAGATCTAACAATTGTAAATATCTATGCCCCTAACATGAGAGCAGCCAATTATAAAAGCCAATTAATAACAAAAGCAAAGAAACACATCGACAACAATACAATAATAGTGGGGGACTTTAACACCCTCCTCACTGAAATGGACAGATCATCTAAGCAAAAGATCAACAAGGAAATAAAGACTTTAAATGACACACTGGACCAAATGGACTTCACAGATATATTCAGAACATTCCATCCCAAAGCAACAGAATACACATTCTTCTCTAGTGCCCATGGAACATTCTCTAGAATAGATCACATCCTAAGTCACAAATCAGGTCTCAACGGGTACCAAAAGACTGGGATCATTCCCTGCATATTTTCAGACCATAATGCTTTGAAACTAGAACTCAATCACAAGAGGAAAGTCAGAAAGAACTCAAATACATGGAGGCTAAAGAGCATCCTACTAAAGAATGAATGGGTCAACCAGGAAATTAAAGAATTAAAAAAATTCAGGGAAACAAATGAAAATGAAAACACAACTGTTCAAAATCTCTGGGATACAGCAAAGGCAGTCCTAAGAGGAAAGTACATAGCAATACAAGCCTTTCTCAAGAAACAAGATCTCAAATACACAACCTAACCCTACACCTAAAGGAGCTGGAGAAAGAACAGCAAATAAAGCCTAAACCCAGCAGGAGAAGAGAAATCATAAAGATCAGAGGAGAAATCAATGAAATAGAAACCAAAAGAACAGGAGAACAGATCAACGAAACTAGGAGCTGGTTCTTTGAAAGAATTAACAAGGTTGATAAATCCCTGGCCAGACTTATCAAAAAGAAGAGAAATGACCCAAATCAACAAAATCATGAATGAAAGAGGAGAGATCACAACCAACACCAAAGAAATACAAACAATTATAAGAACATATTAGGAGCAACTATATGCCAGCAAATTAGATAACCTGGGAGAAATGGATGCATTCCTAGAGATGTATTAACTACCAAAACTGAACCAGGAAGAAATAGAAAACCTGAACAGATCTATAACCACTAAGGAAATTGAAGCAGTCATCAAAAATCTCCCAACAAACAAAAGCTCAGGGCCAGATGGCTTCCCAGGGGAATTCTACCAAACATTTAAAGAAGAATTAATACCTATTCTTCTGAAACTGTTCCAAAAAATAGAAATGGAAGGAAAACTTCCAAACTCGTTTTATGAGGCCACCATTACCTTGATCCCAAAACCAAAGACCCCATCAAAAAGGAGGATTACAGACCAATATCCTTGATGAACATGGATGCAAAAATTCTCACCAAAATACTAGCCAATAGGATCCAACAGTACATTAAAAGGATTATTCACCACAACCAAGTTGGATTTATCCCTGGGCTGCAAGGTTGGTTCAACATCCGCAAATCAATCAATGTGATACAATACATTAACAAAAGAACAAGAATCATATGATCCTCTCAGTAGATGCAGAAAAAGCATTTGACATCCTTTCTTGATCAAAACTCTTCAGAGTATAGGGATAGAGAGTACATACCTCAATATCATAAAAGCCATCTATGAAAAACCCACAGTGAATATCACTCTCAATGGGGAAAAACTGAGAGCTTTCCCCCTAAGGTCAGGAATGCGGCAGGGATGTCCACTATCACCACTGCTATTCAACATAGTATTAGAAGTCCTAGCCACAGCAATCAGACAACAAAAAGAAATAAAAAGCATCCAAATCGGCAAAGAAGAAGTCAAACTCTCACTCTTTGCAGATGATATGATACTGTATGTGGAAAACCCAAAAGACTCCACCCCAAAACTGCTAGAACTCATATTAAGTGGCAGGATATAAAATCAATGCACAGAAATCAGTGGCATTCCTACACACCAACAACAAGACAGAAGAAAGTGAAATTAAGGACTCGATCCCATTTACAATTGCACCCCAAACCATAAGATACCTAAGAATAAATCTAGCCAAAGAGGCATAGGATCTGTACTCAGAAAACTATAAAATACTTATGAAAGAAATTGAGGAAGACACAAAGAAATGAAAAAGCGTTCCATGCTCATGGATTGGAAGAACAAATATTGTGAAGATGTCAATGCTACCTAGAGCAATCTACACATTCAATGCAATCCCTATCAAAATACCATCCACTTTTTTCAAAGAAATGGAAGAAATAATCCTAAAATTTGTATGGAACCAGAAAAGACCCCGAATAGCCAGAGGAATGTTGAAAAAGAAAAGCAAAGCTGCGGGCATCACAATTCCAGACTTCCAGCTCTATTACAAAGCTGTCATCATCAAGACAGTATGGTACTGGCACAAAAACAGACACTTAGATCAATGGAACAGAATAGAGAGCCCAGAAATGGACCCTCAACTCTATGGTCAACTAATCTTCGACAAAGCAGGAAAGAATGTCCAATGGAAAAAAGACAGTCTCTTCAACAAATGGTGTTGGGGAAATTGGACCATTTCCTTACACCACACACAAAAATAGACTCAAAATGGATGAAAGACCTAAATGTGAGACAGGAATCCATCAAAATCCTAAAGGAGAACACAGGCAGGAACCTCTTCAACCTCAGCCGCAGCAACTTCTTCCTAGAAACATCGCCAAAGGCAAGGGAAGCAAGGGCAAAAATGAACTATTGGGACTTCATCAAGATAAAAAGCTTTGGCACAGCAAAGGAAACAGTCAACAAAACAAAAAAAGACAACCGACAGAATGGGAGAAGATATTTGCAAATGACATATCAGATAAAGGGCTAGTATCCAAAGTCTACAAAGAATTTCTTAAACTCAACACCCAAAGAACAAATGATCCAATCAAGAAATGGGCAGAAGACTTGAACAGATATTTTTCCAAAGAAGACATCCAAATGGCCAACAGACACATGAAAAAGGGCTCAACATCGCTCGGCATCAGGGAAATCCAAATCAACACCTCAATGACATGTCACCTCACACCAGTCAGAATGGCTAAAATTAACAAGTCAGGAAACGACAGATGTTGGCGGGGATGCGGAGAAAGGGGAACCCTCCTACACTGTTGGTGGGAATGCAAGCTGGTGCAGCCACTCTGGAAAACAGTATGGAGGTTCCTCAAAAAGTTGAAAGTAGAGCTACCCTACAACCCAGCAATTGCACTACTGGGTATTTACCCCAAAAATACAAATGTAGGGATCTGAAGAGGTACATGCACCCCGATGTTTATAGCAGCAATGTCCACAATAGCCAAACTGTGGAAAGAGCCCAGATGTCCATCGACAGATGAATGGATAAAGAAGATATGGTATATATACACAATGGAATATCATGCAGCCATCAGAAGGAATGAGATCTTGCCATTTGCAATGACGTGGATGGAACTGGAGGGTGTTATGCTGAGCGAAATAAGTCAATCAGAGAGAGACATGTATCATATGACCTCACTGATATGAGGAATTCTTAATCTCAGGAAACAATCTGAGGGTTGCTGGAGTGGTGGGGGGGGGGAGGGTGGGGGTGGCTGGGTGATAGACATTGGGGAGGATATGTGCTATGGTGAGTGCTGTGAATTGTGCAAGACTGTTGAATCACAGATCTGTACCTCTGAAACAAATAATACAATATATCTTTAAAAAAAAAAAAAGAAAAAAGGAGGAGGGGAAGAATAAAGGGGGGGAAACTGGAGGGGGAGATGAACCATGAGAGACGATGGACTCTGAAAAACAGACTGAGGGTTTTAGAGGGGAGGGGGGTGGGGGGATGGGTTAGCCTGGTGATGGGTATTAAAGAGGGCACGTTCTGCGTGGAGCACTGAGTGTTATGCACAAACAATGAATCAT
Organism: Callorhinus ursinus; assembly: GCF_003265705.2. Classification (NCBI taxonomy): domain Eukaryota; kingdom Metazoa; phylum Chordata; class Mammalia; order Carnivora; family Otariidae; genus Callorhinus; species Callorhinus ursinus. The sequence goes on along the minus strand of NW_027397080.1, from coordinate 1,530,480 downwards.
GGAACACTACATCAAAAACTAATGATGTTATGTATGGTGATTAACATAACAAAAAATTAAAAAGAAAAAAAAGAAACTGCCCGACTATAGGCATGTCTTTATATGCATTTGACTCTCTACGCCAATCAAAAGCCAATACTAAAGGGATGCTGTGTTGTGGAGGTTAGATGAGTGCCAGTAAAGTGTAGCTTAAAGAAGTGGCAAAACTGCAGCTTTTTCAAACTCTTGTCACCTTAGTTGCTTTAAATACACTGACAATCAGTTATGGTACAGTAGATGAAGACCTGGCCAGAACAATAATTTAAATTATTTTCTTGAGATTAAAAATATCAGATTTATCACTTAAAATAGAAGGGACCACATGTAAAATCAATGTCTGAAAAAAAATCTCCTACCAATATAGGTTCCCAATGGGCTAAAGGGAAATCAGTTGCCAATAGGAAACAGCCTGACTTAGATGAATTAAAACTGACGTGAATGCTGATGCTCCGTGATAATTGCAGGCCAGGGGCTCAAAAGGCAGAGGGTACAGTATCACTGTACTAGATTCGTCTTAAAATGGGGCAAGAGTCCTAGCCGTAATTTGGGAAGATAATCCAACCTAGCTATCTGCTGTATAAAAAATTCGAGGAAAACAGAGAAAAGTAAGAAAAGCAATTGTCAGGGCATTCTTATTTATTTATTATTATTATTATTTTTTAAAGATTTTATTTATTTATTTGACATAGAGAGAGACAGCAAGAGAGGGAACACAAGCAGGGGGAGTGGGAGAGGGAGAAGCAGGCTTCCCGCTGAGCAGGGAGCCCAATGCAGGACTCGATCCCAGGACCCTGGGATCATGACCTGAGCCGAAGGCAGATGCTTAATGACTGAGCCACCCAGGTGTCCCTGTCAGGGCATTTTTAAAAGCTGTTTTTTAAAAACAAATAAATAAGTAAATAAATAAATGCTGTTTTTTTTTTGCCATTCCATCCTTCCCTTGAGGCAGGCCTTCTAAGCTAAAACCAACCCCAACTGAGGCCAAGATCCATTAGTCATGAAGAACTTGAAAGGTAAAGAGGATTCATGCAGAAGGCTCTAGGAATTTATGGTGGGCACTCTAAGGACACTCAAGATATGGAAAAAGACACAGCATCCCCAATGTCAAAGATAAAAAGCTTACCCTTATTTAAGGCGTGGCAATTCAAGATAAACAAAAGGACAGGCTTTTCTTACTGAGGATGACAATATTGATAGCCAACCATCTGGCCACCTTTGTTCTAGAGTTTCATTCTCCCACCTTTTGGAGTTCCAGGCACAAAGTCCCTAGAAGGATATATGGCTCACCTGGGCTGTGACTGGTGTTCTGGGGAAGTGCATTGGTGATGTTGGGCAGCTCGTGCCCATAGTTCCCATCCTCCAGGGGACAGATATCCAGGTCACTCCACTTCTGCAGTTGCTGTAGCCAACAGGACTTTTCCTCCAGTTTGCAATGCGGATTTAAAATGATGCACACCCATAAGGCCCCTGGAAATAAAGCAAACAACATTCTTGATATCCTTCCTCTGATGTATGTGTCAACTTTAATTTTTCAGGCTACTCTTTTCTTCCATTTTTGGTTGGTAGGAAGAGTTCTGAAAACATCAGCTTTTCTCAATATAAAAAATCAAATCTGCTGAAGTTTACAGAAATGGCTTATTTTTCCTCCTCAAAGCTTCCTTAAAGCACTGATTATCTGGATATCTGGATGTGTGCCTATAATGATGAATAAGACAGATTTGGGTTTGAATTCTGAGCTCAGATTTGTAGTCCAACATATTATTTATTGAGAACTTTGTATGTTCAAGGCCTATTCTCCTACTGGAGAATAAGACATTGTTCCAACCCTTGAGGAGCTGTCCAATGGGGGAGATAGATAAATAAACATAATGTCATTTGAATAAGATGAGTGTTAAGATAAAGATATGTTCATGGTGGGGCGCCTGGGTGGCTCAGTCGGCTAAGCAGACGCTTTGGCTCAGGTCATGATCCTGGAGTCCCAGGACTGAGTCCTGCATTGGGCTCCCTGCTCAGTGGGGAGTCTGCTTCTCCCTCTGCCTCTCTGCCCTGGCTTGTGCTCTTTCTTGCTCACTCTCTCTCCCTCAAATAAATAAATAAAATTTTAAATAAAAAAAAAAGGTAAGTTCAGGGTACAATAGCAGCATATAGGAAGGGCACTTAGCAGAAGGACAGGGGTCAGAAGGGAGGTGCTCAGAAAACATTATCAATTTTTGATTAGTTAACCTTGGATTTTTTGAACTTCAAATCCTTCAACTGTAAAACTGATAGCATAAAAACAACTACTTTGTAAGGATATTTTGAGAATTAAATGAAATAACATTTGTAAAAGGATATTTTTTTGGCATATTACTTGGCACATAGAAAAATTTCCTTTTTCCAAGAAAAATAGTTTATTTTGGCTTGGATTTTGATACTGCTGATCAACCATGATGCCTTGAAACTATCACATTCTTGGATCTTCTCTGTCACTGTAGCAGAGTAGCACATATTCCATATAACCGATGACTACTGTTTCTCTTACCATTTTACCCTTCCTTTAAAGCAAAGCTGCCTCTTCTTTTTAAGGGTGGCTATGTGGCTGAGCCAGATATATTCTCAATCTCAAATCAGCAATAAGCCTGGCTGCAGAGTATCTTAAATTAAAAATCCTTTGGGATGAAGCTGCATCTTTGGACAGAGGTACTTTGAAACAGTATTTCAAGGCCCCTTAAACTCAAATAGGAATGTTTTAAAGGCCATTTTTAGCCTCAATTTCAGATACTACCTGAAGATGGTGAAAATTCATTTCTATTGGCTCAGTTTTAAAAATCTACCATGAAATATAAACTATACTATGTAATAAAATAGTATTATATTATGATGACTCTCAAGAGAATTATAGTTAGGATTCATCCAAATAATAATTAAAATAAAGCATGGCAAATGCTATCATAGACATACATAAAATCCTATGAGAATATACATGATGGAGCAATGAATTCTGCATGTGGGGTCAGGAGAAGTTATAGAAAGGATATGACATTTGAGTTTGAAGAATAAACATGAATTAATTCTGGTTAAAGACAGCTAACCACTACTTCCTTTTGAAACCTCACTAAAATGAAAATAAAGGGATAAAAATAGGCATAAACTGACACAGACACAGAGGATGGGAGAGATAAAAGAGAAGGACCACAAAATTTTAGAATCTGGAAAGCGTGTGGATGAGTGATAGCTGACTTAGCACAACAGACAAAGTTGAAACCTCCACCAGCAGTTAGGCAAGCCCAGAAGCAGAACTGATTCATGCTGCAGAACCCTGCTGAAGTGGGGCTGAAATTAGTAAAATTGGTTAGAAGTCTGTCAAAGGTCTCAGGCTTGCAGAGTTCCTCCTCTACTCAGAGTAGCTGAGTGCCTGCTCCTTCCCTCTCCTGGAAGAAGACCAGAGCTTTCCTCACTGGGAGGGTTGATTCAGAGACACTCAGGATTGGAAATATTGTGCACAGCCAAGAGTGGGGTGTCCGTACTAAAAACTGAGGGATTCGGGAAGACACACATATTGAACAAATGGATATCCCTCAACCCAACCCTCTTCCCCCACTTGGTTCTAAGAAGACTGACAGGTTTATAACTCAGAGACAAGAGACTGGAGGATTCATCTCTGGAAATCAGCCCAAAGAGAAACTAATTAACAAGGTCTCTCTTTCTCTCTCAAACACACACACACACACACACACACACACACGGCTTCCTTTTAGCTCTTAAGTGTTACTCTTAAATAGGAATGGACAGCTAAGAAACATTAGATATAGAAGGAAAGCATCTTACATAAAGGACAGAGAACAAAGCAAGCATAAAGAAGAAAAGCCTGGAGGAAATACAAAAAAGGCAGAGATGACAGAAAACTTAAAGAAAAAAACCTTTGCAACTGATATCCTCAAAGTGAGAAGATACTGTATCTATGAAAAAAGTGCAGGAGGCAACAACAAAAAAATGGGCTCTTGGAAATTAAAAATATAATGATAAAAATTGATTAAAAATTAATAAGATGGTTGATGGGGCACCTGGGTGGCTCAATTGGTTAAGTGTCTACTTTTGGCTCAGGTTGTGATCCCAGGGTCCTAGGATCTGCACTGAGTCGGGCTCCCTGCTCAGTGGGGAGTCTGCTTCTCCCTCTCCTCTGCCCTTCCCATCCCCCGCTCATGCTCTCTCTATCCATCTTGTTCTCTCTTAAATAAAATCTTTATTAAAAAATTAATAAGGATTGAAAGATAAAACTGAGGAAAACTGGAAGATAAAAGACAAAAACACAACAAAACAATGAGAAAAAAATAATAAAATTAAAATCAATCTCTATTTAGTATGTTCAGTCACACGAAATAATCTAGCAATTTTACTATCTTTTTAGACATCCCTTTGGAACCCTCTATTTTCTTATTCCTGATCTAGACAGTACTCTCAGCCTATAGCATAGTAACCCACAAGCTAATATCCAAATAACAGAAGTAGTTCCAGACAAAAAGAGAAAATAAAGGTGAGGAAATGAAAAAAAAAGTTCAAGAAAACATCTCAAATTAAGAGAAGGCCTACTGAGTATTAAGCAAATTAGATTTTTTAAAGTTTATCTATTTATTTATTTTTAGTAATCTGTACACCGAATGTGAGGTGCAAACACACAACCCTGAGACCAAGAGTCACATGCTTTACTGACTGAGCCAGCCAGGTGCCCAAGCAGATTAGATTTTTTTTTTTTCTTTGGTTTCAGGAGTAGAAATGTATACATTCATCACTTACATATAACACCCAGGGCTCATCACAACACGTGCCCTCCTTAATGCCCATCCCCCATTTAGCCCATTCCCCCACCCATCCCCCTTCCAGCAACCCTCAGTTTATTTTCTATAGTTAAGAGTCTATTATGGTTTACCTCCCTCTCTGTTTTTATCTTATTTTATTTTTCTTTCCCTTCCCCTATGTTCATCTGTTTTGTTTCTTAAATTCCACATATGAGTAAAATCATATGGTATTTGTCTTTCTCTGACTGACTTCTTTCTTTTTTTCTTAATTTTTATTCATTTATTTGAGAGAGAGAGAGAGAGAGAGAGAGTAAGCACAAGCAGGGGGAGAGAGGAAGAGGGAGAAGCAGGTTTCCCACTAAGCAGGGAGCCCGACGTGGAGCTCAATCCCAGGACCCTGGGATCATGACCCAAGCTGAAGGCAACACTTAACCAACTGAGCCACCCAGGCACCCATCTGACTGACTTATTTCGCTTAGCATAACACACTGTAGCTCCATTTATGTCGTTGACAATAGCAAGATTTCATTCTTTTTGATGGCTGAGTAATATTCCATTGTGTGTGTGTGTGTGTATACCACATCTTCTTTATCCATTTATCAGCCAATGGACATCTGGGTTCTTTCCAGATAGTGCTGCTATAAATATTGGGGTGCATGTGCCCCTTTGGATCACTACATTTGTATCTTTGGGGTAAATACCCAGGAGTGCAGTTCCTGGGTTGTAGGGTAGCTCTATTTTCAACTTTTTGAGGAACCTCCATAGTGTTTTCCAGAGTGGCTGCACCAGCTTGCATTCTCACCAACAGTGTTGGAGGGTTCCCCTTTCTCCACATCCTCGCCAACATCTGTCGTTTCCTGACTTGTTAATTTTAGCCATTCTGACTGGTGTGAAGTGGTATCTCATTGAGGTGTTGATTTGTATTTCCCTGATGCCGAGTGAGGTTGAGCACTTCTTCATGTGTCTGTTGGCCATTTGGATGTCTTCTTTGCAGAAATGTCTGTTCATGTCTTCTGCCCATTTCTTGATTGGATCATTTGTTCTTTGGGTGTTGAGTTGGATAAGTTCTTTACAGATTTTGGATACTAGCCCTTTATCTGATATGTCATTTGCAGATATCTTCTCCCATTCTGTCAGTTGTCTTTTGGTTTTGTTGACTGTTTCCTTTGCTGTGCCAAAGCTTTTTATCTTGATGAAGTCCCAATAGTTCATTTTTGCCCTTGCTTCCCTTGCCTTTGGCGATGTTTCTAGGAAGAAGTTGCTGCGGCTGAGGTCGAAGAGGTTCCTGCCTGTGTTCTCCTTTAGGATTTTGATGGATTCCTGTCTTACATTTAGGTCTTTCATCCATTTTGAGTCTATTTTTGTGTGTGGTGTAAGGAAATGGTCCGGTTTCATTCTTCTGCATGTGGCTGTCCAATTTCCCCAACACCATTTGTTGAAGAGACTGTCTTTTTTCCATTGGACATTCTTTCCTGCTTTGTTGAAGATTAGTTGACCATAGAGTTGAGGGTCCATTTCTGGGCTCTCTATTCTGTTCCATTGATCTAAGTGTCTGTTTTTGTGCCAGTACCATACTGTCTTGATGATGACAGCTTTGTAATAGAGCTGGAAGTCTGGAATTGTGATGCCCGCAGCTTTGCTTTTCTTTTTCAACATTCCTCTGGCTATTCGGGGTCTTTTCTGGTTCCATACAAATTTTAGGATTATTTCTTCCATTTCTTTGAAAAAAAGTGGATGGTATTTTGATAGGGATTGCATTAAATGCGTAGATTGCTCTAGGTAGCATAAACATTTTCACAATATTTGTTCTTCCAATCCATGAGCATGAACTGTTTTTCCATTTCTCTCTTTTTTTAAGATTTTAATTATTTATTTGTCAGAGAGAGCACAAGGAGGGGGAGTGGCAGGCAGAGAGGAAGAAGCAGGCTCCCTACTGAGCAAGAAGCCCAATGTGGGACTCAATCCCAGGACCCGGGGATTATGACCTGAGCTGAAGGCAGACTCTTAACCGACTGAGCCACCCAGGCATCCCTGTTTTTCCATTTCTTTGTGTCTTCTTCAACTGCTTTCATAGGTGTTCTATAGTTTTCAGAGATCTTTTACCTCTTTGGTAAGATTTATTCCTAGATATCTTATGGGTTTTGGTGCAACTGTAAATGGGATCGATTCCTTGATTTCTCCTTCTGCTGCTTTATTATGCATGTACAGAAATGCAACAGACTTCTGTGTGTTGATTTTATATCCTGCAAATCTGCTGAATTCCTGTATCAGTTCTAGCAATTTTTTGGTGGAGTCTTTTGAGTTTTCTATATAGAGTATCATGTCATCTGCAAATAGTGAAAGTTTGACTTCTTCCTTGCTGATTTGGATGCCTTTTATTTCTTTTTGTTGTCTGATTACTAAGGCTAGGACTTCCAGTACTATGCTGAACAATAGTGATGACAGTGGACATCTCTGTTGTGTTTCTGACGTTAGGGGAAAAGCTCTTGGTTTTTCCCCATTGAGGATGGTATTAGCTGTGGGTCTTCCATATATGGCCTTTATGATGTTGAGGTACATTCCCTCTATCCCTACTTTCTTGAGTTGTTTTTTTTTTAATCAAGAAAGGATGCTGTATTTTGTCAAATGCTTTCTCTGCATCTGTTGAGAGGACCATATGGTTCTTATCCTTTCTTTGATTAATCTGGTGTATCACATTGATTGATTTGCAGGTGTTGAACCACCCCACAGCCCAGGAATAAATCCCATTTGATTGTGGTGAACAAATCTTTTAATGTACTGTTGGATTCGACTAGCTAGCGTCTTGTTCAGAATTTCTGCATCCATGTTCATCAAGGATATTGGTCTGTAATTCTCCCTTTTAGTGGGGTCTTTGTCTGGTTTTGGAATCAAGGTAATGCTGGCCTCATAGAATGAGTTTGGAAATTTTCATTCCATTTCTATTTTTGGGATATTTTTGGGAACAGTTTCAGAAGAATAGGTATTAATTCTTCTTTAAATGTTTGGTAGAATTCCCCTGGGAAACCATCCAGCCCTGGACTCTTGTTTGTTGGGAGGGTTTTTTTTTTTTTTGACTGTTTATAAACATTTGGAATTTTATTTAAAAAACAAAAGCAAAAACAAAAAACAAAAAAAAAACATCACAATCATGAACATTGTTACAGTTAGAGGCCCTCTTGGTTCTCCACAATGATACTGAGCATGCTCACAAGGGATTCCTATTGTTTAGTCTTAGTTAAACAACCATCTTTTAAAAGAAGGAAAAAAAAACTCGGCACACTACCATTTAACTTGTTTTAATGTTTCTTCACAAATGGTGAAAAATACTAAAGTACAGACAAGGAATAATCATAATGTTGTGGCCAACATTATAAATATGGAATTATAAGTTTAAAACATTTTCTGGTTTGAAAAATAAATCTGGTAGTCAATGCAGCTCTGCGGGGTCTCTGGGTCTAGTAGGGCCGGTCTCTGCGTTCCTGACGGTGCTCGCCTTTATCCATTTTTCCAGGTCCTCCACGCCCGCCTCTTCTTCCTCCCGTCTGTTCCATCAAAGGTCCAGGGAGCCCACCAGGGCCGCCCCATCTTCCTCCACCAAAGCCACCTCGGTCCATGCCCCGGCCACCAGGGAAGCCCCCTCTGTCTCCACCACGGCCACCTCTGAACATCCCACTGGGACCACCGCAGTCCATGAGGCCGCCTCTTCCGCCGCGCATGCCACCAGGGCTGCCTCTGCCACGGTCACCACCCGGGGGTGGAAAGGGTGGTGGAAGGAAGCCTTCAGGCTTCGGGGCCTTACACTGGTTGCATTCTGTTCTCCAGGCAAAGTTCTGGTTTCCACACCCCGGATTGGGGCACTGCCAGTCTCTAGCTCGGTGCTGGACATTTCCTCCTCCGGATGGGTTCCCTCGGGAACCCCAGGGCCCTCTTGGGGGAAAGCCACCTCTGTCTCCTCCACGGCCTCCCATGCGACCCATGGGGCCGCCAGGACCTCCTGGGCCGCCTGGACCTCCACGAACTGACGGCGGCATCCCTCTGCCCTCATGGGGAGGCATACCACCCCACTCCACATGCTGTTCATTGGAGGCTTCTTCCGAGCAAGAGAAACCTTAAGTTTGCTCCCTTGAAAATCTTTCCCATCAAACCACTCCATGGCAGCCTTGGCAGTTGGTGGGTCTTCATAGGACACTGTAGCATCACCTTTGGGCTTTCCTGTTTCCTTGTCCAAGTAGATATGGATCATGGGTTGTCCGGTTCTCTTGTTCATCTTAACAACTCCAGACTGCTTAAAGAAGTCTGCCAGATCATCTAGAGTCACATTGTCATTTAAGCCTTGCACATAAATTGCACTGTTGTCAGTCTTCATCTGGATCTACAGGTGGGCCTAGATCAAGATCTGGTCCTTCGTCCATGGGTCCACCAGGCTTATTGAAGCCACCTCGCTCTCCAGTGCTGCCCATTCCACCATGTCCTCCTCCCCGCCCACCTCTGCTCATGCCTCCACGATCAAATCCCCCTCTTCCCCTGCCCCAGTTATCAGGGCCACTTATGCTCCGGTTCTCTCCTGGTCCGGAAAATCCTCCAGACTCCTGCCCATAAACACCCATGCTACTGGGGTGGTCCTGTCGGAATGAACTCTGCTGCCCGTAGCTGCTGCTCTGTTGGCTATATTGACTTGGAGCCTGGCTGTAGGATCCAGTTTGGGGGGGATAACTAGTGGGTGGCTGCTGCCCATAGCTGCTTTGTTGACCATAGCTACTCTGCTGTCCATAGCTGCTCGGCTGCCCATAGGTGTTCTGCTGAGAGTAACTGCTCTGATCATAACTAGTCGGCTGTGAGGAGGAGTAGCTGGTAGGAGGATAAGATGGTGGTGCTGTGACTGGCTGCATGGGGTAGCTCCCAGGTACCTGGGGATAACTGTAGTTACTCTGTCCATATCCTAGGCTGGGCTGGTTGTAACCCCCTGTGCTAGATTGAGGTTGACTAGTCTCAGCAGGTTTGTTACCATCCTGCGGTCTTGCAGGTGCGGTGGCTGCCGGCTGCTGCCCATAGGCTGGGTAAGCAGGCTGAGTGCCATAAGCAGACTGAGCTGCATAGGAGGCCTGGGTGGTAGTGACCGTAGCAGTGGTGGTATTGTAAGCACCAGTGCCGTACCCCTGGACAGGCTTACTGTATGCCTGGGGGGCAGCTGGAGTAGTATAACCAGCGGGAGGCTGTCCATAAGAAGTTGCATAGGCGGTCTGCCCATAGGTCGCAGTGGTCTGAGCCTGGGTATAGCTGACATCAGTGGGCTGTCCATAGGTTCCATAACTTTGCTGCCCATATGCCTGGGTGGTCTGTGCATATCCTTGAGTGGGTTGGGCGGTGTATGCACTGTAGCCCTGCTGGGCTGCCGCTTGGCTGTAGGTACTGTAATCCGTGGATGCCATTTTCTCTCCTTCCTTCTCATTCTCTCAACGTCTGTCTCCCTCTCGCTTTCCCTCTTGGCACCGCACTGCCGGGTTTTTTGTTTTTTAAAGATTTTATTTATTTATTTATTTGAGAAAGAGAGAGAGAGAGAAACAGCGTGAGAGGGGAGAGGGTCAGAGGGAGAAGCAGGCTCCCCGCTGAGCCAGGAGCCTGATGTGGGACTCGATCCCAGGACTCCGGGATCATGACCTGAGCTGAAAGCAGTCACTTAACCAACTGAGCCACCCAGGTGCCCTGTTGGGAGGTTTTTGATTACTGATTCAATTTCTTTGCTGGTTATGGGTCTGTTCAGATTTTTCTTTCTTCCTGTTTCAGTTTTGGTAGTTTATATGTTTCTAGGAATTTATCCATTTCTTCCAGATTGCCTAACTTGTTGGCATAAAATTGTTCATAATATTCTCTTTATAGTTGTTTGTATTTCTGCAGTGTTGGTTGTGATTTCTCCTCCTTCATTCATGATTTTATGTGGGTCCTTTTTCTTTTCTTTTGATGAGTCTGGCTAGGGGTTTATCAATCTTGTTAATTCTTTCAAAGAACCAGCTCTTGTTGATCTGTTCTGTTTTTTAAAAAATTTTCTATATAATTTAATTCTGCTCTCTTAATTATTTCCCTTCTTCTGCTGCTTTTAGGCTTTATTTGCTGTTCTTTTTCCAGCTTCTGTAGGTATAAGGTTAAATTGTGTATTTGGAGACTTTTCTTGCTTCTTGAGGAAAGCCTGTATTGCTATATGCTTCCCTCTTGCTGCATCCCAAAGGTTTTGGACTGTCATGTTTTCATTTTCATTTGCTTCCATGTATTTTTAAATTTCTTTAATTTCCTGGTTAATCCATTCTTTAGTAGGATATTCTTTAACCTCCATGTATTTTGTGGTCCTTCCAAAGTTTTTCTTGTAATTGACTTCAAATTTCACAGTGTTGTGGTCTGAAAATATGCATGGTGTGATCTCAATCTTTTTGTACCAGTTGAGGCCTGATCTGTGACCCAGTATGTGATCTATTTTGGAGAATGTTCCAAGTGCACTTGAAAAGAATGTGCATTCTGCTGTGAGTGGGGTATTAAAGTCCCTACTATTATTTTTTTTTAAATGTCTTTTTTTTTTAAGATTTTATTTATTTATTTGTCTGAAAGAGAGAGAGAGCACAAGCAGGGGGGAGAAGCAGGTAGAGGGAGAAGCAGGCTCCCTGCTGAGCAAGGAGCCTGATGTGGGACTTAATCCCAGGACCTTGGGATCATGACCTGAGCCAAAGGCAGACACTTAACTGACTGAGCCACCCAGGTATCCTGATTATTGTATTATTATCAATGAGTTTAAGTTTGTTACTAATTGATTTATACATTTAGCTCCCAAGTTGAGAGCATATGCTTCCAAGTTGGGGGCATAAATATTTAAAATTGTTAGATCTTCTTGTTGGATAGACCCCTTTATTATGATATAGTGCCCTTCTCCATCTTATTACAGTCTTTTTATAAAATCTAATTTGTCTGATATAAGGATGGCTACTTCAGATTTCTTTTGATGTCCATTAGCATAATAGATTGTTCTCCACCAACTCACTTTCAATTTAGAGGTGTCTTTGGGTCTAAAATGAGTCTCTTGCTAACTGAACATAATAAAAAAAAATTAAAAAAAATAAAATGAGTCTCTTGTAAGCAGTATATCGATGGGTCTTTTTTTTTTTTTAATCTATTCTGATACCATATGTGTTTTGATTGGAGCATTTAGTCCATTTTTTTTTTTAAAGCTCTAACTTTTTTATTTTTTATTTTTTTTTAAGATTTTATTTATTTATTTGAGAGAGAGAGAGCATGAGAGAGAGCATGAGAGGGAAGAGGGTCAGAGGGAGAAGCAGACTCCCCGCTGAGCAGGGAGCCCGATGCGGGACTCGATCCCGGGACTCCAGGATCACGACCTGAGCCGAAGGCAGTCGCTTAACCAACTGAGCCACCCAGGCGCCCCGAGCATTTAGTCCATTTACATTGACAGTAATTATTGATAGATATGAATTTAGTGCCATTGTATTTCCTGTAAAGGCACTGTTCCTGTAGATTGTTCCTTTTTAGTCTTTTTGGCTTTTGGTCTCTCTTTCCTGCTCAAAGGGGAGCCCCTTTAATATTTCTTGCACAGCTTATTTAATGTTCATGAACTCCTTTAGTTTTTTTGCTTGTCTTGGAAACTTTTTCTCTCTCTTATTTTGAATGACAGCCTTGCTGGATAAAGTATTCTTGGCTGCATATTTTTCCCACTTAGCATGTTGAATATAACATGCCATTCTCTTCTGGTCTGCCAAGTTTATGTGGACAGGTCTGCTACCAGCCTTATGCATCTACCCTTGTAAGTTAAGGACCTTTTACCCCTAGCTGCTTTCAGAATTCTCTATCTGGATATTTTGCAAGTTTCTCTCTGATATGTCTTGGTGTTGACATATCTGTGCCTCTTGGCCTTGAATGTCTGTTTCCTTTCCAGATTAGGCCGTTCTCAGCTATAATTTGTTCAAATAAACCTTCTGCTCCCTTTCCTGCTCTCTGTCTTCTGGGACTCCTATGACACCGATTACTATGCTTTGTGAAATCACTGAATTCCCTAAGTCTATATTTGTGCTCTAATAGTTTTCTTTCCCTCCTCTTTTCAGCTTCATTATTTTCCATAATTTTGTCTTTTACATCTAGTTGGTTTTGCATCTCAGTTATAGCATTTTTTATTTTGGCCTGACTAGTTTTTAAGTCTTTTATCTCTGAAACAAGTGTTTCTCTGGTGTTTTCTATGGTTCTTTCAAGCCACAGCTAGTATTCTCATGACTGTTTTTCTAAATTCTTGTTCAGATACATTGCTTAGATCTGTTTTGAGCAAATCCCTGGCTGTGATTTCTTCTTGATCTTTCTTTTGGGGAGAATTCCTCCATCTTGTCATTATGTCTAGGTGTCTGTCTTTTGTGTGTTATGAAAGCTTGTTACATTTCTTGCTCCTGAGAGTAATACTATATTAAGAGTAAGAGTATTAAGGGGTCACACACTGTCTGGGGCCTGGCACTTCAGGAAGTGTTTCTGGTGTATGCTATGTGTACTCTGCCGTTGTGTTTTGTTTGCTCTTTCACACAGGTCAGTCCTCTGCAGAGTTCCTCCTTGCTTGCAGTGGGGAGTGTCTGGACATTTAATTAGGTGTGCTTTGATTTGTTTCTTAAGATAAGGCTGGGGCAAAAAAAAAGAAAAGCCTGATCCAAGAAAAGAGAAAAGGAAAAGGAACAAAAAAGCAAAGAGACAAAAAACTATAAGCCTGATTCCAAAGAAAAAGAAAGAAAGAAGGAGGGGCGCCTGGGTGGCTCAGTCAGTTAAGGGTTGGGTTCTTGATTTTGGCTCAAGTCATGACCTCAGGGTCGTGAGATCAAGCCCAGTGTGGGCTCTGTGCTGTGCATGGAGCCTGCTTAGGATTCCCTCTCTCCCTCTCCTCTGTCCTTCCTCCCTTCCCCTCTCTAAAAAGAAAAAAAAAGAAAAAGAAATGAAAAAAAAAAGAAAGAAAAGAAAGAAGCCTGATCCAAAAGATGAGAAAAAGAAACCAACCAACCAACAAATTAACAAAAAACCATAAGCCTGATTCCAAAAGGAAAAAAAAAATGGCCTTGTCCTATACCAGAAATGAAGCTGATGCTTTGGAGCACTCTATGATCAACAGACTTGGTACATACAGGGGGCCTGTGTTGGTCCCCTAGGGGAGAGGCCCACTCTGCTGCCTCACAGTCAGACCTGCCCTAGTAAAGATGCCCCTGCCAGGTGCAGGGTGGAGGGGTTTGGTGTAAGGAACTCCAGCCTCCCCTGGGGGATCTGTGTTTCTCTCTGAAGTCTGACAGAGCTGGTGAGAGGGTTGGAATTAAGAGTGGAAGATGGCATCACCCTGCCTTCTTGTCCCCCAGGGAGTGGAACTTGAGGCCACCACAGTTCAGGAGGCCCTCACAGAAAAGCTAACAATCTCCCCTCCTGTGTCCCAGGCTTTTGTCAGATCCCAGCACCACAGTTCTCTTGTGTTTTATTTCTGGCTGAAGGCTGGGATTCAAAACTCCAGATCTTAAAGGACTCAGCAAGGTGTGGAACACTCCCCTCCCTCGGAGGAGAGCCTCACAGCACTGTGGCCAGCACTGTTCAGTCCCAGAAAAGCAGTCCCATGGCTGTGCAGGTGCCTGGAGTCTATGGTGAAGCACTGCCAAAAGCTGCAACCAGGTTATCTGCCCTCTGTGCCCACCTCTGTCCCCTGGTGTTGAATGGCCGCTCCATGATGCCTGGCAGGTTTTTGTCCTTGGAGAGGCAATATACCCTCTTCCAAATGTACTCCAGGAACGGGAACGTTCTCTCCTGGTGCAACCCAGGGGATCCCCACACATGGCATCTTGCTGTCTTGTGGTAACCCGACTCATTGGTCTCTCTCCCTCTCACGCCCTCTCTCCCTGAATAGGCTCCCTCCCCACCACAGCACTTTGGCTTTTCTCTCCCCCAATTCACGCGTCCAAACCTTGCATCTGCCACGTTCTCTCCCAATTGTGTAGACTGTTTTCTTAATCCTCAGATCAATTTCCTAATTGTTCAAAGTTATTTGATGTTGATCTAGCTATGTTCCAGGGACAAGGCAAGCCCAAGGTCCCACTACCACTCCTCCATCTTAACTTCTCCAAGCAGATTAGATTTAAAAAACATTTAGAAGACCAACAGTAAGTGATATCAGTGTGAAATTTAAGATTAAGGATGACAAAGAGAAAACATATGATTCCACAGAGAAAAGACATGACATTCTCCTGAACCAGAATGGCCTGGTACTTCACAATGACAAGTGGAAGCTGGAGGACCATGGAGAAATGTCTTCAAAATTCTAAGGGAAAAGGACAAGTTTTCCAACCTAGAATTATACACCTATCAAAGTACTGATCAAAAGTGAGGGTAAAATTCAGCAATGCAAAATTTATCAATTATGGAAAATTCATCTTCCATGTACCCTTATCTGAGGAAGCTACTGGAAAATGTACTCCACCAAAGCAAGAAAGTAAATCCACAGAGAGGAAGATGTTGCATTCAGAAAACAGGGGGTCCACATAGGAGAAAGAAAAGGAGAAGTCCTAGAATGATAGTAAAGAGCAGTATCTACATGACGACTCTGCAGCAGGTTTGGAAAGCAAACATTCTAAACCAGGGATAGGAAAATAGATGGTTCTGGAAGAAATGTCTCTAACAAGCTAATAAAATTGATAGATTATTTGATGTGATCAAATATATTATATGAAGATTTTAAATT
Source organism: Callorhinus ursinus (assembly GCF_003265705.2). Classification (NCBI taxonomy): domain Eukaryota; kingdom Metazoa; phylum Chordata; class Mammalia; order Carnivora; family Otariidae; genus Callorhinus; species Callorhinus ursinus. Next base: position 1,514,925 of record NW_027397080.1, on the reverse strand, counting down.
ACTGGTAGACAATTTGGGGGTAAATTAATGATAACAAAAATCAGAAAAATCTACAATCTCCCTAAAACTCAAACGATAAACAAATAAAAGTAATTATTAATTCCTGAAGGGGGAAAAAAGTTGTATAACAAAGTAAGTGTAGTGTTAGTATACTATATGACTGTGCTACAAATATTTATTTAGTCATAATAATGTAAACATTTGGGGTGCCTGGGTGGCTCAGTCAGTTGAGCAACTGCCTTTGGCTCAGGTCATGATCCTAGGAGGATGGAGGCCCATGTCGGGCTCCCTGCTCAGCAGGGGAGCCTGCTTCTCCCCCCACCTCCCCGCTCATGCTCTCTCACTCACTTTCTCTCTTTCAAACAAATAAATAAAATCTTTTAAAAAAAAATGTAAACATTTAATTTTGATCTAACCTCAAATCATAATACCATGATTTGAGAGAAGGAGGGAAAAGTTCATGGTATGTATATATGTGTGTATGTATGTATTGGGAGCTGTAGACTCAATGAGAATGAGACCTCTCATGAGAACCCTTGTTCTTTCAGCCATGGGAGGACGCGGTGAAAAGATGGCTATCTGGGGGCGCCTGGGTGGCTCAGGTGGTTAAGCGACTGCCTTCGGCTCAGGTCATGATCCCGGAGCCCTGGGATTGAGTCCCACATCGGACTCCTGGCTCATCGGGGAGCCTGCTTCTCCCTCTGGCCCTCTCCCCTCTCATGCTGTTTCTCTCTCTCTCCCTCTCTCTCTCTCTCTCAAATAAATAAATAAATAAATAAATAAAATCTTAAAAAAAAAAAAAAAAGATGGCTACCCGTAAGCTTGGAAGTGGGCCCTCGCTTGACACCAAATCTACTGATCAGTTGATCTTGGGACTACCCAGCCTCCAGAACTGTGAGAAATAAATTTCTTTTGCTTGTAAGTCACCTGGTTTATGGTATTCTTTTGTAGCACCCCAAACAGACTAAGACAGAAATTAGTACAAGAAGTGGGGTGCTGCTATAACAAATACCTGAAAGTGTGAAAGCAGCTTTGGAACTGAGTGAAGGGTAGAGGCTGGAAGAATCTTGAATTGCATGCTAAAAAAGCCTATGCTGCTGTGACCAGACCTTTAAAGATGATTTTGGTGAGGTCCCAGAAAGAAAAGAGAAGACTTGTAAAGTCTTAATCTCCTTAGTAATCCTGAACAGAGTGTTGGTAGAAATATGGAAGGTAAAGGCCATTCTGATGAGGTCTCAGATGGAAATGAGGAACGTTAGTGGAAACTGTTGGAAAGGTGTTCCTTGTTATATAGTGGCAAAGCACTTGGCTAAATTGTGTTCATGCCCTAGCAGAAGGTAGAACTTTTGAGTAATGAAATTAGCTGAGGAAATATCTAAGTGAAGTATTGAAAGAGTAGCCTGGTTCCTCTTGACTACTTATAGTAAAATGTGAGAAGAGAGAAATAATTTAAAGATGGGATTGTTAAAAAGGAAGCAGAACTTAAATATTTGCAACCTTCTTAGCCTATCTATATTGAAAAGAAGAAGCCCTATCTGGGAAAGAATACTAAGGGTTTGATCCTTAGAGAGGTAAATCCTCATCTTTCATTGTAGGAAGATAAAAGATAATATCTAGAATGTAAAAATCAAGAAAGAACAGTTATTCCGAAATATGAGGGCATATTAGAAAGGGCAGCCAAAAGATTTAAAATTGCTCTTTCTGAGAAGTGGGAATTGGCAACGTGAAGGAATGGGGCAAGGGAATACTATTTTTTATTTTAAAGTTTGTAGAAGTATTTGACGTTTTAATCTGTATACATGTATAACTTCATTTTAAAAGATGAATAAGTGATAAATAGGAGTTCTCTGGGCAGAGAGATGGAGGGAGGGTGTATCCCAAACAAGGGGAAGGATATAAGCTAAGGCAAAGATGCTCTCAGGAGTCATTTTAGTCCCTTTGGATATTTAGTCTATTGGATGTTTTCTCCTTCCACAGGGACTGTGAGCTCCTACCAATTACAGAGTCCTTTATGAATACCAGATGGCAGGAAATCCTTAAAATGTAAGTGCAAGAGGCAAAAAATTTGGAACAGTGTGGCATTAAGAAAGATGCATAAATATTCAGGTCATAAAAGAGTTACTTTCTCTCTCTCTTTTTTTTAAAGATTTTATTTATTTAGGGTGCCTGGCTGGCTCAGTCGTTAAGCGTCTGCCTTCTGCTCAGGTCATGATCCCAGGGTCCTGGGATCAAGTCCCACATCAGGCTCCCTGCTCAGCAGGAAGCCTGCTTCTCCCTCTCCCACTCCCCTTGCTTGTGTTCCTGCTCTCGCTGTCTCTCTCTCTGTCAAATAAATAAATAAAATCTTTTTTTTAAAGATTTTATTTATTTATTTGACAGAGAGAGAGAGCACAAGCAGGGGGATCAGGAGAGGGAGAAGCAGGCTGCCTGCTGAAGAGGGAGCCGGATGTGGGGCCTGAACCCAGGACCCCAGGATGTGGGGGGATTGGTCCCAGGACCCCAGGATCATGACCCAAGCTGAAGGCAGACGCTTAACGAACTGGGCCACCCAGGCACCCCTCTCTACTTATAGGATTTAAGAATCCTAAAGTCCTATATAAACGTAATAAGAAAGAAGTTTTTTCTTCACACCGTAGCTCCCCAATGGTATCTGTGTTACACAGTTTGCTGGTTCTTCTAAAATTAATGTAGGGAGGGATATGGCCCCACCTACCAAGGAACAAAAATGATGAAAACGTGATCATTTAGGATGAGAGGAGTGCGAAAAACAGAATTTTGAGGAAACATTTAAGTCATGAGCAGAGAAGGAAGAATAAGCAAAAGAGAAAGAAAGATAAGAGAGAGAAAAAACCCAGGAGAAATCAGTGACACACAAGCCAATTAACAATGTCTAATGTAGCAGAATGTCAATATTAGTAACACACATTTACTTTACAGTTTACAAAGTGTTTTTCATTTATACTGAAGTCAAAGATTTTCACATTTAACCTCCACAAGTAGAATAAGAACCCCCAAAAAGCCATTAAATTTAGCAACTACAGGGACTCTAATGACATTATGAATGGCAAAATCAATAAGATAATAGGAATGGAAAACAGATCAAGTGAGCTGAGGGAGGCTTAAGAAGTAAAGAAACAGGGGTGCCTGGGTGGCTCAGTTGTTAAGCGTCTGCCTTCAGCTCAGGTCATGATCCCAGGGTCCTGGGATCGAGCCCCGCATTGGGCTCCGTGCTCAGTGGGAAGCCTGCTTCTCCCTCTCCCGTTCCCTCTGCTTGTGTTCCTTTTCTCACTGTGTCTCTCTCTTTAAAAAAAAAAAAAAAAAAAAAATCTTAAAAAAAAAAGAAGTAAAGAAACAGGGTGCTAACTCAAGTCATCAAAGAGTTCCTATTTCCTAGACATTCACTTATAAATATATTTTAATATATTTATATATAATATAATATATAAATATATATTAAAAAGGGGATCCCTAGAAAGTGAGTACATGAACCTTCACTGGAAAGTTAAAAATGAGTTTTCTGTCTTATTAAGTCCTAATGAATTTGTTTCAAAAACATTCAGAGACTATCACATCCCTAAGAAAGAGCCAAAGCAAAAAATTCTGCAGTTGCTTGCATATAATAGCATTCATGGGACTGTGTTACCAGTATCCAAAAGCATATTTTCCAGCAACTTAAAAAAAGTGTCAAAAACTCTAACCAAAGGTTAGCTACTATGGAAATTAAAAAATCACATAATTATTATATAGTAAATATAATAGTAAAATAATAGCTATAATTTATTTCTTTTTATGGGCCAGGCATTATGTTTAATATTTTATATACATTAACTCATTCAGTCTTCCAGCTCGGGGGGTCAATGGTCTTGGGCTGGCTACAGAAGGTAGAAAACAGGGAACCAAGTAGGACTCTTAGATTTTCTTTTTGAGCCACTAGATACATCTTGGTGCTGATACAGAGATGGGGACAACAAGGGGAAAATCAGACTCTGGCAGGAAAATTAAGAGTTCAATGATGGTCTTATTAAATTTGAGATGTTTCTTAGAAGTGGTGGGTAGGTGGACACTGAGGAGAAAGGTCAGGGCTAGAGATACAAATTTGTGAATTACCTATATCTAGAATGTATTTAAAACCATGGCACTTAGGGGCACCTGGGTGGCTCAGTCATTTGGGTGTCTGACTCTTGGTTTTGGCTCAGGTCATGATCTCATGGGTTGTGGGATCGAGCCCTTCACTGGCCTATGCTCAGTGGGGAGTCTGCTTGAAGATTCTCTCCCTCTGCCCCTCCCCCCCCACTCTCACTGTCTCTCAAATAAATAAATAAATCTCAAAAAAAAAAAAAACCCCACCCATGTGCCTGAATATGATCACTTAGGTAGAGAATGTAGACAGGGCAGTGGGTACTATGGAGTACTCAATATTCAAAAGGATTGAAGAAAGGCAGAAGAGTCCTGCAAAATAGACTGAGAGAAAGCAGCCAGGAATATAGGAAGAAAAACAGGAAGATGGGGTTATAGAAGCCAAGAGAATAAGTTTCAAGAAGGGCATAGTCAATTTTATTGAAAATTACTAAGAGATCAAATAAGATAACAACAGAGAAGTAACCACTGTATTTAACAATACTGAAGTCACTGGTGATTTTGACAACAACTACAATAAAGTGGCAGAAATGAGCAATGGAAGCTCATTTATAGTGGGCTCAAGATAGAATGGAGGTGAGCAAAGGGAAAAGGATGACTACAGACAAGTTTTTCAAGAAATATTGCTTTGACTTCTGTACAGCGAAGGAAACAATCAACAAAAAAGGCAACCTATAGAATGGGAGAAGGTATTTGCAAATGACGTATCTGATAAAGGATTAGTATCCAAAATATATAAAGAACAAAGTTATAAAACTCAACACCCAAAAACTGAATAATCCAGTGAAAAAATGGGCAGAAGACGTGAACAGACATCTTCCAAAGCAGACATACAGAAGGCCAACAGACACATGATAAGATGTCCCACATCACTCATCATCAGGGAAATGCAAATCAAAACTATAATGAGATATCACCTAACACCTGTCAGAATAGCTTAAATCAAAAACGCAAGAAACAAGAGACGTTGGTAAGGATGCAGAGAAAGGAAAACCCTCTTACACTGTTGGTAGGAATGCAAACTGTTGTAGCCACTGTGGAAAACAGTACGGAGGTTCCTCAAAAAGTTAAAAATAGAACTACCCTATGATCCAGCAATTGCGCTACTAGGTATTTACCCAAAGAATACAAGAATACTAATTCAATGGGATACATGCACCCCGATGTTTACAGCAGCATTATCAACAATAGCCAATCTATGGAGAGAGCCCAAATGTCCACTGACTGATAAATGGATAAAGAATATGTGGTATGTATATACAATGGAATATTATTCAGCCACAAAAAAAGAATAAAATCTTGCCATTCACAATGACATGGATGGAGCTAGAGAGTGTAATGCTTAGTGAAATAAGTCAAGAAAGACAAATACCATGTAAGTTTACTCAGATGTGGAATTTAAGAAACAAAACAAGCAAGGGGAGAAAAAGAGAGAGGCAAACCAAGTAACAGACTTTTAACTACAGAGAACAAACTGATGGTTACCAGAATGGAGGTGGGTAGCGGGGTGGGTTAAATAGGTGATGGGGATTAAGGAGTGCACTTGTGATAAGTGCCAAGTGCTATATGGAAGTGCTGAATCACTATATTATACATCTGAAACTAATATTACACTGTATGTTAACCAACTGGAATTTAAATAAAAAACTAAAAAAAAAGAAATATTGCTTTGAAGGAAAGAACAGAAATGTGGTAATAATTGGAGGAGGATGGGAACATCAAAGACACTTTTTTTTTTAGATTGAAGGTATTAGAGCATTTTTGTATGCTGATCGAATTGGTCCAGTAGAGAGGGAGAAACTAATAATGCCAGAGAAAGGAGATAATTGCAGAAGCAAAATTCTTGAGAAAAGGCGATGGCACAGGACCCAGAGCAAATATGTAAGAATTGCCCTTTTATAGGAGCAGAGATACTTCATAGATTTTAACAGAATATAAAGCAAAGCATATGTGTACAGATATGGGGAGATGGGAAAACTTCATGTCTGACTGCATCTATCTTCTCTGGTTCAGGATCTGCATGTAGTGAGTCCACTCTTCTAAATTCCTAGAAACCCTGCCTAGGCCCTCCCAAGTGAGCAGGCCTTGTGAACAATAAGGAACCCTCATAGTAGTAAGGGGAAGCATGCATGCACCATAGTCTAGTGTCTGACCCAATAAGGCTTCTCTTAGTGCACTGGTTCTCAAATTGTGGTCTCTGGAACAGCATTCCTTAGAAATTTGTTAGAAATACAAATTATCAGGCCCTACTCCAACCTACTGAATTAGAAACTCTGGGGACAGGGCCCAGCAACCTGTTAAATAAGTACTCTCGGTAATTTTGAGAAGTTTGAGAACCACCGTCTTTGCAGAATCCTGAGGATTTTTTAGAAGACTGAAATAGCAATTTCTTAGATACGAAAATGTCAGAAGCAAGAGCTTTTCATAATGAACCTAAGTATATGACAAATGCATTAAAAGCACTGGGAGCCAGCTGTGTTAACTTCTTCTCACCTACCTTTGCCTCAAAGGCCAAGCCCAAGTCCATGGCATAATCCCATGAGTATGAGAGAAATTACTTCATGAGATTCAGGCCTCAGATGAAACTGATTCACTGAGGAAGGCTGATTTTAAATTTAAAAACATGCACTTTAGAGAAAAATAAGTACATAACAAGATAGAATTGAGGGAGATGTTGCAGAGGGATGCTTGATTTGGGGTCAAACATACTGCTGTTTCATGGGAAGAACCACCATGTGTGATCTTGAATAAAATACTTAACTCTTCTGAGCTCAGTTTTCTCATCTAAAAATATGAAGGTGCCAAAATCTTACCTTGGAAGGGAGTCCGTGACTGCAATCCCTTCTGAGTAAAGAGTCTAGTAGTAGTCCCCAAGTTGCCATGTGTTGTATCGTGTGACCCTGGTCACAACAGTTTGGACCAGTAGCTTTAGACCAATAGTGCAACATTCCTATACTTCAGAAACTGTGACCATGTCATGGCAGAGACAGTTTTCTATAATTTTATCCTGTATCCAGAAGTAACCAGAGCTATCTCTGTTTCTTTGCAGTAAACACACAATTACCTTATAGGGTTGTTATGAGAATTAAGTGAAAAAATGTCAGTATAATCTGTAACACAGAGACTGGCACATAACACTCAAAAATGTAGCTATTCATTACTAATGAGAGCTCCAAAGCCATTAGTGCCACAGGTGAGATCAAAAAACCTCGGCACCCAAAACAAAACCCCAAAGTAAATGAGCATAGTTGCAGAGTTATGAAGCCTCACTATGCAAGGCTTTTAGCTCTGAGGCTATGAAATATATGCTCCAGGAGCTTCAGCCCAGAAGAACTCACTGAACTCCTAACCTGCAGCTTTCTCTTGTATTACTTTGTATGAGTGGGAAGTTTGTTGTTGCTTTCTGGCATGGAGGAACTACGGAGGAGCTATATATTAGAACTTTTAGAGTATGTTACACAGAACTTTTCCAGTATAACTAAAAGTGGGGCCATGATTGGATTCAGGGTATGGAAGATTCTGAAAACAGGGAGAGGAGTTGAGTATTAGCACTGCAAAACTGGCCTTGGAGTAGTGGAATGATACAGAGAAATGATGACCAAAGAAGATGGCCTTGATGAGGAGAATCTAGAACAGAGAGGCCATTCAGGAGGCCACAGGTCTAATTTAATCTAAAAGTTCTCAATGCCCTCAACCAAACCAGTGGTGATGGGAAATTAAAAAGTGTGAATGGACACTGAATTGCATTTTGAAGGTCAAGGCATCAAATGAAGTTGGTGACTGAATGTTGGGAATGAAAGAAAAATGAGTGCTTGACAGTCAGTTTCGTAGAGTGAGGAATGGTGGTGCCACTGCCAGAGTTAGGGGAAACTTTTTTGGTTGAAGGCCCGAATTCATTTTTGGATTTCTCAAGCTTGAGGTGATCAGGGGATTTTTCAGTGGAAATGGTCATAGGGCAGTGCTGATAAGTGGAAAGAAGATGAGGCTGAGATCAACAGAGAGGTAAGCTCTCAAGCCATGACCTTAAAAAAAAAAAAAAGTTCTCAGGGGTGTACAGAGGAAGAACAGAAGTCCAAGGCTCAAGTCTTGGAAACTGCCCTATGTCTAAGAGGTGTGTCTAGTAGTAATATAAAAGAGCAAACCCAGGGAAAGCAAGAAAAGTAAGGTTGATAAGTGTCTGGAGAGCCAGGCTAGTGCCAGGCAACAGAAGCCAAGGGAAGACATTTTCCCTCAGCAAAGCCTTCTATGTGGTAACATCTGGAACAGAATACTGATGTCAATAGCAAAGCACAATGCTGTGGAAGCAACACAAGTGAGTTCAGAATACTCTGGGTGGCCTGTGTAGAGCCCATATTTTCTACAGCTAGGCTAAAGTTCATTTAGCAAGACCCATGTAATGACTGATGGCAAGTGTTCACTAACACTGTTGCAGGGGGCAAACTGGTAGGACAGACATAGCACTTCTCTGAGATTATGGGGACTTACCTAACTCATCCCAGAGTTGCCTGCACTTATCTGTCATGCTTGTTCCCTGCTGCCTCCAGAGTGTGAGTCGTGGGTCAGCCATAAACTGCTCAGTTATCAGCGTCAGCATCCTGGCTCCATTGGAATCCCTCATCCGCAGCATCTCTCGAACCTGACACATAAGGAGGGGCCGGGGGTTGGTGACTGCACATCATAAAAAAGCAGGAGGAGAAGGAAGGGGAGGAGAAGATGAAGTATCTAAGCGTAACACACCCAAAGAGCCAAAAAGAGGGCTTCTTGTTCTACAAGCAAGTTCTCTGCATATATCAAGAAAGCCTGCTGTACACAGTGAGATACCACTTCACATCCACTAGGATAGCTAGAATCAAAAAGTCAGATAACAACAAGTGCTGGTGAGGATATAGAGTAATCAGACCCCTGACACTGTTGGTGGGAATGTTAAATGATGCAACTGCTTTAGAAATCAGTATAGCAGCTCCTCAGATGATTAAATGTAGAATTATATGACCTATCAATTCCAATCCTAGAGAGAAATGAAAACACATGTCCACACAGAAACTTGTATGAGAATGTTTATAAAAGCATTATTTCTAATAGCCAAAAGGTGGAAATAATCCAAATATCCACTAACAGAGAATGGATAAACAAAAGTGGTATATCCATACAATGGAATATTATTCAATCATAAAAAGTAATTAAGTATGGATACATGTCACAACATGGATGATCCTTGAAAATATTATGTTAAGTGAAAGAAGCCAGTCACAAAAGACTATCTACTATATCATTCCACTCTTAGGAAAGCCCAGAATAGGGAAATCTATAGAGACAGAAAGTAGCTTAGTGGTTGCTTAGGGCTGGGGGAGGGGGAGTGAGGGATAGGGGAAGTGACAGGTAAAGGGTATGGGGCTTCTTTTTAGGGTGATGAAAATGTTCTAAAGTTGACTATGGTAACGGATACACATATCTGTGAAAAATTAAAAACCACTGAATTGCAAACTTTAAATGGGTGAATCATCTGTCACTAAAGGTGTTAAGAAAAAAAGAAAGAAAATCTGCTGTGAGAGCCCAGAGTTCTAAAATACTACATCTCTTCAAGGCCTCTTTTGGCAGCCTTGGGTTCAAAGCAGAGGGATGGGGCCTTCCTTACTAAAACCCCCAGCAAAGCTAATTTATTTAGAGTGGAGCAGAACGAAGAGGACTACCAGGGTGAGGTAGTAGGGGTCCCTGGTTGCCACCTGCTCTGGATCAGGTCTGCTCTGATCAGCCCTCCCATTAGTTTTCAAGTATTTAGTATGGATAGGTCAAGTGAGCTAGCTACAACGCATGAAGCCAGAAGTGTTGTGAGCCCAGTTTACTTAAAGAAAAAAAAATACCTCTCATATCTTACCTTGGCAAACATTGAATTGAGTTGCTTCCCAGAGCCATAGTAACCACCCTGGGAGAGAAAGAGCTTCACTTGTTCTTTCACTTGTTCTTCATCCAAATGCCAACAGTTCTCATCATCAATGCTGGCCCCAGCTGTGGGGTCAGGGGCACCTACGAGGAATGGGAATGGTGAAATGAATCCCCTGAATTCATATGCTACACATTTGGCAGGAGGGATACTCAGTGAGTATATTAAAAAATGGATGGTTTATTCTGCCTTATTCCGGGCTTTGTCAACTGTGTGGTCCTAAATAAATGTAAGAGGGCTAATGCTAGTTTCATACTCACTTATGTCTCAGTCTTATCCCCTTCTAAGGTTTACAAACACCATTCTAGGCAGAAAAAACTCCCAGAAGGAACTAGAAACACTGACTCAGACTTGAGAGTTTTAGTTGGAAATCACTGAACTTACTGTACTTGAACGAATCAAACACGAAAATAGTGATGTATTTTTTTTCCTAGGAGGGTGACATTTATTTTTTTTTCCTTCTTTTTGCCTTCCTATGAAGTTCAAATAAACCTTAAAGTACAGATTTAAAAACTGTTTTTAAAGTTCATTATGCAATTGTAGCTTCTGAATGGAGTTAACACTTCTAAATCTCTAGAAACTTGTCCCTTAAAGCAAAGGCAGAGTTGCATACAAGGTGAAAAATTTTATAAATTTATACTCAAAATATCTTTCATATCTGGACTCATCGCACCACCTTCAAACAGTTTTGGTTATTTACACATCCCTCTTCCCTCATGCCCTGTTAGCTGCTTGCTCACAGCTGAATTACCCACAGCATAGTGCTGGTAATGTGACAGGCACCTAGGGAATATTTATGGAATGAAAACTGAATCTTCTCTCACTTTCTCAAAGACAGAGTCCTGTGTTAGGTTTTTAGAAACCTGCCTCCAAGTGATAAAAGGCTATAAAGTCAAATGCTCTACAGGTGTGGTCATGCAATAGATTATAAATTCATGTCATGTTTAATCAATCTACTTTTTCTCTTGTCTTCCCGTATCAAAGTCCTGTTTAAATGAAATCCAGGTCTACCCAGAAAAGCTGTTCTTTTGCTAAGCTTTTTTAGTGCATCTTATTGTCCATAAAATCAAAACGGTTCACACATTCAGTTATTCTACAAGTACTAATTAATACATATGACTGTCCAGTTTATGGTTACTATATGCTACTTTTCTTCGAATGTATTATTCTAGATCCAGCTCTTTTTTTTTTTAAGATTTTATTTATTTATTTGACAGAGAGAGACGGCAAGAGAGGGAACACAAGCTGGGGGAGTGGGAGAGGGAGGAGCAGGCTTCCCGCTGCGCAGGGAGCCCGATGCGGGGCTCGACCCCAGGACCCTGGGATCATGACCCGAGCCGAAGGCAGACATTTAACGACTAAGCCACCCAGGCGCCACTAGACACAGTTTTTTTGTTGTTGTTGTTTAAGAAAAGTTTTACTAATGTGTTCTTATTTCAGCAAAGTTATTGCAACAGGTTTAAAAGGCAGACAGACACACTATTACAGGCTCTAAAGTAACAAAGGAATTTTATACAATTAAAATATTACACAGACCAATGAGATTTACTGAATAACAGATCCATAAAAGAAACTAAATCTGAAAGATTAAATCCAGTATTAGCACCTACAGTATCTCTGAAAGTAAAACTTTTAACAGTTTCATTTTTTCCTAATGTATTTCTGAACTTTCTCCCAAAAATAGTGCTCTCAAACCCCAAAGATGAAGGAAGGGCATAAGAAACCCAGATACTAAGAACATACAGCCAAAAGAACTAGAAACACTGACTCAGCCTTGAAAGTTTTAGTTGGAAATCATTGAACTTACTGTACTTGAACCAATCATAAGACTTCTGTGCACTGAATACTGTATATGAGGAAAGTCTATGAATTATAAGATTTGCCAGTAGGGTCAGTCAAAAATTAGCAATATACAGTATTATTCCTATCAAATTTTTTTCTCATAAGTTATATTTATAACAAAACTATAATTAAAATATTTATTATACTTGCTTATTACACATTCAGGGACACAGCAGGGACATTTATGTGTTTGATGGTTTAGCATCCACTTTATTATGCTTACTTATTTTTGTAAGGAACACGCAACACATACTACATCTTCCCAACATTCAAGGTAATGAAATAATAACAAAATTCTCCAAAGAAAAATAACTGGAAATTGCATTAAATACTGCTTTAATTAGGAATAATTGCTATCATAAAACAAATAACATTATACATTATTTTTCCAATGAGTTTCAGTTTGAGAAACTGAACAGAAACAGATTTTTAAGATTTTAGTCATGGCAAAACTGGTAGTTCTTCAAAATCTGGGAGATGCATTAGCAAAACCACAGACACAGCCTACCTTTCACCAAAATCCTGGAGAAAAGCATTTTATGAATTTGGGGGAGATAAGACTGAACACAGGCTGAGATATCACTTGGAAGTCGAGAGCCACCTGGGAAGCTGGCCCAAGGAATGAAGGGAACCACTGGTCCTGGTGGCAGATAAGAAAGAAACTTTGTGTTGGGCTAACCAATGGCCTATTTTATTAATGGCTTTGAATAAAAAAAGTGAAATGCGTCATTGTGTTTTCTCAGAAACTAATCAAAAGATTACAGAGCCCTACACAATTTGGAGAAACAAAGTGGATGCTGAGCAACTAGAGGTCACTCCAGGTGTGGAAGTTTAGAAAGTCTTTGAAGTAAATGGCACCGTGGCTCTGGCAGCAGATACAAAGGAATGATGCTCTGGAGAGGAGGTAGGGGACACTCTGATCGGCCAGTGGATAGATGAGGGTCCCAGCTGGAGGTGGGATCTTTAATTCTATGGTTTATCTTCCACTACTCATGCCTCTGTCTTCATAAATAGTGATTTCAATAACTCGGAGTCCTCTCTCAATGGGATCTGTCAGGAGGCGGCCTTGGGGAGCATATATCTTCTCATTCTGCTCTTGAATGTATTTGGACACTTCCTTCAGAACCTTCTCATAATGAGTTTCCGTGCGTAAGAAGATGATGTATGCTGTTAAACAAGCCAAACAGCCTTCAAGATAGGATTGGCCCCCAAGCTTCTCTGCTTCTGCATAAAGGTTATTTAGAGTTCGAACTGTTTCTTCAAACTGCTGTCTATCAATCCAGTTCTCCAGCTCCATGGGGAACTTGGTCTGGAACTGGCACCGTGTGCCACTGCTGTAGTCTCGCTGAATGAATACCTTCCCAGACACCGGCGCCTGCTGCGGCCTCATGGCGAGGACAGGACGCGCGCGCCACCTCCTCTGCCCTCCAGCTGCGGTTGCACCGCCCCGACACAGTTTTGATTATATCACTTCCCCACTCAGAAGTCTTCAGTGATGCACCATTTTCATTATATTAAGTCCAAATGCCTTAGCTTGGCATTCAAGGCTTTCCAGGCTCAGGCCTTATCTTTCATTTCTGGCTTTGTCTACCTTATATTTATACTATGTTTCAGCTAGAAACTTAGTGTTCTCAGAAATCAACCACATTTCCTTATGACTTTACTTCTGCTTTTTCCTTTATTTCTCTCCCTCTCCTGCAACTCGTTCTTCGGCCAAACAAATGATACTTCTTATTGTCAGTATTGCCTCAGCTCTAGAGTCAGGGCTGCAATGAGCAATGGAAACCATAAAATAAGCATACAGAAAAGCCGACACTGGTATGCTTCATGTACTGCTTAGTTCACTTGGCAGGGGAGGCTCTTTTACCCCCTCACTAAATTAGCCATATAACCCATTGCCACCTGTCAAAAGTGTGTCCATTCTATGCTCAAATACATATAAAAGGAGTAATACTCTTAGCACTTTATTATTACTTTTCTTAAAGATCTGTTGCATTTTGTTCTACATCAGAATTGTGCATTTCTCATACATTCCCAAAACTGAAATTTTTAAAGAGTAAGTGTTCAGTTTTGTACCTCACAGTGCCTTGCTCATTACAGCACTGAGTTAATATTTATAGAATAAACAAATACATGTCTCACTGACCATCCAGATTTAAGCTCCAGGTGGGCAAATAATATATCCTGTACTTCTTTTGTATCCCTAAAGTGCAAAGCAGAACAAATATACTCCTTATCCTTAAATATTTGTTAGTAAGAGCCATATTTTTAGTGCTTCCTACACGCCAAAGTCTAAGCACTTTTTATACCTATCCTCACTACAACATACTCTCCTTGAGGGTATAACCCGTTTTGTTTGCTGGTTTATTTGCAACATATAGAACAGTACTTGGCACACAATAGGTGCTCAATGATTATTTGGTAAGTAAATTCCAATGAACTCTTATAACTCTATAAGGTAGTATTATTATTCTAATTTTAAAAGGAAAAACTAAAGCTTATACAGGTAAGTGATATAACAGATGGAAAGTATATGAACCAGTATCTATATGCTGGTCTCTCTTCAAAGTCTGTTTTTCACTACAACACTAAACTTCAGCCTCTAGCCTCACAGGCCTGAGCATGGAGAGCCACAAGCTGGTTTCAGGCCCCTGAACATAAAGCTGGATGGTATGTATGAAGATAGTCAAATCCTTTCTTGGCCTATTCCACTATACAGAATATAGGATTAGTCAGAATAAGGCATTTTCCCCTTAGTGAGGATGATAAGAGTTCTCACCAGTACAGTGATTCTCAAATATTAATATACAGGATAATCACCAGGGGTTCATATTAAAAATGCAGATTATAGAGTCTCACCTCTAATGATTCTAGTTTTCAGTAGCTCTATAAAGACAGAACTGAGATAAAATGAGATATACTAGGCATAAACCAAGGACTGGGCCTTTGAGTACCTTGCTGCCAAGGATGGGGATGAGGGAAGAACAGAAATGGTGCTCCAAAAACAAGCAGAGATGATTTGAATACAAATTCTGACTCTTGGGTGGTTTAATTAGGATAAGAAAAAGCAGGAACAGGACCCAATATCCCGGGGGAGGTGGCCCTAATTAACTGGCTGGAAGTGTGGAGTGATAACTCCTTATAAAAGTTCAAAGGCGTATGGAGAAAACTGGAGAATCTTTTAGGCCCAGGTGGTGGTAGTGGCAGCAGCTCTGGAAGAAATAAGGCACAGTTTATAAATACGCAGTGTACAGACTATAGAAAACTGCTAGGATAGGGCTCGGTCGGATAAGGCAAAGCCTCAAGAGTTACTAACAGTAAAATTTCAACTAGAACTTCAGAAGGATTTGTTTATTTGATAGGAAAAAAAGGAAAGTCAACTATGTAAATGTTTGCTATCTACAATGAACCCAGGAGATGAGAAAGAGAGCTACCAAAATGGATGGTTGCAGCAAAAAAGGGAGTGAGTCAATATTTGAGGCATCCAGGTAACACTACTATAAGGAGTTGGTGTGACTGTTGAAGGAATTAAAGTCATCTAGGAGAGCATGAATTGGCAAGAGGCCCCAAGGAGGATTTTCTAAGACATTTTCCTTTACTCAACCAATATTAATTGAGAGCCTACTATGTGTCAGGACCTGTGCCAAATACTGGATGTATGGTGGTAAACAAAGCAGATATAGTTCTTACCCTTGTGGAGCTGATAGACTAGTTGGGGAAAGGGACGTTAAACAAATAAATACACATGTACATATTTGTGTGGGAAGAAAGGTCAAAGTTTTCCCTGAGAAGGTGGCATTTAAGTGAACACCGAGGAATGAATTAGGAGTTAGCCTAGCAAAGAGTGGAGGAAATACTGTATTTTTTGCTCAAAGAAGCATAAAGTCATAAACTATTGTGGTGATTGAGTATAGTCATAATAAGGGGGAGAGGATAGGAAGAGTATTTCAAGAAGAGGGAAAATCACACGAAAATGTAAGCAAATGCCACATGATTCAAGGCTTTATAGGCCATATGAAACCTGGACTTGATCCATGACAAAATCTGTAGCTATAGAAAAGTTAGTCTGGATAGCTATGTGGAGAATGGAATAGAAGGGAGCAATAGTGGAAAAGGAATCTAGGTGGGAGATTATGGTAGTTTGATTTAGGGTGATGGTAGTATCAATAGAGAGAAATGGAAAATGATGAAATATACTTTGGAGGTAAAATTAACAGGTCTTGCAATGAAATGTGTATGGATTATAAATGAAAAGTATTAGGGATGACTGTAAGATTTCTATCATGATCCAATGGCTAAATGGTGGTGCTATTTATTGAGCAAGTTTGGGGAGGAAGGTAAATTCACATTTGGATATGTTGATCTGGGGATGTCTCTGTGATATGGAATAGTCAGTTGGATATAGGAGAAGTAATCTGTGAGTTATAGTACATAGATGACGCTTCAAGTCAAGGATGTAGCTGAGATTGCCTATAGAGATCAGAATAAGAAGAGGAGAAAATTTAAGATTAATCTGTAAGAAATGTCAAGATTAAAGGTCAGATAGTAGAGGAGGGTAGAGCATGTAGGAATGAATGAACAAGAACACAGATAATTTTAATTAGATAAACTAGGTCTGTAGTTCACAACCAGCCTCTCCAGCTGTCCACTCCCAGGCAAAATCTTTTTAAAAAATCCTTTGGTTAAAAAAAAAAGATAACAATGTTTCTATATACGTTCATGTTAGTCTTTTCATAAAAAGAGGTGAATATGACACTAATTACCCTCAGTAGTGGTAAAGTGGACCCCCTCAGTGTAAATGACACTTTAATGTTACAGTGTAAAATTTTCCACAGGATTGTAAAAGAAATGGTAACAAGTGAAGATAAAATAGAAAGGATGTCTTTTATAAATAATTATGAAACAAACCATCATGTGGCTTGAGGCTCCAAGTTAGCATTGAGGCTGTAACAATGAGCCCTGTCCTGAGGGAACTATTAAGTCTATGGAATCAATTTTTCTTTCATTATTAAACATTCTTTTTTAAATTATAAAAATAATACATGCTGATTATATAAAATACACTAAAGCATAAAGAAAATAAAATCCACCTATAATGCTACCAGCCATAGATTACTATTGTTAATATTATGGTGTATTTCCTTCCAGTCCCTGTGTACACATGTACGTATATACACATATACACATTGCTTTTAAAATTAAATTAATATTTTAAAACTGAAATATAAATTATGAAGAGTATACAAATCTTGCATATACAGCTTGATGAATTATCACATAGTAATTTTAACAGTGTAAGTATCACCAAAGTCAAGAAATATAATACTACCAGCATCCCATAAGCCCCTTCACAAACACTATCTCCTTTCCTCTTCCCCCATATTAATCACTATCCTAACTTATAACACCAGACACTTGTGTTTGAACTTTACATAAGTAGAATCATACAAGAGTTACTTCTTTTGTGTCTGGCTCCATTCACTCAACATCATGTTTGTAAGATTCACCCATATTTTGGGGTTTAGCAACAGTACTTAATTTATTTTCATTGATGTATAGTATTCCATTATATGAATGTATCTATTTATTTAGTCACTCTACTGTTGATGGACATTTGGATTGTTTATATTTCAGCTGTTGCACATTATGCTTCTCATTTCCACTGAGTAGACATCTAAAAGAATTTCTGGGTCACACGGTATGCATATGCTCAACTTTAGTTAGACGATGCTAAACAGTTTTTCAAAGTGACTGCCACAATTTGTAGCTGCAATATATTAGTTCCCACATGCAATATATTAGTTCCAGTTGCTCAATATCCTCACCAGTAGTTGCTACTGATAGTTTTAAAAACTTAGCCATTCTGGTGGGTATATAATGGTATCTCATTCTGGTTTTAATTTGTATTTCCCTGATTACTACTTAAAGTACCTTTTAATGTGTTTATTAACCATTTGGATATCCTTTTTGTCAAGTGCCTTTCTGTGTCTCTTGTCCATTTTACTATTTGTAGGGGTTATTTATTGTATTAGGATATAAACTCTTTGTCAGTTATATATACTGTAAATACCTTCTCCCCTACTTGCCTTTTTAGTCTCTTAGGTGCCTTTTGATAAAAAGAAGTTTAAAATTTTAATGTAGTCCCATTTTCAAATCTTTTCCTACTTAAGAAAATTTTTCTTACCTCAAGGACATGAAGATATTTTCTCATGTTATCTCATATATTTTATTGTTTTACTTTTCACATTTATATCTGCAATCCATCTATTACTGATTTTTTTTGTATGGCATGAGATAGGAATGGAGTTTTGCTTTTCCCCAACCCCCTACATGAATATCTAATTGATCCAGCTCCATTTATTTATTCTTTTTCCACTGCTGGGCATTAAGTGGAATCCTTTCACTTTGGGAACCACATGCTTTTGTTCTAGAAAATTTTCTTATTATATTCAATTATTTCATTGACAAATTCCTTACCTCTGTTTTCTATTTCTGAAACCCCTATTATTCAAACATTGGAATTCCTAGGACTGTTCTCTTAATTTTTGACAAGTTTTTTTCTCCTATTTTTCATCTGTCTTCTTGCTCTACTCTATAGGAACTTTCCTTACCCTTATTTTCCATCACGTAGTTTTAAAAAAATTTGCCATTATATTTGTAATTTCATTAGTTCTTCCTGTTGTGTGAATTTGTTTTTACAGTATCCGGTTCTTATTTCATGGTTGTAATATTTTTTTAATCTAATGATAATGTTATTAATAATTTCTCAAGGTTTTCTTCTCTCTGCATAGTTCCTATTTCCCCCAAATTGCCTTTCTACGTTTGTTAACTTTGGTCTGTATCTTCCACAATATTCAACGTTGTTGACTCTTCACTTCTTGAAACAACTCAGTTGTTCACTCAGTTCTATACTGACTTTGATAATTGCTAGCTATCTTTTTCTCATTTCTCGTTCTACTTTGCTCATTCCTACAATGGCTCCCGTTTTCATCACTTGTATATGCATAGCTGTATTCATTCAGTAAACCCTTATTAATTTCCAGGTACCATGCTAGGTGACAGAGACTCAGAAATTAGCAAAACATGGTTCCTGACCCTACTTCTCAAATTATCTTACGTTTCTCAAGGTATCCATTATCTCTTCATTGGTAAGCAGCAACTGAATCCCTTGACCAGGATGCTATACCAGAGGATTTCAGGGTATGTAGTTACCAAATCAAATCACAGAGCATGGAGCAGTGATAGATGTAGAAAAACAGTCTACCAAAGGGGACAAGGCAAAATCTAGGTTTTACTTCCTAGGTTAAAACCACAGAAGAGAAAAAAAGGGGTTTCAAAGAAGTGAGGAGCACAGCAATGCCTGGATCCATTCTTGGGCTTAAAAGCAGGCAGTTACCAGTTTTAGAAATCTTATTCCTGGTTTTAAGTCTGTTTTGGTGAGGAAGAAGGTTTGGGAAAGGGAATAAGGAAGACGGCCTAAGTGTTTAAAGATTTAGCAGGGAAAAGAAACATGACTTCAAGTATCTCTATGCTAATAACTCCAAAATTCCGACTTTTGTCCTCAGTTCCAGATCCATATATCCAATATCCATCAGAAAAATTTTCCTAAATGTTCTATAAGCACCTCCAACTTATACTGAATTCATCTTCCTCCTAAATTCATTCCTCTTCTTACGTTCCCTCAGTGATCAAATTCATCAATACCATCCTAGCTAGACATTCTAGAATTCAGTTTTCTCCCATCTTTCTCTTCTTCCTTTTCTTTACTCCCCACACATCCTATACACCTGGATGTTGAATACAGTCCATGTTACCTCTAAGATATCTCCATCCTCTGTCCCCCTTTTCTCAGTATCATTGCTGATATCAACATTGATTATTAGAAATAGATCAGGAAAGGCCTTGTGGAATACTAGGGAAGCTGGGTGTAGAAAGCTAATATTAGTATGGACTAAACACAGGTTCAGAAGTAGCAGATCCTGGGGAAGGTTGAGAATCACATCTCAAGTTCGATGTGGCAACTTAAGCCTAATTTCAGATAAATACATAATAGGATACTGATATGGGAGGTTCAAAGAAAGATAAAAATTGCTTTAGCACAGTGGTAAAGAGGGAAGGGGGCTGTTTTGGCGACAGCAGTGGTTCGAACAAGACAGGTGTAATACACGTCCTTAACCGAGGTGGTCACTAAAAGAAAAGGCAAGAGAGCTTGGAAATTCTGAGAAAGAGCTAATTCTGAGAAATTTTGAGAAAGAGCTAATGGGAATAAAGCATGAGAATAGATCATAACCTAGCTATTGGGGTACAAAGCAGTACTTCTCTTTGGTGCTACAGACGTTGGGATGAGGCAGAACTCAGGTCTCTAAGAGCTCTAGACTTAAGGAGGCCAGAGAAGTAGAACAGCTTCCCTATGTGGGATAAGAGATATGTGAAGCTACCCTTTTAAGAGTATCACTCAAAGAGCGAGAGCTCAGTTATTATGTAAACACCACAATTTTCTGTATAAAGCAACAGAAGATTATTTCTGCTAGTTAGCAAGAGTTCTTGGAAGCTTGTCTGTTTATCTTTGTTTCTGAGGAGTGGTGAGGTTGTGTGTAGGACTTGATTAGTTCTATTGGACAACTGGGAAAGGCAGACCCTCTGGCACATGGACCACAGTATTATACAGGCCACCCAACCTGGTATCACTGCCTCTTTTATGCTGACACCAAAATTATCTTCTAAAAATAAAGAGGTACTATAGAGAAGCATAAAAACCTTGAGTTCTGAAGTCAGGTGAGCCTGGGTTATAAATAATTTCCTTATTTATAAAATGGAAGCGGTTAAAACACCTACTTCACAGACTAGTTTTGAAAGCTAAACGAATTAATATATACAGAGTCCCTTCAGTGGTGCCTGGAACATAGTAGGATCTAACAAACAAAATGCCTTCTCAAAATTCTTCAGTAGTTTCCTATGATAAAGTCTTTACAACCTGGCTTCATTATAAAAACAAGCATTTGTTTCAAATTTAGCTGTCTTTTCTACTAGATTTTAAGCTACTTGAAGGCAGGAACCATGTCTGTTTTATGCCTTCAACAATCAGCACTATTGCTTGCACAGAGCAGGTACTCAATATATACTTATTGAATGAGTAAGTGAACATAGTATCTTTCTCCATCCATGCAACCCTCCCATTATATATAGCTCATAATCACAATGCTAACAGATGCTCTTTAGAATAACCCTGATGTTATGTGGGATCCTATAATGTTAAGGAAATTCTCATATACATTTAATTTCACTGAATGACACAAATTATTTTAGGCGTTCTCTCACTCCTGAATATTCCAGGCTCCTGGGGACAGGGATTATATGGACAAATAAAGTCCATAAACTAGACCAATATATAACTCTAACATTCTGTCCTTTTTTGCCAAAACTTTTATAAGGTAGACAATTGGACTGCTTTAAGAAACTAAGAGTTAAATAGCTGTTTGGATAGAATGAATTCATTAAGGTTTAAGTGACTACAACTGCAAAAATATTCCAAAAAGATTTTCAACCTCTAAATATGCAATAAAGCACAAGGTAGGTTTTTAGCAACAAAAATGTTGTATAATTACCATTCACTTGGTTGATTTCAGAGTTGGAGGATAGAATTTCATCTGCCAGTTTCTGTGCAGTAGGAAGAACTTCAGTGTGGTGTGCCGTGATTAAATATTGAATAAACTTTTGTAGTTGGTCCCTATTCATCTGGAAAAGGGTTTCTGAGATAGGAAGACGCAATTTGACTTGGTCTGGTTTACGGATCCTGTAGAGTGAGAGTGCTACCACATGAGCACAGTAGAATATGTCTTTGTTCCCACAGCCACATGTCACTGAAGTGATTTTGCATCGATCAAAACTAATTGCAACTTTGTAGGTCACTGCTGGTTCTGAAGTAGTAGCTGCCTCAGTTACTGTGCCACTGAGATGGAAGCCTAAGGAAACAAAGAAAGTGTGTTTAGAGATTCTGTAGTAAGAAACTTGAAGATTTTCATTTTGCATTTCAATTAATTCAGAAACTTTTTGCTGAGTATCTCCTATCTATGTGGTAGGCTCTGCCACAATACAAAGGTCAATGAAGCTCAGGTATAGCTCTTAAGGACAATATCTAGAAAAAGAGTCCTTACCTGGAGTCCACAAACCTCCTGAACTAATTATGAAAACTTTTGTTTGTACATACGTACTTTTGCTGAGAGCAGGAAATGGTTCAAAGCTTTCATTATAGTCTCAAAGGGTTAACAAGGAACCCCAAATAAGTTAAGAAACTCTGAGGTAGATTTTAACCCATTTGGGGGCAAAGACAAGTCTATAAATAACATCAGTACAATCTAGATTAAGGTGAGTGCTATAACTGCAAGAGAAATCAAAAGAATGCCGTGAAAAGGACAGGAGAAAGAACAAGGAGACTATGGACGACATTTCTTCCTCAAAACATAGAATTCCAAAATGGTGGCCATGTGGAATAAGTAAAAGGCAAGAAACCTCATAAAATATGGAAAGTACAGCTTGGTGCAGTGAGATTAGCAGTGTTACACCTCTACTTACTAGCACATAGCACTGATAATTTTGAAATGTAGGGAGAATAATTCAGTCAAACGAAAGTTGAATGAGACCTTAAGTATCAGACTGCTAGGCCTAGGAATATTGACAGAAAAAGGAGAAGAATATAAAATATTTGTAAAGCACCTATCATGTAGCAGAACTGTAATTGGTGCTTTTAATAATTTATCACAACAACATGATGACCATTATTTTTATTTTAAACATTTTTTTCTTTTCAAAATTTTATTTAAATTCTATTTAGTTAACATACAGTGCAATACTGGTTTCAGGAGCAGAATTTACAAACAACACCCAGTGCCCTCCTTAATACCCATCACCCACCTACCTCCCTCCATCAACCCTCACTTTGTTCTCTATCATTAAGTGTCTCTTATGGTTTGTCTCCTTCTCGTTCTCTCTTTTTACCCTCCCCTTCCCATATGCTCATCTGTTTTGTTTCTTAAATTCCACATATGAGATAAATCATATGGTATTTGTCTTTCTCTGACTGACTTATTTCGCTTAGCATAATACACTCTAGCTCCAACACATAGTTGCAATGAAAAGATTTCATTCTTTCTGATAGCTGAGTAATATTCCCTCATATATATATTATACACACACACCTCACATCCTCCTTATCCATTCATCAGCTGTTGGACATGTGGACTCTACACAGTTTGTCTATTGTCGATAATGCTGCTATAAACATTGGGGTGCATGCACCACTTTGAATCTGTATTTTTGTAACCTTTGGATAAATACCTAGTAGTACAATTGCTGAGTGGTGTAGGGTAGTTTTACTTTTAACTTTTTGAGGAACCTCCATACTATTTTCCAGAATGGGTGCACCAGTTTGCATTTCCACCAACAGTGCTAGAGGGTTCCCCTTTCTCCCCATCCTCACCAACACCTGTTGTTTCTTGCATTAATTTGAGCCATTCTGACTGGTGTGAGCTGGTATCTTATTGTGCTTTTCATTTGTATTTCCCTGATGATGAGTGATGTTGAGCACTTTTTCATGTGTCTGTTAGCCATCTGTATGTCATCTTTGGAGAAATGTCTATTCATATCTTTTGCCCATTTCTTAACTGGATTATTTGTTTTTTGGATGTTGAGTTTGATAAGCTCTTTATAGATTTTGGATACTAACCCTTTATCAGATACGTCATTTGCAAATATCTTCTCCTATTCTGTAGGCTGCCTTTTAGTTTTATTGATTGTTTTCTTTGCTATGCAGAAGCTTTTTATTTTGATTTAGTCCCAATAGTTCATTTTTGCTTTTGTTTGTGTTGCCTCCAGAGATGTGTCTAGTAAGAAATTGCTATGGCCGTGGTCAAAGAGGTTGCTGCCTGTGTTCTCCTCTAGGATTTTGATGGTTTCCTGTCTCACATTTGGGTCTTTCATCCATTTTGAATTTATTTCTGTGTATGGTGTAGGAAAGTGGTCCAGTTCCATTCTTCTGCATATTGCTGTCCTGTTTTCTCAACACAATTTGAAGAGACTGTCTTTTTTTTCCCATTGAATATTCTTTCCTACTTTGTTGAAGATTAGTTACCATACAGTTGTGGGCCCATTTCTGGATTTTCTTTTTTGTTCCATTGTTCTAAGTGTCTTGTTTTTGTGCCAGTCTCATACTGTTTTGAGGATTACAGCTTTGTAATATCACCTGAAGTCTAGAATCGTGATGCTTCCAGATTTGCTTTTCTTTTTCAGGATTGCTTAGCTATTCAGGGTCTTTTGTGGTTCCATACGAATTTTAGGATTGTTTGTTCTAGCTCTTTGAAAAATGCTGGTGGTATTTTGATAGCTATTGCATTAAATGTATGATTGCTTTGGGTGGTATACATTTTAACAAAATTTGTTCTTCTAATCCATGAGCATGGAATGTCTTTCCATTTCTTTGTGTCATCTTCAGTTTCTTTCATAAGTGTTCTATAGTTTTCAGAGTACAGTTCTTTCACCTCTTTAGTTAGGTCTATTCCTTGGTATCTTACTATTGTTGGTGCAATTGTAAATAGGATTGTTTTCTCTTTTTTTAAGATTTTATTTATTCATTTTTGAGAGGAGGGGAGAGAGAACAAGTGGGGGGAGGGGGAAAGGGAGAAGTAGACTCCCCACGGAGCAGGGAGCCCGATGTGGCACTTGATCTCAGGACCCCGAGATCATGACCTGAGCTGAAGGCAGACACCTAACCGAATGAGCCACCCAGGCGCCCTAGGATTGTTTTCTTAATTTCTCTTTCTGCTGCTTCCTTATTGGTGTACACAAATGCAACAGATTTCTGTACACTGGTTTTGTATCTACTGAATCTGTTTATCAGTTCCAGAAGTTTTGGCGAGGGAGTCTTTCAGGTTTCCTATATAAAGAGTATCATGTCATCTCCAAATAGTGAATGTTTCACCTCCTCCTTACTGACTTGGATGTCTTTTATTTCTTTTTATTGTCTAATTGCTCTGGCTAGGACTTCCAGTATGATGTTGGATAGAAATGGTGAGAGTGAACATCCCTGTCTTGTTCCTGACCTTAGGGGAAAGGCTCTCAGTTTTCCCCACTGAGGATAATGTTTGCTATGGTTTTCCATATATTGAGCTATTTATTATGTTGAGGTATGTTCCCTCTAAACTAACTTTGTTGAGGGCATTTTCATGAATGGATGTTGTACTTTGTCATATGCTTTTTCTGCATCTATTGAAATGATCATATGTTTCTAGTCTTTCTCTTGTTGATGTGATGTATCATGTTGATTGATTTGTGAATACTGAACCACCCTTGCAACCCTGGAGGAAATCCCACTGGATTGTGGTGAATGACGTTTTTAATGTATTGTTGGATTTGGTTTGCTAGTATTTTGTTGAGGATTTCTGCATCTATGTTCATCAGGGATATTGCCCTGTAGTTCTGTTTTCTAGTGGTGTCTTTACTAGGTTTTGGTATCAGGAGAATGCTGGCCTCACAGAATAAATTTGAAAGCTTTCCTTCCTTTTCTATTTTTCGGAATAGTTTGAGAAGAAAAGGCATTAGCTCTTCTTTAAATGTTTTGTTGTTGTTTAAAAAGATTTCATTTATTTATTTTGAGAGACAGAGAGAGAGAGAGTGTGCGCATGAGTGAGGGGGAGGAAGAAGCAGACTCCCTGCTGAGCGGGAAGCCCGATGTGGGGCTTGATCCCAGGACCTCAGGATCAGGACCTGAGCTGAAGGCAGATGCTTAACTGACTGAGCCACCCAGGCCCCCCCTTAAATATTTGCAAGAACTTGTCTGTGAAGCCATCTGGTTCTGGACTTTGGTTTGTTGGGAGTTTTTGGATTACTGATTCAATTTCTTTGCTTGTAATCAGTCTGTTCAAATTTTCTATTTCTTCCTGTTTCACTTTTGCTAGATTATATGTTTCTGGAATTTATCCATTTCTTCCAGGTTGTCCAATTTGTTGGCATGTAGTTTTTCATAATACTCTCTTATAAGTTTATTTCCATGGTGTTTGTTGTTATTTCTCCTCTCATTTGTGATTTTATTTGGGCCCTTTCTCTTTTTTTCTTGATTAAGTCTGGCTAGAGATTTGTCAATTTTTTTTCAATTTTATTTTATTATGTTATGTTAATCACCATACATCATTAGTTTTTGATGTAGTGTTCCATGATTCATTGTTTGCATATAACACCCAGTGCTCTATTCAATACATGCCCTCTTTAATACCCATCACCAGGCTAACCCATCCCCACCCCCCTCCCCTCTAGAACCCTCAGTTTGTTTCTCAGAGTCCATAGTCTCTCATGGTTCGTCTCCCCCTCTGATTCCCCCCTTCATTTTTCCCTTCCTACTATCTTCTTTTCTTTTTTTTTTAACATATAATGTATTATATGTTTCAGAGGTACAGGTCTGTGATTCAACAGTCTTACACAATTCACAGTGCTCACCATAGCACATACCCTCCCCAATGTCTATCACCCAGCCACCCCATCCCTCCCACCCCACCCCCACTCCAGCAACCCTCAGTTTGTTTCCTGAGATTAAGAATTCCTCTTATCAGTGAGATCATATGATACATGTCTTTCTCTGATTGACTTATTTCGCTTAGCATAATACTCTCTAGTTCCATCCACGTTGTTGCAAATGGCAAGATTTCAGTTTTTTGATGGCTGCATAATATTCCATTGTCTGTATATACCATATCTTCTTTATCCATTCATGTCTTGATGGACATCTTGGCTCTTTCCATAGTTTGGCTATTGTGGACTTGCTGCTGTAAACATTGGGGTGCACGCACCCCTCTGGATAACAATTTTATTTATTTTTTTCAAAGAACCAGCTCCTGGTTTCATTGATCTATTCTATTGTTTTTTAGTTTTTATATCATTTATTTCTGCTCTAATCTTTATTACTTCCTTTCTTTGGCTCGTTTTAGGTTTCATTTGTTGTTCTTTTTTTAGCTCCTTTCAGTGTAAGGTTAGGTTCTTTTTTGAGGTTTTTCTTGCTTCTTAAGGTAGGCCTGTATTGCTATACACTTCCCTCTGAGAACTGCTTTTGCTGCGTCCCAAAGATTTTGAACTGTTTGTTTTCATTTTCATTTGTTTCCATGTACTTTTTAATTGCTTCTTTTATTTCCTGGTTGACCTATTCATTGTTCAGCAGCATGTTATCTGTGGTCTTTCCAGATTTTTTCTTGTGGTTGACTTCTAGTTTCATAGCATTGTGGTCAGAAAAGATGCACAGTATGACTTTGATCCTTTTGACTATGCTGAAGCTTGTTTTGTGGCCTGATATGTCACCTATTGTGGAGGATGTTCCATGTGCACTTGAAAAGAATGTGTATTCTGCTCTTTGGGGCTGGAATGTTCTGAATATTCTGTTAAATCCATCTGGTTCACTGTGTCATTCAAAGCCATTGTTTCTGTGTTGATTTTCTGTTTAGATGATCCGTCCATTGGTGTAAGTGGGGTGTTAAAGTCTACTGCTATGGTATTATTATCGATTAGTTTCTTTATGTTTGTTCCTAACTGTTTTGTGTATTTGGGTGCTCCCATGTTGGGTCCATAAATATTTACAATTGTTATATCTTCTTGCTGGACTATCCCCTTTATTATGATACCATGTTCTTGCCTCTTGTTAACAGTCTTTGCTTTAAAGTCTATTTCATCCAATAGAAGTATTGCCACTCTGGCTTTCTTTTGACATCAATTTGCATGATAGATGTTTCTCCATCTCCTCACTTTCAATTTGCAGCTGTTGTTTGGTCTAACCTGAGCCTCTTGTAGGCAGTGTATAGATGGGTCTTGTTTTTTCATCCATTCTGTCACCCTATGTCTTTTGATTGGAGCATTTCATCCATTTACATTCAAAGTAATTACTGATTGGGGTGCCTGGGTGTCTCAGTAGGTTAAGCGTCCAACTCTTGATCTCAGCTCAGGTCTTGATCTTGGGGTATGAGTTTGGGCCCTCCATTAGGCTTCATGCTAGGCTTGGAGCCTACTTAAAAAAATAAAGTCATTATTGATAGATATGTATTTGTTGCTGTTTTATTATTTGTTTTGTGGTTGTTCTGAAGATTTTCTCTGAGCCTTTCTTGTCTTCCTCTCTTTCATAGTTTGCTGGTTTTCTTCAGTGACATATTTGAATTTCTTTCTCTTTATTCTTTGCATATTTATTAGTGGTTTTTGATAAATCATTACCATACAATTTGTATAACTCCTTCTGCATATAGCAGTCTATACTAAATTGATGGTCATTTAAGTTTGAACCCATTCTTTACTCCTCTCCTCCCCATGTTTTAGGTATATACTTCCTTTTTTTTTGTGAGTTCCTTGACTGCTTCTTTTCACAGAAATATTCGTTTTTACTGCTTTTGTGTTTCCTACCTTCATACTGTCATTTGTGGTCTTTCCTTTCCACTCAAAGCGTTCCCTTTAATACTTCTTGCAGGGCTGGTTTAGAGGTCATGAACTCTTTAGTTTTTGTTTGGGAAACTCTTTATCTCTCCTTCTATTCTGAATGACAGCCTTGCTGGATAGGGTATTCTTGGTTGCAAGTTCTTCCCATTCAGCACTTTGAATACATCAAGCCACTTCTTTCTGTTTGGAAAGTTTGTGTGTGTGTTTTTTTTTTAAGATTTTATTTATTTATTTGACAGAGAGCACAAATAGGCAGAGTGGCAGGCAGAGGGAGAGGGAGAAGCAGGCTCTCTGCCGAGCAGGGAGCCAGACATGGGGCTCGATCCCAGGACCCCAGGATCATGACCTGAGCCAAAGGCAGCCACTTAACCAACTGAGCCACCCAGGCACCCCAGTTTGGAAAGTTTTTTAGCTGAAAAATCTGCTGATAACTTTATGGGGTTTCCTTTGTATGTAATGGTCTTCTTTTATATTGCTATTTATTTATTTATTTATTTATTTATTATTTTTAAAGATTTTATTTATTTTAGAGAGAGAGAATGAGGGAGTGTGAGCGGGGTGAGGAGCAGAGGGAGAGGGACAAGCAGACCCTAGGCTGAGCATGGAGTCTGACACGGGGTTTGATCCCATGACCCTGAGATCATGACTTAGGTGAAATCAAGAGTCAGATGCTCAACTGACTGAGCTACCCAGGCGCCCTATCTTGCTGCTTTTTAATATTTTTTTTATCATTATATTTTGCCAATTTAATTACAATATGTCTTGGTGTGGATCTGCTTTTGTTGATTTTGATGGGAGTTCTCTGTGCCTCCTGTATCTGGAGATCTGTTTCCTTCCCCATGTTAGGCAAGTTCAGCTCTTATTTCTTCAAATAAATTTTCTGCCCCCTTTCCTCTCTCTTCTTCTTCTAGGACTCCTATAACACAAATGTGTTTATGTTTGATGGAGTCACCAAGTTCCCTAAGCGTATTCTTGTTTTGCATATTCTTTTTTCTCTCCCTTGTTCAGCTTGCTTACTTTCCTTTACTCTCTTCTAGGTCATTAATTCATTCCTCTGCTTCTTTCAGCCTCCTGATGATGCCATCAAGTGTGTTTCTCTCTGCTATGTTATTCCTTATCCCTGTGTTAAGGTTCTCACTGATGTCCTCCACTCTTTTCTCAAGATTAGTGAGTATCTTTATGATTATTACTGTAAATTCTCTATCAGACATGTTACTTTTATCTTTTTTCCTTAGATCCCTGTCCATGGCCTTGTCCTGTTCTTTCATTTGGGATAAATTTCTCTGTATTTTCATTTTGTCTAAGTCTCTGTGCCTGTTTCTGTGTTAGGAAAGTCAGCTATGTCTCCTGTTCTTGAGGGTAATGGCCTTATACAGAAGAGGTCCTGTAGTGCCCTGTCAAGTAATGTCCCCTGTTCCCAGGGCCTGACTCTTCTCGGAGTGTCTCCAAGGCTGCCTTCACTTTAGAACTAAGGAAAAGAACTGCAAAGTTGAAAAACAGCTCTTTTCCAGATCTATATCCACAGGACATAGCCAGTAGAGTTATATAGCAGAGAGGATATTATACTGGGATTAGGCAGTCAGGATGTGTTATTAACTATGTAGTCTTGGGAGATTCACTTTACAACTCTGAGCTTCAGCTTCCTCCTCAGTAAAGTGGGGATAATAATACTTGCCCTATCTTTCAAAAGTGGTTTATAAAACTGTAAAATGTCCTACAAATTTATTATTCATGCTTTTATGCAATTTTTGTTAATGAGTCTCCATGTCAACGGCATCGGAGAGAACTTCCTCAATGGCCAAGTTTAACAGTTTTACAAGTTTAACAGAAAGTGTACACTTAATTTCACTTAGGCTACTCAGGAGCATTTGGTACGTTTGTGATAAATGACTTAAGTCCTAATGAAGAGAGACCCCAGGTAACTTTAAAATTTCAAATATGATAGTGATGTCAACGTTGGAAGAGCTTAGGTTCTAAACTTCTGAATCTAGGTGAATATAAACATTTCTACTTCATCAGTTCAGTGCTTTGGGGCACCTGGCCTACAGCACAGTCTCTGAACCCAAATCTCTAATTCTTTTCCTGCATGAAAATGAATAAGAATGTTGGTGAGATTTGGGACAGAAGCAATGGGTATCTTATTAAGATGTAAGCCCCACTAGGGCAGGGCTTTCTCTGTGTGTGTTCATCACTATAAAAACCAAAATCACTCTGGCTATATGAAAAAGAGACTGGACCTCAGCTTCCATGTTTTTAAAGTGAGAGGCTGGTCTAAAAGACCTCCAAGGTTAATTCTAGTGAGAATATGAATTGATTTTATAGTGACTATCACTGAATTTATTATCTTTCCTAAACCAGGTTACTTTTAGGATTTAAAGAGTATGTAATAATAGCTAACCTTTATGAGTCCCTCTCATATGTTAGGCTCTGTTCTAAGTGCTTTATATGCCACTAACTCATTACATTTTCACAGTTCTTATGAATCTGATAGTAGGTGTGATCTAAGTTTTATTTGTCAATTTGATTAGGCTATAGGACCCCATCATTCAATCAAACACTAATCTAGGTGTTGCTGTAGAGGTATTTTGTAGATGTGGTTAACATATACAATCAGTTGACTTTAACTAAAGGAAATTATCCTCAAAAATGTGGGTAGATCTCATCCAATCAGTTAAAAGGCCTTATGAGCAAAACTAAGGTTTCTTAGTTTTAGCTTAGCTCTGAGAAAGAAGAAATTCTGCCTTAAAACTGCAGAATCAGATCCTGCCCAGGAATTTCCAGTGGGCTGGCCTGCCCCTCATATTTCAGACTTGCCAGCTCCCATAATTGCAGAGACCCATCCCTTAAAATAAATCATACATACACACATATACATATATACATATATGTGTATATATACATATATCTTACTGATTCTGTTCTGGAAAACCCTGATTACTATTATTATTCCCATTTTATGTATGAGGAAAGAAGCACAGAAAGGTTAAGCAACTTGTTCCAGTTCATTCTGTTAGTAAGTGGCAAAGCCAAGATTCACACCCAGGCAGTCTGGCTCAAAAGCCCATACTCAGGTTATTAAAATTCTAAAATTTCAGTTTTTATAGCATCGGTAATGATTTGAACCCTCTCTGTTAATCTGGAATTAGAGACAAAATGTTCAGTAACAATTTAGATCCCAGTGGTCTCCCCAGTAGGTCAAAGTTAAACAACTGAGAAACTTTCTACAAAATATTTTTTTAAAAACTAGTCAGACATGACTCCCTAGAGGCTTTGGTTAAGGCCCATGAGGCTCTTGAGAACATGTTTATTTGAGCTTGGTAAATCTTTGGGCTCCATTGGCATATGTCAGTTCCAGGCCTAGGCCCATCTGAAAGGCAGAAGTCTGTGAGTGGCTCTGTGGAAGTGTCCTTGCTGTGAGTTCCTTTTTCCCTTCATACCTCTTAGAATGTAAACTGAAAACCAGTTTCACATATTTGTACTTCTTGCCTTATTGTAACCTAGTAACATTTTTTTAAACGTTTAATTACTCCTGAGAATAAAACTACATAGAATAGGTTCAATATAGTGTTTCTTTCCCCTTGCAAACCTAACTGCCATAAACATGTCCATCAATAATCTGCTGATACTGAATCCAGCATGTAGTATCCAGTGAATAGCCACTGTATGCTCTGAGTTTTTACTTTTTAACTTTTATTTGGACATTTTCAAACAAATAAAGAGAGCTTAGTATAATGAGACTCCATGTTTCTATCACTCAGCTTCAATAATTTTCAACAGAGACATACACTGGTTAATCTTTACCCTTTCCCAACTCCTTCTCATCCTCTTCAATGGATTATATTGAAGTAAATCCCAGAAATATAATTTCATTGCTATATACCTCTGTACACATTGCTAAAGATAAGAATTTAAAATTAATAGTAATTCCTTAAAATCAAATATCCAGTGTTCAGATTGCCACAAGTAACTTTAAAAAAGCCCTGAAAACAACAAACAAAAACAGGAGGTTTGTTCAAATCAGGATACCAAGTCCAGCCATTACATTTGGTTGATTTGTCTCTTAAGCTAAAAGTTCCTTTCTTTTCCCCTCCTACCTCAATTATTTACTGAAAAATAATAAGGTAGCTCTAGAGAGACTTGACCAGATTTAGGTTTTTTGGTAAAATTACTTTACAGGTTGTGTTACATCTTTCTAATACATCATATCAGGAGATACATAATGCCCGATGGTTTTTCTTTTTGTGCTCTTAGGTTTGATTAGTGTGTTCAGGTGTTGTGAGCCTGATCTATCCATTATAAAGTTCCCTGTCCACTTTCTACCTAATAGTTTTAGTAGTCATTGATGATCACTGCCTCAATCAATTATTTCATTAGAGTGGTTTTATTTTTTATTTCAATTTTGACTCACCTTCTCTGGCTCTTAACACCCTCATTACAACATGTAAAGTGCCCAATTCAACATCTGGAACATGATGGGTTTTTAACAAAAAAAGTGAGAGAAATAACAACCACAAAAATTGCTTAGAATTCATAGGAAAAACAACTACTTTATAGAACATCACCTTTGTGATGATCCTTCAATCACATTTTTCTAAAATGCAAAAAGAAAATGCGTATATTATGAAATCACCCAGCTTATCAAATATTCAAATGTCCAAGAACTACTGGCTTTTAAAAACAGTCTCTTTTATCAGTTGTAGGTCTTGGAATGATTAAGATAATGGATGGACTGGTGGGAGAAGGCATAGGCAGTCACACAGGAAAGCAATCAATATATGTTTGCTTCACTAGTGGCTCCAGCAGGCCATAATGGTCCAACTCCCAATATTTCCTTCCTTCATACAACATATCTTTTTGATGCAAAGCAGTCAGAGATGGTGGGTCTGGTAGAGACCTGACTTTTTTTTTTAAAGATTTTATTTATTTATTTGACAGAGACACAGCGAGAGAGGGAACACAAACAGGGGGAGTGGGAGAGGGAGAAGCAGGCTTCCCACGGAGCAGGGAGCCCAATGCGGGGCTTGATCCAAGGACCCTGGGATCATGACCCGAGCCAAAGGCAGACGCTTAACAACTGAGCCACCCAGGCACCCTGAGACCTGGCTTTTTGAAGAAAACAGTCAATCAGGCAGCTGTTCTCCTGGTGGACCTACCACTTCATACAGAAGAAGAAACAAAAACAAAACCCAAAAACCTCAAGTGCTTTAATAAGAGCAAGCCCTGAATAATGTACCAAATACTTTCAAGGAGTTCCTGTTCCGTTTCGCAAGCATTACATCCCCACCTCAACCCATCCCTAAATCACAAAGTGAGCTTTGCCTTGAGAAAAGAGAGAGTTCATTTCAACTTTCTGTTCTGTGGCTGAGAGAGCTTCCCCACCTGGTCTTCACATTGTTTAGAAATTTAAGAATAAAATTGTATCACAGTCCCTTCTCCATTATATATCACAATGGCTCTGACATCTGTTTCCAGGAAAATCGCTGGCCTTCTATGAACACCTTCTATGAAGTAAGCCCCTACCAGCATGTTAACAGTATGCCATGTTTTCCTTGCCCTGACATGCTCCAATTGCCACTGAGGAATGGGGGAAGACTCAAAAAGTATGCAGAAATGGCTTCATAGGCTCCTAACAACCAAGTTATTTGCAGGTGGTCCTTGCTAGAGCTTGCCACGCTTAAACGTGCAGCAAGAGCTCTGAGAACCTCATGATTAGCAAGGAATTGTTAACAATCCATGAATGGCTCATGGATTAAAAGAGTTCTTATTCTCCTGCCTTCTAAACTAAATAGTGACCCAGAGGAAATGGAAATGACTGAAATTGTTTACTTAATAATTTTCCCAGAATCAAGGCTGGAGAATCCAGGGCATGGGCTGGACCCCAGCCTGGACTAATCAGAAAGTACCAAAGATCAGTTTTCCACTTGTGGAAAATATAAATAAAATCTCCCTTCCCTAAGTAAGAAAATGCTATGATCTTCATGGCTTAACTCAAATATCACCTTCATATGAAATTCTCCCTGTTGCCCTAATGCTGAATTCAATCATATTAAATGAAGATGCTTTAACATTTATGTCTATGGAGCTTATAATCTAGTTCACAAGAGAGAGATAATAAGAGGTACTCATTTCAGAGATGAGGAACAGGCTCAGAGAAGTTACACAATTTGACCCAAATTCTTTGCGTGATTACAAGTCATGATAACAGAAATTAAAATGACCATAACTTCACATTCTGAAATGTCTTGGGCTTTGAAAACTATAAAAAATAAATTTGTAAAGGATTCCTTCAAGTTAATATACTTCCTAAATACAGCCAAATTGCTTCTTCTGATCAAAAAAGAAAATAATTTTAATTATATTTTTTGAGCACTTACCGTATGCTAGACTATAAACACTATTTCATTTAATTCTAGCCACAATGTTATGTGTTTAGTACTATTATTATCTCCATTTTTTTGTAGATAAAGAAACTGAGGCTTAGAGAAATTAATTAACTTGCCTAAGTTTACACAGCCAGTAAGTGGAGAGTTAGGAATTGAACCTAGGTAGTCTGGCTTCCGAGTCTAAGCTCCTAACAACTACATTTTATTTTTATTAGAATGTTGCCCAAACATCAACATCATTTTCCTAGTTTAGGAAAATCAGAGTAATGTTTGATATTGCTTCTTAAGTTTTTTAACTAAGACACTGCAAAATCATCCTAATTCAATTTTCATCTTTTGTTTACATATAGTCAGCTACTATGATAATTACCAAACTGATAGAAAAATGGAATCCTAATAGAGACAAATCAGAGAATATGCAATATTTGGCCTCTCTGGTCAGATTTAATTTGGTAACCTATAGCACATATCTTTCCCTTGGAGATTATAAGAAGTTCAAAGAACCAAAACACATAAAGATGTTAATCTCTCTCTCTCTCTTTTTAAAAAGTATCTTAAATTGAGGTCAATTCATCCATTCAACTAGCAATTATTTAACATCTACCATGTATTAGGTACCAAGAATAAACCCATGAAAAGACCAAATAATCCCTTACTTTATGGCACTTATATTCTGGCTGGAGAGATAGTAAACAATTAAGTCCACAGGTAATTATTTAATTCTAATTGTGATAAGTGGTATGAAAGAGAAGTACAGTATAATAGGATAGCATATAATATGAAGACCTGACCCGGTTTAGGACAAGGGATTTCCTTGAGGAAGTAACATTTTGAGCAAAATTTTATAGAATAAACAAGAATTAATTGGGTGAAAGGATGGGGAATGACATAATAGTGGCAGAGTACTCCAGGTGGCAAAAAAAAGAAAGCATATATATGCAGAGGTGCTGAGGCAGGAGGAAGAAAAAGGTTATGCTAAGGCTAGAGGTACTAAGGATGAGAGGAACATGGAATATTCAAAGAACAGAAAAGACGACTAGCAACTGGAGAGCCAACAGCAGGAGGTAAAGTGGCATGTGTCAAGGCTGGGAGAAGCAGCAGGAGTCATGGCTCTGGGATTCATCCTAACTCCTCCCTCTGGTCTATATCCAAGAGATCAATAAATCCTGTGGATTCTGCTTCCTGAATATCTCTCCATTCTAGGTCCTCCCCTCTACACCCCCAGCACTGCCTCAGCTCAAGATCATAACAATCTCCTGCCTAAATTAACTAATCTTTCTGCCTCTATGTCTTATTCCCTCTACCCATCTTCTACATGAGCAGAATGATCTTTCTAAAAAAGAAATAAAATCATGTCATTTCTAGTAAACTGTGATCTATTCATTTTATATTCCTGCTACCTAATACAGAGTCTGGCATAGAATAAACATTTATAAAAATGTTTGCTGCAATGAATTGCTTAAAATCTTTCCAATGATTTCCATCATTTCTAATTGATTACAGGATGAAGTTCAAACTTTTTATGATGTGACCTTTCTATCTCTTCAAACTTGCTTCCTATTACCTCTTAACACACTAAACTATTTGCATATTCTTGACTATGTTCTGTTTTATTAGCCGTTATGCCTTTGTATATGAAGTTCCCCACACCATGTGTGACCTTCTCACCTTCTTATCCTTAATTCTCCACTCAAATGATACCTATTCCAGGAAGTCTTCACTGATCCCTGATCTCTTTGGAGAATTAAATGTTTCTTCTTGAGCTCTCATTTTTAAATCAGTGATATTTCTTATAGCACGTGATATCAATGTAATTAATAGACTGTATATTTGTCTTTTCTTTTTAGATTGTAAACTCCTTGAAAGCAGGGGTTATGTCTTTTTCATCTTATATTTTCATCTCAGGCACACTGAGGGCACACACATGGCATACTATTAGTGCTTAGTGTTTGTTGATGTGTAAATGAATAAATGAACACTAAGCTGAATCTTTAATTTACATATTCATATCCACGATTAATAGAGAATTAAGCATGTTTATAAAATTATAAAAGCATGTTTATAAAGTTATAAATTATAAAATGATAAAATTCCTGATTTTATGATTAAAATGAAACCAGACATTAAAAAATTTTACTGGGATGCTGAGCACAGAACAATTTTTACTTAACGCTAAAAACAGTAAAGCACCAAGATTATTTTCCATAATTCATATTTGTACCTCAAATGGAGAGCTGTTATGCTTCTGCCAATTTTCAACCCAAAATATAAAATATGAGTTTTATTAGCTAACAATTACTGGCTACTTATTGTGTATCAGACAGTGTTCTAATTACTTCCCATGTATTAACTAAATCCTCAAAACACCCCTACAAGATAGGTTCATTTATTATCCTCACTGCAGATGAGGAAACTGAGGCTCAGAGAGGTAAAGAAGCTTGTCTAAGATCACATAGCCTGTAAGAGATAAGGTTGGAATTTGAACACAGGTAGTCTGGCTTTAGAGCCTGCACTTTTACCTACTGTAACACATCAAATATGACTATGCAGTTTAAATTATGTCTACAAAACTTTATAAAAGTAATTAGTAAGTACAATTCTACAAAGATGCACTAATGACAAGTCAGTAAACTCTGATGTTTGCCTGGTTTCCTGGGCAATTGTTCAAGGCAACTAAAACTGACAAATGGTCTGTGATGCTTTCACAGTTGGAATGAAGATGGACTCGTGAACTCATCTGTTCAAGACAATGTATCTGCACAGTAAGTGAATTATCTGCTGAGAGTTCTAAAGGAAAGCACTTCTCAGTACAGCCCTCTGACACCACTCAAAGCCTTTGTGTTTCTGAGTGCAAGAAAGGCTCTAGTAAAGCTTGGGCAATTAAAACCACTTTGCTCATTGCTCTTTTGATTCACCAGACCCGTGAGCAGGTGCTAATGCATGAAAATAAATGTAGTTTCAGCCAATGGCAGAGAAAAGGAGAGCTGTGGTTTACAAAAAGAATAATTTTTCTTATATACATTTTAAGAGTGTGTTATGTATGCATATATATATATATATATATATATATATATATATATAAACTAGGTAGCTCCTCTGAACGAGAATACTTTCCTCTTGAATAAATTTGGTTTTGATGAAACTGTTTAGTGTAAATTAGACCTTCTCACTTAATTCCTGTATCCTGGATGACCATAGCAATGTATCAGCAGCCACTCTTTCTCCTTTCTGTGACCTAACAAAACAGTAGCCCTAGGAAGGCTTAAAACAGTGAAAGTGACATCCTCAAAATAACTAATTTCCTTTCCAGAAAGCCTTATTCAAAAGCTGGATAACTACTGCCTAACCAA
Organism: Callorhinus ursinus; assembly: GCF_003265705.2. NCBI lineage: Eukaryota > Metazoa > Chordata > Mammalia > Carnivora > Otariidae > Callorhinus > Callorhinus ursinus. The sequence goes on along the minus strand of NW_027397080.1, from coordinate 1,476,817 downwards.
GAGCACTGGAATGGCTTTGTGGACTCATATGATGATATAAAGAGCTCAGGAATCAGGGTACTTGAGTTCTAATTCTAGTATTCCTCAATTTCTCTTTGCCTCAGTTTCTTAATTATGCAAATGGACATAATAATACTTATATGCCTATCAGACTCATGTGAAAGTAATTTGTAAAGAACACATTTCCCAGAGATACCATTCAATAGCAATCCCAACTGGCCAGGGCCAGGGCCTATATAAGTTCACAAGAAGCAGATGGCACCCACACACTGGGTGAGGGTGCGAGAGACTGCAAAGTGAGGAGCAGTATTGTTATTCCGGAATACAAATGATGATGCCCCATTACTCTGAGAGCTACTTGGTTTGTTTGTATTAGAGAGGTCAGTCTAAGCTTCTTAGAGCAGCTGAGTAAGCTGGGGGGGCTCTTCTTGTGGCCATCTGCTCCCCTCCCAGACTCTTCTGGCAAATCAAGAGGTTTTCCTTGTATTAACCTCTGAAGAGCAGCCACGGGCCCTTCTCAGCACCAGCTTCAGCAGGCAATGGTCTCTGCTCTCCATCTGTGCCAGCAACTACAGTTAAAGAACAATGAGGCTTCCCAAACCCAAGCATTCATTCACTGACAGAGAACTCTTGTATTGCCTAGTTTTCCTGTACTCTTTTAAGGGGATTAGATATATATTTTAGATGACTGAGTTATTTTTCTTTTGTTTTTTTAGACACACTTTATGTAGAAAAAATAAAAAGGGAAGAATCTGTCTGGAAAATTCACTTAAAAATCTAACATGCTAAAAATAGTAATTTCATTTCCCCCCAACCATTCTCTGGAGCCTCAGACTTAGAGCACAAGTTGTCTTGTACATTGATGGATAACCAATCTATTCAGAACTGCAGATCTGATGCCTGCTCCTCAGTTCACATATTTGAACACAGACTGGGAAAAAAAATACCACACTCCTTAAACCAGTTGTCTGCAGAAACAATATGCATACATACAAGGTACACATGTTGCCAAAATGGATGTTACAGGCTAATAACTACCACCTGGATTATTTATTTGAGCATAGAAAAGGGCAACATGTAATTGTAAAATGACTACAGAAATTATCCTATTCCAATTAGTAAGCTACATCATTGGGGGAAAATAAAAACTAAACAATAAACTGCTTTTCCAAAGGAAAAGGATACGCATAGCTATTTTTGATCAACTACAATATTGTGTGATCAAATGTCTATTTTTAAGAGTTTTCAAAATAGCATTCAGGTTTATTTTAAAACATTAAAATATTATCCAGATACCTTTTTCCTAGAGGAAAAAGATTTCCTGGCTTCTTCTCCAAGACTGTGTACACTGAATCAAATCAGCAGAATGTATTGAAATTATACTTCAATGAGTTACTATATATATTAGTGTCTGCGTACCATGTTATTAGGGTTCTGACTATAACTGTAGCTGGCTCTCTCATTTCAATACCTAAAGACCCCTCATTTAAAGCAAAGTCTAACCTCAAATGGGCTAAAGAAAAATGCTATATTTATGCATAAATATCATATAAACTGTAATCAAATTCTTACAGCAATCAAAAGATTCATTTTCAGGCGATCTTAATCCTCATCTTTTCTTAACTCCATGACATTTTATTTCCAACATGGCCTTTTTAATATGGAGATAAATGCATATCCCACATAACATTCTTTATTTAAAGGTTTCATACACTAGTAAGAACGCCATTCCTAACATTTACAGCATTTTGGACAAGGCCTCATATTACCCTCTAGCTTTATTCTTTTGTTCCATCTTGCAACTTGACCTGTGTGGGGCAGCAAGAATGTCAAAACAAATTCAATTAGGACAATGCTTTTCATTTTGTTTAGAAACTGGAGCAAAACCATTTTTCCACATTCTAGAGTAACCTGATTCCATACAAACACCAAACAAATAGAAGACATTCTCATTAAGTCTTCACTCAGGGTTCTAAATGCATTCACATCATCTGCTGGATCTGAGTAGCAGCTCTTCATAGGAAAAATCTCTAGGGTCAGCAACTCTTCTGAATCAAAATTACATTCTTACTGTACAGTCCCATTAATTGGCCAGCAACTCCTTGTGTGCACTGTTCTTATATGGCTATTAACTCCTTTGCTCCTCTAACCCCAAGGCAGGGGATAAATTTGCTAAATAGAATATTCCTCCCCTTGTATACTTCCTCTTTAGAAAGACTCCCCGAAAATCTTTAGAATATCTAAACTATGAATTATGCATTTATGGATTCTCATGCTGTGTGATATAATGTATTTTTCTCTTCTTTAAACTGACTTAAATTTGTGTATAAAACAAAATAGTCATCATCTGAACCAAAGCTCAGTTTATTCTGGTCTGGTCTCAGAATTACAGCAGACTAGAACTCAGAAGGCATATATACCAAGGGAAGAAAAGCTTCCTTCTGTGAGTCATAAAAAGCAAACTTGCTTTTTGAGTAGCTTGTAGGAAAAAACAGCTAAATGAAGCTTTCTCCGATACAATCCAGGTCTAGATTCAAGAGTTCCTCTGTGGTCATATAGGGATTCTCAAGACCAAGAATGCTGGTGAAGAAGAGGGCTATTTTTGTAGGTAAGGAAGTACAGAGTGTCATCCTGGAGGGGGAATAGAAATACTCTTAATGGAGAGGTTGCTAAAAGATAAAAATCTACAAAGTCCACATAGATGAGAGCCAAAGAAGTTTGTTTCTTTGTCTCAAAGATCTAGGACCACATAGCGGAATCCCAGTCTCTGCACCAAAACATTATGCCAGGTAAAATATTTTTTTTTCTCATGCAAAATTGGAGGGAAAAAGAAAAAGAATCAGGCTATTATCTAGGGAAATAGTGCTAAAATTCAATGATCAATTGAGAGAATGAACACTGAAAGGGATACACCTCAGATCAGCAGGATTACCATATATATATATATATTTTTTTAAGATTTTATTTATTTGACAGAGAGAGAGATAGAGCACAAGCAGGGGAAGCAGCAGGCAGAGGGAGAGGGAGAAGCAGACTCCCTGCTGAGCAGGGAGCACGATACGGGGCTCAATCCCAGGACCCTGGGATCATGACCTGAGCCAAAGGCAGTCGCTTAACCAACTGAGCCACCAGCCACCCCGGGTTACCATATTTTTTATAGTGGCCACAGTGAGTTTTCTTATTTTTTATACTGTGCTGGAGAAAAAAAGTGATTTTCAGCCTAAGAATGAATATAATATTCCAACAGCAATTCTAAGTGATAGAATAACTAATTCATTCATCATACATAATTTAAGCCTTTACTGTGTACTAGATACTAAGCTATGTACCAAGGATACTAAATTGAGAAGGAACAGTGTCTACTGGGAGAGACAGACAAGTAAACATTTATAGTTGAGGGAATAAATGTTATGACAAAGATCAGCAAGTGGTATTATAGGAGGACAGAGCAAGAACACCTAGTTCAGGCTGAGGGTCTGTGGTTCAGGAAAGACTTCCAGAGAGTGGTGATATTTGAGTTCAGTCTTGAAACGTTGAGTAGGAGGTGAACAAAAAAATCTGCATTATTTGACATGTAATATGAGAAGTGCTAGAGAGTGAGATGGAAACACAGAGGTGAAACAACCAATCTAAGCTGAAGAGGGAGCCAGCAAAGTGTCTCCAGAAGTAGGAAAAGGAGGTAGAATGTCACATGCAAAAGCAAGGCCTGGCAGCATGAAGTATAGTGCGATATGAGATGCAATATAGTATAGTGATTGTATTAGTTTTCTATTGCTACTGTAACAAATTACTACAAACTTGGTTCAAAACAACACAAATTTATTATATGACAGTTCTGGAAGTTGGAAGTCCAAAATGGGTCTCATTGGGCTAAAATCAAAGTGGTGGCAAGGTTGCATTCCTTCAAGAGGTTCTAAGGGAAAATCCATTTCCCTGTTTTATTCAGCTTTTATTTTATTTTTTTTCAAAGATTTTATTTATTTATTTGAGAGAGAGAGAGTGTGTGCAAGAGAGAAAGCATGAGCAGGGGGGAGGGGCAGAGGGAGAGGGAGAAGCAGACTCCCCACTGAGCAGGGAGCCCAACGCGGGGCTGGACACGAGGCTCAATCCCAGGACCTGAGACCATGACCTGATGAGGGCACCCAGGTGCCGCTATCAGACTTTTAGTGTTCACCTGTATTCCTTGGTTTGTGGCCCTTTCCTCCATCTTATCCCTAGTAATGACTAAATCTCCACTGTATCAATCTGACACTGAATCTCTTTTATCTCTCTTTCATCTCTCTTTCACTTATAAAGACCCTTGTGGTTGCATTGGGACCATCTGGATAATCCAGGATAATCTTGCCATCTCAAGGTCAATCCAGGATAATCCTGCCATCTCAAGGTCAGCTGATTAGTAAATTCCCACTACAACCTTAATTCCTCCTTGCCACTGTTGTTTTTTTTAAAGATAGACAGATAGATAGATAGACAGATAGATAGATAGATAGATAGATAGATAGATAGATAGATAGATAGACAGATAGATTTGTCAGGGAGAGAGAGCACACACACAAGCAGGGGGAGCAGCAGGCAGAGGGAGAAGCAGGCTCTCTGCCGAGCAAGCAGAACCCAGGGATCATGACCTGAGCCCAAGACAAATGCTTAACTGAATGAGCCACCCAAGCATCCCTCCTCTTTGCCATTGTTAACATAACACAGTCACAGGTTCCAGGGATCAGGATATGGACATTTCTGGAGAGTTATCATTCTGCCTAACACAGTGATTCAGAGTGCACGTGCTGGAGTCACACTGCCTGGGTTCATGTTTACTATCTTGTTTAATAGTTGTATGACCTTGAGGAAGTTACATAACTTCTCTGTACCTCAGTTTCCTTATCTGTAAAATGGGATAATAATAGTAACTACCTCATTTTGTTGTAGTAAGGAATAAATAGTTTAATATGTGAGTGGGTAAAGGGTTAATAAAACTCCTCTGCTTCATGAGACTTTGGTCTTTGATTAAATTTTTAACTATGTTTCCCTGAAAACCTGATAAAGGTAAAATGTCAACTATGTTCCTAAGCAATGTTATGTTTAAAATGACACCTGACTGGTAATAATGGGAAGAAATGTAAATACCTAGTTGTAAGCCCAATCTTTGGGCTCCCCTGAGTGTTGATGACTCATGTAACTTGGCACAACCCTTTTGGGGACCCTGGCTACTATGCCTATATAACTACCATAAGAGATATTGGCTCCTGTGGGGCATGAGCCTGTTAAGGCAGGGCAACTCCTAAACATGTCCAATGTGGATCTCATTTCTTTATACATGAGAATCACCTAGGGGAATGGAGGCCAAGAGTAGCTCCTGAACAGCTGCGCAGACAACTCTATGAACTGCTACAAGCTCTCAGTAAAGAATGCCTGATGTTGTCTTGCTAACAAGCTTTGGTTCCTGTCCTATATATTTCGTTTTCTTTCTTGTGTTAAAATACATATAACATAAAATTTACCATCACGGTAATTTTTAAGTGTGCAGTTCAGTGGTATTAAACACATTCATATTGTTGTGCAGCCAACACCACCATCCATCCCCGTAACTCATTTCATCTTGTAAAACTAAACTCTATACCTAGTAAATAATAACTCCCCATTCTTCCCTTCTCTAGCCCCTGGCAACCACATCCTACTTTCTGTTTCTATGATTTTAACTACTCTAAGTACCTCATATAAGTGGAATCATACAGTATTTGTCTTTTTATAATTGACTTACTTCACTTAGCATAATGTCCTCAAGGTTCATCCATGTTGTAGCATATTACAGAAATTCCTCCCTTTTAAAGGCTGAGTAATATTCTATTGTATATACATACCAGATGTTGCTTATCCATTCATCTATCAAAGGACACTTGGGTTACTTCCATATTTCAGCTTTGTGAATAATGCTGCTATGAACATGGGTACAGTTTCTTTGAGAGTCTTTCAAGTTCTTTAAGGCATATAACCACAAGTGGAATATCTGGGTCATATGGTAATTCTATTTTTAATTTTTTGAGGAAACTCCACACTGTTTTCCACAGTGGCTGTACCATTTTACATTCCTACAAACAGTGCACAGGCTTCCAATTTCTCCACATCTTTCTCAACACGTGTTTTCTAGTTTTTTGATAACACCCATTCTAACAAATATGAGGTGGTTTCTCATTATAATTTTGATATGCATTTCCCTAATGATTAGCGAGGTTGAGTATCTTTTCATGTACTTATTGGACATTTGTTTATCTTTTTGGGAAAAATGTCTCTTCAAGTCCTTAGCCCATTTTTGAATCAAGCTCTTTGGTTCTGTAGTTGACATGCAGGAATTCTTTATATATTTTGCATATTAATCTCTTATTAGATTTACGATTTGCAAATATTTTCAGCCATTCTATGGGTTAACTTCTTACTCTGTAGAGAGTGTCTTTGATGTGATGTACAAAAATTTTTGGTTTTCATGACATCCAATTTCTTTTGTTACCTCTGCCTTTGGCATCATAGCCAAGAAATCACTGTCAAATCCAATGTTATAAAGATTTGTCCTAAGTTTTCTTCTAAAAGTTTTATTGTTTTAGGTCTTACATTTAGGTTCTTGATTCTTTTCAGATAATTTTCGCATATGTTGTTAGGTAAGGGTCTAATAACTTCATTCTTCTGCATGGGGATATCCAGTTTTCCCAGCACCAGCTGTTAAAAAGACTATCCTTTCCCCATTGAATGGTCTTGGTACCTTTGTCAAAAATCACTTGAGAATATATATAGGAGGACTTATTTCTGGGCTTTCTATTCCACTCCACTGGTCTATATGTCTGTCTTTGTGCCAATACCACATGGTTTTGATTATTGTAGTTTTATAGCAAATCTTAAAATGTCCTATATAGTTTGAGTAGACTAATGTCAAGTGTGGCCTATTATATCATCTTGTGAGTCTGAATGTTTAATTGAACCTAAGAAGACACCTTTCCCTGCTGGGTGTGGCAAAGAGTTAAGCTCTTAGAAAGCTGCTGTTACAAGGTATGTGCTACATTAACTATTAGCTATTACTATTACATATAAATTGCACAGAAGAAGGGCTGGCACAATCCTAACATTTATTGGAAAAATACTAGTATTAGCAGCAGTATCACCACCATCTCCACCACCAATACTACTATAATTATGGCCTATACACAGCACTGCAAGTAGTCCTGTATGGCTGAAAGGTACACTATAAAGAAGAGAATGGTAGACGTGTGCCCGAAGAGGTAGGGAGGGTTGAGATTGTAAGGAAATAGATAAAGAGGGTTTTTTTTTTTATTTTTGTCTTTTTAAAGATTTTATTTTATTTGAGAGCGAGAGAAAGAGAGAGAGAGATAGCAAGCACGAGCAGGGGGGAGGGGCAGAGGGAGTGGGAGAAGCAGGCTCCCCACTGAGCAGGGAGCCCGATATGGGGCTCAATCCCAGGACCCTGGGATAATGACCTGAATTGAAGACAGATGCTTAACCGACTGAGCCACCGAGGCGCCCCAGTAAAGAGTTTTAATTCTTTTCTGAAAACAAGAAAGAACCATTAAAACATTATTTTAAATAAGGCAACATCATGATCAGATCTATATTTCAGAAAGATCATTCTGATGGGAATGTGGGGAATGGATTGAAAGAGAGGCTGGAACAGAGAAGCAGAGAGATTAGTTAGGAGGCTGTTAAAGTTATTTACAGGAGAGAAACGATGGTGAGAACTAGGATACATTCAAGTAATTTCAAAGATTACTTTTTGCTGGAAACACACACACACACACACACACACACACACCCCTCTAAAAATCTTCTAGGTTCCAGATCTACATTTCCAACTACTTGCTAGACATCTCCTAAGGAAGTCACTTAAACTTAACAAGTTCCAAACTGAACTCATCACCCTTCCCCTAAAAATTATGCTCCTGATTTTCCAGACCCTATTAAGGAAAACATCCTGGTCATTCAATGTTGAACTTTGCCTCCCATATACAAAGTTTATAAGTTCTCTAAAAATGGTTCTATAATCTATCTATTCATTCACCCAGCAAAGCAAGCAATCAAATAACATCTTTTGAACAATGTGCTAATATTGAGCAATGAAGGTCTATAAAGACAGAGCCCTTGAGTAGAGAGAGAGAGAGAGACATGTAAACATGAAGACATGAAGAGAGAGAGACATGTAAACAGGTAGTTATGATACATGGTGGGCAAAGAGCTCCTATGATAGAACTGAGTAAAACTGATAGAAAAATAACAAAGGGAGTGCCTGGAGCATCAGGCTCCAGCCCTGCATCGGGCTCCCTGCTCAGCAGGAAGCCTGCTTCTCCCTCTCCCCGCCCCACTCATGCTGTCTCTCGCTTTCTCTCTATCTCTCGCAAATAAATAAATAAATAAATAAAATATTTAAAAAATAATAAAATATTTTTAAAAAGAAAAAATAGCAAAGAGAATGGCAAAAATACATTTTGCATGCCAGGTCCTATCTTATTCTTACCATTGCTCTTTAGTTCAGGATCTCATTCCTACTTATCTAGATTACTACCTCCAATGGTCTATAAGCTAGTCTCTTTTCACCAAACTAACCAACACTCAGGCACAAGTAGAAGTAGCTATGGTATAAAGAAGAATACATTACACTGTAAATCAAAATATATAAGTCTGGGTCCTGACACTTGCTAGCTGGGTTATCTTAGACAAGCCCAAATCAGAGAGCTAGTCTTTACATCATACCAAAATTGTCTTTAATAATATTAATCTGTTTACTTGTATTCTATCTATTGTATCTATTTACTGGATTACAATGAGGCTTAAATAGAGTGAAAGTGTAACATGCAGTACAGCTGGTTAAAAATAAGCTACACATGGGTGGCTGGGTGGCTCAGTCAGTTAAGCGTCTGACTCTTGATCTCAGCTCAGCTCAGGTCTCGATCTCAGGGTCTTGAGTTCAAGCCCCACATTGGGATCCACACTGGGGGTGAAACCTACTTAAAAAAAAAAAAAAAAGCTGCGCTGGAACAACATCCTAGAAGGAGCAGAACTCCAGATACCAAAATCTCAAATACAAGAATCACAGGCTTCAGCCCATTCTAGGTGTCTACTTATATTGATACTCAGAGGAATAATTTAAGTAAAAGATTTTATGAAGACAATTTAAAACTAGTTAAGTAAATTCTACAGTACAGAAAATTAAATGTTCACATAAAACCTCTTGCTTTAGAATAACTAATGGTCAAATTCAATCTGTAATCATAATAAAAACTACCAACAAATAGAAAACAAGAGGATTTCCTTAATCTGATAAAGGTTATCTATAAAAACTTACAGCAAACATCAAACTAAACGCTGAAACCTTATTGGTGGTGGTACTTATTTTTAAAGATAACTGAACAAGAAAGGGATGCTACTGTCACCTTTTTATCCAACATTCTAGTGGAGGTCTTAATCAGTACAAAAGGCAAGGAAAAGAAAATGAGGATTAGAAGGGGGAAAAAATCATAATGCCCATTATTTGTAGATTATGGAGCTAGAAAATCCAAAAGAATCTATAGATAAATTATTAAAATCAGTGAATTTAGCAAGGTTGCTGTTTAACAATATAGAAAAAGCAGCTGTATTTTAATAGACCAGCAGTTAGAAAATACAATTTAAAAGTGATACCATTTACAATAGCATAAAATTTCAAATATTTAGAAATAAATATAAAGATATATATAAGCCTACCAGAAAAATTATAAAAATATTGAGAAAGCAATAACCATTAAAAAACTGATAAATTAGGGGCACCTGGGTGGCTCAGTTGTTAAGCAGCTGCCTTCAGCTCAGGTCATGATCCCAGGGTCTTGGGATCGAGCCCTGCATTGGGCTCCCTGCTCTGCGGGAAGCCTGCTTCTCTCTCTCTCCCACTCCCCCTGCTTGTGTTCCCTCTCTCTCGCTGTGTCTCTGTCAAATAAATAAATAAAATCTTAAAAAAAAACTGATAAATTAGACTTCATCAAAATTTTTGCCCTTCAAAAGACACTTGAAAAATGAGTAGGCAAGACAAAGACTAGGAGAAAATATTTGACAAACATATCTGCTAAAGGACTTGTATAGAGAATATATAAAGAATTTCTATAACAATAAAAAACCCATACATACTATGGTATTTGGTGCAACTGTAAACAGGATTAATTCCTTGATTTCTCTTTCTGCTGCTTCGTTGTTGGTGTGTAGAAATGCAACAGACTTCTGTGTGTTGATTTTATATCCTGCAAATTTGCTGAATTCCTGTATCAGTTCTAGCAATTTTTTGGTGGAGTCTTTTGAGTTTTCTACATAGAGTATCATGTCGTCTGCAAATAGTGAAAGTTTGACTTCTTCCTTGCCGATTTGGATGCCTTTTATTTTTTTGGTTGTCTGACTGCTGAGGCTAGGATTTCCAGTACTATGTTGAACAACAGTGGTGAGAGTGGACATCCCTGTCATGTTTCTGACCTTAGGAGGAAAGCTCAGTTTTTCCCCATTGAGGATGGTATTAGTTGTGGGTCTTCCATATGTGGGCTTTACGATGTTGAGGTAAGTTTCTTTTATCCCTACTTTCTTGAGTTTGTTTGTTTTTTTAATCAAGAAAGGATGCTGTATTTTGTCAAATGCTTTTTCTGCATCTGTCGAGAGGACCATATGGTTCTTACCCTTTCTTTGATTAATCTGGTGTATCACACTGATTGATTTGCAGGTGTTGAACCACCCCACAGCCCAGGAATAAATCCCACTTGATTGTGGTAAATAAACCTTTTAATGTACTGTTGGATTCAACTAGCTAGTATCTTGTTGAGAATTTTTGCATCCATATTCATCAATGATATTGGTCTGTAATTCTCCCTTTTAGTGGGGTCTTTGTCTGGTTTTGGAATCAAGGTAATGCTGGCCTCATAGAATGAGTTTGGAAGTTTTCATTCCGTTTCTATTTTTGGGAAACAGTTTCAGAAGAACAGGTATTAATTCTTCTTTAAATGTTTGGTAGAATTCCCCTGGGAAACCATCCAGCCCTGGACTCTTGTTTGTTGGTAGGTTTTTGATTACTGATTCAATTTCTTTGCTGCTTATGGTCTGTTCAGATTTTCCTTTCTTCCTGTTTCAGTTTTGGTAGTTTATATGTTTCTAGGAATTTATCCATTTCTTCCAGATTGCCTAATTTGTTGGCATATATTATACTCTCTTACAGTTGTTTGTATTTCTGCAGTGTTAGCTGTGGTCTCTTTCATTCATGATTTTATTTGGGTCCTTTTTCTTTTCTTTTTGGTAAGTCTGGCTAGGGGTTTATCAATTTTGTTAATTCTTCTGAAGAACCAGCTCCTAGTTTCATTGATCCGTTCTACTGCTTTTTTAATTTCTATATCATTGATTTTTGCTCTAATCTTAATTATTTCCCTTTTTCTGGTTTTAGGCTTTATTTGCTGTTCTTTATCTAGCTCCTTTAGGTATAAGGTTGTGTATTTGGAGACTTTTCTTGCTTCTTGAGGAAGGCCTGTATTGCTATATACTTCCACCTTTGTTGCATCTCAAAGGTTTTCAATTGTCATGTTTTATTTTCATTTGCTTCCATGTATTTTTTAAATTCTTATTTAATTTCCTGGTTGACCCATTCATTCTTTTGTAGGATGTTCTTTAACCTCCATGTATTTGTGGTACTTCCAAATTTTTTCTTGTGGCTGACTTCAAATTTCATAGCATTGTGGTCTGAAACTATGCATGGTATGATCTCAGTCTTTTTATATCAGTTGAGCCCTGATATGTGACCTAGTATGTGGAGAATGTTCCATGTGCACTTGAAAAGAATGTGCATTCTGCTGCTTTAGGATGAAATCCTTTGAATATATCTGTCAAGTCCATCTAGTTCAGTGTGTCATTCAAAGCCCTGGCTTCCTTGCTGATCCTCTGGCTTAGATGATCTGTCCATTGCTGTGAGTGGGGTGTTAAAGTCCCCTATTATTGTATTATTATTAATGAGTTTATTTAAGTTTGTTACTAATCGATTTATATATATGGCTGCTCCCAAGTTAGGGGCATAAATATTTATAATTCTTAGATCTTCTTCTTGGATAGACCCCTTTATTATGATATAGTGTCCTTCCTCATCTTTTATTGCCATCTTTGGTTTAAAACTTGTTTTTCTGATACAAGGATGGCTATTCCAGCTTTCTTTTGATGTCTATTGCATGATAAATGGTTCTCCACCCCCTCACTTTCAATTTGGAAGTGACTTTGGATCTAAAATGAGTCTCTTGTAAGCAGCATATAGATGATGGGTCTTAATTTTTTTATACATTTTTTGTAAGATTTTTATTTATTTATTTGACAGAGAGAGAGAGAGCAAGAGCAGGAACACAAGCAGGGTGAGTGGGACAGGGAGAAGCAGGCTTCCTGCCTAGCAGGGAGCCTGATGTGGGGCTCGATCCCAGGACCCTGGGATCATGACCTGAGTCGAAGGCAGACGCCCAATGACTGAGCCACCCAGGCGCCCAGGTCTTATTTTTTTTTAATCCATTCTAATACCCTATGTCTTTTGTTTAGAGTATTTAGTCCATTTACATTCAGAGTAATTATTGAAAGATATGAATCTAATGCCATTTAATACCTATAAAGTCACTGTTCCTGTAGATTGTCTCTGTTCCTTTCTAGTCTTCATTACTTTTGGTCTCTCTTTCCACTCAAAGGGTCCCGTGTAATATTTCTTGCAGGGCTGGGTTAGTGTTCTTGAAATCCTTTAGTTTCTATTTATCTTAGAAACTTTATCTCTCCTATTCTGAATGACAGCCTTGCTGGATAAAGTATTCTTGGCTGCATATTTTTCCCATTTAGCACAGTGACTGAATATATCATTCTGTCCCTTCTGACCTGCTAGGTCTCTGTGGACAGGTCTGATGCCAGCCTTATGTGTCTACCCTTGTAGGTTAAGGACTTTTTCTCATGGGCTGCTTTCAGGATTGATTCTTTGTATGTATGTATGTATGTATGTATGTATGTATCTATCTATCTATCTATCTATCTATCTTTAAGATTGAGCCCCCACTGAGCAGGGAGGCTGATGCGGGGCTCAATCCCAGGACTCCTGGATCATGACCTGAGCTGAAGGCAGATGCTTAACCAACTAAGCCACCCAGGCACCCCCAGGATTTTCTCTTTATCCTTGCATTTTGCAAGTTTCACTATGATGTCTTGGTGTTGACCTGTTTTTATTGATTTTGAGCAGAATTCTCTGTGCCTCTTGCACTTGAATGCCTGTTTCCTTCCCCAGATTACGGAAGTTCTCAGCTATAATTGATTCAAATAAACCTTCTGTCCGTTTTCCCCACTCTTCCTCTTCTGGGACTTCTATGATATGGAGATTATTTAGCTTATGGAGTTGCTGAGTTCCCTAAGTCTATGTTTGTGATCTAATAGTTTTCTTTCCCTCTTCTCTTCAGATTCATTATTTTCCATAATTTTATCTTCTATATCACCTATCCTCTTCTCTGCTTTTTCAACCCTCATAGTGATTATATCCAGTCTGTTCTGCATCTCAGTTATAGCATTTTTTATTTCATCCTGATCCTGACTAGTTTCTAGGTCTTTTATCTCCACAGCAAGGGTTTCTCCGCTCGTCTATGCTATTTTCAAGTCCAGCTAGTAGTCTTATAACTGTTGATCTAAATTCTTGATCAGATATATTGCTTATATCTGCTTTGAGCAAGTTCCTAGGTTGTGATACCTTCCTGTCTTTTCTGTTGGTGAGAAAACCTAACCAAGGTAGGTTACAGAGGTAAAGGATCTGTACTCTGAAAACTATAGAATGCTTATGAAATAAATTGAGGAAGACACAAAGAAATGAAAGAACATTCCATGTTCATGGACTGGAAGAATAAATATTGTTAATACTATACTACCCAAATAGTGTTAATACTATACTACCCAAAACATTCTACAGATTTAATGCAATCCCTATCAAAGTAACACCAGCATTTTTCATAGAGCTGATACAAACAATTCTAAACGTTGTATGGAACCAGAAAAGACTCCAAATAGCCAAAGTAGTGTTCAAAAAGAAAACCAAAGCTGGAAGCATCACAATTCTGTACTTCAAGCTGTATTATAAAGCTGTAATCATCAAGATAGTATGGTACTGGCACAAAAACATACACACAGATTAATGGAACAGAAGAGAGAACCCAGAAATGGACCCTGGACCCTATGGTCAACTAATCTTTTTTTTTTTAAGATTTTATTTATTTATTAGAGAGAGAATGAGAGATAGAGAGAATGAGAGATAGAGAGCATGAGAGGGAAGAGGGTCGGAGGGAGAAGCAGACTCCCTGCTGAGCAGGGAGCCCGATGTGGGACTCGATCCCGGGACTCCAGGATCATGACCTGAGCTGAAGGCAGTCGCTTAACCAACTGAGCCACCCAGGCGCCCTGGTCAACTAATCTTTGACAAAGCAGGAAAGAATATCCAATGGAAAAAAAGACAGTCTCTTCAACAAACTGTGTTGGGAAAATTGGATAGCAACATGCAAAAGAATGAAACTGGACCATATTCTTACTCCAAACACAAAAGTAAGTTCAAAATGGATGAAAGACCTAAATGTGAGACAGGAAACCATCAAAATCCTAGAGAAGAACACAGGCAGCAGCCTCTTTGACATCAGCCACAGCAACTTCTTACTAGACATGTCTCCAGAGGCAAGGGAAACAAAAGCAAAAATGAACTACTGGGACTCGACCAAGATTAAAAGCTTCTGCACAGTGAAGCAAGCAATCAACAAAACTAAAAGGCAACTAATGGAATGGGAAAAGATACTTGCAAATGACATTCAGATAAAGGGCTAGTATCCAAAATCTATAAAGAACTTATCAAACTCAAGACCCAAAAAATAAATAATCCAGTTAAGAAATGGGCAGAAGACATGAACAGACATTTCTCCAAAGAAGACACAGAAATGGCTAGCAGACACATGAAAAAAATGCTCTACATCACTCATCATCAGGGAAATGCAAATCAAAACTACAATGAGATACCACCTCACACCTGTTAGAATGGCTAAAATTAACAATATAGAAAAATAAATAAATAAATAAAATTAACAACACAGGAAACAACAGATGTTGGTGAGGATGGAGAGAAAGGGGACTATCGGTGGGAATGCAAGCTGGTGCAGCCACTCTGGAAAACAGTATGGATGTTCCTCAAAAAGTTAAAAATAGAACTACCCTATGATGCAACATATGGTACCACTAGGTATTTATCCAAAGGATACAAAAATACTGATTCGAAGGGGCAAATGCACCCCAATGTTTATAGCAGCAATGTCCACAATAGCCAAACTATGGAAAGAGCCCAGATGTCCATCAACGGATGAATAGATAAAGAAGATGTGGTACACACACACACACACACACACACACACACACACACACACACACACTCTGGAGTATTACTCAACCATCAAAAAGAATGAAATCTTGCCATTTGCAACAATATGGATGGAACTACAGGGTATCATGCTAAGCAAAGTAAGTCAGTCAGTTTAGAAAGAAATACCATATGATTTCATTCATGTGGAATTTCAGAAACAAAACTGATGAACATAGGGGAATGGAAGGAAAAAGAAATTGGATAAAAACAGAGAAGACAAACCATAAGAGACTCTTAACTACAGAGAACAAACAGGGTTGCTGGAGGGGAGCTTGGTAGGGGGATGCAGTAATGTAGTGATGGGCAATAGGACTGCACTTGACATAATGAGCACTGGGTGTTAAATGCAACAGATGAAACACTACATTTGACCCCAAAATTAATAGCACACTATGTGTTAACTAACTTGAATTTAAATAAGACCAAAAAAATATAAATTAAAACCCATAATGAGATACCACTACACAAGTATTAAAATGGCTAAAATTAAAAAGAATGACACCACCAAATTTTGGCCAAAAAGTGGAGCAACCAGAACTTCCATATACTGCTAGTGAGAATCCCATAAATAAGCTGATGAATTCCAGAATTACATATCATTTACATACAGGTACACTTTGACACAAAAATTCCACCCCTAGGTATTTAGCTGAGAGAAATGAAAAAAAAAAAAAAAAGCCCACACAAAGTCTTATATAAGAATATTTACAGCAACTATAGTCACAACAGCAAACAAATTGAAAAAACTCAAATATTATTCAAAGAAGAGTGGACAAATTGTGGTATATTCATATAATCAAATACTACTTATGCATTAAAAAGGAATGAACTACTGATACACATAATAATACAATGAATCTCATAACCATAATGCCCAGCACAAACAGATATATACTATATATAATCTCACTTATATGATATTATAGAACAAGAAAACTACTCTAAGGCGGAATATATTAAGAGAGTGGTTACCTCTTAGCAGGTTGGGGATTGCCACAAGAAGCCACCTGAAACAAATTTTTGGAGACACAAAAATGTTCTATATCATGTAACTGTGGATTACGCTACAGTATTAAAACAGTATTACAGTATTACAACATTTAACAACATAGATGAATGTCATAATGTAATGTTGAATAAAATAAGTCAGATAAAAATTATACTTAGTGCATGATTACATTTATATAAAGTTAAAAAACAGGCAACTTTAAGTTATAGTATTTAGAGATATATGCTTAAGTGGAACAAGAAAGAAAAGCAAGAAATTGATTACCATCAAATCAGGGCAGTGGTTATATTTGTAAGGAGGGCAGACACAGTGATTGGGATGCAGCATGAATAAGTGTTAAAGGCTAATTTTCCAGGTTTCCCTATTATAATTTCATTTTCAATTTGTAAAATTGCAAATTATTATTTATTTACAAGAAGACTAGTCATGTCTATAAGTGTATAATAATGTATAATAAATGATAAATAATATAATCATAATTTATATTAGAAACCAAGGGAAAGTTAACTTTATTTTTTTTAAGATTTTGTTTATTTATTTTAGAGAGGTGGGGAAGGAGCAGAGGGGGGACAGAGAGGGACAAGCAGACTCTGTGCTGAGCACGGAGCCTGACCTGGGGCTGGATCTCACAACCCTGAGATCATGACCTGAGATGAAACCAAGAGTTGGATGCTCAACCAACTGACCCACTCAGGCACCTGGGGAAAGTTAACTTTAAAAGTAATATGAAGACCATTTTGAAGACAGGAAGAAAAAGTAGTTTAGGATTCTTCACTGAAAGTGGCATTTGACTTAAAGTACTTAAACAAAAAAAGGAATGTCATCTCATTTAACCAGGAAGTTCAAGTGGGTGACTCCAAATTTAGGCATGGCTGGATGCAGTGATTCAAGTAATGTTATGGAAAATCTGTCTTGACTTTGCTTTCAGGATAGCAAAGATGAGTCACTCCTACCAACATAAAGACATGATGTAATTTTCCCCATCTTTAAGAACAAAAGCACTAAAATGATAAAACAAAACAAAAACCCCAAAATAAATAAAAACAAAAGCACCTCCTATTGACTTCACTTTTCCTGCCCCATGATCTCATTTCTTTGTTCCCTTTAGAGCAAGACTAGAGTTGTCCATAGTTTCTAATTTGTTTCCTTCCATTCTTTCTGAACCCATTCCAATCAGGTGCCCCTACCTTTCCAGGGAAAATGGTTTCATCCAAGTCACCAATGACCTCCATACTGCTAAATTCAATCAGCATTTCTCAGTCCTTATCTTACATTTGACACAATAACAACTCCTGTATCTTTGATACTTTCTTCATTGGCTTCCAGGACAACACACTGTCTTGGTTTTCATTTTATCTTATTGGACGCCCCCCTTTTTAGTTTTCTTTGCTGGTTCCTCTTCCTCTTCCCATTTGTCAATGTCAGAATGCCCCAGGGCTCAGTTCTTGATCCTTTTCTTTACTTCTACTTAATTAACTCCCTTAGTTATTTCAATTAGTGCCTTTGCTTTAAATAACATCTTTATGCCAATGACTCTCAGACTTATATCTCAGATAAAGATCTCTCTTCCAAAAACCAGACTCATACATCCAACTCCCTACTTGGAGGTTTACATAAGCCCTTGGAGGTCTTGATAAACATCTCAAACTTAAGTCCAAAACCTGTTTTGCCTGTAGCCTTTCCCATCTCAATTGATGACAAACTTCATCCTTTCAATTGCTCAGACCCAAAACCTTGCAGTCATCCTTGATTCCATATCCTATATCCAATCCATCAGGAAATTATACTTGCCTTACTTATAAGATACTTCCAAAACAATTTCTCAACATTTCCACTATTTCAACCCTGGTCCAAGCCTGGATTATTTTACTAGCTTCCTAACAGGTGTACCTGCTCTACCTTTCTACTCCTTCTTCAGTCTATTCTCCACATAGCAGTCAAAGTGATCTCAGTTTTTGGCTTATGATCAATTGCTACACTGACTTTTTACTTACTTTCAGTTGTCTTCTACATAACCTGTGGAACTTACCATGATCAACTCTGAGGTACAAGGAGAGGACTTAGGAGTCTCGAAATTGTAAGAAGACGATGATAAACCTCATAATATTTCACTCAGACACTCATGGATCACTATAACACCATTTGAAATGTAGACTAAATGAATGAAATAGTTGGTTGCCTTTTATTTGATTACCTTTAAAGATAAAAAGTTCCCTGTCATTGGAGATAATAAAGAAAATATGACCACCTATTGTATTCATTTTAATCATTCATTTGCATGCAAGATCCCAAAGATCCCATGGAAAGTATTAAAAATATAGTAATGAGTAAGGTATAATCCCTAACACTGATCTCAGCGTCTAATAGTTGAAGGGGAGACAACTATAAAGATTTTTGAATCATATGATAAGGTTCATTTTTTCATTCATTCATTTAAATTACATTACTGACTGCCTAATCTGTGCCAGCCACCATGGGAATGTAACTGTAAAAAAGACAGAAACAACTAATACTCTCATGGAGCATAAAATTTAGTAGTAGCAGTGATGCTGATAGAATTGGTATAGACAGACTCCAAGATTTCATCTAAATATGGGCTTCTTTTATTTTCCTATAAATTAAGGTGTGATATACGACATGTCAAGCGGGAGGCTAAACTGATGGCTGTGACCCACAACTACAGGTTGGGAAGAGGTTAGGAAGTATATAGAAAAGGAAAGAGAGGGGGGAAAGGAAGGCAGAAATAAAAGAAGGGGACTAATATAATAAATACTTGCACTGTTATTTTTCATTTCATCTTAGAAATAAAATACTTTAAGTTTATAGAGATTAAAGAACTTTCCTGGGGTCAGTTAGTAAAGAGCAGAGCCAGAATGTGAACTTAGTCAGCAGTCTAGCACTGTTTCTTCTTCATCTTGTAGATACAGAAGAAAAAAATGTTAAAGTAAAGGGAAAAAGAAGGACATTAGGGAAAGCAGGCTAGAGGGAGCTCTGGATGATAGATGGCCATTCAAAAGTAGAATAAAACGCAAGCCCTTGTTAAAGAACTGGCATGCTGCCCATCAACTATATTCTACCCTGGGTCTCAATTAAGGCAGCTCTATTCTTGTTCAGCCAGATTTACTCTACCTTAAGATCAGTCTCATTTTAGCTTCTTCATATCTATGACTAAAATTTACTATACTTTCCCCACCTTCAGCTAACAATTTCTTTGAATAGGATAAAAAAAAATCAGAATACTTAATTTAAGAAAATACAATGACCACATCCAAGTCCCCAAATAGGCTGTTTTGCTGAAGACCATACTCTGAGTTTCAAGAATGTGGTGCTTATCAAAATGCTTATTTCTAAGCTCCATTCCACATACAGTCTCTTGGCCAATGGCCTATAACCTGCATTTTAAATAAGTCTATCAGGTGGTTCTGATACAAAGTAAAATATACCAAACACTGGGACTCTAAAGGAATGATTATAAAATCATGTTATAATCTGATCTATCCAGTATTTTCTCAGGAAGCCATATTTCTTAATAGGACAGCACATCCTTACAAAAGGGATAAAATGGAGCACTTGATAAGGTAAAAAAATAGTAAGAGTTCCCTTATATTGAGTGCCCCTCAGGTGGACACCTTTTATATCTTTTTCTTACAACAACCTCATGGTAATTAGTGTCATTTTTCATATTAATAACTTGAGGTTCAGAGAAGTTAACTTTTTTTTAAAGATTTTATTTATTTATTTGACAGAGAGAACACACAAGCAGGGGGAGTGGCAGAGGGAGAAGCAGGCTCCCCGCTAGGCAGGGAGCCTGACGCAGGGCTCAATCCCAGGACCCTGGGATCACGACCTGAGCCAAAGGCAGACGCCCAACCGAGCCACCCAGGCGCCCCGAGAAGTTAACTCCTTAACTTCACTTAGGAAGTGACTTTCCTACATAATCCGTAAGTAGGACAGTTTGGATCAAACCCGAAGCAACTTTTCAAAATTCTGCATAGGCATCTCTTCTTTCAGAAAGTCCATCCTTTCCCCCACAACCCTGTGTCTCTAACCAAGTATACAAGAGATATAGTGGGAGGGAGCAATATAAAAGACAAGAGGGAGAGGGGTAATAGCTAGAAAGCATGATTATTAAAATTTTAAGATTTCAGAGGAAAAGTTATGGATATGGCAGTGGGTGGCTGAAGTGGAATGAATTAAAGGTGAAAGTAGGTGGTATCCAAGACATCAAAGACCAAGAAGCATAGCGATGAATGTCATAGTAGGCAAAACAAAGCTCCCCTCCCATAATGTCCATTTCTTAATCCCTGAGACCTGTGAATATGCCTTACATGGCACACAAGGGACTCTGTAATTAAACTAATGACTTAGAAATGGGGAGATTATCCAGGTGGGCCCAATGTAATCACAAAGGTCCTTCAAAGTAAAGAGTGAAGCAGATGAGAATAAAGAGGGAGATGTGGCAATGGAAGAAAGGTCAGAGCGATGCAATGCTGCTGGTTCCAAAGAAGGAGGAGGTAAGCTGTGAGGCAAGGAATATCAGCAGCCTCTACAAACTGGACAAGCTAAGAATAGAGATTCTCCTCTAATGCTTCCAGAAAGGAATGCAGCCCTGTTGATGTACTGATTTTAGCCAATGAAACCTCTGTTTTTTTATTAAGTTCAATTAGCCAACATATAGTACATCATTAGTTTTTGATGATCAACGATTCATTAGTTGCATATAATACCCAGTGCTCATCACCACACATGCCCTCCTTAATACCCATAACCCAGTTACCCCATGCCCCCACCCCCTCCCTTCTCTAATCCTGTTTGGTTCCTGGAGTCCAGAGTCTCTCATGGTTTGTCTCCCTCTCTGGTTTCTTCCCATTCAGTTTTTCCTCCCTTCCCCTGTGGTCCTCCTTGCTATTCCTTATGTTCCACATATGAGTGAAACCATATAATTGTCTTTCTCTGCTTGACTTATTTCACTTAGCATAATCCCCTCCAGTTCCATCCATGTCGATGCAAATGGTGGGTATTCATCGCTTCTGATGGCTGAGTAATATTCCATTGTACATATAAACGACATCTTCTTTATCCATTCGTTTGTTGAAGGACATCTTGGCTCCTAAAATTCTCTCTTTATCAGTACTTTTTGACATTTTAATTACTATATTTCTTGTTGTGGACCTCCTTCAGTTGATTTTGTTAGGGGTTCTCTGTGAGTCCTGGATCTGGATTTCTGTTTCCTTCCCCAGATTTGGGAAGTTTTCAGCTATTATTCCTTCAAATACATTTTCTGCCCCCTTTTCTCTCTCTTCTCCTTCTGAGATCCCAATAATGTGAATGTTATTATACTTGATGGTGTCACTAGGAGGGGACCTGGAGCTCAGGCCTGGCTGGAGGGGGTGTGTCCACAGGAGAACTCGGGGTAGGGCATGCTGTTAGTAAGTTGGGCTGGTTCCTGCAGGTGTCTGTGTTTCTAGGCTGAGGGGCCGGAGAGGGAAGTGGTGCTTTCCAGCTCTTCTGTTCCTGGAGAAGTCGCCCAAAGATCCCTGCCCTTCCAGCACACACTCTGCAATTAGTAAACAAATCTCCTTTATGTATACTCCAGGTTTTTTTCAAAGGGCTGCTTCTATGCTGTATTGCCATGGGGCTGTTGAGCTGATTCTTTAAGGGCAGGGACTCTGTTTCTTCTGGCCCTCCCTGCTCTCTCATGAGCCTATTTTTAAAGTTCTAGGTCTTAAGCCCCACTGATTATAATAACTTGTGAAATTCGACACCTCTGGTTTTCAAAATCAAATGTTATGGAGATTCATCTTCCCATGCAGACTCCCTGGTGTGAGGGTCTGTTTCTATCCCCTCTGCCTGCAGTGGCCCTCCTTCCTGCTACAGTCCCACAGGTCATTTAGTTCCCCACCACATCTCCACCCTTCCTACCCTCTTTGAGGTGGCCTCTTCTCTACATTTAGCTGTGGAAAGTTTGTTCTGTCAGTCCTCAAGTGATTTTCTGGGTTATTCAGACTGATGGGGCTTTTATCTAATTATATCTGTGGGACAAAGTGAGCTTAGGGTCCTCTTCCTCCACCATCTTCCCTGAAACTCAGTCTTATAGTAGTTATATTTTTAATTCTTTGAGGAGCCACTCTCCATACTGTTTTCCACAGTGCCTGTACCAATTTACATTCCCACCAACAGTGCAAGGGTTCCTTTCCTCCACATCTCTGCCAACACTTATTTCTTGTCTTTTGCTAATAGCCATTCTTTTTTTTTCTTTTTTGAGAGAGCATGCACAAATGGGGGGCTGGAGGGCCAGAGGGAGAGGGAAAAAGAGAGAGAAAGAGAGAATCTTTTTTTTTAAGATTTATTTATTTATTTGAGAGAGCAAGAATGAGAGAGAGAGAGAGTACATGAGAGGGGGGAGCATTAGAGGGAGAAGCAGGCTCCTCGCTGAGCAGGGAGCCCGATGCGGGACTCGATCCCAGGACTCCAGGATCATGACCTGAGCCGAAGGCAGTCACCCAACCAACTGAGCCACCCAGGCGCCCTGAGAAAGAGAGAATCTTAAGCAGGATTCATGCCCAACATGGAGCCTGACACGGTGCTCAATCTCATGATGCTGAGATCATGATCTGAATCGAAATCAGGAGTCAAACACTTAACTGACCGAGCCACCCAGGTGCCCCTTTGTTTTTTATCAAGAAAAGATGCTGGATTTTGTTAAATGCTTTATTTGCATCATTAAATTTTGTTAATGTGAATTACATTTATTAATTTTTGAATTACAGCTTGCATTCCTGACTGAGAAAAATCTCACTTGGTTGTGAGTCATTATCCTTCTCATATATTGTTGGGTTTGATTTGTTAAAATATTGTTCATAATTTTTGTGTCTTTGGTTATAGGGGATATCGGTCTGTAGTCTTTTTTTCTTACGATGTCTTCAGTTTTGATAGCAGTGTAATGCTGACCTCATAAAAGGCACGGAAAGTATTCCTGCCTTTTCAAATTTTTGGAAGTGTTTGTATAGAGTTAGTATTCTTTCTTCCTTAAATGTTTTCTGAAATTCACAAGTGAAGCCATCTGAGCCTGATATTTTTTAGTAGAATGATTTTTAACTACAAATCATATGTATTTGTCTTTCTCCGTCTGACTTATTTCCATTAGTGTAATACCCTCTAGGTCCAGCCATGTTGTTATAAATGGCAAGATTTCATTCTTTTTTATGGTTGAGTAATGTTCCATTACACACACACACACACACACACACACACACTTCTTTATCCATTCATCTATCCATGGATACTTAGGTTGCTTCCATAATTTGGCTATTATAAATAATGCTACAATAAACATTAAGTGAGCATATTTTTGAATTAATGTTTTTTTTTTCCTTTGGGTAAATAGCCAAGAGTAGAGTTACTGAATTGTATGGTATTTCAATTTTTAATTTTTTTAAAAGATTTTATTTATTTATTCATAAGGGACAGAGACAAAGAAAGAGAGAGAGGTAGAGGCAGAGGGAGAAGCAGGCTCCCCGCTGAGCAGGGAGCCTGATGCGGGACTTGATCCCAGGGCCCCGGGATCAAGACCTGAGCCAAAGGCAGACGCTTAACCATCTGAGCCACCAAAGCCCCCAAGTTTTAATTTTTTGAGAAACCTCCATATTATTTTCTACAGTGGCTACACCAATTTACATTCCCACCAACAGAGCACAAGGGTTCCCCTTTCTCTACATCCTTGTCAACACTTGTTATTTCTTGTCCTTTTGATAACAGCGATTCTGGCAGGTGTGAGGTGCTATCTCATTGTGGTTTTGATTTGCATTTCCCCGATGATAACTGATGTTGAATATCTTTCCATGTGTCTGTTGGCTATCTGTATGTCTTCTTTGGAAAAATGTCTATTCAGATCCTTTGTCCATTTTTAAATCAGATTGAGTTTTTGTTTGTTTTTGCTATTGAGTTGTATGAATTCTTTATATATTTTGGATATTAACTGTTATCTGATACATGATTTGCAAATATTTTCTCCCATTTAGTAAGCTGCCTTTTCATTTTGTTGATGGTTTCTTTTGCTATCCAGAGACTTTTTAGCTTGATGGGAATCCCACTTATTTATATTTGCTTTTGTTGCCTTTGCTTTTGGTGTCAAATCCAAAAAATTATCACCAAGACTGATGTCAACAAGCTTACCACTTATGTTTTTTTCAAGGAGTTTTATGATTTCAGGTCTATGTTCATGTTTTTAATATATTTTTTGAGTTAATTTTTGTGTATGGTGTCAGATAATGATCTAAGTGGTCAAGTTAGGAAAATATGGTTATCTTTTTAGTGTCCTTCTGTGCCCCTTAAACACAGACTAGTTCATTTCTATCTTTGTGCCTTTGATCATACTAAAATAATCATTGTCTTCCTCCATCTATCCAAATTCTATTCATCCATTTTGACCAGTTCAAATCCCATTAATTCTAAGGTATCTTTTTTGGTGATAACAAATTATACTGATTTCTCCCTTTGCTAACGTGTCTGACATTTATTATCTGTATTACACAGTTGATAAGTTACATTCTGTCTTACTTATTAATCATATTCACACCTGGCAGTAATGAGGCAGCTTCCTTCCTACCACTGCCACAGCAGTATCAGAAGAAGCCAGCTGAAAGACTTAAATAAAATGCAAAGTCTTAAAACATAACACCTCAAATGTCCAGGTTTCAACTGAAAATTACTCATCATACCAAGAACCAAGAAAATCTCAATCTGAATGAAAAAAAGTCAACCATTACACACCAACACCAAAATAAGAGATATTAAAGTTATTTGAAAATCTTAAAGAAACCAACATAAAAATGCTTCAACAAGCAATATAAACACCCTTGGGGCAAATTTATAAAATAAAAACTCTCAGAAAGAAGTAGAAGACATAGAATAGAATTGAGCAGAAATTTTTGAACTAGAAAATACAAACTGAAATGAAAAACTCAATTGATGGACTTAAGAGCAGAATAAAGGGGACAGAGAAAACAACCAGTAAAATTGAAGATAGAATAATAAAAATTACCCAATCTGACAAGGAGAAATCAAAACAAAACAAAAAACCCCAACACACCAAACAGCTTCAGGGAACTGTTGAGACTGTAACAAAAAATCTAATCATTGGGGCCCACAGAGAGAGAAAAGAGGGTAAGGCCTGAAGAAATAGTATCTGAAAATGTCCTAAATTTGGCAAAAGACATAAACCTACAGATTCAAGAAGCTGAACAAACTCCAAACAACAACATACCCAAAGAAATCCACAAGATACATCAAAGCTCTGGAAAAAAAAATCTTAAAAGCAGCAAGAAAAACAACACCTTATCTATAGGGGGAAAACAATTAAAATAACAGCAGATTTATAATCAGAAACCTTGGAGGCCAGAAGAAAGTGGGACATTTTTCTATTTTGAAGAAAACTTGTTCTACTTTTTTTCCTATTTGTTCTATTGTTAAACCCAGACTTCTATATACTGTAAAAATATCCTTCAGGAATGAAGAAGTCAGGACATTGTCTGATGAAGCAAAACCAGAAGAAATCTGTTGCCAGCATACTTACTTTTAAAGAATACCTAAAGGAAGTTCTCTAAATAGAAAGCAAATGACAACAGAAGAAATCCTGGAACACTAAGAAGAAGGCAGTAGGCAAAAATATGGGTAAGCAAAAAGGCTTTCCTTCTTCTGTTGAGTTTTCTAAATTATGTTTGCTGCTTAAAGAAAAAAAATTATGGGGTACCTGGGTGACTCAGTTGCTTAAGTGTCTGCCTTTGGCTCAGGTCATGATCTCAGCATCCTGGGATCAAGCCCCACAACAGGCTCTCTGCTCAGCAGGGAGTCACTTCTCCCTTTCAATCTCCCTCTGTGCTCTCTCTCTTTAAATCTTTAAATCTCTCTCTTGAAATCTTTAAAAGGAAAGAAAGAAATTATAACACTGATGTGCTTCTATATGTATAGAGGGAATATTTAAGACAATTTATAATATAAATGGTGAAGATAAGAAATGTAAAGAAAAGTAAGGTTTCCACATTTCACTTGAAGTGATAAAATGTCAACATCAGTAAACTATGATATTATTATTTATAATACAAAACCTACAGCAATTACTATTAAAAAACTATACAAAGAGATACACTCAAAAACACTATAAATAAAAACTGAATTCTAAAAAATGTTCAACCCTGAGAAAAACATAAATTGGGACGCCTGGGTGGCTCAGTCGGTTAAGCATCTGCCTTCGGCTCAGGTCATGATTCCAGGGTCCTGGGATCGAGTCCCGCATCAGGCTCCCTGCTCCGCGGGAAGCCTGCTTCTCCTTCTGTCCACCACTATGCCTGCTTGTGCTCTCTTTCTCTGTCAAATAAATAAATAAATAAAATCTTAAAAATAAAAAATAGAAAACAGTAAGAAAAAACAAAAAACAAAAATAAAATGAAAGAACTGTCATAACATACCAATAATTATATTAAATATAAATTATCTAAATATGTTAATTAAAAGAAACAGGTAGTGTATATATTTTTTTAAAAACATGACCCAAGTATATCCTGTGTAGAAGGAACTCACTTATAACAAGTAAGTAGGCTGACTGTAAAAGGATGGAAAAAGATACATCATGCAAATGCTAATCAAAAGAAAACAGGAGTAGCTATATTAATATCAGATAGACTTAAGAACAAAGAAAATTATCAGAAACAAAGAGGAATATTACCTAATGATAAAGGGGTAAATCCACCCATAAGACATAGCAATCCTTAATTTGAATGAACAAAACAACCTGATGCAAAATATGTAAAGCAAACCCTGACTGAAGAGAAAGAACAGACAAACCCACAATTACAGTCAACACCCCTCTCAGGAACTGACAGAACAACTAGTAAGAAAATAAACAAGAATCTAAAAAAACACAATAACACCATCAACCAACAGAATGTAATCAACATTTATAAATTACTCTACCCAAAAATAGCAGAATAAACATTTGTTTCAAGTGCCCTTGAAACATATGCCAAAATAGACCATATCTAGGCCATAAAGCAAATTTAAAATAATTGGAACAGTATGTTCTATAACTGCAATGAAATAAATAAAGTAACTGGAAATCAAATAGAAAGATAACAGAAAAATCACCAAACACTTGGAAACTAAACAATATATTTCTAAATAATCTGTGAGTCAAAAGGAAATATAAAGGAAAATTTATAAATACACCAAACTGAATAAAAATGAAAATACAACAGGGACGCCTGGGTGCCTCAGTCAGTTGAGCAACCAACTCTTGGTTTTGGCTCAGGTAATGATTTTAGGGTTGTGAGATCAAGCCCCAAGTTGGGCTCTGTGCTGGGCATGGAGCCTGCTTAAATTCTCTCTCTCTCCCTCTGCCCCCCTCCACCTGCTGCTCTCTCACTCTGTCTCTCTAAAATAAATAAATAAATAAAATCTTTTAAAAAAAGAAAATAACAACATATAGAAATTTGTGGTATGCAGTGAAAACAATGCTGAAAAAGAATTTTTTTTTTTAAAGATTTTATTTATTTGACAGAGAGAGACACAGCGAGAGAGGGAACAGAAGCAGGGGGAGTGGGAGAGGAAGAAGCAGGCTTTCTACCGACCAGGGAGCCCGATGCAGGGCTCGATCCCAGTATCTGGGACCATGACCTGAGCCGAAGGCAGACGTAATGACTGAGCCATCCAGGAGCCCCAAGAAAGAAATGTATAGCATGAAATGTTTACATTTTTTAAAAGAGTAAAAAATCTCAAATTAATGACATAAGCTTCCAACTCAAAAATCTAGAAAACAGGGGCGCCTGAGTGGCTCAGTCATTAAGTGTCTGCCTTCAGCTCAGGTCATGATCCCAGGGTCCTGGGATTGAGCCCTGCATCGGGCTCCCTGCTCAGTAGGAAGCCTGCTTCTCCCTCTCCCACCCCCCTTGCTTGTGTTCCCTCTCTCGCTGTGTCTCTGTCAAATAAATAAATAAAATCTTAAAAAAAAAAAAAAGAATTGGGGCGCCTGGGTGGCTCAGTCATTAAGTGTCTGCCTTTGGCTCAGGTCATGATCCCAGCGTCCTGGGATTGAGCTCGGCGGGAAAACTGCTTCTCCCTCTACCACTCCCCCTGCTTGTGTTCCCTCTCTTCCTGTATCTCTCTCTGTCAAATAAAATAAATAAAATTAAAAAAAAAAAGAATCTAGAAAACAGAGCAAAATAAACCCAAAACAAGCAGAAGGAAGGAAATAAAAACAGGAATCAATGAAACTGAAAACAGAAAAACAATAAAGAAAAATCAATGAAATAAAAAGGTGGTTCATGAAAATATCAATAAAATTGACAAATCTCCGGCAACACTGATAACAAAAAAACAGAGAAGACACAATATCAATATGAAAATGGAACCAGGCTATTACACAAAACCTGCAAACAACAAAAGGATAATAAGGTAATACTATGAAAAACTCTAAACATAATTTTGACAAGATGGATGACATAAACCAATTCCTCAAAAAGCACGAACTAACCCAACTCATCCAATAAAAATAGATAACTGAAATATCCATAAACTGTAAATGAAAAGAATTCATAATTTTAAAGTCCAAAAGAACAATACTGATGCCTGGATGGTTTTACTGGAGAATTCTATTGAATGTTTAAAAATGAATTAACATCAATTCTATATAATCTCTTACAGAAAATGTGAAGGAAACACTTCCCAAATCATTTTATTAAGCTAATATTACCTTTATACCAAAGACAGTAACAAAAAAGGAAACTAAAGGCCAATATCCCTTACAAATATAACACAAAAATCCTTAATAAAACATGAGCACACAGAATTTGGCAATATATAGCAAGAATTATATGAACAACTACAGTTCATTCCAGGAAAGCAAAGCTGATTCAGTATTTGAAAACAATCCAATATTTGAAAATCAATCAGTGTAATCCACCACATAACAGGCTAAAAAACAATTGACAATCCTCAATATATGCAGAAAATGCATTTGGCAAAATTCAACACACATTCAAGTTGTACACTTGAAACTAATTTAACACTGTATGTTAACTACACTGGAACTAAAATTAAAATCCCAGCAAGATGTTTTATGGTTATGAACAAGATTATTCTAAACTTTATATGTAAAGAAAAGGAACTAGAGAGCTAAAACAATTTTTTTTAAAAAGGATAAATTGGGAGGGGTGCCTGGGTGGTATAGTCAGTTAAGTGTCTTGACTCTTGGTTTCAGCTCAGAGCATGATCTCAGGGTTGTGAGATAGAGCTCAGTGTCGGGCTCCATACTCAGCAAGGAACCTACTTGAGTTTCTCTCTCCCTCTGCCCCTCCTGCAACATGTGCTCGTGCTCACACTCTCTCTCTCTCAAATAAATAATTTTTTTTTAAAAAAGAAGGATAAATTGGGAGGAAACAGTCTGCCCTGTTCTAAGAATTATATAGCTGTAGTAATCAAGACTCTGTGTTACTGGAGGGATAGATACAAAGATCAATGGAAGAGAAGAGAGAACCCAAAAATAGACCTATGCAACTATGCCCAAATATTTGTTTGTTGTAAAGGTCATAGTTTAGGAATCACTCTAAATTTGACAAACACATAATGTCATGTATCTACCATCATAGCATCATAAAGAGTCATTTCACTGCCATAAATATCCCCTGTGCTCCAGTAATTCACACTTCCCAGCGTCATTCCCCAAATTCCTGGCAATCACTAATATTTTTTACTGTCTGTATCAGTTTTGCCTTTTCCACAATGTCATATATCTGGAGTCATACAGTTTAAGCCTTCCCAGACTGGCCTTTCACTTAATGATAAGCATTTTCAGGTTCCTCCAGGTCTTTCCATGGTTCAAAATTCATTTCAATTTTATGGTGAATAGTATTCTGTTGTATGGATGTACCACGGCTTATTTATCTACTCACCTTCTGAAGTTTTGTTTGCTTCCCAAATTTGGCAACTATGGGGAAAAAAAAAACCTGTTATAAACCTTCATATGCTAGTTTTTATGTGGAAATAAGTTTTCAACTCATTAGGGTAAATACCTAGAAGCACAATTGCTGGATTGTATGGTAAAATTGTGTTTTGCATTATAAAAAAAAAAAACACAAAAAAACAAAAACCAACCTTCCAGACTATCTTCCAAAATGGTTCAAAGTGCATTTCCACCAGGCATGAATAAGAGTTCTTGTTGCATCACAAACTTGTCAGCATTTGGTGTTGTCAGTGGTTCTGGGTTTCAGCCATTCTAATAAGTATGTAGTGATATCTAATCGTTATTAAAATATGCAATTCCCTAATGGCATATGATGTTGAACATCCTTTCATATGATTATTTGCCATCCGTGTCTCTTCTTTAACAGGGTGTCCAGGTCTTTTGTCCATTTTTTTTATTTAAATTTAATTAGCCAACATATAGTACATCATTAGTTTCAGAACAAAATTAAGTCTTTTGTCCACTTTTTAATTGGGTTGTTTTCTTAATTTTGACTTTTAGGACTTCTTTGTATTTGGGGGGGGGTAAGTCCTTTATCAGATATACCTTTTGTAAATATTTTCTCCAATATGTGGCTTCTCTTTTCATTCTCTTAACAGTGTCTTTCAGAGAATGACTGACTTTAACATAAGGAAGTCCACCATATTTTTTTTTCTTTCATAGATCATGCTTTTGTTGTTCTATCTAAAAACTTATTGCCACACCCAAGTTCACCTAGATTTTCTCCTACGTAGCTTCTATAAGTTTTATAGTTTTGCATTTTACATTTATGTCTTTAATCCGTTTTGAGTTAAATTTTGTGAAAGGTGTAACATCATGGTCTATATCCATTTCCTAAAACCGAATATCCAGTTTTTACAGCATCATTTGTTGAAAAGACTGTCCTTTCTTCATCGAATTGCCTTTGCTCCTTTGTCACAGATCAGAAGAATATATTTGTATAAGTCTATTTTTAAGCTTTCTATTCTGTTCCATTAATCTGGTTTTTTTTTGTTTTTTGGTTTTTGGTTTTTTTGCCAATACCAAACTCTTGATTGTAGTAGCTTTATAGGTACATCTTAAAGTCAGGTAGTGTCAGTCCTCTGACTTTGTTCTTCCTTAAGAAGATTTCTGGATCTACTGCCTTCCCATATAAATGTTAAAATCTGTTTGTCATATCCACAAAGTAACTTGCTGGGTTTTAATTCTGATTATACTGAATCTAGATCAAGCTGGGAAGAACTAACATCTTAACAATATTGAGCATTGCTATCCATGAACATGAAATCTCTCTCCATTTATTTAGTTCTTCTTTGATTTCCTTCATCAGAGTTTTGTAATTTTCCTCATATAGATCTTGTATGTATTTTGTAATTTTTTAAAGATTTTATTTATTTATTTGAGAGAGAGAGAGAGAATGAGAGATAGAGAGCACGAAAGGGAAGAGGGTCAGAGGAGGGAGAAGCAGACTCCCCGCTGAGCAGGGAGCCCGATGCGGGACTCGATCCCGCGACTCCAGGATCATGACCTGAGCGGAAGGCAGTCGCTTAACCCACTGAGCCACCCAGGCGCCCTGTATTTTGTAATTCTTATGTCTAAGTCTGTATGCCTGCCTGTCTTATCTTCCTTCCTTCTTTCTTTCCCCTCTCCCTTCCCTCCTCCTCTTTTTATTGCATTTAATATAAATAGTGTTGTTTTCATTTCAAATACAATTGTTCATTACAGGTTTATAGGAAAGCAACTGGCATTTTTTTTTTTAAAGATTTTATTTATTTATTTGACAGAGAGAGACAGCGAGAGAGGGAACACAAGCAGGGGAGTGGGAGAGGGAGAAGCAGGCTTCCCGCCTAGCAGGGAGCCCGATGCTGGGCTCAATCCCAGGACCCTGTGATCATGATCTGAGCCGAAGGCAGACACCCAACGACTAAGCCACCCAGGTGCCCTGCAACTGGCGTTTTTATATTAACCTGTTTTCTTCAATTTTGCTATAATCCTGACTTTTTTTTAATTTGAGTATAGTTGATACACAATGTTACATTAGTTTCAGGTATACAATTTAGTACTTTGACAGGTTTAAACATTATTCTATGTTCACCACAAGCATAACTATCATCTGTCTCAATACATGCTATTACAATATCATTGACTGTATTCCTTATGGTCTGCTTCTTATTCCTGTGACTTACTCATTCCATAACTGGAGAACTGTATCTCCCTCTTCCCTTCACTCACTTTGCCCACCCCACCCACCTACCTCCCGTCTGGCAGCCATCAGTTTGTTCTCTGTGTTTATAGGTCAGGTTCTTCTTTGTTTGTTTATTCTTTTCTTTTTTTTTTTAGATTCCACTTATGAGTAAAATCATGATATTTGTCTTTCTTGGTCTGACTTATTTCACTTAGCATTCTAAGTTCATCCATGTTGTCCCAAATGGCACAATTTCATCCTTTTTAGGGCTGCATATATTACATTGTATATATACACCACATTTTCCTTATCCATTTGTCTATTGATGGACACTTAGACTGCTTCCATGTATTAGCTTTTGTAAATGCATAGATCTTTTCGAGTTAGTGTTTTCATTTTCTTTGGGTAACTACCCAAGAGTTGAATTATTGGATCATTTGGTATTTCTATCTTTAATTTTTTAAGGAACCTCCATATTATATTCCACAATGGCTATACCAGTTTACATTCCCACCAATAGTGCATGAGGGTTCCTTTTCCTCCACATCCTTACCAACACTTGTTTCTTATCTTTTTAATTTTAGCCATTCTGACAGGTGTGAGGTAATATCTCATTGTGGTTTTGATTTGTATTTCCCTGATGATTAGGGATGTTGAGCATCTTTTCATGTGTCTGCTGGCCAACTGTATGTCTTCTTTGAAAAAAATGTCTATTAAGGTCCTCTGCCCACTTTTTAATTGGATTGTTTGCTTTTTTGGTATTGTACAAGTCCTTTGCATATTTTGGATATTAACGTATTATTGGCAAAATCATTGGCAAATATCCTCTGCCACTCAGTAGGTGGTCTTTTTGTTTTGCAGATGGTTTCCTTTGCTGTGCAAAAGCTTTTTATTTTGAAGTAGTCCCAAGAGTTTACTTTCGCTTTTGTTTCCCTTGCCTAAGGAGACATATCTAGAAAAATGCTGCTACAGCTGATGTCAGAGAAATTACTCCTTGTGCTTTCTTCTAGGATTTTTATGCTTAAGTATTTAATCCATTTTGAGTTTATTTTTGTATATGGTGAATACTAATTTATTTTTTTACAAAGGTGCAAAAGCACGTTAATGGAGGAAATAATATCCTCTTTTAAGTTTTTAAGCACCCGGTACTTATCACAATAAGGGCACTCCTTAATCCTCATCACATATTTCACCCATCTGCCCACGAACCTCCCCTCTGGTAACCACCAGTTTGTTCTGCATAATTAAGAGTCTGTTTTTTGGTTTGTCACTCTATCTTTTCTTTTTTTAAACATGATTTTTTAAAGTATTAGTTTCAGGTATATATTTTTTTTAGATTTTATTTATTTGTCAGCAAGGGGAGCAGCAGGCAGAGGGAGAAGCAGGCTCCCTGCTGAACAGCCTGATGCAGGACTCGACCCCAGGACCCTGGGATCATGACCTGAGCCAAAGGCAGACGTTTAACCGACTGAGCCACCCAGGCGTCCCTCAGGTACAGGTTTTAGTGAATCATCATTTACATACAACAGACAGTGCTCATCACAACAGGTGCCCTTTCTTTTTTTTTGTGCCCTCCTTAATACCCATCACCCATCCCAACACATACCTCTACTGCAGGAACCCTCAGTTTGTTCTCTATATTTAGAGTCTATTTTATGGTTTGCCTCTCATTTTCCCCCCATGTTCAGTTTTGTTTCTTAAATTCCACATGAGTGAAATCATACGGTATTTCTCTTTCCCTGACTGACTTATTTCGCTTATCATAATACCCTGGCTCCTCCATCCACATCATTGCAGATGGCAAATGTCCATTTTTTTTAATGGCTGAATAATATTCCAGTGTGTATATATATACTTCTTCTTTATCCACTAATCTATCACTGATTGGATACTGGGGCCACTTCCATATCTTTGCTATTATAAATAGTGCTACTGTAAACATAGGGATACATGTATCCTTTTGAATTAGTGCTTTTGTATTCTTTGAGTAAATACCCCAGAGTGTGATTACTAGATTGTAGGTAATTCTATTTTTAACATTTTGAGGAACCTCCACACTGTTTTCCACTGGGGGCTGCACCAGTTTGCATTTCTACCAACAGCGTACAAGGGTTCCTTTTTGTCCATATCCTCATCAACACTTGTTTCTTGTGTTTTTGATTTTAAGTCATTCTGACAGTTGTGAGGTGATATAGTTTTCATTTGCATTTCCTTGATGATGAGAGATGTGGAGCATTTTTTCATGTGTCTGTTGGCCACCTGTATGTCTTCTTTGGAGAAATATGTTTAAGTCTTCTGCCCATTTTTTAAAAGTAGGCTTTATGCCCAGCATGGAGTCCAACATGGAGCTTGAACTCATGATCTTGGGATCAAGAACTGAGCTGAGGGCGCCTGGGTGGCTCAGTTGGTTAAGCAACTGCCTTCGGCTCAGGTCATGATCCTGGAGTCCCCGGATCGAGTCCCGCATCGGGCTCCCTGCTCAGCAGGGAGTCTGCTTCTCCCTCTGACCCTCCCCCCTCTCATGTGCTCTCTCTCTCTCATTCTCTCTGTCTCAAATAAATAAAATCTTTAAAAAAAAAAAAAAAGAACTGAGCTGAGATGAAGGGTGGGACACAATCGACTGAACCAACCAGGTGCTGCTCTTCTGCCCATTTTTTAACTGGATTATTTATTTATTAGATGTTGAGTTTTTAAGTTCTTTATATATTTTGGATACTAACCCTGTATCAGATGTGTCCTTTGCAAATGTCTTCTCCCTTTCCATTGGTTGCCTTTTAGTTTTATTGTTTCCTTTGCTGTGCAGAAGCTTTTTATTTTGATGTAGTCCCAATAGTTTATTTTTACTTTTGTTTCCCTTGCCTCAGGAAACATGTCTAGAGAAGTGTTCCTACAGTCTATGTCAGAGAAATTAGTGCCCGTGCTCTTTTCTAGGACTTTTGTGGTTTCAGGTCTCACATTTAGGTCTTTAATCCATTTTGAATTTATTTTTGTTCATGATGTAAGAGAGTGGTCTGGTTTCACTTTTGCATGTTGCTATCCAGTTTTCCCAACACCCTTCATGGAAAAGACTGCCTTTTTCCCATTGTATATTCTTTCCTGCTTTGTCAAACATTCATTGGCCATATTATTCTGGGTTTATTTCTGGGTTTTCTATTCTGTTTCCTTGGTCTATGAATCTATTTTTGTACCAGTATCATATGGTTTTGATTACTACAGCTTTATAACGTGAAGTCTGAAATTCTGATGCCTCCAGCTTTGCTTTCTTTTTCAAGTTTACTTTGGCTATTCAGGATCTTTTGTGGTTCCATACAAATTTTAGGATTGTTTGTTCTAGTTCTGCAAAAAATGCTCGTGGCATTTTGATAGGGATTGCATTAAATGTGTGATTGCTTTGGGTGGTATAGACATTTTAACAAAATTTGTTCTTCTGATCCATGAGCATGGAATGTCTTTCCATTTCTTTGTGTCATCTTCAGTTTCTTTCATAAGTGTTCTATAGTTTTCAGAGTACAGGTCTTTCACCTCTTTGGTTAGGTCTATTCCTTGGTATCTTATTATTTTTGGTGCAATTGTAAATGGGATTGTTTTCTTAATTTCTCTTTCTGCTGTTTCATTACTGGTGTACACAAATGCAACAGATTTCTGTACACTAATTTTGTATCCTGCAACTCTACCGAATCTGCTTATCAGTTCTAGAAATTTTTGAGGGGGGGAATCTTTCAGGTTTTCTATAGAAAGAGTATCATGTCATCCACAAATAATGAATGTTTCACCTCCTCCTTACTGATCTGGATATCTCTTATTTCTTTTTATTGTCCGATTGCTCTGGCTAGGACTTCCAGTATGATGTTGGATAGAAATGGTGAGAGTGAACATCCCGGTCTTGTTCCTGACCCTAGGGGAAAGGCTCTCAGTTTTCCCCACTGAGGATAATGTTTGCTATGGTTTTCCATATATTGAGCTATTTATTATGTTGAGGTATGTTCCCTCTAAACTAACTTTGTTGAGGGCATTTTCATGAATGGATGTTGTACTTTGTCATATGCTTTTTCTGCATCTATTGAAATGATCATATGGTTTCTAGTCTTTCTCTTGTTGATGTGATGTATCATGTTGACTGATTTGTGAATACTGAACCACCCTTGCAACCCTGGAGGAAATCCCACTGGATTGTGGTGAATGACGTTTTTAATGTATTGTTGGATTTGGTTTGCTAGTATTTTGTTGAGGATTTCTGCATCTATGTTCATCAGGGATATTGCCCTGTAGTTCTGTTTTCTAGTGGTGTCTTTTATTTTTTTTTAATTTTTTTATTTATTTATTTGACAGAGAGACAGACAGCAAGAGAGGGAACACAAGCAGGGGGAGTAGGAGAGGGAGAAGCAGGCTTCCTGTGGAGCAGGGAGCCTGATGTGGGGCTCGATCCCAGGACCCTGGGATCATGACCTGAGCTGAAGACTCAATGACTGAGCCACCCCGGTGCCCCGTAATGGTGTCTTTATCAGGGTTTTGGTGTCAGGATAATGCTGACCTCACAGAATAAATGTGAAAGTTTTCCTTCCTTTTCTATTTTTCAGAATAGTTTGAGAAGAAAAGGCATTAGCTCTTCTTTAAATGTTTTGTTGTTGTTTAAAAAGATTCTATTTATTTATTTTGAGAGAGAGAGAGTGCGCATGAGTGAGGGGGAGGAGCAGAGGGAGAGGGAGAATCAGACTCCCCACTGAGCAGGAAGCCCGATGTGGGGCTTGATCCCAGGACCCCAGGATCAGGACCTGAGCTGAAGGCAGATGGTTAACAGACTGAGCCACCCAGGGGCCCCTTAAATGTCTGAGAGAACTCATCTGTGAAGCCATCTGGTTCTGAACTTTGGTTTGTTGGGAGTTTTTGGATTACTGATTCCATTTCTTTGCTTGTAATCAGTCTGTTCAAATTTTCTATTTCTTCCTGTTTCACTTTTGTTAGATTATATGTTTCTGGAATTTATCCATTTCTTCTAGGTTGTCCAATTTGTTGGCATGTAGTTTTTGGGCCCTTTCTTTTTTTTTCTTGGTAAGTCTGGCTAGAGGTTTGTCAATTTAATTGATTTTTTTCAAAGAACCAGCTCCTGGTTTCATGATCTGTTCTATTGTTTTTTAGTTTCTATATCATTTATTTCTGCTCTAATCTTTATTATTTCCTTTCTTTGGCTCGTTTTAGGTTTCATTTGTTGTTCTTTTTTTTAGCTCCTTTCAGTGTAAGGTTAGGTTATTTGAGGTTTTTCTTGCTTCTTAAGGTAGGCCTGTATTGCTATACACTTCCCTCTGAGAACTGCTTTTGCTGCGTCCCAAAGATTTTGAATTGTTGTGTTTTCATTTTCATTTGTTTCCATGTACTTTTTAATTGCTTCTTTTATTTCCTGGTTGACCTATTCATTGTTCAGCAGCATGTTATCTGTGGTCTTTCCAGATTTTTTCTTGTGGTTGACTTCTAGTTTCATAGCATTGTGGTCAGAAAAGATGCACAGTATGACTTTGATCCTTTTGACTATGCTGAAGCTTGTTTTGTGGCCTGATATGTCATCTATTGTGGAGGATGTTCCATGTGCACTTGAAAAGAATGTGTATTCTGCTGTTTGGGGCTGGAATGTTCTGAATATTCTGTTAAATCCATCTGGTTCACTGTGTCATTCAAAGCCATTGTTTCTGTGTTGATTTTCTGTTTAGATGATCCGTCCATTGGTGTAAGTGGGATGTTAAAAGTCTTCTACTGCTATGGTATTATTATCGATTAGTTTCTTTATGTTTGTTCCTAACTGTTTTGTGTATTTGGGTGCTCCCATGTTGGGTCCATAAATATTTACAATTGTTATATCTTCTTGCCGGACTATCCCCTTTATTATGATACCGTGTTCTTGCCTCTTGTTATAGCCTTTGCTTTAAAGTCTATTTCATCCAATAGAAGTATTGCCACTCTGGCTTTCTTTCTTTTTCTTTTTTTTTTTTTTTTTTTTTGCAGTTTTATACCTTTATTTGACAATCAGCTATTAGTTCTCATCCACATTAACTGTCTGTCTTTTTGAAAGTGGTGACAGGTACATAGGTAAACTGTGTAGAGCTTGTTTGGTGAATCTTCATCCTCATTACATTTTCTGGACAACCGCACTCCAATACGGTACGGAACATTCCTTATTCCTTTGGCCCAGACAGCTTTGTTGAGCCTGGTGTCAATGTGCACATCTGGAGTTCCCATCTCCTTCATGGCAAATTTCTGGATCTCTTTGAGTGCCCGAGGGACACGCTTCTTGAAACCCACTCCATGGATGTGCTTGTGAATGCTGATGGTGTATTCTCTGGTCACTACCTCGTTGATGGCAGAACGGTCCTTCTTCTTGCCACCCTTCTTCGCGGGAGCCATTCTGCCAGGGCCTGGTTGGAAAGCTGCCACTCTGGCTTTCTTTTGACACCCATTTGCATGATAGATGTTTCTCCATCTCCTCACTTTCAATCTGCAGCTGTTTTTTGGTCTAACATGAGCCTCTTGTAGGCAGTGTATAGATGGGTCTTATTATTTCATCCATTCTGTCACCCTATGTGTTTTGATTGGAGCATTTCGTCCATTTACATTCAAAGTAATTATTGATTGAGGTGCCTGGGGTGGCTCAGTAGGTTAAGCATCCAACTCTTGATCTCAGCTCAGGTCTTGATCTTGGGGTATGAGTTTGGGCCCTCCATTAGGCTCCATGCTAGGCTTGGAGGCTACTTAAAAAAATAAAGTCATTATTGATAGATATATATTTATTGCCGTTTTATTATTTGTTTTGTGGTTGTTCTGAAGATTTTCTCTGAGCCTTTCTTGTCTTCCTCTCTTTCATGGTTTGCTGGTTTTCTTCAGTCACATATGTGAATTTCTTTCTCTTTATTCTTTGCATATTTATTAGTGCTTTTGATAAATCTCTACCATCCAGTTTCTATACAACCCCTTCTTCATATAGCAGTCTATTAAATTGATGGTCGTTCACGTTTGAACCCATTCTTTACTCCTCTACTCCCCATGTTTTAGGTGCATACTTCCTTTTCTTTTGTGAGTTCCTTGACTGATTCTTTTTACTGCTTTTATGTTTCCTACCTTCATACTGTCATCTGTGGTCTTTCCTTTCCACTCAAAGAGTTACCTTTAACACTCCTTGCAGGGCTGGTTTAGAGGTCATGAACTCCTTTAGTTTTTGTTTGGGAAACTCTTTATCTCTCCTTCTATTCTGAATGACAGGATTGCTGGATAGGGTATTCTTGGCTTCATGTTTTTCCCATTCAACACTTTGAGTATATCATACCTCCTTTCTGGCTTAGAAAGTTTCTGCTGAAAAATCTGCCGATAGCTTTATGGGGTTTCCTTTGGATGTAACTGTCTTCTTTTATCTTGCTGCTCTTTAATATTTTTTTATCACCATATATAGCCAATTTATTTACAATATGTCTTGGTGTGGATCTGCTTTTGTTGATTTTGATGGGAGTTCTCTGTGCCACCTATTTCTGGAAATCTGTTTCCTTCCCCATGTTAGTCAAGTTTTCAGCTATTATTTCTTCAAATAAATTTTCTGCCCCCTTTACTCTCTCTTCTTCTGGGACTCCTAAAATATAAATGTGTTTATGTTTGATGGAGTCACTGAGTTCCCTAAGTATATTCTTGTTTTGCATAATTCTTTTTTTTTATCCTTTGTTCAGCTTAATTACTTTCCCTTACTCTGTCTTCTAGGTCACTAATTCATTCCTCTGCTCTCCAGCCTGTGCTTCATTCTATCAAGCATGTTTCTCATCTTGGTTATAGAGTCCTTTATCTCTGCTGTTATTCCTTATCTCTGTGTTAAGGGTCTCACTGATGTCCCCTGCTCTGTTCTCAAGTCCAGTGAGTATCCTTATGATCACTGCTTTAAATTGTCCATCAGGTATGTTATTTATATCTGTTTTACTTTGATCCCTGTCCATGGCCATGTCCTGTTCCTTCATTTGGGATAAATTTCCCTGTCTTTTCACTCGTAAGTTGGTGGTGGTATGTAAAATGGTACAGCATTATGGAAAACAGTTTGGCAATTTCTTCAAAAACTAAACATGCAACTACCATATGATCCAACAACTCTCTCCTGGGCATTTATCCCAGGGAAATGAAAACATATATTTACACAAAAACCTGTACGTGAATGTTCAAAAGCAGCTTTATTCATAATCAATAAAAACTAGAAACAATTCAGCTGTCTTTCAATGGGTGAGTAGTCAAACTTTAGTATATACACTCATACCATGAAATGCTACTCAATAATTTTTAAAAATGATAACACACAACTTGAAATAAATCTCCAGAGAATTATGCTGAGTGAAAAGAGACAATCAGCAAAAGTTACATATTATGTTATTCCATTTATATAATATTCTTGAAATAACAAAATTATAGAAATGGAGACTAGATTAGTGGTTGCCAGGAGTTAAAGATGTTTGTTGGAGGAAGAATATGAGAAAGAAATGAGTGTGGTTGTAAAGGTCAATATGTAGAATCCTGTGGTAATGGAATTGTTTTGAATCTTGACTGTATCAACATCAATATCCTCGTTGTGATATTGTACTATAGTTTTGCAAGGTGTTATTACTGGGGGGAATGAGGTAAAGGGCACATGGGATCTCTGTAGTATTTCTTCCAACTGCATGTAAACTTACAATGATTTCAAAGTAAAAATTTTCTTTTTTTTTTTAAGATTTTATTTGAGAAAGAGAGAGCATGAGTGGGGGGAGGAGCAGAGGGAGAGGGAGAAGCAGACTCCCCACTGAGCAGGGAGCCCAAAGTGGGGCTCGATCCCAGGACACTGGTCACGACCTGTGCTGAAAGCAGACGCTTAACTGACTGAGCCACCCAGGCACCCTTCAAAATAAAAATTTTCATTAAAAACTTATATAATGCTCCCAACGATGAGCGAGCTATAATCTTTTTGTCCCTGGTGAGCTGATGAGCTCATAGACCAGTAGGGAAAACAAGTATTCAAGTCAAAAATCACAATTCATTATGATACTATCTATTAATTATATAAAATTTACCGTGTACCAATGTCATAAGCTCTTTACCTATATTAACTCATTTCATTTTCACTACACACCTATGAAGTAGGTTATTATTATTATTATTATTTTATGGGATAAAAAAACTGAAGTACTGAGATATTTAGTGACTTGCACAAGGTCACACAACCTGTACCTAAATAGTGCTATGAAAGTTATTATATACAATGTATGGAGAGAAAAGATATTGGAGTGTCCAACTATATCTAAAGGGTCAAGGGTGAACACATGAAGTTTTATGGGAGAACTGAATCTTGATAGATACTAAGGAGTTTATCTGTAATTTTAAACAGGTGAATCAATATACACAAATTTCAGTGATGTGAGGTAAGAAAATGCCACTAAGGAAAAGTCATTTAAGTTCCCAGGCTCTCAGTCTTCTCCCTCATAAAATAAGTAGCTTGGATGATGCTATCTCTAATGTCCCTCCTAACTCCTACAGTCTATGGTTCTATGCTACTAATGTAGAAAGTTAAATTATTGGGACGCTGTAGGTACAGTCCTTGTTTCCTGTCTCTATGCTATACTAGAATAACTTATGGGCAATGTGTCCATGTGTCCAAGAAACAAGGGTATAACTGTTGTCAATTATAAATGAAATACCACTTGACACAAGTTTAAAAGATGTTGGAGTTAGCTGGGGAAACCAAACCATCATTTATATTATTGTTTCTATGGGAAAATAACTTTCAAACTAAATATGGCATATAAAGCAATTGTTTGAAAATTGTGCATGGTCTGTTCAAATGTATTCTAATATGTCAATTCAGAAGAAAAGAAAGAGATAGTTCCTTTAAAAAATTAGAATCAGGCCTGGAAGGAGCTGTGGGTATTAGAGAAAAGTTAATGAATAATCTTTTGTGTCTGATGCCAATTAGCTTTTATAACAGTTCCAGGCTCAAAGAACAGGAAGTGGCAGAGAATTCAAGAAAGAATTTCCATCCAGACTGGAAAAAAGCAGCAGAGGATAATCCTAGGAAATTAGTGCATATGTAAACAGAATCATTTCCTTTCTTTCTGGTTTAGACTGGAAAAAAGCAGAATGCTGAAAGATGCCAGGAAGGAAGCAAAACCTGAGCAACTGGTAGCAGAACAGACACAGCTTCTAGTGGGACTCATTATCACAAGAGCAACTAAGAGCAATACTTTCTCTTAGCTTTTCATCCCTACCAGTGAGAAGAAAAGTTATAATTCTTGTTCTGCGAAAGTAAACCCAAGGTCAAATCACAACAGTGGAAGTTTTCTTATGATGAAGTACACAACTGTGTTGAGGTGTTTTATTCAATTGTGCTCTCAATTATGTGTTTTATACTGAAGCTACAGGCAAAAACAGATACACAGATCAATGGAACAGAATAGAGAACCAGAAATGGACCCACAAATGTATGGCCAACTAACCTTCCACAAAGCAGGAAAAAACATAAGAAGTCTCTTCGACAAATGGTGTTGGGAAAACTGGACAGCAACATGCAGAAGAATGAAACTGGACCACTTTCTTACACCGTACACAAAAGTAAATTGAAAATGGATTAAAGACCTAAATGTAAGACAGGAAACCATCAAAATCCTAGAGGAGAAAAAGGCAGCAACCTCTTTGATGTTAGCCACAGCAACATCTTACTAGACACGTCTCCTGAAGCAAGGGAAACTAAAGCAAAAATGAACAATTGGGACTTCATCAAGATAAAAAGCCTCAGCACAGCAAAGGAAACAATTAACAAAACTAAAAGGCAGCTGATGGAATGGGAGAAGATATTTGTAAATGCCATATTGGATAAAGGGTTAGTATCCCAAGTCTATACTGAAGGTTATATACTGACCAAACCAGATTTGTGGTTTAATTTATAGTTTAGGACTTGTTTCTAAACTTGAAATTCTTTTTTTTTTTACTTGAAATTCTTGTATTTAACTGCCTGCTGATTGTCTCCACTTAGATGTCTCACGTCATACTAAACATATCTGTACTACTGATCTCAACCTATTCCTTCTCTTACCCTACTCCAGGCATGGCTTCCTTCCAAAAAGAACCAACACCACAGAATACAAAGGGTTTTAAGAAATTACCAGAAAAAAACAATATGCCAACAAATTAGACAAAATAGAATGAAAACTTCCTATAAACATAAAAACTTCCAAGAATAAATTCAGGAAGACATAGAAAATCTAAACAAATTACAAAGAAATTCAGTTAATAAAACTGAAACAAAGTTGAACCAAAAACTCCCAACAAACAAAACAAACAAAAGTCCAGATGGCTTCAAAAGCGAATTCTACCAAACATTTACTTTTTTTTTTAAGATTTTATTTATTTATTTGAGAGAGAGAGAGAGAGCACAAGAGCAGGGTGGGGGGTAGAGG
This sequence comes from Callorhinus ursinus, assembly GCF_003265705.2. Taxonomy (NCBI): domain Eukaryota; kingdom Metazoa; phylum Chordata; class Mammalia; order Carnivora; family Otariidae; genus Callorhinus; species Callorhinus ursinus. The sequence continues at coordinate 1,432,747 of NW_027397080.1, read as the reverse complement.
GAGAAGCAGACTCCCTGTGGGGAGTCTGATGTGGGACTCAATTCCGGTACTCCAGGATCCTGGCCTGAGCAGAAGGCAGAAGCTTAACTGACTAAGCCACCCAGGCACCCTCTACCAAACATTTAAAGAAGAGTTAATACCTATACTTCTTAACCTATTCCAAAAAACAGAATATGAAGGAATGCTTCCAAATTCATGCTAGGGGGACAGCATTACCCTGATACCAAAACAAACACAACTATGATAAAAAGAAAATCGGAGACCAATATCATTGATAAACATAGATGCAAATCCTCAACAAAATAGTAACAAGCTGAATTTTAAAATTACTTAAAGGATCATTCACCATTATCAAGTAGGGTTTATTCCAGAGATGCAAGGATGCTTCAATATTCAAAAATTAATCAACATGATACACCACATTCACAAAATGAAGGATAAAAATCATATGATCATTGCAATAGATGCAGAAAAGCATTTGACAAAACAACATCCGTTCATGATAAGAACTCTCAGCAGAATGGATTTAGGGAGAATGTACCTCAACATAATAAAGGCCATCTATGACAAGCCCATAGCCAACATCATCCTCAAAAGTGAAAAACTAAAAGCTTCTCCTCTAAGATCAGGAACAACCCAAGCATACCCAACTCTTGCTACTCTTATTGGCCATAGCCTGGAAGTCTGAGCCAGAGTAAACAGGCAAGAAAAAGAAATAAAAGGCATCCGTATCAGAGAGGAAGGCGAAAAACTGTGCTGAGAAAACTGAACAGCCACATGCAAAAAAATGAAACTGGACAACTATCTTACACTATGCACAAAAACTAACTCAAATGAAATGAAGACTTGAATGTATGACCTGAAGTCATAAAAGTCCTAGAAGAAAACATGAAGGTAAGCCCCTAGATATGGTCTCAGCAATGATTTATCAGATATGATACCAAAAGTAAAGGCAACAAAAGGAAAACTAAATAAATGGGACTATATCAAACTAAAAAGATGCTCAGCAAAAGGAAACAACCAAAAAAACTAAAAGGCAGCCTTCAGAATGGGAGAAGATATTGGCAAATGACATATCTGATAAAGGGTTAGTATCCAAAATCTATAAAGAACTTAACAAGGGGCACCTGGGTGGCTCAGTCGTTAAGCATCTGCCTTCGGCTCGGGTCATGATCCCAGGGTCCTGGTATCGGGCCCCACTTTGGGCTCCCTGCTCCGCGGGAAGCCTGCTTCTCCCTCTCTCACTCCCCCTGCTTGTGTTCCCTCTCTCGCTGTGTTTCTCTGTCAAATAAATAAATGAAATCTTAAAAAAAAAGAACTTATCAAACCCAACACCCCAAAAATAAATACTCCAGTTAAGAAATGGCAGAAGACATGAACAGACATTTTTCCAAAGAAGACATACATTTGGCCAACAGACACATGAAAAGATACTCAACATCACTCATCATCAGGGAAAATACAAATCAAAACTACAATGAGATACCACCTAACACCTGTCAGAATAGCTAAAAAAAATTTTTTTTTTTAGATTTTATTTTATTTATTTATTTGACACACAGAGAAGGAGAGAGCAAGCCCAAGCAGGGGGAGTGGCAGGCAGGGGAGAAGCAGGCTCCCCGCTGAGCAAGGAGCCCAATGCGGGGCTCGATCCCAGGACCCCGGGGTCATGACCTGAGCCAAAGGCAGCCGCTTAACCAACTGAGCCACCCAGGTGCCCCAGAATGGCTAAAATTAACGACACAAAATTAACAACACAGGAGGGGTGCCTGGGAGGCTCAGTCAGTTAAGCCTTCGGCTCAGGTCATTATCTCTGGGTCCTGGGATGGAGCCCCGCATCAGGCTTCCTGCTCAGCAGGGAGTCTGCTTCTCTCCCTCTGTTCCTCCCCATTACACTCTCTCTCTCTAATAAATAAAATCTTTAAAATACGCACACACACACACACACACACAGGAAACAAGAGATGTTGGTGAGGATGCAGAGAAACGGGTCTGTGGATGCGAATGCAAACTGGTGCAGCCACTCTAGAAAACAGTATAGAGGCTCCTCAAAAAGTTAAAACTAGAACTACCCTATGACCTAGCAATTATACTACTAGGTATTTACCCAAAGGATACAAAAATACTGATTCGAAGGGACGTTTGCAACCTGATGTTTATAGCACCATTATCAACAATAGCCAAATTATGGAAAGAGCCCAAAAGTCCATCAACTGATGAATGGATAAAGAAGATGTGGTATATATACAATGGAATATTACTCAGCCATCAAAAAGAATGAAATCTTCTCATTTGCAACCACATGGATAGAGCTAGAGTGTGTTATGCTAAGTGAAATAAGTCAGTAAGAGAAAACAAATACCGTATGATTTCACTCATGTGGAATTTAAGAAACAAAACAGATGAACACAGGGGAAGGGGGAAAAAAAAGAGAGGGAGGCAAAGTATAAGGGACTCTTAACTATAGAGAACAAACTGAGGGTTGATGGAGGGGAGGTGGGCAGGGGATGGCCTAAATGGGTGATGGGTATTAAGGAGGTTACTTGTTGGGATGAGCACTGGATGTTGCATGTAAGTGATGAATCACTGAGTTCTACTCCTGAAACCAATATTTCACTGCATTTTAACTAGAATTTAAATAAAAACTTGAGGGGCGCCCGGGTGGCTCAGTCAGTTAGGTGTCTGCCTTTGGTTCAGGCCATGATCCTGGAGTCCCAGGATCCAGTCCCACATTGGGCTCCCCACTCAGTGGGGAGTCTGCTTCTCCCTCTGACCCACCCCCCTCTTGTGCTTTCTCTGTCTCACTCTCTCTCTCTCAAATAAATAAAATCTTAAAAAAAAAAACTTGAAACAAAAATAAAATAAGAAACAAAACAGATGAACATATGGGAAGGGGATAAAAAGGAGAAAGAGAAAGTTGGGGCACCTGGGTGGCTCAGCTGGTTAAGCATCTGACTCTTGATTTTGGCTCAGGTCATGATCTCAGGGTTGTGAGATTGAACCCTGTGTTGGGTTCCATTCTGGGAGGGGAGTCTGCTTGAGATTCTCTCTGTCCCTTCTCCCTCTGCCCGCCCCTTCCTATGCTTGCATGCATGCTCTCTCCCAAATAAATAAATCTTTAAGAAAAAAAGAGAGGGAGGCAAACCATAAAGACTTTTTTTTTTTTAGTTTAATAAGCATTTACTCCTTAAGCTGAACAACCTCTACATGCAAAATACATACGGTTTAGGATCTCTTTTTGAGTGGAAAGAAATTTAGGTCTCAAGAGGCTTTCAGTCTGTTTTCTGGAAATCACTTAATTGAGTGTAAGACCCCTGAAAAATACTGGATTCAACCTAAAAATGTGGTTCCTAGTTGACATTATTCTGTATATGATCATGATAAAAGATTAGGATACTCTTCACATTTCCAAGCAAGATCCAATTTTAAAAGCTTGTTCTTCCCAAACTCCTAAAAACAGCCATTTGAGAGTAAACCAGAGCATTACATCACCCCAAAGAAGCTGTAGGTTTCATTACATACACCAACAAATCTACATGGCTAGTTTCTGCATTCCACCTTTACAAAATGTATTTTACACCTATTATACCAAACAGCATTTTAAAATACTGACATATAAACTCCCTAAAAAGATAAAGCAAAGACAAAAGCATTTATCTTACTAAAAACAAGATACACCTTCACTTATAGTCTTCAAACATTATTGCACTTTAACTTTCATAATTTGACAATGCATTCATGGAACAATCTGCAGCTAATTTTAACAGACAAATTAAAGAATACTTTGAAGCAGCTATAACTGTCCTAAATTGTTTATTAGGTAAGGATTTTACAAACATTATTTATATCAGCGCTAATGGTGGAGCTGTAGAGTATTGTGTCTTCTCTTATGTCTCACAGTGAGAACCAATTCTGTGACCCTTTCCAAGGCCATGGCTCTTGCAGCCGGCAGATGTCAGCCCTCGCATCTCCCTGTGCTTGTAGACTGGTTTGGTGATCCACTGGGTGTCAGGATTTTTCTGATGGCTTTACGGATGGATCAATGAGGATAACCTCAAAGAATCTGTACATGCGATCTCCACCAACCCAGTAAAAATTCAAGACCCTCAGAGCCCCACAGTGGTGTCCAGCTCACTCCTCTGCAACAGACTGAAGGCTTGGGGCAAACTTTAGCTGGTTAACACCATGATGGACAGGCTTGCCGTAGGTAGCACCCTTAGGAACTGGGCATTTCCGGCCACCATGTCCGATATATGACATAACTTTGCTTGGCCTTGTAACACAGTCTGCGTGCTTTATCAGGCTTGGTTGGGCAGGGGGCCCTGTGGAGCACAGAGAGCTGGGCATACTACCAGCAACACACCCTGAGAGAAAAGCCCATGACATTGGATGGCTTCTTCCTCCACAGCTCCTGGATGTACTTATAAGTGCCCATCTTGGCTTACCTTTGACCTGATGGCTGCCACTGGATGGAAAGCAAAGAGTCCTTCTCCCCCAAGACTCTTAATTATAGAGAACAAACTGAGGGTGGCTGGAGGGGAGATGGGTGGGGGATGGGTAATGGGTATTAAGAAGAGCACTTGTGATGAGCACTGGGTGTTACATGTAAGTGACGAATCACTGAGTTCTACTCCTGAAATCAATACTGCACTGTATATTACCTAACTAGAATTTAAATAAAAACTTGAAACATAAAAAATTAAAATTAAAAAATTATAAATAAAACTAGTATATTATAAAAGTTATATCTCAAATAAAATGAGTCTGTTATAGACAGCAAAAAAAAAAAAATACCATATGATCCAGCACTTACTTCTCAAAGGGATATCTGTATACTCATGTTCATAGCAGTATTATTCACAATAGCTAAAACATGGAAATGATCCAAGAGTCCATCAAGCAATAAATCATCAAGCAAAATGTAGATATACATATAATGGAATATTAACCAGTCTTAAGAAGGAAGGAAAGTCTGAAATATGCTAAAACATGGATGAAGCTTGAAGACATTATGCTAAATAAATAAGCCAGTGACAAAAAGACAAATACTGTAGGGCGCCTGGGTGGCTCAGTTGGTTAAGCGACTGCCTTCGGCTCAGGTCATGATCCTGGAGTCCCAGGATCGAGTCCCACGTCGGGCTCCCTGCTCAGCGGGGAGTCTGCTTCTCCCTCTGACCTTCTTCCCTCTCGTGCTCTCTATCTCTCATTCTCTCTCTCTCCCTCTCAAATAAATAAATAAAATCTTTAAAAAAAAAAAAAGACAAATACTGTATGATTTCACCTATACGAGTACTAAAAGTACTCAAAATCACAAAGACAGAAAATAAAACTGTGGGGGTGCCTGGGTGGCTCAGTGAAGTGTCTGCCTTTGGCTCAGGTCGTGATCTCAGGGTCCTGGGATCAAGTCGCAAGTTGGACTCCCTGCTAGGCAAAGAGTCCACTTCCTCCTTTCCCTTTGCCCCTCCCCCACTTCTTGTGCTTGTGCACGGTGTGCTCTCTTTCTCAAATAAATAAAATCTTTAAAAAAAAAAGGAAAACTGGTTGCTAGGGACTAGAAAGACGGGTGGAAATGGGCAGCTTTGTTTAATGGGTATAGGGTTTCAGTTTTACAAGTTGAAAAGATTTATGAACATGTATAGTGGCAGTTATACAACATTATGGATGTATTTAATACCACTGAACTGTATACTTAAAAATAGTTACATGGTAAATTTTATGTTATGTGTATTTTACCACATCAAAAATTTTTAAATTAAAAAAAGGAAGGAGAAATTAAGACAGTCACAAATAAAAACAGAATTCACTGCTAGCAAATCTGTTCTATAAGACTAGTAAAGTGAGTCCTTTAAACTAAAATGAAAGGACACTAGATATTAATTCAAATGAACCCAAGAAAAAGAGCACTGATAAAGGTAACTATATAGATAAACACAAAAGGCAGTATAAATGGATTTTTGCTTATATCCTGTATTGTTAAGATAGCAATACTACCCAAATTGATCTACATATTCACTGTAATACTTGTCAAAATCCTGGCTATCTTTTTTGGAGAAACTGACAAACTGATCTTAAAATTCATATAGAAATGCAAAGCACCCACAATAGCCAAAACCATCTTGAAAAAGAACAAAATTGGAAAACTCACACTTCTCAATTTCAAAATTTACTATTTAGCTATAGTAATCAAGACAGTGTGATACTGACATAAAGACAGTATATATAAATATATAAAGGCATATATTTAAATAGAATAGAATTGAGAGCATAGAAATCAACTCTTACATTTATGGTAAACTGAGTTTCAACAAGGGTGCCAAGACCATTCAATGTGGAAAAAAATCATCTTTTTCTACAAATGGTACTGGGAAAATGGATATTCACATGCAAAAGAATAAAGTTAAACTACATCCTCATGCCATACACCAAAATTAACTCAAAATGGACCATACCCTTAAATGCAAGAGCTAAAACTATACCACTCTTAAGGAAAACAAAGGAGTCTCTGTGACCTTGGGTTAGGCAATAATATCTTAGATATGACACCAAGAGCAAAAGCAATGAAAGAAAAAAAAATAAGTAAATGGACTTCATCAAAATTAAAACCTTTTTGACTTCAAAGGATACCATTAAGAAAGTATAAAAATGCACAGAATGGAAGAATTTTTTGTAAATCATATATCTGATAAGGAAATGTACCCAGAATATATAAAGAACCCTTACAGCTCAACAATAAAAAGAGAAATCAATGTTGGGACACCTGGGTGGCTTAGTTGGTTAATGCCCTACTCTTGATTTTAACTCAGATCATGATCTCAGGGTCCCGACCCCGCTTGGGCTCCATGCTGGGTGTAGAGTCTGCTTGAGATTCAGAGTCTCTCTCTTCTCCCTCTGCCCCTCCCCCTGCTTGTGCTCTCTCTCTCTCTCAAATAAATAAATAAATAAAATCTTAAAAAAAAGACAAGTCAATGTTAAAAATGAGCAAAAGATTTGAATAGACATTATCAAGTATTTGTGTATCTTCTTTGGAAAAAGAAGTACATGGGAAGATGCTCAACATCATTAGTCATTGGAAAAATATAAATCAAAATCACAGTAAGAGACCACTTCAGACCCACTAGGATGACTAATTTTTTTTTTCTAGGATGACTAATATCAAAAGACAGCCAATAATGAGTATTGACAAGGATGCGGAGAAACTGGAACTTCATAAATGCTGATGGAAATGTAAAATGCTGTAGTCACTTCCAAAAACAGGCAGCTTCTGAAAATATTAAACAGAGTGACCATATTCACCCAGCAGTTCCACTCCTAGGTATCTACCCAAGAGAAGTGAAAACAAATGTCCAGCTGAAAACTTATATACAAGTGTTCATAGCATTATCATTCATAAGAGCCAAGAAACGGCTACAAGCTAAATGTTCATGAGCTGAACAAATGTAATCTATTCATAGAATGGAATATTTGGCACGAAAAAGGAATAAAGTACTGCTATAACATGAATGAACCTTGAAAACATTGTGCCAAGTAAAAGAAGTCCATCACAAAAGACTACACATATTGTATCACTCCATAAACATCACATGTCTAGAAAAGACAAATCCATAGAGACAGAAATTAGATTAGGGGTTGCCAGTGGGGGAGTATTGAGAGCAACTGCATATAGGCACCGGGTTTCATTTTTGAGTGACAAAGTTCTAAAATTAGTGATGATGGTTGTACATCTTTGTGAATACACTAAAACCCACTAAAGTATACACTTTAAAAAGGTGAACTTTATGGTATTTGAATTATATCTCAATAAAGCTGTTATTTTTACTTAGAGAATCTTAACAAGAGCCAGCGAAATAAAGAAATATTATATACAGAAGAATAAAGATAAAAATGACAGCAGCTTTCTTGACAGAAACAATGCATGCCAGAAGAGAATGGAGAAATATCTTTATAGTACTGAAGCGGGGGGGCGGTGGCGGGAAGTCAACTCAGATTCTACATGCCACAAAAAAATCTTTCTAAAAATAAAAGTGAGGGGTGGCTCAGTCGGTTGAGCGTCCAAGTCTTAATTTTGGCTCAGGTCATGATCTCAGGGTTATGGGATCAAGTCCTGCGTCCGGCTCCACACTGAGCATGGAGTCTTCTTGGGATTCTCTCTCTTTCTCCCTCTCCTTCTCCCCACTCATGCATTCTCTCTCTAAAGATAAAATAAAATCTTTAAAAAATAAATAAAAGTGAAATACTTTCACAGCCTTAAAAAAGCTGGAAGAATTCAGTAGCAGCAGAAATTTTAAATGAAGTCCTTAGGCAGAAGGAAAATTATAGCATATGGAAATCTGTATTTACACACACAAAAAAACAAAGTGCACTGGAAACTGTAACAATGTAGATAAATTTAAAAGATTTCATTTTTTATTTAAATCTCCTGAAAATAGGGGCACCTGGGTGGCTCAGTCAGTTAAGCCTTTGGCTTAGGTTATGATCTCAGGGGTCCCATGATCCCAGAAAATATAATTGTTCAGAGTAAAAACAATAACAAAAAATTTATCATATGTAAAATATAAGAAAACAAGAGTACAAAGGCTGGTAGGGAAGAAATGGAAATATTTCTTTTAAAGATTTAATTTATTTAATTTATTTAATTTATTTGAGAGAAAGAGAGAAAGCAAGCACGAGCAGGGAAGGGGCAGAGGGAGAGGGAGAGGGAGAAGCAGGCACCCTGCCGAGCAGGGAGCCCAAGGATCCCAGCACCCAGGGATCATGACCTGAGCCAAAGGCATAAGTTTAACAGACTGAGCCACCCAGGTGCCCCAGAAATGGAAGTGTATTGTAGAAACATTATAATATTATAAGTGAAGTACTATAATATCACTTGAAAGTAGACTGTGTTAAATTAAAGATATGACCAGATGTTGGCAAACTATAATTTGCAGGCCAAATCTGGCCTGCTCCCTGTTTTCATAAATAAATTTTTATTGGAGGGACGCCTGGGTAGCTCATTCGGTTAAGCGTGTGCCTTTGGCTCAGGTCATGATCCAGGGTCCTGGGATCGAGTCCCATGTTGGGCTTCTTGCTCAGTTGGGAGCCTGCTTCTCCCTTGCCTGCTCTGCCTGCCTCTCCCCCTCTGCTTGTGCTCTCTTTCTCTCTGACAGATAAATAAAATCTTTAAAAAAAAAGTTTTATTGGAACACAGCCAGAGTCATTCATTTACATATTGTGTCTGGCTGCTTTTGTACAAAAATGGCAGAGTCAAATAGTTATGACAAAGACAGTATAGTGCACCAAATCGAAAATATTTACTATATGGACCTTTATAGAAAAAGTTTGTTGGTCCCTGGTGTATACTATACACCCTCAAACAGGCACACAAGGAATTACAGGCTAATAAACAAAAAAAGGAGATAAAATGGAAACATAAAAGATATGTAATCCAAAAAGAAGGCAGAAAAATAAGAAAAAGAGAACAAAATACAGATGAGACAAATAGAAAAATAAATAGTACTTGGTGGATTTGATCACAACTGTATCAATAATATCCAGTAAATGGTCTAAACATCCTACTAAAAAGGCAAAGATTATCAGGTTGGATAAGAAAGTAAGACACAACCATATGCTGCCTTTAAGAAACCCACTATATAGACATAAATAGTTTAAAACAAAATGATAGGGATTCTGGAGCTGGATAAGATAGGGTAAGCACACTTCATTCTATCATTCCTTACTGAATGCAAATACAAAACCTGAACAGAATGCATTGAGTAGTATTTGAGAACTCTGAAAAGTCATTATTAGCAGAAGGACTGGGGAAGACCCGAATTCCAACATATCTGGGTTTTTTTTTTTCCCCTCTAGTATCCTAAAGCCTGAATTTAACACATCAAAAAAAAATCTAGCAGTGAAAACTGGGGTACACCTAGAGACAGCTCCAAGAGAAGCCCTTTTTCTGGCTGAGAGCAGGAAAGGGAACTCCTAATACTCGGAGAGTGTGAAAATCCCCCATTTTTTCTCTTTCTTTTCTCCATTCTCTCATACCCAAACCCCCAGGCAATCCTATAGTGGCAATATGAAGGCAGCAGCAGCAATAAGTGCTAATAAGCAGTGGTGATAAGAATCATCAAAGCTGGGGCACCTCGGTGCCTCAGTCAGTTAATAAGTGTCTGCCTTCGGCTCAGGTCATGATCCCAGGGTCTTGGGATTGAGTCCAGCATGGGGCTCCCTGCTCAGCAGGGAATCTGCTTCTCCCTCTCCCTCTGCCCCTCCCCCGTGCTCATGTTCACACTCTCTCTCTCTCAAATAAATAAAATCTTTAAAAAAGAAAAAGACTTACTATAAATACAGTAATCAAGACAGTAAGGCAATGGGATAAACACATAAATCAATGAAACAGAACAGAGAATCTAGAAATAGATCCACACAAATATAGCCAACTGATTTTTGACAAACATGCAAAAGCAATTAAATGAAATAAGAATAGTCTTTTCAACATATAGGGTTGGACACTGAACATCTATATGAAAGAAAAAAAAGAATGACCTAAACTTCACCTTTTGTACAAAAAATAATTCAAAATGGATTACAGACTAAATGTAAAATGTAAAAGTATAAAATTTTTAGAGTAAAACACTGAACATCTTTGTGACCTGGGGTCACACAAAGAGTTTTTAGACATGTCACCAAAAGCATAATACATAAAAAGAAGAAATTGATAAGTTGGACTTCATTAATGTTAAAAAAATCTTTGCTCTATCAAAGATACCACTAAAAAGATGTAAAAACAAGCCATAGCGTGGGAGAAAATATTTGCAAAACACATACCCAATGAAGGACTTACACCAGAATACATAATGAACTCTCAAAACCACAATGAGAAAACTCAATTCAAAAATAGGCAAAAGATTTGGACACCTCTCTGAGAAAATCTACAAATAGCGAGTAACCACATGTAAAGATGTTTGACATTATTATTAGCCCTTAGGGAAATGCAAATTAAAACTATGATGAGATACTACCACATACTAATGAGAATGGATAAAATTTTAAAATATTAACAATCCCAAGTGCTGGTAAGGATACAGAACAACTGGGGCTTTCATGTGTTGATGGTGGGAATGCAAAATGGTACAGGCACTCTGGAAAAGCATTTGGCAGTTTCCTACAAAGCGAAACATATACTTACCATATTACCGAGCAATCCTACTACTGGGATTTCTCCCTGGGGAAATGAAAACCTGGTTATCAATGTTATAACAGTTCTGTTCATAATTGCCAAAAACAACCCAAACTGGAAACAATCCAAATGTCCTTTAACAGGCAAATGGATAAACAAATTGTGGTACATCCACACAAAAGATACTAGTCAACAATAAGAAACAAACAATAGATACATGTAACATTTCAGAGAAAATACCAAAGGCATTATGTTGAGTAAAAGAAGCCAGTCTAGAAAGGTTACACGCTGTATGATATTCTCAAAAAGACAGAACTAAAATGATGGCAATGGTAGTTCCAGGTGACTTCTAAGTTATAATTATACAAGGGATGACATGAGGAAGGTTTTGGGGGTGATGGAATTGTTCTGGTACCAGTTACAAAAATCTATATACATGTTAAAATTCATAGAGCTGTACATCAAAACAGTCAATTTTTTTACTGTGATATTTTCTTAAGGGGAAAAAGAGAAGAGGAAGAACAAGTAAAAGACTGAGAAGTAGGTGCCAATGAGGAAAGAGAAAAACTAAGAAAATGTCTATCCTGGAAACCTTGTGAAGAAAATAAATCAAGGATGAAGGAGTGATCAAATACTACTATGATAGCAGTTATCAGTACTACTGATAGTCAAATTAGACAAGGACTAAGAAATGACAATTAGCAATGTAGAGGTCATTGGTGACTTTGATGAGGACAGATTGGGAACAGTATAGTCAACACTGGCTGAAATGGGTTTAAAAGAAAATAGGAGGAGAGAAATGGGGAGTTAACAAGTATAGAAACCTCTTAAAATTTTGCTACAGATAATAAAGAAATAGAACAATAGCTGACAGAAATTAACAGAGTTTAAAAAAGATTTTTTTTAAGAGGCAAGAAATAAAAGTATGTTTATCTGATAATGGGAATATCCAATAGAGAATGAAGTTAATGATGCAGTCCAAATTATTCTGCATACAGCTTTTCTAAGCACTTACACTATCAACTTTGTTCACACACAAACACACGTACACATACACACACAAACACACACCATATGGTAACTAAAGAGTAACAGGCAAATATACCTGTCATCGAGGACTTCTCTGATTTTAAATATATATATAAATATCTATGTTTCCAGACTTCATGGATATTATATACACACAACTGCAAATATACATACTCACACTAACTATAAGCTCCTTAAGGACAGCTATTATATCTTACTTATCTCTCTGCAGTCTTGGTAGTTAGGGGAGTATATGGAACAGTATGTATTCAAATAAAAATATTTGCTAAATGGATAAAGTATGTAATAAGTCAGTCAGACTTAAAAAAAAGGATTTAACTCTATTGCTCTATTATAAATCAACTTACTTTCCTACGAATATCCAATACAGCACAAATTAATTCCCTGATTTCCCTCTCCACTCCTGACCCACAACATGATCATCCTTGGTCCTATACCACTCAATTTCTAGTATTAACTATAAACCTAGCTGAATTTTCCTGAGTTTTCACTGCTGTAACATAGAGTCCTTCGGCATAAATGAAAAGTTTTGGATAAGATGTCATCTTTTTTTATTAATACAGGTTTTATTATCTTTAATAAAAAGATGAACATTATCAACTTCAGACAGGGTTAAATATACCTAAAAACCTAAATTCTGTGAGAAATTCTAATTCAAAACATGGCTAAACTTTCTAAGAGGATACCAGTTTACATGAAATGTCATATTGAAGAAATAATTTTCGTATATAAACCCCACTCCAATCACTACAAATAAAAGGGGGAATATATATATATATATATATACACACACACACACACACACATATATATATATGGCAACTTTGCCAGCTTCACTAGTAAATGTACAATTACCATCATAGGAAAGGTCCCTGCTTTGCAGAACTCTACGTGCATTCAAAGTAGTTCTAAGAAAGGCTTCTAATCTGTTCCATTGTTAATCAAGTGGTTTATACATGCGGAAAAAGAGAAAAGAAAATCAGTTAGATGTATGTAATATGGAAAGAAAAAATGAGGACAGAAGAAATCACCTCAACAACTCTTACTTTGCTCCTTTCCAAAAATCCCTTATTATTACCCCTTTCTCATTCCTCCCTCCCAAAACGGGGGGGGGGGGGGGGGAGCCAGGACCCTTGCCAAATCCCACAAAAACCCTTAGGCCTCTCTCAGGCATGCAAATGTAATTTTCTACCCAGACAACACACTCCCTTTTTAATGAACTCCAAAAACAATCTGTGAATGCCCACAGAAGAGAAAAGAAGAAAATTGCAATGAAAGAAAATACAAACAGAGAGATGTGGGGGGAGGGTCAAGATGGATACGGCAAGTCCAGAGTTTAAATAGACATAAAAGATAATGAAGGTGAAGGGACTGTAATCAAACAAAATGGTCTGCAGTCTGTCATTTCATACAAATTAGAGTCAGAGAAATATATGAATATTCACTTGAATAAAAATCATTCATTACAGGAGTAGTCCTTCAAGTAAAAAGATCTCTGTCAAGGCCTAATGTGGCTGTCACTCTTTGTTCCATTTTGTAATTTAAAAACAAAACCAAAAAAAATTTTATATAAACAAAAAAGAGAAAAACTAATTTTAAATATGCACCCATCTCTAAAATAGTCAAGATCAGGAGCAAGTTTCTTCATGATATAACCAAATACTATGTCAAAATTAGATATTCAAAGAATGTTAATAAATGACAAGAGACACTTCAGTCAGTCACATGATTCAGGATCCCTCCAGATGCACATTATGATTCAGCTTTGAACAGTAAACAGAGTAGGTTACAGGGTAGGGTGGGAGGACTTGAAGAAAAACACAATGCAGTAAAGGTCATCAAAATGAAAACTGTCTTCTTGCCTTGCAATTTGAAGAGAAGTTTTATTGGAAAAAAAAACCAGCTTTAAACCAATTTAGGCCGAAATAATTACAACATTTTACAATCCAACCTCTTAATGATGAATAGAATTCTTCTCCCTGCTTAAGGATCAAATTGGTTGGGCTCTACACTTGTCTGGCACCATGCTGTGGGCTATTTCCTTTAATATATAACCAATCAAAGATGTATTCAGGCTTTTGTGAGATCCAAAGCCTTGCTAACTGCATATTCTAGAGCATATGAAGTTTCTCTAAAAGGAGCAGACAAAGCTATATACAGTGATACCCTCGCTTGGACAGCTAATTTTCAGTGGCCTCTCCTTTCTTAAAGGTAGACACCGAACCCTTTTATGATACACCAGACACTTTTTCTTATAATATAGTACTTGTCCTGTAATATTTATATTAACTTTTTCTCCTGTCAATTTGAATCAACATACCACAAGATCACAGCTGCTTAGGAGAGTGACAAAAGAAAACAAACTCTTCAAAATACCTAATTGTTAAAAAACACAGTAATCTACAAGTACTAACTGAAAGATAATACTACCTTATCAGACCTAATGATAAATGCCATCAACTGAATATACAATTTAGCATAGATCTTTATGGGGTGACTATGCCAACATAAGGTATACTAAACCCCTATGCCATGTCGTTAAATTTATGATTTATAGGTGAAAGTAATGTTACATATTGGTACACATTACATAGCATTATCTAATAAGTAAAAGACAGAACATATAAGCCTTTTAAGACCTTTCTAACAAAATTAATTAAGGTAAACAAGTTAAATTAAAAATATAATGTGAAAAAACACATACATTAACAGTATTATATGAGTTAAATCTTGCTTTCATTTACCTATAACAGGGGCATTATCCAGGACACCCACATGGGACTACAAACACAAATATTTGTTCATATTAAAAAATGACATGTATCTTTGTAATAAATCTATTTCAAGTTTATTACTTATTTTACAAAACAACATTGTGTCCACTTCCCCCTTAAAATCATGTGAAAACGCAAATTAATAATATAATAACTTTTAGACTACCATAAAAAGCTGCTATAAAAAACTCATTAAAAAATATTTGGGTTGGGGTGCCTCGGTGGCTCAGTCAGTTAAGCATTGGCCTTCGGCTCAGGTCATGATCCCAGGGTCCTGGGATCAAGCCCTGTGTGGGGCTCCCTGCTCACAGGGGAGACCGCTTCTCCCTTTCCCTCTGCCATTCTCCCCACTTGTGCTCTCTGGCTCTATCTCTCTGTCAAACAAATAAATAAAATCATTTAAAAAATGTTTGGGTTTTAAGATTTATTTCTTTATTCCAGAGAGAGAGAGCACATGAGCTAGTGGGAGGAAAGGGGGTGCAGAGGGAGAGGGAGAGAGAGTCCAAAGCAGATTCCACACTGAGCACAGATCCCAACACAGGGCTCGATCCCACAATCAGAGTTGAAACCAAGAGCTGGACACTTAACTGACTGTGCCACCCAGGCACCCCTCATTAAAAGATGTTTAACATCACTGGTCATTAAGAAAATGTAAATGAGAACCACAGTGTTCATATCCCCTATGTTGCCCATAATCAAAGCAACAGAATATAATAAGTGTTGACAACAATGTAGAGAAAGAGAAACCCTTTTGCATTGCTGGTTGCTATGTAAAATGGTGCAGCAAATGTAGAAAACAATTTGGCAGTTCCTTAAAAAGTTGAACACAAAATTACCGTATGACCCAGCAGCTACATTCGTTGGTATATACCCAAGAAAAATAAAAACATATGACTACCCAGAAACATGTACAGAAATGTTTATAGCAGTGTTATTCATAACAGCCAAAAGGTAGAAACAACCTAATATCCATCAACTGATGAATGGATAAACAAAGTGTGGTATGCCCATACAATGGAATATTATTCAATCATAAAATAAAAAGGTACGATGCTACAACTTGGATAAACTTGAAAACATTAAGAGAAGGAAGCCAGACACAAAAGGTCACATATAGGATGATTCATTTACATGAAATACCCAGAATAAACAAATCCCGAGAGACACAAAGCAGATTAGAGGTTTCCAGAGGATAGGAATGACAATTTAATAAATACAGGGTGTTCTCCTGCAGTGATGGGAAAGTATCAAAATATGAGAAAGGTAGTGGTGCACAACTCTATGAATGCATCAAAAGCCAGTAAGTTATATACTTTAAAATGATTGTGTGAATTTCATCTCAATAAAAATAAGTAAAAGCTCTTATATTTTTAAAAGGACAAAATAGTATATAAATGTAATATGCTATATGCTCTGGGAGGAAAAAGAGAGAAAGAGGAAAGTAAAATAAGATCATTAACTATGATAAAGGTAATAGTAAGATTCAAAGGATACCATTTAAAACTGACAAACCACAGGGGTGCCTGGCTGGCTCAGTTGGTGGAGTGTGTGACCCTTGACCTCAGGGTTGTGGGTTTGAGCCCCACGTTGGGTGCAGAGATTATTTAAAAATAAAGTCTTGGGTGCCTGGGTGGCTCAGTCGTTAAGCATCTGCCTTCGGCTAGGGTCATGATCCCAGGGTCCTGGGATCGAGTTCCGCATCGGGCTCCCTGCTCAGCGGGAGGCCTGCTTCTCCCTCTCCCACTCCCCCTGCTTGTGTTCCCTCTCTTGCTGTCTCTCTCTCTGTCAAATAAATAAATAAAAATCTTTAAAAAAATAAAAAAATAAAAATAAAGGTTTTTTTGTTTTTTTTTTTAAAGATTTATTTATTTATTTGAGAGAGAGAATGAGATAGAGAGAGAACAGGAGAGGGGGAAGGGTCAGAGGGAGAAGCAGACTCCCTGCTGAACAGGGAGCCCGAGGCGGGACTTGATCCCAGGACTCCAGGATCATGACCTGAGCCGAAGGCAGTCGCTCAACCAACTGAGCCACTCAGGAGCCCTAAAAATAAAGTTTTTAAAAAAATTAAAAATAAAAGTGACAAACCAAAAAGTAAAAGATTAAGTTAAAAAAATTATTGAAGGCATGATAAAAAGTATAAACATAAAGATAACCACTAGAATAAAAAATATATTTTTCATATGCCAAAAGAAATCTTAAAAGAACAAAGGCATAGAAAAAAGAAAAGCTCCCAGTATATAATACAGCAAATTAAAACATAAATAAGAATACAATAGCATTCAGATCAAATATGTCAGTCACATCAGTAAGTGGAAATGAGCTTAACATATATGAAAAGCCCACACGAAATATCATTCTCAATGGGGAAAAACTGGTAGCTTTTTCCCTAAGGTCAGGAACATGGCAGGGATGTCCACTATAACCACTGCTGTTCAACATAGTATTAGAAGTCCTAACCTCAGCAATCAGACAACAAAAAGAAATAAAAGTCATCCAAATTGGCAATGAAGAAGGCAAACTCACTTTTTGCAGATGTCATGATACTCTATGTGGAAAACCCAAAAGACTCTACCCCAAAATTGCTAGAACTCAAACAGGAATTTAGCAAAGTGGCAGGATATGAAATCAAAGCACAGAAATAAGTTGCATTTCTATACACTAACAATGAGACAGAAGAAAGAGAAATTAAGGAGTCAATCCCATTTACAATTGCACTCAAAACCATAAAATACCTAGGCATAAACCTAACCAAAGAGGCAAAGGATCTGTACTCATAAAACTATAGAACACTCAGGAAAGGAACTGAGGAAGACACAGAGAAATGGAAAAATGTTCCATGCTCATGGATTAGAATAATAAATATTGTTAAAATGTCTATGCTACCCAAAGCAATCTATACATTCAATGCAATCCCTATGAAAATACCATCAACTTTTTTCACAGAGCTGGAACAAATAATCCTAAAATTTGTATGGAACCAGAAAAGACCCCGGATAGCCAAAGGAATGTTGAAAAGGAAAACTAAAACTGGTAGCATCACAATCCTGGACTTCAAACTCCATTACAAAGCTGTAATAATCAAGACACATAGATAAATGGAACAGAATAGAAAGCCCAGAAATGGACCCTCAACTCTATGGTCAACTAATCTTTAACAAAGCAGGAAAGAATGTCCAATAGAAAAAAAAGAAAAAGACAATCTCTTCAACAAATTGTGTTGGGAAAACTGGACAGCCACATGCAGAAGAATGAAACTGGACCATTTCCTTATACCAAACACAAAAATAGACTCAAAATGGATGAAAGACCTAAATGTGAGACAGGAATCCATCAAAATCCCAGGGGAGATTACAGGCAGCAACCTCTGTGACCTCGGCTGCAGCAACTTCTTGCTAGACACGTCTCCAAAGGCAAGGGAAACAAAATCAAAAATGAACTACTGGGACTTCATCAAGATAAAAAGCTTTTGCACAACAAAAGAAACAGTCGACAAAACCAAAAGACAACCAACAGAATGGGAGAAGATATTTGCAAATGACATATCAGATAAAGGGCTAGTATCCAAAATCTATAAAGAACTCATCAAACTCAACACCCAAAGAAGAAATAATCCAATCAAGAAATGGGAAGAAGACATAAACAAACATTTTTCCAAAGAAGACCTACAAATGGCCAACAGACACATGAAAAAATGCTCCACATCACTCGGCATCAGGGAAATACAAATCAAAAATATGATGAGATACCACCTCACACTGGTCAGAATAGCTAAAATTAACCATTCAGGAAACAACAGATGTTGGTGAGGATACGGAGAAAGGGGAACTCTATTACACTGTTGGTGGGAACGTAAGCTGGTGCAGCCACTCTGGAAAACAGTATGGAGTTTCCTCAAAAGGTTGAAAATAGAGCTACCCTACGACCCAGAAATTGCACTATTGGGTATTTACCCCAAAGATACAAATGTAGTGATCCAAAGGGGCACCTGCACCCTAATGTTTATAGCAGCAATGTCTACAATAGTCAAACTATGGAAAGAGCCCAGATGTCCATTGACAGATGAATGGATAAAGAAGATGTGGTAGGGGCGCCTGGGTGGCTCAGTCATTAAGCGTCTGCCTTCGGCTCAGGTCATGATCCCAGAGTCCTGGGATTGAGCCCCGCATCGGGCTCCCTGCTCCGCGGAAGCCTGCTTCTCCCTCTCCCACTCTTCCTGCTTGTGTTCCCTCTCTAGCTCTGTCTCTCTCTGTCAAATAAGTAAAATCTTTAAAAAAAAAAAAAGATGTGAGACACACACACACACACACACACACACACACACACACAATGAACTACTACTCAGCCATCAAAAAAATGAAATCTTGCCATTTGCAACAATGTGGATGGAACTAGAGGGTATTATGCTAGTGAAATAAGCCAATCAGAGAAAGACAATTATATGATCTCGCTGATATGTGGAATTTAAGAAACAAAACAGAGGATTACAGGGGAAGAGAGGAAAAAATAAAACAAGACAAAATCAGAGAGGGAGACAAACCAAATAGGAAATAAATTGAGGGTTGCTAGAGAGGAAGGTGGGGGAATGGGGCAATGGGTAATGGACATTAAGGAGGTACATGATGTAATGAGTACTGGGTATTATATAAGACTGATGAATCACTGACCTCTACCTCTGAAACCAATAATACGTTATATGTTAATTGAATTTAAATAAAAATTTTTATTTATTTTTTTAAGATTTTATTTATTTATTCATGAGAGATAGAGAGAGAGAGAGGCAGAGCAGGGAGCCTGATGCGGGACTTGATCCCAGGACCCCAGGATCATGACCTGAGCCGAAGGCAGACGCTTAACCATCTGAGCCACCTAGGTGCCCAAATAAAAAAATTTTTAAAAAGGAAATGGAAATTTTAATATTTTAAAAAAGGAAACCTGCTTCTCCCTCTCCCTCTGCCTGCTGCTCTGCCTACTTGTGTTCTCTGTGTCAAATAAATAAAATCTTAAAAAAAAAAGGAAATGGGCTTAATTCGCTTATTGAAAGAGATTTTCAATTGGCTCATAAGAAAATCTAAATCTATGTTGCATATAAGATATACACCTAAAACAGATATTTAGAAATACTTTTTTAAAAAAAAGGAATAAGCAAAGAAATAGTAAGGAAATGGAAACAATAAGAAAGCAATCCTATTATCAAAGTAGAATTAGGCCAAAATTATTAAATAAAACAAAGTAAGATAGTTTATAACGTTAAAAGCCAAAATTAAAAATGAAGACAAAAACTACCCATATAAAGAAGAAACACCAGAGGAAAAAATAAGAAATTGATAGAAACCACTAGTAGTAGAATGCTTTAACATACCACTCTTAATAAAAGGTGAAGCAGACCGACAATAAGAATGCATATAGAGGGGTGCCTGGGTGGCTCAGTCGGTTAAGAGTCTCCTTCAGCTCAGGTCATGATCCCAGGGCCCTGGGATCAAGCCCTGCGTCAGGCTCCCCGCTCACTGGAGAGCCTGCTTCTCCCTCTCCCTCTGCTGCTCCCCCTGCTTGTACTCTCTCTCTCTCTCTGTCAAATAAATAAAATCTTTTAAAAAAAGAAAAAAAAACCCATAAAACATTCTGTAAAGATCAAAAATGCTCGTTCAAAGATGTACCTCACTCTTGCGGTGCCTGGGTGGCTCAGTCGTTAAGCGTCTGCTTTCGGCTCAGGTCATGATCCCGGGGTCCTGGGATCGAGTCCCGCATCGGGATCCCTGCTCAGCAGGAAGCCTGCTTCTCCCTTTCCCACTCCCCCTGCTTGTGTTCCCTCTCTCACTGTGTCTCTCTCTGTCAAATAAATAAATAAAATCTTTAAAAAAATAAAAAAAAACAAAGATGTACCTCACTCTTAGTTAGGATGTTTCAACATCATCAAAATTTTAGTATGCCCTAAGTTAACATAATGAACACCAACAAACTTTTTTTTCTGGAGCTAGACAAGTTGTATTAATTCATATGGAAAAAAAGACACAAAACAATAGGTAAGAAAGCACTGAAAAGGGAAAGCTCTAAGTAGGTATTACTACCAGATATAAGATATGCAAAGCCTTTAAAAGTAAAACAGCATAACAGTACTGGCACACGAGTACACAGAAAGACCAATGAAATAAAACAGCAAGTCCAGAAACTGACTCAGTTTGGAAATACATGATAAAAGTGGCATTTCAAATCACAAGGGCAAGGATGGACTTTTAAATAAATGATTTTGGGACAACTGGGGAAAAAAAGATAAAATTAGGTCTACTTTTCATACCATATGGCTCAGAGATTTAAATGTAGAAGAATGAAACTATACAAGTACCAGAAGAAAACATGGGTAGGTTTCTCTATAACCCGGATATGGGGGGAAGCTTTTAACTATAATCAAAATCCAGATGAACAAAAGAAAAGACTGTTACACTTGATTACATAAAAATGAAGAAGCAATTGTATGGTCCCAAACATCATAAAGTCAAAAGACAAATGACAACTTGCTAAAGGACTTCTAAAAGTCAAGAAGGAAGACAACAAAATCTGGATGTCCTTTTAAAAATTGAGAGAAAAAAACAAAAACCCTTCCACAATTTGAAGCAAAAATCCCTCACAAGCCCTTTGAAATACTGAGGAAAAAATGGAGAAAAGACATCAACAGAAAATTTAAAGGAAGATATAAAAATGCATTCAATTTTTAAATGATCCTTAAATATATGAAAAGATGTTCAAATTCACTCATAATTTAAAAAATGCAAATTAAAAATATACTGACTACAACTTCTCACCCATTAAATGGGCAAAAATTTAAAAGTATGACAACTCATTCTCTTGGTGAGTCCGTGTGGAAATTGGCACTCATAAACTGCTGCTGAGAATGGAAAGTGGTATAACCCTTTTGAAGGGGGATTTGGCAATAACTACAAAGCTACATATGCAGTTTTATCCTTTGACCCAGCAATCCCGCTAATAAGAATTTATTCTGCAATAATACCTACATAATCGTGTGCAAGGTTATTTATTGCAGCAAAATAATACCCAAACATAGGAAACTGACTGAATAAACCAAAGTACTATAATGCATACATACCTTAAGGTACTGTGCAGTTGTTTAAAAATAAAACTCTATTAACTGATATGGAGTGATTTCCAGCATATATTGTTAAGTGGGAGGAAAAAAGTGAATTTCCAAAGAGTATATAAACTACGCTATTTTTTACTTGTGACAACATGAATGGACCCAGAGGGTATTACGCTAAGTGAAATAAGTCAGGCAAAGAAAGACAAATACCATATGATTTCACTTACATGTGGAAGCTAAAAAACAAAATAAATAAATAAACAAATGGAAATGGACTCATAAACACAGAGAACAATGGTGGCTGCCAGACAGGAGGAGTGTGGGGAGGCTGGGTGAAATAGGTGAAGGGGATTAAGAGGTACAAACTTCCAGTTATAAAATAAATAAGTCACAGAGATGAAAAGTACAGCATAAGGAATATAGTCAATATTATCGTAATTACATTGCATGGTGACAGATGGTGACTATACTTATGGTGAGCACTAAATAATGTACAGAACTGTCCAAACAATATGCTATACATCTGAAACTAACATTGTATGTCCACTATATTTCAATAATAAAAATTTTTTAATAAAAATAGAGCATGCTTTTTTGTGTGATAAAGAATTGGGAAATAAAAATACATAAATGTATCTGCTTATTTTGGCAAAAAGAAATAGAGGAAGAATAAACCAGAAACCAGTGAAATTAATTAACTACAATGGTAGAAGGATACAGTGAAGAGTAATACCCCTTGAGCATATTTGCCTAGTTTTGACTACACAAACATGTTCATAATGTTCTACAAGCTCAAAAAATAAAATTAAATCAACAAAGATTGGGGGGAGAAACTATAAAACTGAATGCAAACAAGAACAAATAACCCCAACAGTATTTCAAAGGGATAACATAACCATATCTTAGAAAGTTCCCTCAATCCACTTCCTAGTCAATCTCAATCCCCTACCTGTTTCAGTGACAACCATTATTCTATTTTTTTTTTTTTTTTTGGCCATAGGTTAGCCTTGCCCATTCTAGAACTTCATATGAATGGAATCATATTGTATATATTCTTGTGAGTAAAGTTTCTTTTACTAAGCATAATGTTTTTGAGATTCATCCATCTTGCTGTATAGACCAGACAAGACACTGCAAATATCAGGTTGAATGGTACTACTGAAAATTCAGGTTCACCAATTTTACATGGGCCCACAACATTATCAGACATTCATATTATGTTTTCTTCATCAGCTTGCTCTCCTATTCTCAACATCAAACCTCTTTCTCTTTCTTCCAAACACCGCTTGTTATCTACACTTGGATGTCTCATGAACATTTCAAATTCAACACATTAAAGACTGAACTCAACATCTTTCTCACCTAACACTGCACTCCATCAGCCAAATACATTCCTTCCCCTTCTCCAGCCCCTTTATCTTGGCACCAAGGCCAAGATGGTACCACCGTAAGGCCAGAAAACTGGCATTCTTGTCTCCAACTGTTGCCTTCCCATCAATCCTCCCAATATCTAATCAAAGTCATGTTGATTACTTTGTATATATGTCTAGGATCCAACCACTTTTTTTATGGGTTCCACTAACCCAGATCAACATTTTTTCTAACAGCTATAGTTTTTCAAAACCCACTCTCTCTGCCTCCACTTTTACCCTAATTCTAATTCCTTCTCCAAACGGCAGTTAGTTTTCTAATTGGCTTAAGACTCCTACAACACCTTCTCTGATCTGACCCTAGCCAAACTTTACTAAATCTCTGTCAGTCCTGAATGTGTCACTCTCTCACCTCTAGGACTTGGCATATGTTATTCTCTCTACTTGAGACACTTTCCTCACACCTCTTAATCTGGTTATTGCTCAAACTTCAGATCTCAATTAAACCTTACTCTAGGCTCTATCTAATTTTCTAGAAGTTAGCCTGCTGTTAATTGTTTCTTACCTATATTGTTCCCTGTCCTCAAGGAATTTACAATCTCATGTAAACAAACAATTTAGAGTGGTACTTAAAATATATAAGAAGCAGTACGGGGAGAAAAAATGAGTCATCTTTTCCTATCTGGGAGAGTCACAGAGAAGGTGACATCTGAATACAGTTTTTTTTTTTTAAGATTTTATTTATTTGAGAGAGAGAACAAGAGCAAGCATGGGGGAGGGGCACACAGAGGGAGAGGGAGAAGCAGGCTCCCTGCTGAGCAGGGAGCCCAACAACATGGGGCTTGATCCCAGGACCCCAGGATCTTGACCTGAGCCGAAGGCAGACAATCAACTGAGCCACCTGGGCACCCCTGAATACAGTTTTAAAGAACAAAGAGAGATTTGGGAGAATAATGAAGATGTTACTTCCCCACTCCCCGAAACACACACACACACACACACACACACACACAGAAGAGGGAAATATGGGAAGATAGTGCCTAAACACATATATGAACATGTACATGTGCAAGGCATGAGCAAGGCTTTAAGGAGGAGAGAGGAGAGAGTGAGGGAGATCAGGGACAAGTAATTATAATGGCATAAAGCTCACGAGTGTGAGAGAAACTCTTTAGTATTTCCCAAAGATGGTCTGCAGACCATCTGCTTCAGAATCAACACACATTTGTTAAAATATGCTGATTTCTAGGTTTTATATCAGATCTAATCAATCAGAATCTCTGGAGTAGGGGGCCCAGTAATACATAATCGTAGCAACAGCCCAAGAGATCTTAGGTACATCAGAGTTTCAGAATTGTATCTGATAGTTATTTTTAAAACAAAGAAACTGGCCTATGTACTAAGAAAGGTCACTTAAGTAGTTTAACTTTTTATGTAAATATAAAGAAAGCAAGAAAGTTTAGTGATTAGAATGTAGCAAAATATTTTGAGACTCAATAATAGATACCACATGGGATGCCTGTGTGGCTCAATCAGGTAAGTATCTGCCTTTGGCTCAGGGTCCTGGGATGGAGCCCAGCATCAGGCTCCCTGCTCCTCCCTCTCCCTCTGCCAACCCCTCACACACTCATGTTTCTTCTTGCTTGCTCTGCTCTCTCGCTCTCAAATAAATAAATAAATAAATAATCTTAAAAAAAAAAAGAATAGATACCACACTCTTGGGGCGCATGGGTGTCTCACTCAGTTGGTTAAGTGCCTGACTCTTGATTTTAGCTCAGGTCATGATCTCAGGGTCATGAGATGGAGCCTGATGCAACAGGCTCCACGCTGGGAATGGAACCTGGTTAGGATTCTCTCTCTCTGGGGGCGCCTGGGTGGCTCAGTCGGTTAAACATCTGCCTTCGGCTCAGGTCATGATTCCAGGGTCCTGGGATCGAGCCCCACACTGGGCTCCCTGCTCCGTGGACAGCCTCCTTTTCCCTCTCCCTCTGCCTGTAGCTCCGGCTGCTTATGCTCTCTCTCAAATAAATGAATAAAATCTTTAAAAATAGAAAAAGGATTCTCTCTCTTTCCCTCCCGCCCCCCAACTGCACACATGTGTGCTATGCTCTCTCTCTCGCAAAGAAAAGAAAGGAAGAGAAGAGAGGAGAAGAGAAGAGAGGAGAGAAGAGGAGAGAAAAGAAGAGAAGAGAAGAATAGATACCATACTCTAGATCCCTCCATTCCTGGTTACCAGGGAGGATTAACTGTCAAACAAACAAGACTCTGGGAGCAACACAATATGATGCATTTTGCATTTTGGTAGTAGAAAAAAACCTGCTTTATTCTTGGGAGATTCTCATAAAGAGACATTGATTGTGGGCTCTACAATGAGAGGATACCTGAACTTAGCTGAGTACAACTTCTCTGTGACAACAGGGCCTTAGAAAAGAAGAGACTGGGGGTGCCTGGGTGGCTCAGATGGGTAAGCATCTGCCTTCGGCTCAGGTCATGATCCCAGGGTCCTGGGATCGAGCCCCGCATCGGGCTCCCTGCTTGGTGGGGAGTCTGCTTCTCCCTCTCCCTCTACTGTTCCCCCTACTTGTGCTCTCTCACTCTCTCTGTCAAATAAATAAATAAAATCTTAAAAAAAAAAAGAAAAAAGAAAAGAAGAGACTCTATTGTATGCCTAAATAGACTAGGAACTAAAAATGTACAAAGAGGAACACCCTGGGTCAACTGGATCACCAAGAGAGTAAACTTGTCCATGGAATCATTCTCATTTGAAAGGACTTTACCAGCCTTCACCAAAAGCTGTGCCAGTGAAATTTTGCTGTGTGGGGACGAGCAGCACCAGACTATGGAGGTATCTGACATCTGTACCATCTGTCAACAACAGTAACAGCCAACTGAGAGTCACCAAGATTCCTCCCTGTTTAGAAGTAGAAATCAGATACACCTTCTGTTTGGAATGAAAAAATACTTTGATGCTTTCAGACAACACAGGGGAAAGCGAAATGTATTTCTGACATTATGGGAAAGGGTGATATTGATCTTTCTGTTAAATACAGTATATAGGGACTTGGGTTGGTCATAATTTAAATTAGGGAAATAAGAGATGGACTGCATTTTCACTTTGAGTTTCGTAAAGCATATCATACAAGCTGCATAATGTAAAACATTTAGTACGAAGTCTGGATCACTGCAATGAATCAATAAATGGTAGACACTGTGGTTTTTAGAGGGAGAGAGTGGTTACAAGGTTTATAGTCTGAATATTGGAGAGAATGATCACAAACAAGGAAATTAGGAAAAAGATCTGAGTTTGTGGAAAATATCTGCTTTACACATGCTAAGTTTGAGGCAGAAGAAAGGCATTCAAATGGAAATGTTCATTTGCTTAAAAATGCACTCCCTACCACTTCTGCTAGTTGAAATCTTACCTTCCCCTACCCTGTTTCACCTTCCAGCTTCCTTTCTGCCCCCACACCCTTTGCAATTATTCTCACCTTCTTCAATCCTTTAGCAATTTACATTTCTGTTACTTTATTACATCCTGTTTTAATTATTTTTAAATAATTATTTTTCCCATATGTGTCTTGTCAACTAGATTGTGAGTTTCTTAAGAGCAGGGAGAGATTAAAGCCAAGCAGATTTTTCGTCCCAAAGGATTTTGCCCGTGGTTGGTACTTTATAAATCTATCAGTAGCAATCAAGAGAAACACCCAGAGCTCTATGTGCTCTACCTAAAATCAATTTAACTTCCACACCACCATTTGCAAGAGAAACAGAAGGAACCCAGGATTCTGTGTGATCCTAGCAAGATTCCCCATCCTCCCCTTGCTCAACACTCATATAGCTTCATTGCCTTGAAACTTTCAGGACTAATTTCATAATATCCTTTATGCCCCACCACTTCAAGGAGTCTAGAGCTCATAGGTTATGCCTCAATGCCCAGACTCTAAATCCCCGTATGTCTCTATGGGCAACAAGACAAATTCACCATATGCCTCAGCACTACTTATTCACTTTCCCTTCCTCACTTCATTTTTCTTCATAGCATTTACCACCATCTATTTAATTATGTCTCAGCTCTTAAATATAAATTCCATGAGTGCAGAGATATTTTGTTGTTTTGTTCACTACTGTAACTTCAGAACTGAAAACGGTACCTGGTTCATGGCAGAGCTCAATGGATATCTACAAAATAAATGGATACATATTTTATTTGTTAATATGTGCCTATAATATATCCCTAGCATATATTCCTGAACAAGAAAGGCATGGTCCCTATCCTCATGAAGCCTACAGTCTATGGGAAAAGATGACATTAAACAAGTATTATATAATTTTACATAATTATGAGAAATGCTTTGAAGGAAATATAATAGGGAGACCTAATCTAGAGAAATGGGAAGAGGATTCCAAGTTAGATTCTGAGGAATTATATTTAAGCCAAGACTGAAGAATAGGTAGGAATTAAGTGAGCAAAGAAGAGCAAAAGAAGATTTGAGACAAAAAGAATGTGCCAAGACCCTAAAAAGGAACATACAGTTGTTTGTTTAGCAGCTTTATTGAGAAAATACTGGCATGCAATAAACTGTACCCATTTAAAGTGTTCAACTGGTTATGGTTTGGCATATATTAAGTTTGACATAAGTTTTGACATATATACATGAAACCATCATCACAATCAAGATAATGAACATATCCATTTCCACCTTGGCACATAATCTGTATTTACTCAACTAATATTTACTGGTATCTACCATGTCAGGCCCTAACTATACACTGGTGCATGATCCCTGCTCTTTGGTACTTAAAGTTCAATGGGTGTCTAGTTCAAGGAAGCAAAAGAAAGCCAGTGTGATAATGTCTGGAGAGGTAGGCAGAGGCCATATCTTGCAGGGCCTTGCAAACCATATTTTGATCTTTATACAAAGAACAATGGGAAGCAAGCAGGCAGGGACTCAAGCCATTCTGGACTTGAACAGGAAGCCATTAGAAAGTTGTACGTAGGGCAGTGACATGATCACATTTGTCTTTTCAGAAATATCACACTGATAGAAAGGTGAAGAACAGATAACGGAAAATCAAGCTTCTGAGGGAACCAGTTAGTCACGTGCAATAATCCTGGCAAGAGATGATGGTAATTTGGCTAAAGGTAGTGGTAACAGAAGATAAGATTTAGAATGATTCAAGAAATATTTAGCAAGGGGCACCTGGGTGGCTCAGCTGGTTAAGCGTCTGCCTTCAGCTCAGGTCATGATCCCAGGGTCCTGGGATTGAGTCCCACATCGGGCTCCCTGCTTAGCAGGGAGTCTGGTTCTCCTTCTACCCCTCCCCCCGCTCTGGTTCTCTCTCTTTCTCTCTTTCTCCCTGTCTCTCGCAAAAATAAATTTTAAAAAATTTCCTGCTTCTCCCTCTGCCTACTGTTCCCCCTGCTTGTGCTCTCTCTCTCGCTCTCATGCTCTCTCTCTAATAAATTAATAAAATCTTAAAAAACAAAACAAAAAAACAGGAGCAAACTACTAATACATGCAGCAACATGAATACATCTTAAAAATATGTTTCCAGTTTGGGGTTATTATGACTAAAGTTGCTATAAACATTCTTGTACAAGGTTTTTCTGATATCGTTGAAATGTGCTTTCATTTATCTTAAGCAAATACTTGAGTAGAATTTCTGGATCATAGCATAGATGAATGTATAGACCTTTTCCCAAAACAGTTATAACATTTTATACTCCCAACAACAATGTATAAGACTTCTGATTGTTCCACATCCTTGCCAATATTTGGCTTTTTAATTTTAGCCATGCTGGCTAGAATTCAGTAATATCACACTGTGGTTTTAGTTTACATTTCACTGATGATTAATGATGTTGAGTGTTTTTTAATGTGGTTATTAGTCATCTGGCATTTTTTTTAATATTTATTTATCTTATTTGAGAGAGAGAGCTCTCGAGCAAGGGTGGGGGCAGAAGGAGAGGGAGAGAATCTCAAGCAAACTCAGCACTGAACATGGAGCCCAACTTGGGGCTTGATCTCACAAGGCTGAGATCATGACCTGAGCCAAAACCAAGAGTCGGACACAACTGATTGTTGTGCCCCTGTTTATTGGCCATTTGTATATAAACTTTTGTGATGTGTTTATTTACATCTTTTGCCCATAGTATATTGGGCTGCTTGTGTTGTTACTATAGAGTTGCAAAAGTTCTTTATATATCTTAAATACCAATCTTTTGTCAAATATGTTTGGCAAATATTATCTCCCAAGTGACAAGTATTTATTGACTGAACTGCTTACAGTTTTAAAGTAATGTGACAGAACTTTGAAAACCCTTTGAAATCAAATATGCTTGGGTTTAAATCCTGGATCTACTTAAGACTAGCTGTGGGAATTTGAATGAGGTATTTAATGGGGGGGGGCATTTTTTCCCATCTGTCAAATAGAGATAATACCTTTATAGGGTTGTTGTAGTAATTTAGACAATGGACTTCAATGTATCTGGCATATAAAAGGTTTTCAACAAATGTCTGTCCTTTTCTGATTTTAGTTCTATGATAATATGGCAGTTGCTGCCTTAAAGAGCTGAGCTGAAATTTTCACACTGTAAAACTCTATAAAAATTTCAATTTTCACAATGGTAAAAATCATTGCAATAGTGAAGGCCGTAAGGGCTCCTGGGAAAAAAGTAATGTATCTTTCTTTTATTCTAGTTCAGTAACATATTCAAAATAAGCCTGAATCTAAAAGTAGTCAAATCAAATGAAATTCATCTGGAGATGAAACTGAAAAGAAAAAGGTGAAAAATTCAAATTGTGTTGTCTAACAGTCATCTGCCATAGCACATGAAATATTTAAATGACATGGCATTGCAAATATAATTGTACTGACTCCTATCTATACCAGTTAGTTGTATTTCATCTCTTATGAAAATTCACATAAAAATAGGTTTAACCCAGGGGCACCTGGGTGGCTCAGTCCGTTAAGTGCTGGACTCCTGGTTTTGGCTCAGGTTATGATCTTGGGTTGTGGGATCAAGCCACACATCAGGCTCGTGCTCACCATGGAGTCTACTGGAGATTATCTCCCTCTCTCTTTCCCACCCCCTCCGCTCCTCTCCACCCTCCCCCACCATGTGTGCACTTTCTTTCCCCCCTCTCTCAAATAAATAAATAAAATCCTTAAAAAAAAATAGGTTCAACCCAAAACATTTTTAGGGAATAATTTCAACATGTCAATATTTTGAGTTATACTAGTAACTTACTATATATAAATTAGTGTAAGTTACAGTAATTACTAAAAATAAGAGTTATTATACAGTGCAGAACTTGCTTGTTTGCTGTTCCTATATTTGTTATAGAAATTTCAGGTTGTGGATCCAAGTTCTGTCCCCATAATTTAATAGTCAAGTTAGTTAACTCTTCAAATCTCATAAAAAAGATGAGAAAAGCTTATAAAGCCCTTAAGCATAGAACACTTTTACATATAGTAACTCATCAGTAAATATTAGTTATTACTGTTGTTGTTAAAGTTGTTAATCAAGCTTTTCTTAAGTTTCTGTGACTAGTCCAGGCTTCACATTTTCCAACTTGGAGAGGTATTGAGAAATGATAATGATTCATTTCTCAAACTGACTGGAAACACTGACAGATTTTATATTTTGCATTCTTCAGATCTCAGCTTAAATTATGTCACTTTCTTGGAGAGATCTAACTCCAAAGCAGGGCCCTTATTTAAATTTTCACTTCTAATATGGTAAATATTGATAGGTATGACCCACATGAGCAAATGTTCTTTGGAAGTCCTCAGTAATTTTTAACAATGTAAAGGGGTCCTGAGACCAAAATGTTTGAGACTGATACAATGAACTGTTTGGAAGATGTGTATTCTCCTTATTCAAAGTATATTATGGCCTGTCAAACTTCTAAGTAATTTATTTTTCCTTTTTAGCTAGATTTAATTTGAGTAGTAATTGGGAACTGTACATATTTCCTTTTCCCTATTGTAATTATACTTGCAGTAAGGTTACAAAGGCTAATTACAACTTCAGGGTTTGGGTTTTTTATGTTTTTGGAGTTTTTTTACTATGAACTAGAATTGCACAACTCAATGCTGTATGCGCTAGTCATCTTGTGCCTATAGGAACCTGTAAGTGACAATTAAATTTTTATGGTACTATGGTTACTAATAAACATAGCTTGCTTGCAGGACATAAATCTTTCTCAACAGTAAATCCACAGTAGTCCATGAAAGGGAAAATACTGGAAAGCACTACACTGAAATTTATCTTCAATTCATCTCCCACTCCCTCTTCTAGCCTTAATGCCACTGCCTTAGGTTAACCATTCCTTTTCTCTCACGTTTTCTGTTATAATAGCCATTCTATGTTCATTCATTATTCTCACCAATCCAATCTCCCTCCAGACTGAGATGACAATGATCTATCTCAAAATCAAATCTGGCATTGTCAATTACCCTTGTTATTAAAAAGCCAGTATGTTTCCCAGCTATCTACAGCAGAAGCCATAAATTGAATGAAGATGTTGGGTTTTTCTCCCCATACACAGGTGTTTTGAACACAAGAAGATTTCACATTAAAAATATGGATGTCTGAAAATTGAACCAGGAAGAAATAGAAAACCTGAACAGACCTATAACCACTAAGGAAATTGAAGCAGTCATCAAAAATCTCCCAAGAAACAAAAGCCCAGGGCCAGATGGCTTCCCAGGGGAATTCTATCAGCCATTTAAAGAAGAATTAATACCTATTCTCCTGAAATTGTTCCAAAAAATAGAAATGGAAGGAAAACTTCCAAATTTATTTTATGAGGCCACCATTACCTTGATCCCAAAACCAGACAAAGACCCCATCAAAAAGGAGAATTACAGACCAATATCCTTGATGAACATGGATGCAAAAATTCTCACCAAAATACTAGCCAATAGGATCCAACAGTACATTAAAAGGATTATTCACCGTGACCAAGTGGGATTTATCCCTGGGCCGCAAGGCTAGTTCAACATCCGCAAATCAATCAACGTGATACAATACATTAACCAAAGAAAGAACAAGAATCATATGACCCTCTCAATAGATGCAGAAAAAGCATTTGACAAAGTACAGCATCCTTTCTTGATCAAAACTCTTCAGAGTATAGGGATAGAGGGTACATACCTCAATATCATAAAAACCATCTACGAAAAACCTACAGCAAATACCATTCTCAATGGGGAAAAGCTGAGAGCTTTTCCCCTAAGGTCAGGAACGCGGCAGGGATGTCCACTCTCACCACTGCGATTCAACATAGTATTAGAAGTCCTAGCCACAGCAATCAGACACCAAAAAGAAATCAAAGGCATCCAAATCGGCAAAGAAGAAGTCAAACTCTCACTCTTTGCAGATGATATGATACTGTATGTGGAAAACCCAAAAGACTCCACCCCAAAACTGCTAGAACTCATACAGGAATTCAGTCATACTTGAAGTCAGGCTATAAAATCAATTGCACAGAAATCAGTGGCATTCCTATACACCAACAACAAGACAGAAGAGAGACAAATCAAGGAGTCGATCCCATTCACAATTGCACCCAAAACCATAAGATA
This sequence comes from Callorhinus ursinus, assembly GCF_003265705.2. NCBI lineage: Eukaryota > Metazoa > Chordata > Mammalia > Carnivora > Otariidae > Callorhinus > Callorhinus ursinus. The sequence goes on along the minus strand of NW_027397080.1, from coordinate 1,399,711 downwards.
CCTAGGAATAAATTTAACCAAAGAGGCAAAGGATCTGTACTCAGAAAACTATAAAATACTCAGGAAAGAAATTGAAGAAGACACAAAGAAATGGAAAAACGTTCCATGCTCATGGATTGGGAGAACCAACATTGTGAAGATGTCAATGCTACCTAGAGCAATCTACACATTCAATGCAATCCCCATCAAAATACCATCCACTTTTTTCAAAGAAATGGAACAAATAATCCTAAAATTTGTATGGAACCAGAAGAGACCCCGAATAGCCAGAGGAATATCGAAAAAGAAAAGCAAAGCTGGCGGCATCACAATTCCGGACTTCCAGCTCTATTACAAAGCTGTCATCATCAAGACAGTATGGTACTGGCACAAAAACAGACACATAGACCAATGGAACAGAATCGAGAGCCCAGAAATGGACCCTCAACTCTATGGTCAACTTATCTTTGACAAAGCAGGAAAGAATGTCCAATGGAAAAAAGACAGTCTCTTCAACAAATGGTGTTGGGAAAATTGGACAGCCACATGCAGAAGAATAAACCTGGACCATTTCCTTACACCACACACAAAAATAGACTCCAAATGGTTGAAAGACCTAAACGTGAGACAGGAGTCCATCAAAATCCTAAAGGAGAACACAGGTAGCAACCTCTTCAACCCCAGCCGCAGCAACTTCTTCCTAGAAACATCGCCAAAGGCACGGAAAACCAGAGCAAAAATGAACTATTGGGATTTCATCAAGATAAAAAGCTTTTGCACAGCAAAAGAAACAGTCCACAAAACCAAAAGACCATCGACAGAATGGGAGAAAATATTTGCAAATGACATATCAGATAAAGGGCTAGTATCCAAAATCTATAAAGAACTTATCAAATTCAACACCCAAAGAACAAATAATCCAATCAAGAAATGGGCAGAAGACATGAACAGACATTTTTCCAAAGAAGACATCCAAATGGCCAACAGGCACATGAAAAAGTGCTCAACATTGCTCGGCATCAGGGAAATCCAAATCAAAACCTCAATGAGATACCACCTCACACCAGTCAGAATGGCTAAAATTAACAAGTCAGGGAATGACAGATGTTGGCGGGGATGTGGAGAAAGGGGAACCCTCCTACACTGTTGGTGGGAATGCAAGCTGGTGCAACCACTCTGGAAAACAGTATGGAGGTTCCTCAAACAGTTGAAATTAGAGCTACCATTTGATCCAGCAATTGCACTACTGGGTATTTACCCCAAAGATACAAATGTAGGGACCCGAAGGGGTATGTGCACCCCAATGTTTATTGCAGCAATGTCCACAATAGCCAAACTGTGGAAAGAGCCAAGATGTCCATCGACAGATGAATGGATAAAGAAGATGTGGTATATATACACAATGGGATATTATGCAGCCATCAAAAGGAATGAGATCTTGCCATTTGCAACGACGTGGATGGAACTGGAGGGTGTTATGCTTAGTGAAATAAGTCAATCAGAGAAAGACATGTATCATATTACCTCACTGATATGAGGAATTCTTAATCTCAGGAACAAACTGAGTGTTACTGGAGTGGTTGGGGGTGGGAGGGATGGGGTGGCTGGGTGATAGACATTGGGGAGGGTATGTGCTATGGTGAGCGCTGTGAATTGTGCAAGACTGTTGAATCACAGATCTGTACTTCTGAAACAAATAACGCAACATATTTTAAGAAAAAAGAAAAAGAAGAAGATAGCAGGAGAGGAAAAATGAAGGGGAGTAAGTCAGAGGGGGAGAGGAACCATGTGAGATGATGGACTCTGAAAAACAAACTGAGGGTTCTAGAGGGGAGGAGGATGGGGGGATGGGCTGGCCTGGTGGTGGGTATTAGGGAGGGCACGTTCTGCATGGAGCACTGGGTGTTATGCACAAACAATGAATCATGGAACACTACATCAAGGACAGATGATGTAATATATGGTGATTAACATAACAATAAAAAATTAAAAAAATATGGATGTCTGGTTTCACTTTTAAAAATTAGAATATTTAGCAACACTGGGCCCAAATCTCCACCTGGCAAAACTCAGCTGGAGCAGAAGAGAGGATACCTAGGTAGGATAGAGCATATATGACTTGAGATTTCCAGTTTACCAGTCCTTACCCAGTCCAATTCACTCATTTACCTTACCTGCTTGGTTCCCCATAAACAACTGAATTTGTGCAACCTGCTTTACAGGAGAAAGCACAAACTCCTTAGAAAGACAGACCCTTGATCATCTGAGTACAAGCTAAATTTCCACTCTCAGCTCCCATCTCTCTGTGCTTTGCCTTCACACACAAGCTCATCATTTCTCAAACACACCATGTTCTTTTCACACAGTCTTTTACACTTGCAAGCCGTACATCTAGTTCCTTCTGCTTGGAATGTCCTTCTTCCATTCATTTCCCCACCCCCACCAGCATCTGAAGAATTCTTCTATGTCTCCTTCAAAATCCAACCATACAAGTAGGCAGGAAAACATATAAATGAGAGCATTTTGCACAGAGCCTAGCATATAGTAACCTTCAATGTCCTAACAACGATTCTAAAAAGCAGGTATTATGACCTCATATTAGAGAAAAGGATGTTGTCGCCTAAAGAAGTTACTTAGTCAAGACCAAGGAGCTAGTAAATGACACAGTTGGAATGTGAGCCCTAATCTTATCACCAAGCTATATTGTCTTTTTTTATTTGACCAAAATGACACAGAACTGCCAGGTTCTTCCCTCATATGTTTTGTGCAACTTTTCTCATTAGGTACCTCCAACACTTCCCTACTATCAACAAATCCAAATCATTCTGTCTTTATATCCCTAATTGCCTATATCACAGTTCAGCCCACATTACAAGCTTAATATATAATCTCAAGTAATTCAACTCATATTGCTGAATGAATGAATAAACGAGAAAAGTTCTACTGTACTGATAATCTGTATTAGATGGTAGGATCTGAATACTTAAAGCATTCCCCACATCACCAATCTTAATGCACAGTATGAAGTGAATTAAAAAACCTTACTAAAACCTGTAATAACACATATAAGCACTAGCAATTTTTAATCTTTCAAAAAGATAACATTATTCCTCTAAAATGTTGAAATACTAAAACTCAGCAATATGTATGTGTATGTAAACTATTTTATTTCATTTTAAACAAATGATCTAAAACAACTCAAAGGTTGCACATACTATTATGAGCCTATTTAGATAAAATTATATGCATATATCTCTGTGCCTGTATACTGAGAAAGCTGTCTGGAAAGATGTTCAGATGACTTTTACCTTTTTCCTCTGAACTTTTATATATTGTTGTAATTAGGTAGTATGTAAGTTTTAAAATAAAGCCAAGCTGTTTAAGCTATTTTAAAAAATAATTATTTTTGAATCCTCAATAGTAATGGGATTAATCACAATCCCTCCCACCTCATTCAGAAACACAGTGAATCACATTTGGGAAGTAAATATTGAAGTCCTAAAGATAGGCAGCTACATAAATTAGGAGACAGTTTTAATTTTTTTTTACTTAAAAATAGCCTTTTTATTATTTTAGATTTTTAATATTTGTATTTAAATGCATGCATCTGATCTGAACAATAAAAAAACCAACTGGCAGTTTCACTTCACATATTTGTTCATTTGTCTTCATTTGTAGGGTCTCTTAACAGGTATCTGTAACATTTCTATCTGGAACATGGAGGCATTTCTCATTCCCACGGGTCATAATTCACAGGGTTAATTAACAGCTATGTAGAGACAACTCTCAAATACAAATCTCAAGTCTAGACCCCTACTCTGAGTTATTAGACTTGTGCATTTATTTGGAAGACAGTTTTAATTTTAGAAATGTATATTATATACTCAAAGGCAATGAAAAAACTTATTAAATTAAAAATGATCGGAAAATTACCAATATTTAGCACAGTATTAAATTTACATTATTTCACATGATTATTAAAAAGTATTTAATTTATCTCACAACACAGCAATCTGGGTTTTTTTTAGAAATCACTCATTTGTCATATCTATTCTAGATGTAATTTGGGGGGAAAAAACACAACAGTGTAGAACTAAGAAATTTCAACACAAGGATTTATTCAATTAACAGTTACATCATTTACTGAAAAATTCTGCCAATGGAACAACTACTCCATGTTGGCTTCCAGAATGGCCCATGTTCCTACATATACATTTTCAGTTCCCTAAAATCAAGCTTTATTTAAAAAATTAATAAAATGCCAAATACCCTCCTCTGTTGCTTTTTCAACAAACTCCAGGATTATACCACAGCAACTAAGACTCAAAAATAATTTTATGTTGAAAAAAATTAGTGTGTGGTATTTCTTTGTTCTAAGGGTAGAAAATCAAGTGAATTTGAATTGTCTACAATAGCATTTATCTCACAAAGATTAACTTAAAACAGATACTGTCTCTCAAACCAAAATCCACTGAACAGCTTCACAGCCTATCAGCAGTGTGAAAGCCTCTTGCTGCAGCTCTGCTGACTATTACACTTCTTACAGAAATAGTTTGGTCTATTCTCATAAGATGGAAGAATATTTCATACTATTATATTCCATAACCCCATAAGAATTACAAAAGCACAAAAGTATAATTATAAGGACATAAAGCATGATCTAAGGGGCTTTGTGAGAATGAACGTTAATCAATACTATATCTAAAAAAATGCTGAGGGAATACTGTATGGAACATTATATCACTGTAGCCAATTTTTGGTAATTATGAGTAATTCAACAAATATACTTTAAAAGAAATTTAACCAACTGGCCAGCAAATTATTTTAGCAACATTATATCACTGTAACCACTTTTTGTTAATTATGAGTAATTCAACAAATCTACTTTAAAAGGTATTTCTTTTTTTCAGATTTTATTTATTTATTTGACAGAGAGAGACACAGCGAGAGAGGGACCGCAAGCAGGGGGAGTAGGAGAGGGAGAAGCAGGCTCCCCGCAGAGCAGGGAGCCCGATGTAGGGCTTGACGATCCCAGGACCCTGGGATCATGACCTGAGCTGAAGGCAGATGCTTAACAACTGAGCCACCCAGGCGCCCCACTTTAAAAGGTATTTAACCAACTGGTTAGCAATTATTTTAGCAAAACCTTACACAACTATTTGGAATTTCAATTATTTCTATAACCTTTTTATAAAGGTAAAAGATATTTGAGATTTGGGGTGCCTGGGTGGCTCAGTTGGTTAAGCGACTGCCTTTGGCTCAGGTCATGATCCCAGGGTCCTCGGATCGAGTCCCACATCGGGCTCCCTGCTCAGCGGGAAGCCTGCTTCTCCCTCTCCCACTCCCCCTGCTTGTGTTCCCTCTCTCGCTGTCTCTCTCTGTCAATTAAAAAATAAAATCTTTAAAAAAAAAAGATATTTGAGATTTAAATGAGGCTATTCAAGTAACAGTTTACCTTTTCCACTCACATGCCACTTTAAAGAATCATAAACTTCACTATATGAATTTTTCAGCCTAAAAATTCTTCTAAAACCCTCCCAATCCATAACATCCAAACTTCAGAAGGAAATCGAATTGTATTATAAGAATGCTCATAGGTGTGTACTCAGATGTAACGTTCAAAATAAAAAAAAAGATGATCCATTCAATGTCAGAGCCAAAATGTAACTCAAATGGTTGTGAAGCTGAACCAATTCAGGTTCTACTCACGTACTTTTTGTTTTGACCATATTTGTTGAACAAATAAAAATGGTTGTATTTTTCCTCCCCCCAAAATTAATCTGCTCAAAAAAGGAGATAAGGGGCGCCTGGGTGGCTCAGTCGTTAAGCGTCTGCCTTTGGCTCAGGTCATGACCCCAGGGCCTTGTGATAGAGCCCTGCACTGGGCTCCCTGCTCAGCAGGAGGCCTGCTTCTCCCTCTCCCACTCTCCCTCCTTGTGTTCCCTCTCTCACTGTCTCTCTCTCTCTACCAAATAAATAAAAATTAAAAAAATATTTTTTAAAAAGGAGATAAAATTCAGTTGTAAAAAAATAGCATACATGATGGTTAAAGGCAAGAGTATATACCTGAAGAACTGAGTGCCAAATTAGCACTCCAAATATACTCTTAGTGGAGTGAGCTAAAAACAAATTATATTCTTAAAAAATGAAATATTTTAGTATTCAGAAAACTGAAAAAAAGTGCTAATGTACAGTTCTGCAGCAAATTCACTACATACGATCTTAGGAAAGTCACTATTCATATCAATACAATACAGAACTGTGTATTTTAACAAGCACCTTCAGGTACATTATCTCCGACAGCTGACCTCTGGGGAAAACTATACTCCCATAAAAGGAGCTACAGAAATTGCTGCACACTTTTTTCTCCCACAATATGACTTTAAAATCTTCCTAGCGCCTCTAGAATCAAGGGTTTAAAGCAGTTAGCAAATGAGCCACATATTTAGATTACAACCACCATGCAAATCATTCTTAAAGTTAATTTTATAAACCACTCCCCGTGTAAAACTTCCAAATATTCTGCCTCTTTTCTTCCTCTGTAAAAACCTACTGCTTTCTAACAAATTCTGTAACATAAGAAAAACCAAAAATATTTAAATTGCTATGGGTAAATCATAAAGCCAAATAAAGTGAATAAAATCAACAACATATTCCCCATTTATGAAGTCACCTGTTTGGTTTTTCTATCTATACTGCAAAGTGAATTATTTCCTGGTGTTACAATTATAACCATCCAATTTACATGAATACATAATAGGTCCATGATTATATGAATTTAATATGTTGGGCTCAACAGTAGAGTTAAGGTTCTAGTACAGCACCAGCTAATTTTTAAAAAAGTATGCATATTAAAGATGTGGTATAATATAGAAGGCAAGATTGTGTGTTATTAAAGGCAATAAAGATTTGTCACACACTATACAAAATCTGTGCCTGAATTTTGTTAAGGGACAGCAAAGGAAACATAATTTCAGTATATACTATCTTCATTTAACTGATTTTTCCCCCCTTCTCAGTCACTCTTTGGACTTAAACTGCTCATTTTATTTTTCGCTATATATAATTGAATATAGCACAATGACTGAGATCTTAAACCCAGGCACCAGACTGCCTAGGTTCTAACCTCAACTCCACCACTTAACCAGCTACGGGAACATACACAAGTTGCTTACATGGGCCCTATATCCTCATCTGTGAAATTGGGATAATAACCAGTACACACCTCAGAAGATTGTTTTAAGAGTTAAATTAAGGGGCACCTGGGTGGCTCAGTTGGTCAAGCGTCTGACTCTTGATTTTGGCTCAGGTCATGATCTCAGGGTCATGAGATTGAGCCCCATGTCAGGCTCCATGCTGGGTGTGGAGCCTGCTTAGGATCCTGTCTCTCCCTCTCCCTCTGCCCCTCCCCCCAGCTCACATACTCTTGCAAACACTCTCTCTCTCTCTAGAAGGGGAAAAAAAAAATATATATATATATGTGTAAATTAGAAAACTATAAGGTCATACAACCAGGAAACACATAATCATTTTTAAAAACTTAAAATTTAGGGGTGCCTGGGTGGGCACCCCAGTTAAGCATCTGCCTTTGGCTCAGGTCATGATCCCAGGATCCTGGGATCAAATTCCACATCCTGCTTGGTGGGGAGACTGTTTCTCCCTCTCCCTCTGCTGCTCCCCCTGCTTGTGCTTATTCTCTCTCTCTGTCAAATAAATAAATAAAATTTTTAAAAAAATTTAGCTTACAATTTGAATAAGAAATAGCCAACTATTACTTAAAATGAATGAGCTCGTACTGTTGGTAATTTAACATTTAGAATGAACATGAAGTAAAACTAAAACATTAAAAAGTGATTCTCGTTCAAGTAACTTTGGAGATTTGAAATATAAGCTAAGAAACAAAAAATATTCTTTTTTTTTAATTGAAGTATAGTTGACATAAAATGTTACATTAGTTTCAGGTGTACAACAGTAATTTGACAAGTCTATAAATCATGCTATGCTTAGCACAAGTGTAGCGGCCATCTGTCCCCATACAATGCTATTGCAAGACCTCTGACTATATTCCCTATGCTGCATCTTTTATCTCCGTGAATACCAAAACTATGCCCTTAAATACATCAAAGTAAGTAGGTAATGGGGAAGCACTTACTATTAAATAAAATTCATACAGAATTATCATATTTCTTTTTATTTTGAAATAATCTCACACTTTCATAAAAGTTGAAAGTACATTTCAAATAATTTTTTGGAGGAACACTCTTTCTCCAGCTTTAGTTAAGTATGATTGACAAATAAAAATTGTATATATTTATTGTACAATGTGATTTTTTAAGATGTACAATATAATTTAATATATATACATTGTGAAATGCTTGCCATTATCAGGTTAATTAACATATTCATCACTCATAATTTCCATTTGTGTGCATGTATGTGTGCATATGCACATATGAGTGGTAAGAACACTTAAGATCTACTCTCTTAGCAAATTTCAAATATACAATACAGTATTATAAACTATAATCACTATGTTATACATTAGATCCTAACAATTTATTCATCTTATAACTGAAAATTTGTTACCCTTCAACCAGGATCTCCCCCTTCCCCCACTCCCTGGCAATCACAATTTTATTCTATGGTTCCAGGAGTCCAATTTTTTAGATTCTCAAATAATTTTTTATGGGTCATTTGAGAGTAAGTTGCCGGGCTCCAACAGTCCCTTTTAGACTGCTACCACCTGGTGCTGCCTCTTTCCCTCCTTCCCTGTCTCACTTCCTTTTCTCTCTTGCTTTCCCCTGGTTTGGACTGAATTTTTCAGGAAGGGAAGACAGAAGACAGAAGAGATTAGTTAAGAGTTCAGGGACTAGAGAGAAGAAGACAGAGGAAGAACAAGCATCATTTTATGAGATCTTACGATTAGTTATTTTGTTAAATTATGATTCCTTATGGTCCCAAAACCTACTCAGAAAATAAAGAATAAAGAATGCAGAAAAATAACAGGAAAGAAGAAAAGAATATGATACTAAAAAAGAAAAATTTTTTTTCTTAAAATGTACTGAATCTTTGTTCTTATTTTATGCTTTCAACCATTAAGAGTTGTTATAGATTGTAACAAAAGTATGAACTACAGCCAATCCCCTTTTTTCATCTTGTAATTGAAAAAAACCACACCATACACAGGGGAAATTTAAGGTACTTAAGTTCACAGGCTATGCAGAGTAGCAATAGCAATAGAACAATTCCTATAATCCTACAATCCCTAAACCCAACCTGTATAGAAACAAACTGAGGGTTCTAGAGGGGAGGGGGGGATGGGTTAGCCTGGTGATGGCTATTAAAGAGGGCATGTTCTGCGTGGAGCACTGGGTGTTATATGCAAACAATGAATCATGGAACACTACATCAAAAACTAATGATGTAATGCATGATGATTAACATAACATAATAAAAAAAGTAAAATATAAATAAATAAATAAATCACATACACACCAAAAATAATGGTTGAAATTAGGAATATGTAAAAGATACTTTTAATAGCAAAACATTTCCCAGTTCTGAATCTTGTTAAATGAGAGCCAAGAGGATACTCTTGGACCCTTTCTATATGGCAAGCCAGGGAGACTGAGCAATCAGTTGCCATTTGATACCAAATGGCAACCACCTCTGTAACATACCATTATATTACCTCTCCCTCATTCCCTGTCTCACTCTCTTTTCTCTCACTCTTGCTTCCCTAGAACTGCATTTCCTAATAACATAATAGCACATTAAAAAGCATTTCCAAGTTAACTGAAAAGCAGGAAAGCTCCCTTAGTTCAATACATTCTATGGAACTAACAACACTGAGTTTTGTGACCTGCAAAAGTAAGGACCACAGGTTCCAGATTGGAAAGGAAGAAAAAAAATGATCTCTATTGACAGAACTAATAAATGAGTTCAACGAGGTTAGAGGTACAAGATCAATATAAAAATCAATTATATTTAAACACACTAGCAATGAACAACCTAGAAATGAAATCAAGAAAACAATTCCATTGGGGCACCTGGGTGGTTCAGTCAGTTAAGCGTCTGCATTTGGCTCAGGTCATGATCCTGGGGTCCTGGAATCAAGCCCTGCGTTGGGCTCCCTGCCCAGTGGGGAGCCTACTTCTCCTCCCTCTGCCTCCCCCACCCCTGCTCATGTGCTCTCTCTCTCAAATAAATAAAAAATCTTAAAAAAAAAAAAGAATTCCATTTATAAGAGCATAAAAAAGAATAAAACACTTAGAAGTAAATTCAACCAAGAAAGTATGGGATTCGTACTCTTCTGAATACAAAATATTTTTGAAAGAAGTTAAAGAGGATCCAAATAAATGGGAAAGGATCCCATGTTCATGAATCAGAAGACCAGACTGTTAAAATGGTATGGTAGACAGAATAATGCCCTCCACTCAAATATGTCCATGTCCTAATCTCCAGAATTTGGCAAAAGGGACTCTGCAGATGTGATTAAATTAAGGTTCTTAAAATGTGCCAATTATCGGGGCACTTGGGTGGCTCAGTCGTTTAAGAGTCTGCCTTCAGCTCAGGTCATGATCCCAGTGTCCTGGGATCCAGCGGTACCCCCTGACCCCCACCCCCAGTCATAGGACTCCCTGCTCAGAGGGGAGTCTGCTTCTCCCTGCCCCCTGCTCTTGTGTGTGCACACTTGCACACTCTCTCTCTTTCCCCCTCCCTCCCTTCCTCTCAAATAAATAAAATCTTCTTTTTTTTAATGTGCAGATTATCTGAGTGGGCCCAATGTAATCACAGGGTCCTTATAACAGGGAGGCAAGAGGCTTAAAGTCAGAGACAGAAATGTGACAATGGAAGCAGAGGTTGCAGGGATATGCTATGAAAACGGAGGAAAGAGCCATGAGCCCAGGAATGTAGGTGGCTTCTAGAAGCTAGAAAAAGGCATGTGAAGAGATTTTCCCCTAGAGCCTCCAGATGGAACACAGCTATGCTAACACCCTTTTTTAATTGAAGTATAATTAACATACAATGTTATATTAGTTTCAGGTGTACAACATATTGATTCAACAATTCTATACATTACTCAAAGTTCACCACACTAAGTATAGTCACCTTCTGTCACTGTATAACATTATTGCAATATTATTGACTATGTTCCCTATGCTATAATTTTCATCTCCATGATTTATTTATTTTATAACTGGAAGTTTGTAACTCTTAATCCCCTTTATCTGTTTTGCACATCCACCCACCCACCTCCCCTCCAGCAACCACCAATTTGTTCTCTGTATTTAAGAGTCTGTTTGGTATGTTGTTTATTGTGTTTTTTAGATTCCACATATTAAGTGAAATCATTTGGTATTTTTGTCTGACTTATTTCACTTAACATAATATCCTCTAGGTCCATCCACGTTGTTGCAAAAGGCAAGAGTACATTTTTTACGGATGAATAATATTCCACTGTATATATTTACCACATCTTTTTATCCATTTATCTATAAATGGACACTTGACCAACAACTTGATCTTTGCCCAACAAGACCAATTTCAGATTTCTAACCTCCACAACTATAAAATATTAAAATTGTGTTGTTTTAAGCCACTAAGCTTGTGGTATTTGTTAAGCAGCAACAGAAAACTAATACAAATGACAATACCCACCTATACAAATAGATCTACAGATTCAATGCAATCCCTATCAAAATCCCAGCTTACTTTTTTTGCAAAAATCGACAAGCTGATCCTAATATTCATATGAAAACTTAACAGAACCAGAACAATCAAAACAATCTTGAAAAACATGAACAAGAGTAACCAAAACAGTATGGTACTGCATAAAAATAGACCAATGGAACTGAATCAAGAAGCCAGAAATAAACCCGCACATATATAGTCAACTTGACAAGGGAGCCAAGAATACTCAATGGGGAAAGGATAGTCTCTTTAATAATGGTGTTGGGAAAACTGGATATCCACATGCAAAAGAAAAATTGGATGCCTATCTTATACCACTCACAAAAATTAACTCAAAATGGATTAAAGAAATTATACATAAGACCCAAAACCACAAAACTCCTAGATGAAAATACAGAGAGGGGCACCTGGGTGTTTCAGTCAGTTAAGCATCTGACTCTTGATCTCGGCTCAGGTCTTGATCTGAGGGTCCTGAGTTCAAGCCCCACAATGGGCTCCACACCAGGCATAGAGCCAAAGCATGATCTTTTGGATACCAAAAAGCACAAACAACAAAAGCAAAAATAAACAAGTGAAACCAAAATGCTCTGCACAGCAAAAGAAAATCAACAAAAGGAAAAGGCAACCTACAGAACGAGAGAGAATATTTGCAAACTATATATCAGATAAGGGGTTAATATCCAAAATATATAAGGAACTCATACAACTGAACAGCAGAAAAACAAACCACCCAGTTTTTAAAAAAATGGAGAGAGGACATGAATAGACATTTTTCCAATGAAGACATATAAATGACCAGCAAGTACATGAAAAGATGCTCAACTTCATCAGGGAAATTTAAATCGAAGTCACAATGAGATATCATCTCACATCTGTTAGAATGGCTATTATCAAGGGGCGCCTGGGTGGCTCAGTCGGTTAAGCGGCTGCCTTCAGCTCAAGTCATGATCTTGGGGTCCTGGGATTGAGCTCTGCGTCAGGCTCCTTCCTCAGTAAGGAGCCTGCTTCTCCCTCTGCCTCTCCGTCATGCTTGCTTTCTCTCTCTCCCAAATAAATAAATATAATCTTTAAAAAAAAATTTTTTAAATGGCTATTATTAAAAAAAAGAGATAACAATTGCTATCAAGGATATGGGAAAAAAGGAAACTCTGGTGCACTAATGGTAGGAATGTAAATTGGTACAGGCACTATGAAAACAGTATGAAGGTTCCTCAAAAAATTAGAAACTGAACTACCATATGACCCAACAATCCCACTTCTGGAACTCAAAGGAGTGAAATCACTATCTAAAAGTAGTATCTGGGGGCGCCTGTGTGGCTCAGTCGGTTAAGCGTCTGCCTCAGTCGGTTAAGCGTCTGCCTTTGGCTCAGGTCATGGTCCCGGAGTCCTGGGATCGAGCCCCGCATTGGGCTCCCTGCTCCATGGGGAGCATACTTCTCCCTCTCCCTTTGCCTGCCTGCTCTGCCTACTTGTGCTGTCAAATAAATAAATAAAATCTTTAAAAATAAAAAAATAAAAAAATAAAAAATAAAAGAAGTATCTGCACTCCCATGTTCACTGCAGCATTTTACAATAGCCAAGACATGGAAATAACCTAAGTGTCTATTGAGGTTATGAATGGATAAAGAAAATGTGGTCTGTGTACATATATACAAAAGAATATTATTCAATCATAAACAAAGGAAATCCTACCATTTGTGACAACATGGGCCATGAGGGCATTATGCTAGGTAAAATAAGTCACACAGAAAAAGACAAATACTGTATGATCTCACTTTTTTTTAACTTTCTTTCTTTTTTTTTTTTAAGTAACCTCTACACCCAATGTGGGGCTCAAACTTACAACCCTGAGATCAAGAGTTGCATGCTCTTCTGACTGAGCCAGCCAGGCACCCCTATGTGATCTCACTTTTATGTGGAATCTAAAAACAGCACACTCATAGAACAAACTCATAGAGATTACTTAAAAATAAAATCTTTATTTTTTAAAGATGTTATTTATGTATTTATTTGACAGAGAAAGAGAGAGAGAGCACGCACAAGCAGGGGGAGAGGGAGAAGGAGAAGTAGACTCCCCGCCGAGCAGGGAGCCTGATGCAGGGCTTGACCCCAGGACCCTGGGATGAGGACCCGAGCTGAAGGCAGATGCTCAACTGACTGAGCCACCCGGGTGCCCCAAAAATACAATCTTTAAATAAGATAAATAAAAAATAAAAACCTCAAACTCATAGAAACAGAGAACAGAATGGTGGTTGCCAAGGGCTCAGGTGGGGGACACGGGGAAATCAGCCAAAGGCTACAAAGTTTCAGTTATAAGATGAATATGTTCCAGGAATTTAATGTACATCATGATGATTATAGTTAAAAATATTGTACTGTATATTTGAAAGTTGTTATGATAGTACAGCTTTAATGTTCTCACCCTAACAATAACAAAATGTTAATTGTGTGAAGAATGTGTTAACTAACTCTACTGGGGTAAACACTTTGTATGAAATCATCACATTGTACACCTTAAACTTGCACTATGTTATATGTCAATTATCTCAGTAAAACTGCAAAAGGAAAAAGAACAGAGTAGGAAACTCAAACTTCACAATTTCAAAACTTACTATGCAGCAACAGTAATCAAGACAGTGTAGTACTGGCATAAGGACAGATACACAGATCAATAGAATAGAACTGAGAGTCCAGAAATAAACCCATCTACGGTCAACTAATTTTCAACAGGCATGCCAAAACCATACAATGGAGAAAGAATAGTCATTTATACAAATGATGCTGGGACAACTGGATAGCTACATGCAAAAAGAATGAAGTCCAAGACCTTTCTGACACCATATATAAAAATCAACTCAAAATGGAGCTAAAATTATAAAACTCTTCAAAGAAAAATAGGAGTAAATCTTCATGACTGTGTGTTAGGCAATGGTTTCTTAGACATGCTATCAAAAAGCAACAAAAGAAAAAATAAACTATCATCAAAATTAAAAATTTTTGTGCTTCAAAAAGTATTACCAGTGAAGTGAAAAGATAACTCAGAAAACAGAAGAGGGGCACCTGGGTGGTGCAGTCGGTTAAACATCAGAGTCTTGGTTTCAGCTCAGGTCGTGATCTCAGGGTTGTGAGACTGAGACCTTCGTGGGGCTCCGTGCTCAGCACAGAGTCTCCTTGAAGATCTCCCTCCCTCTCCTTCTGCCCCTCCTCTCTCTCTCTTTCTCTCAAAGAAATAAATCTTAAAAAAACAAACAGGAGAATATGTTGGTATATCTGATAAGGGACTAGTATCTAAAATAAGTAATGAACTCTTACAACTCAACAATAAAAAGACAAATAATCCAATTTAAAACTGGGCAGGGTGCCTGGGTGGTTCAGTTGGTTAAGCATCTGACTTTGGCTCAGGTCATGATCTCAAAATCGTAGGATGAAGCTCCGTGTCAAGCTCCCTGCTCAGCAGGGAGTCTGCTAGTCCCTCTCCCGGTCCCTCTGCTCCACCCCCTGCTCATGCTCTCTCTCTTTCTCTCACTCAAATAAATAAAATCTTTAAAAAATAAAATAAAATAAAAATGGGCAAAGAATCTGAATAGTCATTTCCCCAAAGAAGATATCCAAATGACCAATAAGCACATAAAAATGTGCTCAACATCATTAGTCATCAGGGAAATGAAAAGTAAATCAAAACCAACCACAATGGAATACTGCTTCACCTCCACTTGGATAGCAACAGTAAAAAAAATATGATAATAACAAGAGTTGGCAAGGATGTAGAGAAGCTAGAACCCTCATACACTGCTGGTGGGATTGTAAAATGGTACACCCCTTAGGAAAATAGTTTGGCAGTTCCTCAAAAAGTGAAACATACAGTTATCGTATGACCCGACAATTCTATTCCCAAAAGAAATTAAAACATATGTCCACACAAAAGCTTACACATGAATGTTCATGGAACCATTATTCATAACAAGAAGGGAAACACAAAAATATAACAACTGGGGCACTTGGCTGACTCAGCGCAGCATGTGCCTCTTGATCTCGAGGTTGTAAGTTTGAGCCCTGCGTTGGATGTAGAGATTACTTAAAAATAAAATCTTTAAGAAAAAAAAAGTATAACAACTAGTGAATAGATAAGCAGAATGTAGTATATTCATATGATGGAATATTATTCGGCCATAAAAAGAAATTAAATACTGATCCATGCTACAATACATGAACCTTGAAAACCTTAAGCTGAGTGAAAGAAGCCAATCACAAAAGACTACATACTGTATGATTCTATTTATATGATGTGTCCACAATAGGCATACAGACAGAAAGTAGTATTTGCTTAGGGCTGGGGGGGTCGGGATTGGAAAGTGATACTAAAGGGTACAGGGTTTCTTCTCAGATGATGAAAATATTCTAAAATTGACTGGTGATGGCAGCCTACATCTGAAAATATACTAAAAACCATTTAATTTAATTTTACACTTTAAATGGGTGAGTTGTGGGGCACCTGGGTGACTCAGTGTCTGCCTTTGGCTCAGGTCATGATCCCAAGGTCTTGGAATCAAGTCCCGCATCGGGCTCACTGCTCAGTGGAGAGCCTGCTTCTCCCTCTCCCTCTGCCTGTCACTCTGCCTACTTGTGCTCTATTTCTCTGTCAAATAAATAAATAAAATCTTTAAAAAAAAATAAAATAAATGGGTGAGTCATGTGGTATGTGAATTATATCTTACTAAAAGTGTGACAAAAAAAGAAAGAAAGCCTGCTGTGAGAGCCCCCAATTCCAAAATAATGAGTCTCTTCAGGGACACTGCTGACACTCTTGTCTTCAAGGCCTCATCAGGCAGCCATGGGCTCAAAGGTTACTTACTAAGGTTAGCAATGCTACTTGTTATTTACTTGTTGCCTTCCTTATCACAAGTTAGCAATGTGAACTTGTCTTGATGGTTCGCTAAAAATGGCATATTTATCACAACGCTATAAAACTGCAGTAAATTATACTCCAACTCCTTCACAATTTTTCAATTCTAACCTCTAAGTGAATGGGTAATGGGGAGTAGGAGCTAGAAAACCACTCAATACTAAATAAAGTTCTAAATAAAACTATGCTACAATACTAGAAATAAAAACTTAAGATTTTGGTTGTGTGAGTTTTTTTGTTGCTGATTATCCTGACGATATATTAATAATAGGTGCAAGGGACAACACAAGAGGTGACAATCTATAAACCTCTGCTATTAGCACCCTGATAACATATCAAAGAAACATTAATAAAGCAAATTCAATGTAACATTTGATCTTAAACCAAAATAACAGATCTGATTTTAATCACATGTGCTACCTTAACAACCTATGGTATTTATGAAATAAAATAGAGTCACCAACACAAAGAAAAGTAACATAAAGGAGTAGATGACATTTCGCATCCAGGTTATCACTGGGTTATCTCTTGGTACTTCCCTACCCAATTTTGACAGTAAATGAACAAGTACAGTGGCCAAGGCCTAAAAAGGGCATGGTAACTATGGTAATTAGGCTCAGATTCCTCAGTCATGACAGTCACCCATCTGGTAAGCCATCTAGACAAGTGGAGATATTGGCTAAGAATTTAGAATGGAGATTAAAGGGAGATAGTATCAGTTGTGATCTAGGGACTAGCTGTAGTGGCAGAGGTTGTAATTAATTAGTCCATTAATCTTACTATTGTGAGTCCTCAGAAAAAGAAACCAAACAAAACGCCGAGAAGTTGTTCCCACATGGTGTGAATTTACTATATGAAATGAATCCAAGAGGCACAAGGAGTGCAGTGACCAGATACTCCCTTCAAGACTAAGGCATTCATTCCTCTAACTGCGTGGAGAGTTCCTCCAACTCCAGGATACTAGCAGCTCACAGCTAAGTCCTCCTCAATAAACTGCCCTCAGCCAAAGGATCAGGATTGAGTCCTCTGAAAACAGGCACTAAGATGGAGTTTAAGATGCACAATACTTAAGAGAAATCGATACCTATGAAGGAAAGGCAGCAGAAGTAAGACTGAGAAGAAGTCAAACTACAATGCAGGCCTGACAATCAGGTACAGCTCTCTTCGGGGCAAGTACTGCCCATCGAGGAGCTCCACGTTAGGCTAAAATAACTGGACTTTTTTACCCAGCCTTGTTCAGCCATTTGCAAGCTACCCCTAGAAAATTGTGATCTTAGGTAAAGCCGCTCTCTGCAGCTGAGGCAGACCCGAACCAGGTGACAGTGGGAAACCATGTGCCGAAAGCACTTCCCGAAGCTGGAAAGGGAAGCCATGTAGTTTCATCTCCATCTCTACCACAGAAACTGCCCCACCCAAGGTTATGCCCCCTCCCCTCAGGTCAGCCCACATCTAATTCCAAATAACTCTTAAATATCATACTAGCTCCAGAATTCCCCAAAGGATTGACTAAAGTCTCTGAGGCAACTCAATCAGTTCAATCTCTCCGCCCTTCAAATCTCGCACCCCTTAATCCATTACAAGTGTTGTTCTTCAGTAAACCTTCTGCAAGCCAATCTCCATCTCAGTGTCTGCTTCCCAGGAAATATAACCTAAAAAACCCAATTCCACAGAAAGATTCAATAAAGAAGTAGCTATGGCCTATTCTGTTCAGTAAACTCATAGGCTATTTTATTTCAGCAAGTAGAAATCATTAAACTTCAGCTGTCTGTGGCACAATGTCAAGCCATCATTCTATTGAAACAAACAAAAAAGTAACTTATACAGCAGCATTTAGTAAATAGTAGAAAAAGATGAATATGTCAGAGATGCAAAAACTGAAATATTTAACTAGTAGAAGTAGCAATAGTAGAGCTGTGTTAACCTTTAAAAAATAAAGTAACTATTTTATTCATAATCTGAAAATGGGTAGAATAAAAAAAGTTATTGAATCACATTCACCCAGGATGTGAGGGCGATCTGGCTGCAACATCTGTCATCCTACTGATTGCCAGGGTTGAATCACATTCACCCATATTATATACATCAGGGCTCAAAGGCAACAGAAGAATTAATTGAGGAATTTTTATCAAATAAAGCAGATTCTTCTACATAAATAATGATTCCTGAACTTACTTGAGTCATGGATCCCATTGAGTATCCAATGAAAGTTATGAACTGTCTTCTTTGAAAAATGTCCATATCCAGGGGTGCATGGGTGGCTCAGTCGGTTAAGCTTCCGACTCTTGATTTTGGCTCGGGTCGTGGGATCAAGCCCTGCTTTGGGCTCTGCGCTCAGTGGGGAGTCTGCGTGATATTCTTTCTGTCCCTCTCCATCTGCCCTTCTACCCCCATACTCTCTCTAAAACAAATAAACTTTTTAAAAAGATTTTATTTATTTGTGAGAGAGACACAGAGTGGGGCACAAGCAGGGGGAGCAGCAGGCAGAGCAAGAAGCAGGCTCCCCTCTGAGCAAGAAGCCCAATGCAGGGGCTCCATCCCAGGACCCTGGGATCGTGACCTGAGCAGAAGGCAGACACTTAACTAACTGAGCCACCCAAGTGTCCCAAATAAATATATCTTAAAAAAAAATTTTTTTCCATATCCATTTGTAAAATCTGAAAATAATTTCAGGAATTCATGGATCCCTGAAAGCTATTTACAGATGCCTAGGTTAAGAACCCCTGACCTAAATTAGGTTTATAAAAGTAAGATAACATTTCTCTAAATCATGTTAATTTAAAAGGTTAAAAACGCTTAACAAAAAAAAAATGCAACTGAAAAAATTATATTATCTGTTACTTATTTTAATTCTATTATTATACAAGAAATACATTAATAGGTTGTCATCATAAAATGATTCAAGCAATACAGATTAAACTAAATTTCTTCTTGGTCACCACTCATTTCCCTTCCTCTTCACAGAGATTATCAGTTCTGTTCAAATCCTTTTAAATTTTTCAATGCTTTTTCAAAAACTTATGTACCTACTAAAATGTAGAGAATTATTTTGGGTAAATATGTTAAGAACTAGCATTTAAAAACAGCAAAGGGGATGCCTGGGTGGCTCAATCCTTAAACGTTCTGTTGATTTCGACTCAGGTCATGATCTCAGAGTCATGGGATTGAGCCCTACATTGGGCTCTGCACTCAGTGGGGAGGATGCTTGAGATTCTCTTTCCCTCTCCCTTTGCCCCTCCCCCACTCTCAAATAAATGAATAAATCTTTAAAAAAAATAAAAAATAATTTTAAAAAACAACAAAGGATAGATACTAGTGATTTTCCTAACAGCAAATTGTAGTAACTGCTGAGCTTAACGACTTTTCATGTAACTCTTTTCTGAATCCAGTCTATCAGTTTAATTCGATTTGACCCACAAGTTCCAAATCTGATTTGGAACAAGCTACTTATAAGTCAATCAATAAATCAATTCAACCAACACTACTAAGCACATTCTATGTAAATCACTGTATTAAATGCTATGGAGCAATGATTCCCAAACATTTAAACCTGGACGGCTTATCAAAAATAGAGATTTCTAAATCCCATTCCAATCTTAGTTAACTAGAATTTCCAAGGGTGGAAGCAGAGAATCTGTATTTTACCAAAACTCCTCAAGTGACCTGAGTAAAGTGTAAAGCAGCCAGTGCTGAAAATCACTATTATGAAAGTCATAGGAGGCGCCTGGGTGGCTCAGTCAGTTAAGCAACCCACTCTTGATTTGACTCAGGTCATGATCTCAGGGATGTAAGATTGAGCCCCACAACGGGCTCTGCACTCAGTGTGGAGTCTGCTTGAGATTCTCCCTCTCTTTCTCCCTCTACCCTTCCCCTGACTAATGTGTGTGCGTGTGCGCTCTCTCAATAAATAAACAGACAGAAAAATCTTAAAAAAAAAAAAAAAGGAAGTCATAGAAATGAAGAGGATAATGCTCGCAATTCATTTCCACAAAGACCTCTCAAAAGGTCATTTACGAAACCTACTAGGTATGGTGCTAGATGCTGAATATATTGCAGGATACAGTCCTTGCCCTGGAAGCACTTGCAGACTGGAAGGGAAGATAATACCTGTAACAATTAAAACACAAACTGAAAATGGAAAGTGTTGTCTGTCCCCTCACTAACATGTATGCTCCATGAAAGCAGGAACTTTGTTTTATTCACTGCCATGTCTCCAAAGGCTAGACCAGAGCCTAGAACATAATAGGTACTCAAGCAATTGCTGATCAATGCATAGGACTAAAGTGGAAGGAAAGTTTAATTTCAACTAAGTAGATAAGGAAATGGCACTTTTTAGAATAGAGGTACAGAGTCTGCTCCTCCCTCTCCCTCTGTCCCTCACCCCCGCTCATGCTCTCTTTCTCTGCTCTCTCTCAAATAAATACATAAAATCTTTAAAAAAAGAAGAAGAAAAAGAGAGGTACAGACTATTAAGAGGCAGGGAAGGAGAAAAGAAAGAGAACTAAGATTCACAATACCCCTAAAATGTGTAAGAAATTCCAAGCTGACTTGGAATACACTAACACATTTAACTCTGATATAAATTTTCTGAGACAGTATTGTGTCTCCTTTTTATGGATGAAGAAATTGAAGCACAAAGAGGTTAAGTAACTTGTCATCCAAGGTTATACATCTGAAAAGCAGCATAATGTCTTCAAGGTTCATCCATGTTGTAGTATGTATCAGGATTTCCTTCCTTTTTTTAAGGCTAAATAATATTCCATCCTATGTCTATACCACATTTTGTTTATCCATTCATTTGTTGATGGACACTTGGGTTACTTCCACCGTTGGCTATTGAGACTAATGCTGCTGTTAAACATGAGTGTACAAATATCTATTCAAGTTCCTGCATTCGATTCTTATGATATATACCCAGAAGTGGAATTGCTGGATCATATGGTAATTTTATGTTTAATTTTTTTGAGAAACAGTCATATGACTTTCTACAGCATCTGCACTACTTTATACTGCTACTAGTGATGCACAAGGGTTCCATTTCTCCATAGTCTCACTAACACTTGTTATTTTCTGTGTTTTGTTTTGTTTTGTTTTATATGTGCCATCCTAATGGGTATGAAGGGATGTCCCTTGTGGCTCTCATTTGCATTTCCCTAATGATTAGTGATGTTAAGCATCTCCTCATGTGCTTATGGACCATTTGCTTACCTTCTTTGGAGAAGTATTTTTTTTTTAAAGATTTTATTTATTTATTTGACAGAGAGAGACACAGCGAGAGAGGGAACATAAGCAGGGGGAGTGGGAGAGGGAGAAGCAGGCCTCCCGCTGAGCAGGGAGCCCAATGTGGGACTCAATCCCAGCACCCTGGGACCATGACCTGAGCCGAAGGCAGTTGCTTAACGACTGAGCCACCCAGGCGCCCTGGAGAAGTATTTATTCAACTCCTTTGCCCACTTTTTAATCAGGTTGTTTGTTTTTGTTGTTGAGTTGTAGTTCTTAATATATTCTGGACAGTAATCTTTTACCAGACATGTTGATTTTCAGTGGCTAGTAGAGTAACCATTTAGAAATGTCTAACAGGCAAATATACATGCTGATATTGAATTCCAGAGGGAGAAACAACACAGATTTAAAAGTTATATTATTTGCACAATGACATTTATAAAGTGCTTCCACAAATATCAGTTTATTTAAAATCTCACAAAAATCCTGACACTTTTACAGATGAGAAAACTAAGGCAGATCTCCTGACTTCAAATCCCAACACTATTATTTGGAAGTGCTTCACGGAGGCAAAAAGAAGCTGGCCAAGCACATTGAGTTGTGGGCCTCTCCCCAATCCTCCAAACAGCTCAAATTTTCTGCTGCAAAAACTGGAATACCATCTAAGATTTAATTTGAAAATGAGTAGAGTTGCTTTAAACAAAATTTAAACCACTACATTATATGATGCTATCTTGTGTTCATAAAATAGTAATTAAAGCTATTGAAATAACTAAGATTGCTAAATTAGAAAGCTTGGGGCGGGGCGCCTGGGTGGTTCAGTCGGTTACGCGTCTGCTTTCGGCTCAGGTCATGATCCCAGGGTCCTGGGATTGAGTCCCACATTGGGTTCCTGGCTCAGCGCGGAGCCTGCTTCCCCCAACGCCCCCCATTGGACTCTCTCTCTCTCAAATAAATAAAATCTTAAAAAAAACCAAAAAGCTCGGGGCAAAAAGGTACAAGAGGTACAAGTGGTATAAGAGAAAAAAGTGGTATTTGAGAAAAAAGAAGGAAGGCAGAAAGAAAGCCAGATGGTGAAGTAAAACTAAAATCTAAGAAGTATTTCAAGAGGAAGATGAAGTAGACTACAGAAAATTCTGTACAGAGGTCATGAAGGATGAAGACTGGAAAAAGGATACTGTGTTTGGCAATCATGAGGTCACTGGTGACCTTTTCGAGATCAATTTCAGTATAGTGAATGAAAGCACAAGTCAGATTAAAAAGACTTCAGAGGTAGAGAGAATGTTGAAGAAGGAAAGGTAACAAATACAGAATGCTTTCAATAATGGTAGTATATTAATGATAGCAAATATTTACATAGCACCTAATAAGTGCTAAGCTCTATTCTGAATTAATTAATTAATTAATTTATCCTGAGGGGCACCTGGGTAGCTCAGTCGGTTAAGTGTCTGTCGGACTCTTGATTTTGGCTCAGGTCAGGATCTCAGGGTTGTGAGATCGAGCCCCACCTCAGGCTCAGCCCTGGGCATGGAGCCTACTTAAGAGCCTCTGCCCCCTCCCCTCACCTTCTCCCTTGCTCCCACACTGCACATGCTCTCTTTAAAAAAAAAAAAGATAATTTATCCTCAAAACAATGGTTGGTATCATCATTCTGTCCATCTACAGGTAATGAAACAGACACAGCTAGGAGCCAGAATTTTTTTTTTTTTTTTTTTTTTTTTTAAAGATAGGAGCCAGAATTCTGAGGCTACCTGCTACACAGTCCCTGCATATATGTGATAATATATAATATTATCATATAATATATATCCTATACCATATTAGGTAATATATATAATAATATATATGGTAGATATATGCAAATATATATGGTAGCAAAGAATATAATAACATAATATTGAGTGAGAAAAAAATTAGCAAGATTATTTTTTTGCAATAGGGAACCATAACATGAGAAAGAATTCTATATTGCTAACATCAACATGTATACGTGATGCTTGCCAGTCATGTCAGTTTATCAGGTGCTGACAGGCTGGCTTTTCCTGAATGTATTAATGCTGCAGGCTTCCATTCAATAAAACCATGAATGAATAGGGGAAAAAAACATAATTATCTCCAAGGCTTTCAAAGACATAATACATTTCCCTGTTGCTTACAGACCACTGATAATGAATGGATAGACCAAAATCCATTTTGCTGATTGGCTCTATCATATATCTATACCTAAAGGAAGCAATATTTTTTAAAAAAACAAAGGAAAAAGGGGGATTATATGAAGATAAAGCTATTCTAAAGGCAGAAATCTGTAAAATTTATTTTGAGAAAAAAGGATTAACTGGTAATATTTCTGTCATCTTCCTGCCTGCCAGTGTTATTCCTCTGACTCACACGATGGACTAGAGTATTACAGGGCATAGAAATGTCAATACAGAAGAAATTTCGTGAAAGGTTAATCTAACTTATTAGCAATAAATGGTGCTTTCAAACTTTATGGTACTATTAGACATAATTTCAATGTTTCTTATAATTGGAATTATATCAAAATAGAGCAATACAACCAGCTGTCCCCATTTCTTCTGTTAATCACTTCCTACTCTTTGCCTCCATAGTTACTACCTCTAATTATTACAAAACACTGTGTTAAATGCCATTTTACATGTGTATCCTACCCTAAACTATGTACTCCTTAAATATAGAAATTATGTTCTATTTGGCACAAAACATTAAAAAATGTTAAATATAAGTTTCACAAATGAGTAAGTGAACAAACATGAAGAAAATTATACATTGGCATTACATTTAGACAAGTGTCTTTTGATGGTGATAAAGACAGAGACTTTATATACTTTTGCATAAGACCTTTCCAAAACACAGGCATAAATTCTTTAAGTGGTAAGAGAATAATTTTCCTTGAAATCCATTAATAAACCTAAAGATTGGTAAAACAGAATAGATTGAAGTAGAAAATAAAGATGACATGGTCCATAGCATTTGTGTAATAAGTATTACATAATGCTTTGATTGCCTACAATAAGTTTAAAAACACTGATAACACTAATAATCATTTTTCTATAGCAGTGTTTTTCAACCTTAATTGTGCATAAATCTAGGAACTTTTTTAAAATTCTGAAGTTCAGTCCTCATTCTCAATTAATTTGGGGTGAGTCCTGGATGAACACTGCCTTTAAAAAATCTCCCCAGGTGATTTTTTTTTTTAAGATTTTATTTATTTATTTGACAGAGAGAGACACAGAGAGAAGGAACACAAGCAGGGGGAGTGGGAGAGGGAGAAGCAGGCTTCCCGCCGAGCAGGGAGCCCGATGCAGGACTCGATCCCAGGACCCTGGGATCGTGACCTGAGCTGAAGGCAGACGCTTAACGACTGAGCTACCCAGGCGCCCCTGATTTTTTTTTAAAGATTTTTTTTTATTTATTCATTTGAGACAGAGACAGAGAGCACAAGCAGAGGGAGAGGCAGAGGGGGAGGGAGAAGCAGACTCCCTGCTGAGCTGGGAGCCCGACATGGGGCTCGATCCCAGGACCTGGAGATCATGACCTGAGCCAAAGGCAGACACATAGCCATCCAGGCGCCCCTCCCCAGGTGATTTTAATGTGAAACCGAGGTTGAAACCCACTATTCTTTCCTTTAAAATCAAAAATTTGAAGTATAATTTACATTCAATAAAATTTTAAGTGTACGAAATTCGTAAGTTTTGACAAGTAAGTACAGTCATGTAGCCGCTACCACGATGGTGATATAAAACATTTCCATCACCCAAAACGGTTCCCTCATACCCCACTACCCTGTACCCTAGCAACTACTAACTTACTTTCTGTCACTATAGCCTTGGGCCTTCTAAAATTTCATATACATGAAACTGTGTTGTATGTACTCTTTTTGGTCTAGCTTCTTTTATTTAGCATATTTTTTATTTTTTAAAGATTTTATTTATTTATTTGAGAGAGAGAGAGAGAGCACTGAACTGGAAGGAGAGGGAGAAGCAGGCTCCCCGTGAGCAGGGAGCCCGATACGGGGCTAAATCCCAGGACCCTGGGATCATGACCTGAGCCGAAAGCAGAGGCTTAACTGACTAAGCCACCCACAGGTGCCCCTAGCATAATGCTTTTTAGATTCATCCATGCTTCTAGGCTATCAATAGTCTGTTCTTTTTTATTGCTGAATAGCATTCCATTGTTTGGATATACAATTTATCTATTTACTCAGCCCTTGGGATGTTTCCAGTTTAGGGCTACTCTGAATAAAGCTTCCCTGAATATTCAAGTACAAGTCTTTTTATGAACAGATGTTTTCATTTCTCTAAGTAAATACCTAGGAATCAGGTTGCTGAATCTTATGATTAAGTGTATGATTAATTTTATAAGAAATTGTTTTTCAAAGTGACTATCATTTTGCATCCCCACGAACAAGGTAAGACAGTTCTTAGTTGGTCCACATCCTTGCTAGCACTGATATTGGCAGTCTTTTATTTTTAGCCATACTAGTGTGTGTGTGTGTGTGTGTGTAGTACTACTAGTAGTAGTATCTCCTTAGGTTACACTTTGCATTTCCCTAAGGACTAAATGATAATAAGTTAACAAACAACTAAAGATAACAAATAAAGTATAAAATAAATAAAAAGTAAAAACAAATAAAGTAACAAATAACTAAAAGATAACAAACAACTGTTCTGAAAGCAAGAAAAGCAGGGGCGCCTAGGTGGCTCAGTCATTAAGCCTCTGCCTTTGGCTCGGGTCATGATCCCAGGGTCCTGGGATCAAGACCCACATCGGGCTCCCTTCTTCGCGGGACACCTGCTTCTCCCTCTCCCACTCCCCCTGCTTGTGTTCCCTCTCTCGCTGTGTCTCTCTGTGTCAAATAAATAAATAAAATCTTTTAATTAAAAAAAAAGCAAGAAAAGCAGAGGGGTTAATGGTATTTCATCTTTTGATTTAATAGTCTATTTTTAAAGAAGGTAACAATGTTATACTGCCCTGCATACCACGTTCATCACTCCATTGTAATGGGAAACAAGAAAATGACCAAAAAACATATACACATAAAACTTTAAAAATAGGTTTCTGAGAATCTCTTAGAGTCAAGTACCCACTCGGTTTATAACCCCCCACCTACATAAAATGGCAACATAATGTAGTCCTTAGACGCTTAGGCTTTAGTGTCATTTTGGGATGAGGTCCACTAAAAACAGGTAAATGGTTATTTATTAAGCCTTACGCAAGTGATATTCAATGAATGAGGGGCACCTGGGTGGTTCAGTCAGTTAAGTGTGGGACTCTGATGTGGCTCAGGTCATGGGATAGAGCCCCAAATCAGGATCCACCCAGCACAGAGTCTGCTTGGGATTATCCCTCTCCCTCTCCTTCTGTCCCTCCCCCCATTCTCGCACACACTGTCTCTCTCTAAATTAATAAAATCTTTAAAAAATATATTCAATGAATGAATCAAGAACTAGTTAATAAGTTTCAAGGGTTTTTTTTTAATCTATGTAATGTTTTAAAAATCAGAAACATCCAGAAATTATAAATTGCCAGTGTATCTCCTAGGCTCCCATTACATATAAATCAATGAAGAGATATGTCCGTACTACATAAATATAAAAAAGTTATATAACAATTTATTCATTTATTCAATAAACATTTACTAAACACCAACTTACAGCATATCACATTATACATTCTAAGAGGGCAAACAATTTTTTTTAATACTGAAAACCAAAAATTAATCAGTTGGCTACATATGATCATCAAAAGTATCAGAGTAATTTAGCATATGATAATATAATGCTAAAGCTAATATTAAAATGAGTGTGATTTCCCTAGCATACTAGTTCAGTGATAGGCTAAAAGTGGCCAAGAAGCATGCTGTCTGTATCAGGAAAGAACTAAGCCTATAAATAAACTACAAGGTAGAAAATTCATATAAGAGTGGCCTGGAATGGAAAGGGACACCTGGGTGGCTCAGTCAGTTAAGTGTCTGCCTTCAGCTCAGGTCATGATCCCAGGGTTCTGGGATCAAGTCCCGCATCGGGCTCCTTGATCAGCAGGGAACCTGCTTCTCCCTCTGCCTGCCGCTACCCCTGCTTGTGCTCTCTCTCTCTGACAAATGAATAAATAAAATCTTTAAAAAAAAAATGGAATGGATTGTAGTCTATTTCCAATATCAAACACTAATTCTAAACCACATGAACTTGGGGTCTGGAAACAGGTTAAGACAAGGTTCATATGCTTTCAGGGTTACCTATTTCCAAAGTCAAGTTATAAAGGATATGCATAAAAAAAAATCCCACAGTAATCTGTTCATCCATACATGTATACCCTGAGTGCACAGTCATCATTTTTTATAAAAAATGACAGGTTTAACCTTTAAATCACCACCTACTATACAAAAAAGTTCCACATGTACTAAAAGTATTAAAAAATATAGTCGTGCAAATTGATTTAATTAAATTGAAATAATGCTTACCTAATAAAATGAATGTGGTGTTTTCTAATTTAAGCCATAGCCAATGAAGAAAAGTTTAAAATCCACATGAAACTCTTTTACGCAACAAGAAATAAGCATGAGAAGCTGTTATGAATTGAATTGTGTCCCTCTAAAAATGGTATGCTGAAGTTCCTAACCCCCAGTACCTCAGAATATGACCTTAGTTGGAAATAGGGTCATTGTACATGTAATTAGTTAAAATGAGGTCATACTGGAATAGGGTGGGCCCCTAATCCAATATGACTGCTATCCTTATAAAATGGCCCTGTGAAGACAGAGACACATAGGAAGAATGCCATGTGAAAACAAAGGCAGAAATTAGAGTTCCGTGCCAAGGAATGCCAGCAAACCCCTGGAAGCTAGAAAAAGCAAGGAAGGATTCCCCTATAGGTTTCAGAGGGAGCGTGGCCCTGTCATATCTTGATTTCAGACTTCCGGCCTCCAGAATTGTGAACCAATAAATCTGTGTTGTTTTAAGCCACCCAGTTTGTGGCACTTTGTTACAGCAGCCATAGGAAACTAATAAAGTATTTTCAGTATCTCTCTTGTACAGTCATTACTTTACAGGCATTATTAATGCCTTGATTTTTAAAAATTATTTTGTAAGGTATAATATAGTAAACTTGACTTTTTGGGTATAGTTTTATATATTTTAACACATTTACGTATGTTCATATAACCATCACCATAATAGAACACTGACAGTTAACATCTTAATTTTTAATAGCCACTGTTGAAATGAAATGGTTTCACATAGGCATAAATAAATTTCTAGCCGTTTCACTTCAAAATTTAGTTTGTACTAACACTTCAATAATATATTTTTTAATTCCTAAAATAGAGATAACATCTAAAATAAAATCCACTATCTTTAGTTTATTCATTATCTTTCAAATCTAAAGCTCTAATCACTGAATTCTACTCCTGAAATCAATATTGCACTGTATGTTAATTAACCAGAATTTAAAAAAATTTTTTTTAAAAATCTAAAGCTCTCTTTGAGAAAATCACCTTTAATAAGAATTCCTCTAAAGCTTTCATTTGAAGAAAATGGTAAGTCACCATTCTTCACACAAAACAGTCAACATAGAAGATACACACATGTAACATTCATACTACTTAATGTTATCAGTTTATTAATATGCACAAGTATGAAGTTTCCCCATATCTTCTAATACCACATGAATACTAAAAATCCAGGCTTCACTCTTTTTTTTTTTTTGTAAATTTTATAACACTGAGAAGTCTGTTCTTAACCTTCACTATTCAACAAACATTTATTAACTATTAAGATGTTTGTGTGATGTGTTGGGGGAGAGGAAGAAAGAGAGAACTCATTGCTTAAGTAAAGGAAGGTGATTTTAAAACTTGATAAGTTTCTACTCTAAAAAATTTTACCACGTATCCCTTAAAGGGATGCAGCTACCTTTTGTGCTAGAACAGCTTAAATGTAAATTCATTTTTCCCCACATGAATTTTATTATGATTTTATAACTATTCTAACTTACACAAAATGCTATAAAACTTTTTAGGTGAGGATATCTTTTGTTCCCCCCAAAAATACAGATCAAAACAAATGATATATAAAAATCAACAACCGTAATACTTGTCACAATGCACTTCACAAAAGTTGTACTATAGAAAAATTTCATAGAAGTTTATTGATAATGTACAAGTACTCATAATTATAAACTTATTACTTGGTATCTAAGCTATGAATAACTTCCTGAAATGGATCTTTTAATTATTATTGTCTTTGTAATTATACTTCTTCCATGTAAGGTAGTACATAGCACTGGGGCTCTAGTCTTAAAGACTATCCAAGGACAAATTATACTTACTAGAAAATGTATAGACTAAAAATATGGGGTTATGGTGAAGTCAACTGTCATAATCTATGAAAATTTCTGGATACATATGTAAATTATAATATATGAATATATATAATATATAATATACATAACATAAAATATATAAGAATATATAAGAATTTACGTAATTAAGATATACCAGCACAGAAGGACCCTAAAGGCTCTTACCTAATTTTTTTAAAATCTAAATATCCAAATAAATATTTCTGCATTTAAGAGAAAAAAACTGTTAATGTTTAAAAAAACACAACTGCATTTATTTTTAACAGCATTTGTGAGATTTAATAGACATAAGAAAATGTACTGAACCAAAGGAATCGAACAGCAAAACGAATTAGTATAAGGTGAATATCCAACAACTACAACCTAGGTTCAGTGAGAGAGCATTGTCAGAGCATCCAAAGACCCCTGGGTACTTCCTCTTCGTCATGTTAATACTTCTTTCCCCTAAATCAATCCACAGATAAATTAATTTAAAGTATGATGAATTGCAAAAAAAGGGTCAACATCTTAAAACTATTACTAAATTAAAATCATCCCATTCTTATACCATCTGCAGACTCCTAAATAAGTATTTTTTTCCAAAGTTTATACTACTGCTAATTTCCATGGACTTCTTAAACAGGTTAAAAATGCAAATATCTAAAACATCTGAACTCCATTACCTTCATAATACTGAGAGATCAGACTGTAAGTCTTTCACACAGCTTTAAATTTACAGATGTCCATGAAAAGACTTAATTTACAATTTTCCCTTTTTAAAAGGAACAATACTTCTGATTCAGTACTGTTTTGTAGAAGAAATGCATCCTTCGAGCATTACAGCCTATAGCTCTCCATTTGTTTACATCAAGCTGGGAAAGTTTCAGTTCTGATTCAAAATCTCATGTTTTCTACAGAGTACTTGCTTTTCAACAAGTCCATGACTTCCCATTACTGGATTCCATGTGGAAAGTAATCAAAAGTTACTAAACGTAATATACCTACTCTTTGTACAAGTCTTTTTGTTATTATCTATTTTCTTTCAAAATTTTTGTTTTGTGTTATGTGTTTTCTTCATTTTTAAAAATTTACTTATTTTTACTTTGAGGTCTTTTTGTTTTCTCCATTTAAATCTCCTTATGAATCCTTTCTTTAAAAGAATATTATTATAAAAATACCTTAACCTTTCCTTTCTAAACCATCAGCCTTCAGTAACTTCCCAATTCCGAGGTTATAACTATGGCTTACCAACAGCAAGGAAATATGTAGCATTTTTAAATTAGCACCACTGAATAATTAAATTGAGTTTGAAGTTATAAACTGAAAAACATGATTACTATCTTCCTATATACAAATCATTTCCTCACTCATCTCTTGGCAATACTTTTATAAAACCTATCATCTAAATTAAGTCACATACTCACATTTTAAATTTAAGAGATGAGAGATGAGTCTTAATTTCACATAAAAGGTGATTCATGCCAAGATACAGAACTCAAAATGCTACAGAATGGAATATCCTTCTCTTTCACACTCATTAGCATAAATTAAGGTAAGAAAAATAAGACTACACAGCTCTTGGTTCTCAAACAGCCTTACCTAAAAATAAGTAATTCACTCTCCTACCTTCATCTATGAAATCCACAGCAAGAATCAGAAAATGTGCTTATGTGTCTTTTCTCCAGGTCCCAAACCTATCATATAAGAGCTAATTACCCCAATAAGCATGACGACTATCATATCAAGAAAGAAAAATGTCTGATTTAAACATTACCTGCATTATCCATAAAATCTGATTTCATTTGGAATTTGACATTATAGTCACTCACAAAATATACACCTCTTTAAAACTCTTCATGTCCCTTATTTGCCCCCTCAAGTTTGAAAATTCTTTCAAATCCATCCCTTACTATAAAATGACCACTTAAATTGACACTTTTCAATTTAAAATATTTTAAACAAGTATCTTAAAAGTTAACTGATCTAAACTCATACAAATAAAGTCTACAGACTAATAGAGAAATGCCTACATTCACTTTCATGTTTCCAATATTTCAGTACTCAGGCTGTACACTTTAATTATCTGATTATTCAACTCATTCTTTCAAAAATACAAATGCACAAAGGACTAGCTAGCCTTTTCCAAATAAAACTTTCTCAATCCACTGTCACTGTATTCTGACACAGTATAAATTTAGATAAATTTACATTTCATATTTGCAAAAGAAATTGTGGTACACTGTTGTTTTAAAAAGAAACAGAAGATTCAATGATTCTCAATAACCATAAGTAGATTACTTTACATGAAACATCACAACGCACCACTCTCCAAAAGAAAAAAAATTTCAAATATATTAGTTTTACCTGGGGAAAGAGAGCTAGATGTTTGGCATGCCTGTGTATGTGTTCAGTGCTTGTTTAATTCTAAAAACAACCTTTCTCCAACTCCTTTCAAAAATCGGTATTTTTTCAATAAATATGAGCATATACTGTACAATAAAATGCATAATGCTCACATCCAGAATGCTACAATAAACCCGAATAGGAAAAAAAATCAGTGTTTTAATTTTCCACACAGCAATTCAATGTTAAACAATGTCATTTTCCCCCCCTTTCTCCCTAACCATTCCACATATCAGGTCTACTCCTGTATTTGTGTATTTAGTAAAATTAACAAATTGACTAGAAGATCCAGAGGAGTAAAAGAAAAAGAAATCATCTTTCACTTTCCCACCAACAAAAAGATAAAACAAAAGCAAATCCGAAGACTTGTTAAATGAGAAGCATCTGAAAAACCCAACGTGACCAGCTTTTGATTTACCCTAGTCTGACAAGGAAGACAGACCCCACCCCCACTCCAGATTGTGTGGCTTTTTTTTCTTTGGGTGGGGGTGTGGAGAAGAGAGCTGTCACATTTCCATCTTCGGTTATTGTTAAGTCCACAGCCTAGATTCCCAAGTACCACTGGTCCAGGGGAAAAAAATATTAAAGCGGATAATTTTAATTGTTTGAAATGCACAGTATTTTGTTGATGTTTTTCTGATTTTAAAGTTAATTATACCCAGCTTCAATCTGCTAAGACTACAGACTGCCTTTGACAGTCTGTCCCTCAAACATTCCCTGTAAGACAGCTTGCTCCAGATTCACTAAGAATTCTCTTCTCTCTAAACTTAAATTAGAAAAACGCATTTCTGAAATTATTACATCCAAAAAGGCATTCCTCCCCATCCTTCTGCCTTTGGTGTGGGGTGCAGAATTAAGAGTAAAAAAGAGATCTATTTGCTCTTCGAACAAAAAGAAATGGGGTAGAGGGCGAGTGGGGGAAAGAGCAGCAGTGGACCTGAATGAAATGTTGAGAAAAGTTTTTTATGTGACTAATGTGTCCTTCGGCAAGGGAACAAGAGTTGGGCAGAAAGCCGGAATCTCAGCCCCGGGCTCCTGCAGAGAAGGCACCTGCGGAAAAGAAGGCCAGGCACCAGAGAGGAGCCGGGCGAGCACCTACCGACTTGCAGCACGTTCTCCACCGAGCCGCTGTCCAGCAGACGGATGCCCCGGCGGAACGGCAGCCCCTCGCCGCCGCCGCCCGCCGCTCCGGCCGCTGTGCCCAGCCCGGGGGATGTCCCCGCCGCGGCGGCCCCGGGGGCGGAGCCGGTCGGAGCTGCGGCCCCGGGGGGCGGCGGCGGCCCCTCCTCGGCCGGCGAAGCCCCCGCGGCGCCGCCAGCCGCTCCGGCGCCGGGGCCGCCACGGTACTGGAAACTGGAGTACATGCAGATCTCCCGCTCATTCCGCGGGAAAGACCAGTAGACGATGCGGCGCTGCACGGGCTCCGGGATCCGCTCGAAGCGCTCCTCCACCCTCTCGTACGCCCACTTTTCCGCCACCGTCTTGGCGGCGCAGTCCAGCAAGGACTCGGGCTGCAGGTGGGGGCGGGCCCCGGGGGCCAGGCAGCAGCCGCCGACGCCCCCCACCCCGCCGCTGGCCGCCCCGGACGAACCGCGAGGGTGGTGAGCCTGCGGGCTGGGCCACGAGCACAGGCGCTTAGCCGGAGAGACCGGCGACGGCGAGAGCAGCTCCTCTCGCTCACCTCCTTCCGCCATTGCTGGGAACTAACTGACTGAGGCGGAGGCGGCGGCGGCGGCGGCAGCAGCAGCAGCGGCTGCACCGACTGCGGCTGAGACCCCGGCCACGGCCACGCGCCCCGCGCAAGCGCCCAACTGCGGCGCCAGGGGGCGGGGCGAGCAAACTCGCGAGCCGGCCGGCCCGAGTGGGGAGCCTGGGCCGGTCCGGTGCGCGCGCCGCAAGGGCCGGCGAGGGCGTCCTGCGAACGAGCGTAAGGCGGCGCGCGCCGCCCGGGCCGCCACGGGCGCGAGAAGGGGCGGGAGCGAGCGCCGGCCGGCGGCGCGCGCGAGGCGCAGGCAGCCCAGAACGCGCGCCGAGCGCTTGCGCGGGGCCGACGGCCACCTAGGGGTGAGGAGCGCCCGGCACAGTCGCCGGCCAGCGCGCCTCTAGCCCACCTGCCGCCTGGCCAGAGAGGGGTGGACTATGTGGCCAAATGAAATGGCCAGGCCGCGAGCCCTCGGAGGAGCCGCCTCTGTAAAGTTCTAAGCTTGCCGGGCACAGGCAGAGAGAAAGTTCAAAATCAGGCTGCTGTGGTAGAAATTAACGAGACAGGAGACTGTCGCGGCCGAGCAGAGGAGACGGCAGAAAGATGCTAGGAAGACACTAGGAAAAAATCGGTAAGTTCGAGTGACGGAAACTTTCCTCACGCCGCAATAATGTACAATAAAGTCGGCGGTCGCCTCCAGAGGCGGGCAAAGTTGCACCAGCCCGTGACTGGACAGTGGGGCGCCAAGATCTCACCGCCTAGGCTGCTGCACCCTCCTAGGTCTTGGCGGGTTTAGCACCTTGCATCCTAGGAAACAAAACAATTTTTTGTGTGGCTTTGGTAGAATTCTCTGATCCCCTGCTTCCAGTCTAAATGAGGTCTTTCATGTTTTCCTCACTTGGCTTTTTTTTTTCTTACACCTTTGTATTACTTATAACAAATTGTACACATATTTTTATATATTTGTGTAATGTCTGACTGCCCAACTGTGTGTAAACTCCATGAGAGCCAGGATCATTTCTATTTTCTTCTCTATAATTTATCCTCAAGTGGGTGCTCAAGAATGGCAATTTCACCGCTAACTCCTCCATAAACAACGCTAAGTTATAAGCGGCAGTGTCTGTTGCTCAGTCAAGAAAAACTCATTATTTCAGATTTGCTGACAGACTAATCTCTACAACTTTAAAATGTTCCAAGAACTATATTAAGAGTTCCTTTAATTGCAGTTTCCCTTTGAAATGAACGAGTTCTAGGGTATAAAGAATAAGAAGAGAGTAAATGATTGGAGACAAATGAGCCAAAGTAGTTCGGTTTCGCTATAACCTCAGAATTAAAGAGCACAGGCTATAGAGGCAGAACTGGTTGTCAATCACACTTCCTATTTGTAGTGATGCTAGTCATGACTCACTTAAATGATTTGTAAAAGGAGCTAGTAATAATGCCCATCTAGGGGTGCCTGGGTGGCTCAGTTGTTAAGCGTCTGCCTTCCGCCCAGGTCATGGTCCCAGGGTCCTGGGATCGAGCCCCACATCGGGCTCCCTGCTCGGTGGGAAGCCTGCTTCTCCCTCTCCGGCTCCCCTTGCTTGTGTTCCCTCTCTTGCTGTGTCTCTCTCTGTCAAATAAATAAATAAAATCTTAAAAAATAATAATAATGCCCATCTAACTGTTGTAAGAATTATAAATATTTCAAATGGAGTATTTATGTAGTACTCAATATGTTTATATCTGTAAATGGATTTATATCTATTGATATCTTATTTGGTTGTTGTGAAATAGCATAATCTCTACTCCTCTTTAAATCTGGTACCACAGGGACACCTGGGTGGCTCAGTTGGTTAAGCGACTGCCTTCGGCTCAGGTTATGATCCTGGAGTGCCAGGATCGAGTCCCGCATCGGGCTCCCTGCACAGCAGGGAGTCCGCTTCTCCCTCTGCCCCTCCCCCATCTCATGTGCTCTCTCTCTAAATAAATAAATAAATAAATCTGGTACCACAATTATAGACTTCCATGGCACTTACTCTTTTCCTTCCTAGAACTTATAATTTTTTATGGGGGAGAAGGGGGTATTTCTTTAATGCCTTTCTCCCTGACTAGACTACATGTATGAGACATGTAAGCGCAGAAACCATTTCTATTTAAGGAAGGGCCTATCGTTATCACTTGCCATAATGCTTTATACATGGAAGATCTCAAAAAGTACTTGCTTTTTGAATCGATAAATATGTTACTCTGATTTAATCAACTGCTGGTAAATATGGTTAATAGAAGTTGGGACATAGAAAGAAATGTTCTTAAACATATTTATTAAAAGTTAAGTTTGAGGGGGCGCCTGGGTGGCGCAGTTGGTTAACTGACTCTTGGTTTCATCTCAGGTCGTGATCTCTGGGTGGTGAGATCGAGCCCTGTGTGGGACTCTGCTGAGCACAGAGTCTGCTAAAGTTTTTGTCTCCCTCTCCCTCTGCCCCTCCCCGCCTCGCGAGCTCTCTCTCTCTGTCAAATAAATAAATAAATCCTTTTTTAAAAAAAGTTAAGTTTGATTCTTATGAGTTTGATTTAACTAGGTGCTTTTTCTTTATTTTGAGGACATTAAACAATATAGAAAAGAACACAAAAAATATAGAAAAGTATAACGAATAACATAACCTACACCCATATTCTCACCATTCAGAATTAATAATTATTACTTAATATATCAAAAGTCCATTTTAACTACCTTCATATAGCATTCCCAGAAGCCAGTACAACCTTAGTTTGCAGCCCATTTTTAAATTACTGTAAGTGTAACATTGTTCTATTTGTATCTTAATTAATTAAATGGTATCACACTGTCTACCATCATACTGGTACCCTTCTTTTTTCAGTGCATATTGATACACAAACATCTCACTCATTCCTTTTAAGTGCTATAAAATATGCCATCTTGAGGATATATCACATTTTATTTCAAAGCCTACCTCTACCACTTGTTAGCTATATATAGCTTGAAGAAGTGACTTAAACCCTCTATGCCTCAACTTTCGAATTTATAAAATGGGAATGATAAGGGTTCTTACCTAATAGTTTGTTTTGTAATTAAAACTGTGTGTGTGATTGAATGGAATAGTACTTACCACATGGTAAGTACTCAATAAATGTTAGCTATTATTTATGTATGCATTTCACTAATGATGGATATTTATGTGTTTCCTTTATTATTATTACTTATTATTACAAACAGTACTTCAATGAACATTCAGTGCTACAATGAACATCTTTGTCTGGATCTCCTTGTACATATATTCTAGAATGTCTCTCCTTGGGATATAGCTAGAATAGAATTAGTAATCATAAGATAGAAACACTTTCAGTTTGGGCGCCTGGGTGGCTCAGTTGGTTAAGCGACTGCTTTCGGCTCAGGTCATGATCCTGGAGTCCCGGGATTGAGTCCCACATCGGGCTTCCTGCTCAGCAGGGAGTCTGCTTCTCCCTCTGACCCTTTTCCCTCTCGTGCTTTCTATCTCTCATTCTCTCTCTCTCAAATAAATAAATAAAATCTTTAAAAAAAAGAAACACTTTCAGTTTTGCTAAATGTTGCCAATTTGTATTCCAATGTAGTTATACCATATATTAGTTATCAATGTGGAATAATAAATAACTCGGAAACTTAGAGGTTTCAAATAACACTAGTAATTATTATCTCTCACAGTTTCTACAAGTAGGGAATTTGACAACAGCTTCACTGTATGGTTCTAGCTCAAAATGTTCCATGAATTTGGCATTAGATGTTGGCTAAGGCTACAATCATCTGAAGGCTTGACTGGGACTGAAGGATCCTCTTCCAAAGTAGCTCACTCATACAGCTAGTAAGTTTGGTGCTAGCCCTTGGCAGGAAGCCTCAGTTCCTCTTCATCTGAGCCTCTGCAGTGGGCTATTTGAATATCCTTATGACATGGCTGGTTTTCTCCAGAGGAATTAAGAGAGCAAGTTAGAAGCTGCAATGCTTTTATGACCTAATCTAGGTAGAAGTCACACACCATCACTTCTACCATATTCTATTCTCTCAGAACAGTTATGACTCAGTGTGGGAGAAGATGCTACAAAAGCGTGAACACCAAGGAAGAGGCAAGGATCACTGAGCCATGCCGGATATTGGCTACCACAACCAACTCCCACCAGCACTGAGTAAGAATACTATTCCCCTATATTCTCACCAATATGCAATATGCAATATTATCAGACTAATAATTTTTAACAGCTTGATTAACAAGAAGTGTTTCTGTTTTATTTTTATGTGGTTACTGGTGAGGATGAGCATCATTTTACATATTTTTGGCCATAATACATCCCTTTCTGTATATTGCCTAATTACATCATTTTTTCTATTGGATTGTTTAATTTTTTTTTGTAGTACTTTACATGTTCTGGATAGAAATTCTTTGTTATATGCATTGCAAGTATCTTCTTCCAGTGTGTGTTTTGTCTTTTAAATTTATTATGTTTTTTATTATATTTTGCTATATTGAAATTTAAAAAAAATTTTTAAGATTTTATTTATTTTTTGACAGAGAGAGAGATAGCAAGACAGGGAACACAAGCAGGGGGTGGGAGAGGGAGAAGCAGGCTTCCCGCCTAGCAGGGAGCCCGATGCGGGGCTCGATCCCAGTACCCTGGGATCATGACCTGAGCCGAAGGCAGACGCCTAACGACTGAGCCACCCAGGCGCCCCTGAAATTTTAAATTTTGATGACATCAAATTACCTAACTTTTCTTTTAAGTTTTGCACATATTATATCTTATTTAAGAAAGCCTTACCTAGTCTATATTTTCTTCTAGTAGTTTTGAAATTTTTTCACTTTTTGGTCTTTTTTCCCATATGGAATTTTTTTCTTTCTATGGATGTAATTTTAATTTTTTTTATATGGGGAGAGTGGATAATTGCTCTAAAACCATTTGTCAAATAGTTCAGCCTTTCCTGAATTGGTTTGTGATATACCAAATTGTCTCATATCCATAGGTTTGTTTCTGGGCCCTTTTTTCTGTTTTACCTACCTTTTTATCACTTCCTATTACAACAATACATTTTTTTTAATAATTTAATTTGGTAATATGTAACTTTGGAAATTTGGAAATGTTTAGATAACTAGTAGGATGACTCTCCCTTCTTTGTCCTTGTTTTTCAAATTTGTTTTAGCTATCCATGCACCTCCTTATCCTTTCATGTGAACCTTATAATCAATTTTACTATGTTCCAAAAAAGTCCTGCAGGGATTTTTTTCTTGGAATTACATTGAATTTCTAGATTAACCTGGGGACAGCTAATATCTTTATAATTCAGTCTTCATAAATGTAGTACTCTCTTCATTTATATGGGTCTTCTTTGCCAATCTTTTTAAAAAAACTAAATAGTTTATTATTTTTTAGTTTTTTATTTTGTGGCCTTAGTGATTGCTAAATCTTTTCCAAGATACCATTAAACAAGAAATAATTTCATTTCTGGTAGGTTAACATCCAGTTAGTAAGATAAGGTGAACACAGGAAAAGTTAAATAACAGTAAAAGACTGAAAGATTACAAAAAAGCAATAGGTACAGTAAGCTTCAGAGGATTGTCAGGTGACTTGAAGAAGCAGCGATTATTTTGGGAATCAGAAGAAGGATCACTTTGAGTAGAAATTGTGAGAGATAGCTCTACTGTAGTTTTCTTTCATCTAGATCTTGGAGAATAAGTAGGATTAAATAGACCCAAAGGCTTAGGGAAGGAATTTAAATTGGGTTGAACTACTTCAACAGAAACCCAAAAGCTTTGAAAAGTACAAAATATTTTAATGGAACAGTTTTTTAAAATCTGTTTGGTGATAAAAATGGGAAATAAAGATTAGAAGGGTCTTTGAAAGCCAAATTATGGATAATCTTAAATGCCAGGTAAGGAGTTTGAAGTTGACTATACAGAATGAGCAATGGGAAACCAAGGTTGTTAGATATCTATATAGCATTATAAAACTGAATATAACCTATTTTCTATTTTTTCACATCTTTCCTCCTATTAGTCTGTGCTTTGTACGTAGTACATAATAGATTCTCAGTAAACATTTCATGAATGAGCGAGTGAATGGCCTGCTGTAATGTACAGAATCTATTTGAAGGGGGAAAAATGGAGGACATCGAAAACTCTTAGGAACCTATTCCAATAATCTGGTCATGCGTTAGTTGTTAGTGGCCTCAATTCCGATGACAGTAGGAGAGGAAAAATTTCCCTGAATAAAGTGCTTCTGAAAAAAAATAAAAACAAAAATAAATAAATAAATAAAGTGCTTCTGTCCTACTGTTCCTGAAAACTGATACAGTGAACATTTATTAATATCAACACTATAACTTAGAGTAGCAGGGTGATTTTTTTTTTTTTGGATAGACTATGAAGCTACATTTTGTGTTTTCTGGGTTTTTTTCCATTTTGAAACAAATAAAATGAATAAACCATTATTTATGAGGCATTATAAGTTAAATATAGCAACGCATATTAAGTTAGTTAAGACAGTCTAGGCCTGGGAATTGATAGAGCAAGCTGCCAAAAGATAAGGAAGCAAGGACATCCAATAATAATGGTATTTAAAATTGATACAGTGCTTTACAGTTTTCAGCTGGGAAATAAAGCAATGTTGAAGAAAATTCGCTGAGTTGTGTTGACCAAAAATACTAATTCAATACTTATTGCAAATCAAAATTAAAGCCCTAAATGCTGCTTAGTAAACTCTATTATTCATCCCTAACTGATTAGAACCTTTATCTACAGATTACCTATGCAGAAAGGCTCGAAAAGTTGTATCTTAATCAGGGTCACTAGCAAGTGAGTGACAGAACTCAAATCCATGTTGAATTCTGAGCCCAGTGAAATTTCATTTCTAGACTATATTTGTCTCACCCAAGAGCCAAAGGATTTGTAAGGATAGCATCAAAGTGAACATATATTCTCTTTCCTGGACAGCGACTCACATTTGGCCAGAAAGGAGCTCTCAGATTGATTCACTTAAAAGGGAATAAACAATGAGATTTCTCAGTGAAGCATGAGAACAATTTCATTGGCTATACTCAAAGAGTGAAACTTAAGGAAAGAAAAAGGAAAAAGAGGGCAAGAACAAGATGAAGGAGATGGAGAAGGTGAGAAGGAAAAAGAAAAGCAGCAGTGACTTATAAGAGATAGACTATAATACACTGGAAATACCAGCAGATGGAATAATAATGAGACCAAAAGTAAGGCCTTGTTGATATGTGGCTTGTGTGGAGTAAATACAGAGGTCAGTAGTGTTACTGAGAGCTATGTGAGGCCATTGTTGACACCTGCCAGTTCTTTTCAAGATTAGTCTAAACACTGGTTCAGATTAAAACAATATTGGCTTGTTGACGTTAACATTATTGTTCGATTGCCTTAAATACAAAAGTCAATGTAGAGCTTATAGTCCAGTTTGGGAAACAAACATTAAACAAACACATAAATATATAAATACAGGTGGTAATAATACGGTGTATAAGACATTTGTGAATATGCAAAATGTGTTTGGGAACAGCAAGTACTCTTTGTTGATTGGAACACCAAGACTGTGGTAAGAAGTAGCAGAAAAAGACTGCAAAGGAGACTTGAGAGACATCACACAAAACTTTACAATGCTAATTAAAGAATCTGAATTCTCTTAGGTTGGCTGAAGGAAGTTGAAAAAGATGTTTTGAGCAGAAGAGTACATGATAAAAGGCAATTCAGGAAAATTAATCAGACGGAAGTGTGCAGGATGAATGGGGAGGAGAATAAGAATCTGGAGGCAGAAGATGAGTCAGGAGGCTATGGCAACATGTGAGATAGAGATGGTACAGTCCTGTAGAAGGCACAGGGCATCTAGACCTAGGGGCTGAAATCCAGCCTGCACTGCATTTGCCCAGCCCTGCACCTAAAGGCTTGCATCTGGGTGTCTTTTTCTATTCTCAACAAGGGACCATATAAGCAGTGGCTCCAGGCCTGTATTACTCTGTTTTACCTCTCCTCTAGCGAGAGAATTGACCCATTTCAAAAAGACTGTAGGAGTCTAAAATACTTCTTTTACAGCATTGCAATGTCCAGGGTGAAAACTAAAATATCAAAATCAATGACCAAGAAGAATATATGACATCTTACAACAGCTCTTTTGATGTCAGGAAAATTTTGAGCCAAACTTAAAAACAAATCTTTAAAGTTGCATTCGTGAAACATCATCAACCCCTCAGGAATGGAACAAAAATCAGTGCTGAGATGAGGGTGAGGGGCGGAGTAAGACTCAGATGAAGATTTAGTCATCATCCAGCAAGCAAACCATATGCAATCCAGAGTCATTTGTTTAATAATGGAATTTATTCTAGTTTCCATTTCAAGAAGTAGAAAGTAAACACCTGTGCTTGCTGATAATGAAAGATTTGATAGGGTATATATTAAATACTGGATGGAGTGGGGGCAGGGAAAGGTATTTGGGAAATGGAAAGGAAACCCATGATTAAAACAATATTGAACCAATTGGACTTATTACCCAACTGTGCCATATTTCTTGTAGTAGACTTTATGGTTGTCTTCCTCATCCATTAAACCCCTCTTCAATTGTGGAACAGCCATAAAATTAGAGGAGTTTATCTCCAAGGGTTAGCCCCCACTTGTCTAATTGATTGGAATAATCCCATACCCCATTCTAAAGAGATTCACTCAGAGATAAGCAGATACAAATTAGTCAGTGAATGGCATTTCCATGGTCATAGAAATTGGTTCAGGAATGAGCATGGGGCCAATGAGACATGTGGTTTGCTAGCAATTTCCAGGAAAAAATTGTTCTTACTTTTTTATGAGAGCCTATGGAAGCAATTCTCTTAGTGTCCTGACATAGAAAAGGAGATTATTGGTAGCATGCTTTGTATACAAAGGGAAAGCTAGACTTGGGTTGGAGCTGACATACCAGAAGCCATATGGAAAAGATAGAAAATAGATTTCTTTTTTTTTTAAAGATTTTATTTATTTATTTGACAGAGAGAGATGGCGAGAGAGGGAACACAAGCAGGGGGAGCTGTAGAGGGAGAGGGAGAAGCAGGTTTCCCGCTGAGCAGGGAGCCCAATGCGGGGCTCAATCCCAGGACGCTGGGATCATGACCTGAGCCAAAGGCAAATGCTTAACGACTGAGCCACCCAGGCAATAATTAGATTTCTGATGACGTTGCTGAACAGATGAATCAAAACCTATTTGAAGCCCCCTATGCCTGTTGACATCCAGTTACATGAGCCAATAATTCCCTTTATTATTTTTTCAGTAATTTATTGAGGTATAATATACATGCGTTAAAATGAACCAATCTTAAGCATATAGCTTGATGACTTTTTACATATGTACACACTCATGG
Source organism: Callorhinus ursinus (assembly GCF_003265705.2). Lineage (NCBI taxonomy): Eukaryota > Metazoa > Chordata > Mammalia > Carnivora > Otariidae > Callorhinus > Callorhinus ursinus. The sequence continues at coordinate 1,356,076 of NW_027397080.1, read as the reverse complement.
GGCCAACACACAGATCAAGATATAGAACATTTCTATCAGGGGTGCCTGGGTGGCTCAGTCGGTTAAGCATCTACCTTCGACTCAGGTCATGATCCTGGGGTCCTGGGATCAAGCCCCAAATCAGGCTCTCTGCTTAGCAGTGAGTCTGCTTCTCCCTCTCCCTCTGCCCCGCCCTCCCACTGCTCATGCTCATGTTCACCCTCTCTCTCATAAATAAAATCTTTAAAAATTTTTTTTTCTATCATTCCAGAAAGTTCCTTTGTACTCCTTTCTAGTCAATATCCATTCCCCCAGAGAGAACCATTATTCACTTAAATGGAATCATAAAGTATGAATTCCTTTATGTATGGCTTTTTTCACTAAGTATGTCTTTGAGAATCATCTATATTATTCCTGTGTATCAGCAGTTTGTTCTAATTCTCAGTATTCCATTATATAAATGTGGCATACATTGCTTAACCCTTCTCTCTGTGATAGACATTTGGTGTGTGTGTTAGTCAAGACAGGATTACATGTGCATTTATTACAGGGTATGCTTGATGGGGAACATGGAGTTAGTTAGGAACTAAGGAATACTGTGAGAGCCATCAGACCTCAGTGCAGATGGAGGAGAAAGGAAAGGAGGGAAGGTTGAGTGGAAGAGTCTTAGACTGCAGTGCAGTTCTAAGAAACTTAGTAAGACCAAAGTCACCCATCAGAACAGTCTTGCATCTCCCAGGAACAGGCCTGCCTTAGTACACCTTCTACATTTAGTCAGTGGAGCAACCTGTGGAAACCATGGCCTCTGGGTGAATGCAGGGATGGATTTTAGAGCACAGCAGCTAAGATGGCCAATAAAGTATCTCACACACACACACACACACACACACACACACACACACACACAGCCAGAGATCTAAGAAGAGCACTTTCATGGCTACCACAGTCCATCCTTGTACCTCACAGATGTACTTCTCCATGCAGGATCAGGAAGCAGATCCTCTGTTGTTCTGTAACTGAGGGGAAATTCAGAAGAGGAAGATTGGTGGAGTGAACTATAACCCTCATTGCTGAAGTTGGTCTTGGGGCCAAAACTTCATCCTCATCTTCATCCTCAAGTTATCTATTCTGAATTCCCCTCACTCTCAGTTGTCACCTGAGGAGGTCTTAGAGCTTGCTTAGTAGTGTGACCCAAACCCTCAGTCCTTAGGGTTCTGAGCCCTTAGTAATCCTAGGATTGTTTGGTGTGTCTGTTCACAGTTACAGGGGCAAAGGAATACCAGAGTGTGTATATATGTCTCCTAATGTGTATATATGTATATCTTAATAGTTCTCTTTCTCTGAAGAACCCTAATACAATAACCATGTTCCATGTGCACATAATTCTTTCTTATCCTTTGTCTTGATTAAGATAGAAAAGAATGCATTGTCAACTCAGTGGCTACATACTATGAACCTAAGGCTGTATTAATACCATGTCTGGTATAGGAGTTGCACTTGGGGCTGCTACTTGGTTGAGTAATCTAACAACCAATCTAGGTTTATGGCAATCTACAGGCATCCTGTAAAATCCCTCTAGTTTCTGGAAGGGTCACACTGGCAAATTAAATGGAGTTATAGTAGGAATCACCACTCCCTGCATCCTTTGTATCCTTTTGATCTTTAAATGTGACACTAATCTCCTCTATCCCCCCACTCCCACTCTAAGGACACACGGAGTGTGTCCTCCATTTTCAGAGGCTTACACTTGGCCTTTCCCACTAGGATAATTTATCCTACAGGCTAAGAACTCAATGTGGGAGTTACCCCTACTACCAAGTATATGAACTCCAATTATATATGCATGTTAAGGACCAGGAAAATAACTAGAAATGACTGTATGGTCTCTTGTGGACCCACTGTAGTTCAGAACTTGTCCAGGATTCCATTTATTACCTGGCCTCCATGTGCCCCCACTCTCTAACATGGGGATCATGATGACATTTCAGATCTCTGGGTATCAATCACCATCCATTCAAATCCTGTCTCCAAAAGTCCTCAAAATATCTGGATATTCCCCTTTCCTCAGTATGTAGCTATTCAAATAGTGGCCAGAGGTTTTTGGGCAAATCATTATGACAAAATTTGCTGTGGTGTGGAAGGATCCTTCTCCCTGGGAACTCAGTCTCCTTTCAGACAATAGGTTCCAGTCTGGAAACTGGCTCAGGTCTAGAAATAGGGCAAAAAATCATTACCTTTTTTTTTAAAGATTGTTTTTATTTATTTGAGAGAGAGAATGAGAGACAGAGCCATGAGAGGGAAGAGGGTCAGAGGGAGAAGCAGACTCTCCGCTGAGCAGAGAGCCCGATGTGGGACTCGATCCCGGGACTCCAGGATCATGACCTGAGCCGAAGGCAGTCGCTTAACCAACTGAGCCACCCAGGCGCCCCACATTACCTTTTTTCGTTTTTTTTTTTTTAAGATTTTTATTTATTTATTTAACAGAGATAGAGAGCACAAGTAGGCAGAGCGGCAGGCAGAGGGAGAGGGAGAAGCAGGCTCTCTGCTGAGCAGGGAGCCCGATGCGGGGCTCGATCCCAGGACCCTGGGATCATGACCTGAGCCGAAGGTAGCCTCTTAACTGAGTGAGCCACACAGGTGCCCCACCTTTTTTCTTTTAAGATCATTATTTTTAATTAAAGTGACTTCAATTTGTTTTGTACTTAATTTTATTATTCATAATTTTATGTTCTTTTTCCTTTTTTTAAGATTTATTTATTTATTTGAGAGAGAGAGAGTACACGCACAGAAGGGAGGGGGAGAGGGAGAGGGAGAGACAGTTTCAAACAGACTCTGCGCTGAACACAGCGGGCTCATCATGACCACTAGATCAGGACTCGAACCAAAACCAAGAGTCAGATGCTTAATTGACTGTGCCATCCAGGCACCCCCATATTCTTTTTCATAAAGAGAACCCCCAAGATTGCATAGACTCCTGGCCACACAAAACTTAGATCTGCCCCTGTTTCTGAAAAGTAATGAGAAATAATCAACAGAACCATATACAAAAAGAGATCACACACAAGATCGTCTAGACCTGAGTCACTGAGCTCCTAGCCCTGGGGCTCCTGATATGACCATGTCTAGGAACTGGATGGGTCTTAAGATCTGGAACATAAGTGAACTTATAGGTGGGTTAAAGGAGCCCCCAGCCCTGTGGATGTATAAGAAGTGAACCAAGGGGCGCCTGGGTGGCTCAGTCGTTAAGCGTCTGCCTTCGGCTCAGGTCATACCGAGCCCCACATTGGGCTCCCTGCTCAGCAGGGAGCCTGCTTCTCCCTCTCCCACTCCCCCTGCTTGTGTTCCCTCTCTCACTGTGTCTCCCTCTGTCAAATAAATAAAATCTTTAAAAAGAAAAAAAAAAGAAATGAACCAAGCAGAAAGTCACCTTGTTAAGGTCAGGTTAACTAGTTAGTTAAGACTCTGCTACAGGGTTAAAACAATAATATTGACTAGCTTTTATTGAACTCTTTCTATGTGCCACACAATATACTAAGCACTCACTATATTATCTCACTTACTAACTTTATTAACCCTGTGGGTTCAACATTTCAGCTATTACAGATGAGGAAACAGGTTTGAAGAGGTTGACCTGCCCAAGATCACACACAGTGAAGGTATGTTGAAATTCAAAACCATGTCTCACTTCAAGCTTTTGCTCTTAATCACCTTATAATGTCTCTAAAACATGCTGTGAAAAAAACTGTTGTGATAACTCAAAGAGCATCTCAAAGACTTTTACTCAATTTCCTCTGCTTTGCAGCAGCACTTACATCACCTCAACCACACTGATTTTAAATTCCACTGAAGTTTGCATAGTGATGGATCACTGACTTAGAAGCCAATGAGAATCAACATCATTAAAGAAGTACAATTCTGGGGCAGAATGGGAGAAAGGGAGTGGGAAATACAGGCTTCTAGTTACGGAATGAGTAAGCTGTAGGAATAGAAGGTACAGCCTAGGGAATATAGTCAATGATATTGTAATAGTGTTGGATGGTGAAAAATGGTAGCTACACTTGTGGTGAGCATAGCATAACATATGGAGATATTGAATAACTCTGTTGTACACCTGAAACTAATGTAACATTATGTGTCAACTATACTCAAATAAAAAAAAAAGAAGTACTATGCCAAGTTTTCACCTGTTCATTTCAAGTTTAGTTTTCACAGGCTTGTAACAGCATTGCTTCCTTGGAAATCACATTATAGTGAGGACTCTGCTAAGAGGGCAGCCTGAGAATGCTGCCCAGCAGGTAAGAACAGGATGCAGGTCAAGCAGGGATCCTACGGACGAGAGAAAAGGGGAGGAGAGATCATATCAACGGCAAAGAACCCAGAATTAGTCCTTTGTCCAGAAAAAAACAAGGATGCTGGCTTCTTCTTGCCATTTCTTGCCTCTTCCCTTCTACAGGGTATAATTAGGAACCAAAGAATTTAGATCTCAAATGTCTTTATTCTTTCTTCTAATCATTCAGCCAAAAGCTCCTGTGGAGTATACAGCTTGTGTTCCTGCTTTGGACTACCAGTGTAACTGCTGCTAAACTATTTTGCCTTTAAATTGGTTACTTCTCAAATAGGATCTTGCTAGCAATGAGAGAACAGGAAGAACTGTCACTATAGTTACCACTATCAGTCTTTCTTCTTGAAAGATGGCAATCAAGGTGGAATCTTTGGAATTTGTGGCATTTCTTTTATATTTCATATGTTAAGGAAGTTTGCACAGATATGTTAAGCAAAACCTCTTCACCCTAATTTCTGCTTTAAAATATTTTTTAACTTGGTGAATTCTCTGACCTACTTCCCATGGTATGTATTCCAAATCTTCATCAAGATTCTACTTAAATCTCTCAACCTGTACTCGTTAGATAAGCTATCTCCCTATTCTACCAAAACAATAAGTCATTGGCCAGTCTTCATCTGTCCTCCTTTCCATCTCTAAAAATCACAACCTTCCTTTCTGCCTTCTTTTCATCTTGCTTCCTACCAAAATTAAACTCTGCCTATACCCTCAATCTCACCCTCTCTAGGTCCTTTAGGATCTTCCTGCCACAATTATCTCCAATTTTTCAAGTGTTCTTGATTTCTCTCTCTCTCCACTGGGTCTTTGCACTCTGCTTTTCAATATGTACAAAATCTCATTCTGAGGGGCATGGAGCCTCCAGGTGACTCCTCAGTTATCCCTAAATTCTGTTATATTTCATATTCTTCATTATCAAACTTTTTGAAAAATGTGATACACTCCTCACCACTATATCCTTAATGCCCTGGAGTCCATCCATTAAGGAAAACTCGCAGCACCAAGTACCTCTATAACTAGGAATAAAGGACAGTAGCTGAAATGAGGATTGGGTAAAAACCTGTTTGAGAAATGACTACTTCCCTAGGTCTTCTAAATTCCATGTGGCTGCATAACTGTACCCCTGTTACCACAGTAGAAGTCTGGAACTGGTTTTCTGCAGAAGATGTGATGAGGACCTCTGGATTAGGGGATTCCAGGCAAAGTTAAGGTTCTGGGTACATTGCAAAAACAGGGAGATCAAATGACCATATGTATACTAAATGCTGAGGTGTCTCTAACCCATCCCCCACACTGCTTCCGGAGCACTGGCAACAGCTTAACCTCTACCCCTCAGGCAGGAAATGCAAGACTTCTTTCTGAGGAATCAATCTACTATCCTAAAAGAAAGACCTAAAGACACTAACATCACGGATTTCCCCAACAAAAGGCTTATCTGGGTCTGTCCACAACTCAATAAACTCCACCTCATGGTCAAGCTTCCAATGAGCTCCTTAACTTGTAATCATGAACAGACAACCAAAAATTATCATCTCTCTGAAGAAAGCCTCTGATATGAAAGACATAGATCATAACAACCAAACAATAAACAGAAAAAAAAAATCTCTGGCATGGAGGAGGGTTGGGGGATAGGGTAATGGGGTGATGGATGTTAAGAAGGGCATGTGATGTATTAAGCATTGGGTATTATATAAGACTGATGAATCACTGAACTCTACCTCTGAAACTAACAATACACTATATCTTAATTAACTGAATTTAAATTTTAAAAAAAGAAAAAAATTTCTGTGGAAATAAAGCCTCTTTATGGAGTAGAAAATTCCTCAGAGAGGGACACCTGGGTGGCTCAGTCAGTTAAGTGTCTGCCTTCGGCTCAGGTCATGATCCCAGGGTCCTGGAGTCCCTCATCCGGCTCCTTGCTCAGCAGGGAACTTGCTTCTCCCTCTGCCTGTCTCTTCCCCTGCTTGTGCTCTCTCTCTCTCTCTCTCTCTCTCTCTCACAAATAAATAAATAAAATAAAATAAAATTTAAAAAAAGAATTCCTCAGAGAGAAGAGAGAACACATCTATAAAACAAGAATAGGATGTCATTAATAAATTAATAAAAGGAGCATTCAGAAAGAAAATAAAAATCCTCTTAGGGGTGGAGGGCATCAAAGGGTACAAACTTACAGTTGTAAAATAAATAAGTCATAGCGATATAATGTACAGCATGGTGACTATAGTTACTACTTTATTGCACATTTGAAAGTTGCTAAGAGAGTAAATCTTAACAATTCCCACCACACACACAAAAATTCTGTAACTATGTATAGTGATGGATGTTAACTAGACTTACTGTGATCATTTTGCCATGTATACAAATATTGAATCATGTTGTTTACCTAAAACTAATACAATGTTTTATGTCGTTATACCTCAATAAAGAAATAATTTTTAAAAACTTGGAAATTAAATACAATGATAGCAGAAATCCAAATATTAATAGATAAATTTGAAGAAATCTCTTAAAAGTACTGCAAAAATGAGTTAAAGGTGAAAAATAAGAGAGAAAAGATGAAAAAGTTAAATGACCAGTCCAAAAGTTACAACATCAGAATAATAGGCATCCTAGAAAAAGCAGAGGGGAGGGAATCATTAATGAAACAATTCAAGAAAATTTCCCAGAATTGAGGTTCTAGATTTGAAAGAGCCATGGCAAAAAGTTTCAAGTGACTAGAGCATGAGGAGGTTAGGACCACTTAGTAAAGGACCTTTTAAGACATTCTTAAGAGCTTAAATTTTATCCAGTAGGCACAGCAGAGATTTTTAAGTAGGGAATGACCAGATTAGATTGTATATTAAGGAGCTGGGCGGGGTTGGGGGGTGCAATAGGATGAACAATGGTGTGGAGAAGAGAGAAAATAATTACAAAGAGAATGGTTCCAAAACTATTTAAAATGGTTAGGAAAGAAATGTTGAAGCAGATTTAAGAGCTATTTAGGAGGTGGACTAGGCAGACTTGGAGCAATAAAGAAAATTTGAAGGAAATTAAAGTAGAAAATGTTTTCCAGGTTTCTAATTTTTATTGTATAGTAAAAATTAAAGTCAATGACCAAAATAGAAAATTCAAGAGTAGAGATTTAAAGGAAAGGATTAGAGAAGTTCACTTTGGGACATTAGCCTTGAGGTACTTGTGAGACATCTAGGTATAAATGGACTGAAGCTCAAGAGAATATCTTAGGGGCCACCTGGGTGGCTCAGTCGTTGAGTATCTGCCTTTGGCTCAAGTCATGATCTCAGGGTCCTGGGATCGAGCCCCGCATCGGGCTCCCTGCTCAGCAGGAAGCCTGCTTCTCCCTCTCTTACTCCCTCTGCTTGTATTCCTGCTCTCGCTCTCTCTCTCTGTCAAATATATATATATATATATATATATATATATTTTTTTTTTTTTTATGGAGAGAAAAGAAAGGAGAGGGCACAGTCAGAGGGAATGGGAGAGAGAGAAGCAGGGCCTCTCACGGAACAGAGAGCCCGATGCAGGGCTCGATCCCAGGACCCTGGGATCATGACCTAAGCCGAAGGCAGACAATTAACAACTGAGCCACCCAGGCACTCTATAAATAAAATCTTTTAAAAAAAGAGAGAGAATATCTTAGGACAAGGGAGAATTTGGTCCAGCTTAGGGTAAGGGTTGGAATCTTATGGAAGAAATGGGTCACCTGAGCAAGTGTATAGAGTTGGAGAGGGGGGCAGACAAGGAATGAAATCAAATGATCACCAATTAAGAGGTAGACACACAGGAAGAAGAGAGTGGAGTTACACAAGAAGCAGAGAATGAGATCATATAAGCCAAATGAAGAATGGAAGTTAAGAAGGAAAGGCAAAACAAACAAAAAAGCATTGAAGAGGTGAAATAAAATAAAGATAGGGAAAAAATTGGGTTTGACCATTAAGAGATTCAGTTTTAATATTGTGGTGGGTCATATACCAGATTTTAGTTTCTTAAGGATTGAATAGGAGAGGAAGAAATGAGGACATATAAACACAAATGACTGTAATACAAGGCAGTATATGTATTATGTTAGAAGATAAACATATAGGAGCAGCTGGGTGGCTCAGTTAGTTAAGCATCCAGCTCTTAATTTTGGCTCAGGTCATGATCTCAGGGTTGTGGGATCGAGCCCCACATTGGGCTCTGCGCTCAGTGGGGAGTCTGCTTGTCCCTCTCCCTCCACTGCTGCCCATCTCTAAAGTAAATAAATAAAATATTTTTTAAAAAAACATAAATGGGGCACCTGGGTGGCTCAGTTGGTTGAGCAACTGCCTTCTGCTCAGATCATTATCCTGGAGTCCTGGGATCAAGTCCCATATCAGGCTCCCTGCTCGGCAGGGAGTCTGCTACTCCATCTAACCCTCCCCCCTCTTGTGCTCTCTCTCTCTCATTCTCTCTGTCTCAAATAAATAAAATCTTCTAAAAAAAAAAAGAACATAAACATATATTCTTCTACTCTGTAAGTAGTAGTCTGCTGTCCATGGTCTGTTGTCTCCATGGTAGCTGCCTTCCTTCAGTCTGCTGGACTCCAAACTACCCAGACAACACTGCCTTATTCCAACCTCTAATATTCCTCCCCTTGCCTATTCAACAGGAGAGCACATTCTGCTTCCTAGAACCAGCAGCTCAGCAGAGCTGATGGGCCCCTACTACTCAAGATTTTCTTCCATCCAGCTCTCTTCCTTCTAGAACACCCAGAAGGGGTTGGAGAGGACTAGATTAAATTATGGTCAGCACAGTTTCCCCACACCTGCAACTTCTACAGCCAGCATTCTCTAGGATTTGTCATGTAGTCTAGTCCCCTGCACCAGACTTCTTCATTCATGGTGTTTTTCTCGCAGATGTGCTATGAACTCTCCCTCAAATCCTGTCCTGCAAACAAATATGTATATGCCAGAATTCAAACATGAGCCAAGTTCAGGTTCTTTCTCAGATTTCTGGACTTGAAGCAAACCACAAAATTTCACTGGAAATATTTTTCAATTTCCTCAAAAGTCCATGGCAAATAAAAGGCTGGAGATAGGAAATATGGAGAAAAATATTAATAACATAAATTGAGCACTTACTATGCATCAGACACTAAGCTAAATTCTTTATATATATTTTACAGGTAAGGAAAGTAGATTCAGAAAGTAATAAACTAATGTGGTTGCTAAATAGCAGAGATATTATTTGGAACCTATGCAGTGTTAGTCCAGAGTTCTTGCTAGATTAAGGGCAAAGAATTAAACTCTGAATAAAAAACAACACAAGTACATTGTCTCTGCCCCCAATTATCCATTTTTAATTGGAAGTTAAGTTTAATAAAAGGACAAGAAAGTAAATAAAGGAAACGTCAAGGAAGCATAAGAGCCAAATACATAAAACAAGCTATCAAAAATAGAATCAAACATCAGTTATGATGATAGGAATAAGCAAGTTAAAATCTTACATTAAAAAAAACTTGGGGCGCCTGGGTGGCTCAGTCGTTAAGTGTCTGCCTTTGGCTCGGGTCATGATCCCAGGGTCCTAGGATCAAGTCCCACCTCGGGCTCCCTGCTCAACGGGGAGTCTGCTTCTCCCTCTCCCACTCCCTCTGCTTGTGTTCCCTCTCTCGCTATGTCTCTCTCTGTCAAATAAATAAATGAAATCTTTTAAAAAATAAAATAAAAATAAAAATAAATAAAAACTTACATTGAAGGACTAAGACTGAGGAATTCATGTCAAGCTGATAATTAGGGCATAAGAATTTAACTCCCTTTGTATCAATCAGAGTTCAGCCTGCTGGGTGGACGAGAAATATGCTGAGGGATGCAGGTCACAGCTAGTACATGAGGATTGCTAGGTGAGCACTGCTAGGCTTCCTTCATGTTGTCAAAAAACAGCTCACTGGAACCAGGAAATGAAGTATCTTTCTCCTATGGATTGCAGTGTCCCTCCAGAACTCTCTATTGACAAAGGCTAATATCAAGCTAACTGACAAAGTTTACAGGGTCCATTATCAAAAATGGGACAAAGAACTGGGGCGCCTGGGTGACTCAGTCGTTAAGCATCTGCCTTTGGCTCGGGTCATGATCCCGGGGTCTTGGGATTGAGCCCTCCATCAGGCTCTCTGCTCAGCAGGAAGCCTGCTTCTCCCTCTCCCACTCCCCCTGCTTGTGTTCCCTCTCTCACTGTCTCTCTCTCTCTGTCAAATAAATAAATAAAATCTTTTTAAAAAATGGGACAAAGAAGAGTACATTTGGATCTAAGAAACAATAAATTAATAACTGCCCAGTTCATCCCTTTAATTTCCATATGCACCCTTCATATATTCCAACTTCCATAAAACAATAAAATAAGTGTTTCCACCTAACAAGTTAGCCAACAACAATTTGTATAGAAAATAATAAAGAGAAAAAGGAAAGAATAAAATAGTTAAATATACAAATAAATATACTACACATAATCAGTGAAGAGAAAATAGACAAAGCTACTACAGTCCTCATTTTGGCAATTGGTTCTGAGGCCATAGTTAGTGTCTGTGACTTCCTTCTTCCACTAACCACAGTAACCATTCTGGTCTTTTATACATCAGGGTGATCTGAGCCTTCATTTTGGAAGGGCCCTCCAATATCCTGCCTTTGTTTGATTGTTATAGTTTTCCATAACCTTTACTTTGTGTGTGGGAGTATTAAAAGTAGCCCCAGGGGATCCTCTGTTTCCAGAATCACTCTTTTTCTCTGTGTAGCAACAACTTGATTTACCCATGGTAATCAGGGAATAATCATCCAGTAGAGTAATTCTTTTATCTCCCTGCTGGTTTAGTGTCATAAAAAACCCAAATAGCCAAATGGAGTTTCATCCTCTAATTCAATGGAACTATTATTGTATGTATTCCCTATTAGAAGCAAAGATCTCCAAACCAGCAAAACTCAAAGTAGCTGAAAGAGGAAGCAAAATTCCTGAGTTGGTTACTAAATATTAATCGTGAGAGGAGCCATCCCCACTTCCTCCCCTTGATTTCTAGATTCCAGATATGGAGGAGACAGCACCATATAAAAGTCTCTGATTCAAAGATATACTGCATACCGTAAGACAAATCCTATCCTTCCATGGTGTCATCTCCTAACTTGATAATTTAGTCTTTCTTTAAGATTCATCCAACTTCTGCAGAGGCCAAACTGGTACGTTAAATGCAGATGTGATAGGTATCAGCATCCCAGCATGTGTCAAGTCTTTGATGGTGGTACTAGTATCTGCAATTCCTGCAGGGATTCAGTATTGCTTCTGATTTGCTATTTTGATAGAGAGGGTTAGCCTTTCTACCACAATGGCTCTCATTCCACTTATATGTTCCGGAACTGGGGAAATAACCATAGGATATGTCTGTGGACCAACTGATCCCACCTTACCTCATGCTAAGACTCCCATCTATCACCTTCTAATCATAGCCCCCACTGTGAGCCACAGTGTCATTTTGGATCCCCTGTGATTAACATTAATACCTGAAAGATCTAGACATTCCTTTTTTTTCCCAGTGCATAGCCACTCTAGCAAATGGGTGAATGTCCCTTTGGAGAAGGCCTGGAGGAAGATTTATGATGTATTCATGCAGCAATGCTGCAAGATCATTCCTCATGGGAAGGAAGCCTCCCACTCAATCAAAGGATTCTACATTTGTGAACTGGCTTAAGTTTGGAAACTGGGCAAGAGGCCATGACTCTCCATTGTGGTAACTCAAGTCAGATTTTTGGCCACGCAACAAAGACCAGCCTGTTCATCTATTTTACTCCAAGGGATATCATGATCAATTAGTCACAACCAAAGGTCCCTATGGGCCAAAGCATTCTTATTACTAATAAAATCCCTCCTGCCCTTTAGAGTAAACATGCCCATCTTGTCTTTTATGGTTAAGGGCTGCCACTTGACCTCTGCTACTTGGAATTCTACCATTTCTAGTGAAATCAGGGAGTTCATCACAATGGCAGCATCTTGCATGGTCATACCTTTCCCACAAAGGAGAGCAACCACAAACCTCTCTAATGTATTTCTCAATGTTTAGTATTTCTCTTCTCACTAATGTATTTTTCAATGTCTTAGTGGCAGGAGTGCCATCCAGGCCTCCCCAGGAGTTATAGTTGGAGGGTAAGCATGCCATTTGTATAAGATAAATCCACTCTAACCTTCCTGTCCCCTTAAATCTTTGGATACCCTTCTTTACTCCAGGCCAGCGAAGCTCTGGTATCTTATCCTCATTCAACAGGCTACCAGTGAGCCAAAATTTTAGTCAACCAGCCCATTAAGCTGTTAGAGCCACCTCCATTTGCATAAATTAATACATTAATTTATGTATTAGTAAGCAGCCCCATATCAATGAATTCTTCCTGATCTAGTTATGCTTTGCCTTCTTTGATCTGATACCCTTAGAATCTACTCCTACACATGTTTCCAGGTTTCTGCTAGCACTATATATTAGCTAAACCTTGTGATAATTCATTTAATGTACTAGCTACTCCTTTCTGGGCCATATTATATATCAGACTCTCTAGAGTAGACTGAGATTTGAACCTACTTATGGTTCTAGTGGCAACCAAGTATGATTGTGGTGTTTCTTAGAGAGGATGCACACCCCCTTACAAGCCATCTATCCTCAGTTGGGTTATTGCCAGGTTTTCAAGCAAAACAGGGCTAGTTTCCTCAGAGTCCTGCCTTTTGGAGATGATGGATATGTTTATGGCATAAATTGTGGTGATGGTTTCATGGATGTATACTTATCTCCAAACTCATCAAGTTGTATACACTAAATATGTACAGCTTTTTGTATGTCAGTCACTTTTTGAACTCAATAATGTGGCTTTAAAAAAAGAAATTTTAGGGTGCCTGGGTGGCTCACTTGGTTAAGTAGCTGCCTTCAGCTCAGGTCATGATCCCGCGGTCTTGGGATCGAGCCCTGCATTGGGCTGCCTGCTCAGTAGGGAGTCTGCTTCTCCCTCTGCCTCTGCCCCGCCCCCTGCTCATGCTCTCTCTCTCTCTCTCTCACTCTATCAAATAAATAAATAAAATCTTTTAAAAAATAAAAATTAATTTTAAATTTAAAAAAAGAATTATATTGCCGTAGGTTTTGCCCATCCCTCTATTAGAGGAAGAAGGGGATGATAAGAGGTTTACCACTGCTCAGGAAGTTCTCCCCTCTACTCCTTCTTTCTGGGTTACTACCACCTAAACCAGGCAGCAGCACAAAGCAGTCTCTCGCTGTCACTAACACATGCTACCCACTCTTGCCAGTTATCTCCATGAGTGTCAGGTGCTACTTTCCCAAGTCAATATGACTTTTATTTATTTATTTTTTTTTTTAAAAACCACACATCCTTTTTATTGTTAAGTCATAAAGAGGTATCAAAATTAAAAGCAAAAATTACAGGGTAAGACTTAACATAACTACTAGGAGCGTCAAAGGAAGTGAAAATGGGACTAGGCGCAGGGCAATATGAATTAATGTAACATGGGAAGGACAAGGATGGGGAGAACAGTGAGCATGTGCTGAAGATACTAGGGGAGAGGATCTGGTGAAAATTTTGATCTTAGACAAGCGCCTAGGTAAAGAAATAATGGGACAACATTTCTAAACCCCACTATGTGCTTAAGAGTCATCCTCGCCATTGGCGCTGTCTCTGTCATCCTCTCCTTCCTCAGCCTCTTTTTCATCATCCTTGATCAACTCCAGCTGGTCATCCCCCCGATCTTCATTATCATCATCATCCAGTAGGTCCCCCTCCTCAGCAGAGTCATCTGCACCCCCCTCAGACTCCATCTTCACATTAGTCTCATCTTTCTTCAGGGAGCTGCTGCTCTGCTCCTCTTCTGACTTATCATTCTTCATCTCTCCTTGTTTGCTCTGTTCTTTCTCAATTTTTTCCAGGCTTTCCAGTAGAGAATCCACTTTTTGTTTTATCTGGGTCAACTCCTTCTTAATGGTCTGAAGGTCATCACCTTTCAACTTTCCAGACTTGGAAGAAGATCCTCGCTGTCCACTCTTAGAATTGAAGCCACTTTTGCCCCTTCGTGAGGTGTTTCCTGATACACGCTGGCGTTTTGAAGGAACTACAGCCCGAGCAATAGGAGGAGGAGGAGGAACACGTGCTGGGTAACTATACATCCTGTCATAATAATCTCGTTGAAAGTCATAGTCCAAGTCAAAAGAGGAGCTGAGTAGAGGGGACGGAGAAGGGTGTTCTGGTACTGACCCGTACATCTCCGCTGCAGATCGTTTCACACCTGCTTTTCCTCGGTTCACTTTTGGCTCTGCGGCCAGATTAATATCTAAAACCTGGCCAGCAATCATTCTGCCATCCTCTCCTGCCACAGCAGCCCGGGCATTTCTCTCATTAACATACTGAACGAAGGCAAAGCCCTTATGGACAGAGCAACCAACAATTTTGCCGTATTTTGAGAAGATTGCCTCCACATCAGATTTCTTCACCACAAGAGTATTGAGATTCCCAGTGAATACACGGGAGTTCATGGAGCGAGGATCTGTCTTGTTGGTAACATTGCTGGCCATTTTCTTTGATGATAAGGTTCCTCACAAGGCCGAAAAATGTAGCTGAAGATCAAAAAAATCTCACAGGAGGGGGAAGGGAGAAGAGATTCGATTCTGAATCTCCTACTCCCGAGTTCTACGTGGAGAAGCCAACTGCTGCTCGAGGTCGACAACGCAGCCACACCGTTCAGTCTTCGTCTCTTCACAAAATGGCCCCCGAGTCTCAATATGACTTTTAAATGCTGAAAATATAAGGGGACATGGAGTTTATTTGAGAAGAAGGAACCTCATAGGTTACCCCATTTAGAAAGAACACTGATGGTGGACTAAGCTAAAATGTTGAGGAGAGGGTTTAAAGAACAAACAACTATTTTTTAAAATAAATAACAACTATTAAAATTCACTGGCAGTCATTATTCATGATAACAGGTGCTTTAGGTCCAAAGAGAAATGGAGAAATAGTGCTATGAGTAAAGTAGCATTGGAAACATAATTGAGTCATACAAATCATGGGAACTTTCTAGGAACAATCATGTATTTACAGGAAGCTTATTCTTCTTGGTCTAAAGTGAAAGATCTGAAGAGGGAGAAATAGACAGTAATATATTCATCAAAGAATATATCAAAAACTTTTGGAATAAAAAGTACATCTAGAATCAATGAATTGAGTAAGTTCATACCTTTGTTTTGGCTGATGTTACACTCTATGATTTACACATTAGAGGATGTATCTTTTGGGGGCCCCTAAGCCATGTTATTCAGCTTCCCATATCTACTTATAACTAAATTATTAATTAGTTACCTTTCTTAAGTTCAAACCATATCTCTCCCATTGATGCCCATGCAGATGCCCTTTCAACATATTACCCATATTGTGAGTAGAGTCCTGTCCATGAAGACATCAGGATTCCTTATGGAAAATATCTAGCCAGCTAATTACTTTACAGTTATACCGAATGCAGTTGCCTTTTAGGCCACAAGTTATTATGAGAGTAAACATTTTTTTTAGAGTAAACATTTTAAAATATAGGTTGAAGACATATTAGAAAAAAAAATCAGTATCTTTTTCCTCCCAGGAACAAAATCTAAGAGCAGATAAGAATCTAGAAAGTTACTCATCAGTGTACAAAAACAGGCTTAGAGTCTTTCCTTTGCTGCCAGAGTGGTGCTGATTTCAGCATAACGGCATCCTTCACTTGAGAAGCCCTGTCACTCATCAGTGATGTTCACTTTGGTTAATTAGAAATACTAAAATAACATGGGAATTATTTTGCTAGCCTAAAAGAGCATGAATAAATTATATAAAAGCCATGAGTAAACAGAACATTCACATTAGCTTTTCATAATGGTTCCCATCTCAACTTCACAGACTTAAAATGTCTCCGAAGTTCAATGTGATGCAGTCAGAATAAAGCTCAACTGGGCTCAACCACACTTTAGATATATAATGAGTTCTTGTGCAATAGACAGCAGGCTGCAGGGGTAAGGAATCAGCTTCCTTGAAATGTATATTGGCCATACAATCATGTGTACTTAAATAGAAATAAGGGATAAATTTTTTACTAAGGATACAGTGTAACATTGGGATAAATTATTTTACTATGATGATCCATTTCAGAGGCTTCACTGAAAATAGTCGTGGAAACAAAAGGTAGTAACTACCCTTGTCTCAGGTCTCAGAAAGATAGAGAGTAGTGGTTCTTGCCAGAATGAATGATACCACATAGGAGAGAAGAGAACTCCTCTGACATGCTGTTTGTCTCCTCCTTTAAGGACAACCACAATCCTAGTCAGGGCTGCCCCTAGGGAATTCAGGGTATAGAAAAAGATTTTGGAGATGCCTGGGTGGCTCAATCAGTTAAGCATCTGCCTTCAGCTCAGGTCATGATCCCAGGGTCCTGGGATTGAGTCCCACATTGGGCTCCTTGCTTGGTGACGAGCCTGCTTCTCACTCTGCCTGCCACTCTCCCTGCTTGTGCTCATGCTCTCTCTCTCTCTTTCTCTCTCTCTCTCTGACAAATAAATAAATAAAATCTTTTTAAAAAAGGAAAAAGAAAAAAGAAAAAACTTTTTGTATAGGGCACCTATCTGTATGAAAAATTTACTTCATCCAAAACCAGCATGTCAGCACCATTCTGATGACCCAATTTCATGCAATCCCATAAAAGAATACCTTGATGGGGGCACCTGGGTGGCTCAATTGGTTAAGTGGCTGACTTTGGCTCAAGTGGGGTCCTGGGTTGGGGCCCCGCCTTGGACTCTGGACTCAGCAGGGAGTCTGCTTGTCCCTCTGCCCCTCTCCCTGCTCCTGCTTTCTCTCTCTCTCAAATAAATAAATAAATAAAATCTTTAAAAAAAAGAAAAAGAGGGGCACCTGGGTGGCTCAGTTGGTTAAGCAACTGCCTTCGGCTCAGGTCATGATCCCAGGGTCCTGGGATCGAGCCCCGCATCGGGCTCCCTGCTTGGCGGGAAGCCTGCTTCTCCTTCTCCCACTCCCCCTGCTTGTGTTCCCTCTCTCTCTGTCTCTCTCTTTCTCTGTCAATTAAATAAATAAAATCTTTAAATCTTTAAAAAAAAATTTAAATCTTTTAAAAAAAAAAGAAAAAAGAAAAAAGAAAAAAAAAAAGAAAAAGAATACCTTAATTACTAAAGAGTATCCAATCTCCAGACCACCTTCCTGAAACTGGGACTTAGCCATGGGACCCTATAACAGCCCATAATATGAATCCCATAGTTATTCAGAATGGCTGATCAATTCCATGCATGATGTAGAAATAATTAGAAAATGAGATTTAAAATAATTTTCAATAGCATCAAAAAACATCAAATACTTAAGTATAAGTTTAACAAAGTATGTGAAAAACCTGTACACTAAAAGCTACAAAACCTAGAAAAATTAAAGAAAACCTAAATAAACGGAGAGATATATCATGTTTGTGGATTAGAAGACTCAATATTGTGGGCGCCTGGGTGGCTCGGTTGAGCGACTGCCTTCGGCTCAGGTCATGATCCTGGAGTCCTGGGATCGAGTCCCGCATCGGGCTCCCTGCTCAGCAGGGAGTCTGCTTCTCCCTCTGACCCTCTTCCCTCTCGTGCTTTCTATCTCTCATTCTCTCTCTCTCAAATAAATAAATAAAATCTTTAAAAAAAAAAAAAAAGAAGAAGACTCAATATTGTTAAGATGCCAATTCTCCCCAAATTAGTTCAATCAATTTATGGAAGGGTATCTTTTGTTGTTGTTGTTTTTAGAAATTGACAAGCAGTTTCATAAATGTATATGGAAATGCAAAGGACCTAGAAAGAACCAAACAATCCTGGAAAAGCAAACAAGCTAGAGGACTTATACTACCTGACTTCAATACCTACTATAAAACTTCAGTATTGGGGCACCTGGGTGGCTCAGTCAGTTAAGCGTCTGCCTTTGGCTCAGGTCATGATCCTGGAGTCCTGGGATCCAGCGCTACATAGGGCTCCCGTTCAGGGAGGAGTCTGCTTCTTCCTCTCCCTCTGCCCTTCACTCCTGTTCTCTCTCACGCATTCTCTCTCTCAAATAAATAAAGTCTTTAAAAAAAAACTTCAGTATTAAGACAGTGTGATGCTGACATATAGACATATATGGATATATGTGGATAGACATATAAATCAATGGAACTAAATAGCAAACCCATAAATAACTCACAGGTATATGTGAGTCAAAGGTACCAGAGCAATCCATTAGGAAAAGGAAATCCCTTCAATAAATAGTGCTTAAACAGGTGATTCTCCATATAAAGAAAATGAACCTCAACCCCTACCTCATACCATACAGAAAAATTAATCCACGACAGACCTAAATGTAAAATCTAAAACTATAAAACTTCTAGAAAAAAATAGGAGACACAGGAGCAGGCAAATTTTCTTAGACATGACACAGAAAGCAGTAATCAGAAAAGAAAGCAAGTGATAAATTAGACTTCATCAAAATATAAAACTTCTGTTCATCAAAAAATATCATTAAGAAAGTCATAGGCAAGCCACACAATGGAAGAATATATTCATAAAACATATCTGACAAAGGATTTATATTCAAAATATATAAAGTTTCCTAAAGTTAATAAATAGGCAAAATCTTTGACATAGATCATTCAGAAAGAAAGATATACGAAAGGCCAATATGCACATGAAAAAGTATTCAACATCATTACTCACCAAGAAAATGCAAATTTAAATCACCATGAAATACCACTAACACCCTACAATGGCTAAAAAATGTTTAAACTGGCATCACCTAATATTGAAAAGGATGTGAAACAAACAGAACTCTCAGACATTGTTGGTGGGAATTAAAAATGGAACACTTTGGAAAAAGGCTAGGCAATTTCAAACATAAACCTATTCTTTATTTAGAAGTTTCACTCCTAAGTATTTAGACAAGAGAACTAAAAATACATAGCAACAAAAAGATTGTATAAGAATGTTCATAGCAGCTTTATTTATAATAGCATCAGGACCATGGGATTGACCCCACATTGGGCTCTGCGCTCAGCACAGATTCTGCTTGTCCCTCTCCCTCTGTTCCTCCCCCCGCTCTCTCTCTCTTCCTCTTTCTCTCTCAAATAATAAACTCTTTTTTTAAAAAAAGAAGTATGAAGAAACAAACTCTTGATACATACACCAACATGGATAAATGTCATGAGCATAATGCTAAGCAAAAGAAGCTATACACAAAAGAGAGTACATGTTGTATGATTCCATTTATAAGAATTTCTAGAATACTTGGGGCACCTGGGTAGCTCAATCAGTTAAGCGTCCAACTCTTGATCTGGGCTCAGGTTATGATCTCATGGTTGTGAGATCGAGCCCTGCATTGGGCTCCATGCTGGGCATGGAACCTGCTTAAGATTCTCTCTCTCCCTTTCCCTCTGTCCCTCCCCACAATCGCTCTCTCAAGCGATCGTGCACAATCTCCCTCTCTCTCTCTCTCTCTCAAGAATAAATAAATAAATAAAATTTTTTAAGTTTAAAAAATTAGCTGGGCTCACCACATTTCCTGGTAAGACCCTGTGGTCAAAAAGTTCATTTTCCCGGGACACCTGGGTGGCTCAGTCAGTTAAGCGGCTGCCTTTGGCTCAGGTCATGATCCCAGCGTCCTGGAATCAAGTCCCACATTGGGTTCCTTGCTCAGCCGGGAGCCTGGTTCTCCCTCTGCCTGCAGCTTCACCTGCCTGTGCTCTCTCTCACTCTCTCTCTGGCAAATAAATAAATAAAATCTTAAAAAAAAATCAGGGGTGCCTGGGTGGCTCAGTCATTAAGCGTCTGCCTTTGGCTCAGGTCATGATCCCAGGGTCCTGGGATCGAGCCCTGCATTGGGCTCCCTGCTCCACAGGAAGCCTGCTTCTCCCTCTCCCACTCCCCCTGCTTGTGTTCCCTCTCTCGCTGTGTCTCTCTCTGTCAAATAAATAAATAAAATCTTTTAAAAAAATAAATAAATAAAAAATAAAAAGTTAAAAAAAAAGTTCATTTTCCCACTGCCTAAAGACTATTTTAAACCTCCTCCTCCACTCTCCTCCAACCTTCCACCTTCCCTGTCTCCTAATACAAAGAGTTACTCCCATCACTAAACCTACAGGTCTAGGGCACCTGGGTGGCTCAGTTGGTTGAGAGACTGCCCTCAGCTCAGGTCATGATCCCAGAGTCCCAGGATTGAGTCCCACATCAGACTCCCTGCTCAAAGGGGAGTCTGCTTCTCCCCCTCACTCTCTCATTCTCTCTCTCTCAAATAAATAAATAAAATCTTTTAAAATAAATAAATAAGCCTACAAGTCTACTAGTATCCACATTCACACCTTTCTTTTCCCTCCTATTCCAAAGAAAGAAGAGGCATTTCTTCTCTCCAATGTCAGTCCCTCTGCCTAAGCCCTAGAGTCCTGCCCCCAACCCCCACCATCCCACCTTCTCAGAAATCTTCTGCCTTTGATTATCACTTTCTTCTCTATCTTCTCTGCTGGCTCCTCTCCATCAACTTTCAACCACACTCAAATCTCTTCCATCCTAAAAACAAAAAATATAAAACCTTGATTATATATTTTCCCTAACTACTGCCTTATTGCCCTCCCCCTTCAGAAACAAATTTCTTGAAAGAGTTATAACACTAATTGTGTCAACTTCTTCCATTTCCCTCACTCTTTGGCCACTCCAGTCTGGCTTCCACCTCCGCCACTTCATTTGAAATGCCTCTTAATAAGATCACCAATAACCTCCATATCACTAAAACAAAAGAACAGTTTTCAGTCCTTATCTTCCTTGGACACTAAGTAGCATTTGATAGCCCCTCCTTATCAAAAACCTTCTCAAAGTTTCTGTGACTCCATATTCCCTGCCATAAGTCTCATTTGCTAACCTCTTGTCTTCCAGCAGAACCCTATATGCTGGAGTTTCCTAGGTCAATGTCTTAGACCTCTCTCAACACATTGTACCTCTCCTACATGATCTCATTTGCTCCCATCTATATGCCAAGGGCTCCCAAATGGATTTCTCCAGCCTAAATTTTGCTTCATACTCCAGAATAATATATTTAAATCTCTGTAGTGGTTTCAGATGTCCTAGGGGCCTCTCAAACTCTGCATGTCCAAAGTTGAACTCCTTCCCATAGGACTCCCTGTATTAATGTCTGGCACTACTTTCCACACAATAGCTCAAGCCAGAGATCTAGACATCCTTGACTTTTACATTTCCCTCACCACCCACATCCAATTAATCACCAAATTTTGGAAATTCTACTTTTAAATATCTTTCAAATCTTCATTTTCTCTGGTTCATCCTAGTCCAAGACATTATTCCCTCTTCTTAGATTCCAGTTATATATATGCCTGTTGATCTTCTTGTCTTCAATCCCACAGGCCTCCAGTCTTTTTAACATACAACAACCAGAGTGGTCTTTCTAAATTTATATTTGATCACTTTCCTCACTCCTCCCCAGTCTGCTTAAAAACAGGTAGTGACTTCCAACTGCCCTAATGATAAAATAAAAAATACTCAGTATGGCCTATTAAGTTTACCTCTACAGTTTGATTTTATGCCTCTCTCCTTCAGTCTCTTTCTTCCAACAATACCAAGGCAAGTATACCAGTTGAATCCTCTGGGAAGGAATGCTGAGATGGAGTCAGAAAGGCAAAAGGCTTATTGGGAGTAAGACTTGGGAAAAGGGGGCAAGCAGGATTGGGCAAAAGGAGCCATGAGGATCGCAATACAGATCTGTCGAAGCCTTTGCCAGTCCAACGGGGAGCTCTGGAGCAAAGACTGCACATTACAGGACTTCCATGTTAGGCACGAGCTTAGTCATTGGCTGAAGCTGTAGGAGAAAAGCATAACTGCCTCTCAAAAGCTGAGGTGGAACTGAAGGAGTTAACAGCTGTCTGTCAGTGGACCATACCCTTAATAGTCCTTTTTTTGAAGGGGGAGCAGCCATTTTCGTTGTCTGCCACAAGGGGGCATATAACAAAAGCCCCTTCTGAAGCCTAGGGTTTTGGGGAACACTTCCTAAGGAAGTAACATTTAAACTGAGGGCTGTTTGATAGATCAAAATAAGCCAGGGAAGAGTGAGAGGATTTCAGACCAGGGAACAACAGTATGTGGGAAGGCTGTAAGTGGCAAAGGTGCTGGATTCTTGAAGGAACTGAAAAAGAACCCATGTGGCTGAGAACAATGTGTTGAGCACAATGTTGGTTCCAGCTTGTACTCAAGAAATGAATTTTTTTCAAACTGAATGTATATGAGATTTTTTGAGGACTTCTAATTAGAATTACAGACCTGTGGGCCCCACACAGAGATTCTGATGCAGTACGTCTGGTGCAGTCATTACCTGTGTTTTTTTTTAAGATTTTATTTATTTATTTGACAGAGAGAGAGAGAGAGAGAGAGACAGCGAGAGCTGGAACACAAGCAGGGGGCGTGGGAGAGGGAGAAACAGGCTTCCCGCTGAGCAGGGAGCCCGATGTGGGGCTCAATCCCAGGACCCTGGGATCATGACCTGAGCCGAAGGCAGATGCTTAACAACTGAGCCACCCAGGTGCCCCATTACCTGTGTTTTAATAAGCACTTTACCCTGAGGATTCCAAAGTAGGTGGTTTACAATACACACCTTGAGGATTGTGATAAACAGTAGCTGTTTGTCTCCCATAGACTGTGAGTTTCTCTCAGGGAGTTTACTAGCACTGAGTATAAAATATGTATTTGATAAGTATTTGATGAATGAATAAATGACAAAAAATGGAGGCAGGGCCATGTAATAAGAATAGGATACCTAAAACCACCTTTCCACTATAAATAAAATGTTCTATACTGTAAACAGTGACTTTCAATTTTTTTGACCATGTCCCACACTAAGAAATACATTTTACATTGTGACTTGGCACACACACACACTATATACTATACACACAACTCTAAAACAACAGATTGACATGCCAGTAGTTAGCCTTACTGCATGTGAAGCAATCTGCTATTTTCTGTTCTATTCTATCCTTTTTCAGAAAATACATTGTCTTAATGACTCATCAATGAGTATTGTACACTTTTAAAAAACAATGAGTAAAGTGATATTTTTCCCACTACTCCTTGACCCACCCTGTCTCCATTCCCCAGCATGATATAAATTAGCAACAAGTACCTAGTTCTGTGAACTTAATTCTCAAGTCTGTACAGCTGCTTCTCCAAAAGGTCGTTCTCCCTTTCCTTTCTTGAGTGATTCCCATTTATTCTGTCCTGTCATACAGCCTGAAAACGTTTCCCTCTCCTGGGCTAAGACGCCATAGTGTTCTTGTCACTGTCACTTTGTATGGAAATTATCTGTTTACCTATCCATACCCTTCAGCGGACTCAAAGCTTAGAAGTCAAGGATCGGATAAAATGAGCACTCAAAAAATGCTTTTCACATACCTGAATAAAGTCAAAGTGCTGTTATATGTTATTTTGAGAGGGGAAATCTGGGTGCTGGAGGGGCAGAAGGGAGGCATGAGATAAATGATATAATTTATGGGGGTGCCTGGGTGGCTTAGTCAGTTAAGCATCTGCCTTCAGCTCAGGTCATGATCCCAGGGTCACGGGATTGAGCCCCACATAGGGCTCCCTGCTCAGCGGGGAGCCTGCTTCTCCCTCTCCCTCTGTTGCTCCCCCTGCTTGTGCTCTCTCATGTTCTCTGTCAAATAAATAAATAAATAAAATCTTTAAAAATATATATATGTTGTTAAAAACATGAAACTTCTGTAGACAAACCAAGAGAAACCTCACATTTTCAGAACCTACAAATTCTGTGACTCACTAAAACTATTCCCTATATTAAGTTTTAGTTCAAGTAGATGCAAGTTTTTGCTCTGTGGTTTTTATACAGAACCTAAATATTTAAGTGTTTTAAACATAAATATTAATAGAGATATTGATTTACTGAGAAGTGATAAAGGCTTTGGTGCTTTGATTCAAACTGATTGAATCAAAGACATAACCTCAAAGTGCCGTGTATTATGGCCATAAATGAGATGGACACATAGCCCTTAGAGGGGGTAGAGTGGCTGTGCTCCTCAGCAACACCCAAAAGGCCCCTTGGCTAATGTCCACCTACAAAGTGAGGAGTTGAAATTACAAGGTCTTGTCTCTTCTTCACTCGTACAGTTACTCTGTTAGTTGAATGTATTTATACTCTATTTTGGGGACAGTATTAACAAAATCCGATAACATTTTTTAAGCTTTTATTTAAATTCCAGTTAGTAAACATTCTACAATAACATTTAAAGATGTTTGTGTTGCCTTTATAAACTATTTCGTTTTTGTGAAGACTTAAAGTATTTTTGTCATTTCTTAGTTCCCTTCCTTCACTTTAAGCATTTCTAGGTAAAGGGGCTCTTGACACTTTCACTCCTCTCTCTGTCCCTAGAGTCTTTCTTTGGTCTTGTATTCCCCCTCTTCTCTTGAGTAATCAGAAACCAAAAGGATCCTTGAACTGCAGCTCTTTGACAGTTGAAGGAGGTCAGGGACTACCTTTCATCATACTTTATAAAGGAGGATGCCACAGAGTGAGGCTCAAACCTTGACTCCTGAGAGGTAGGGTTGGTGTTCAGCAGAGTTGGCAACAATGCAGGGATCTGAGAGGAAAATGAAGAAGTATGGTTCCTTATGAAATGTCTATTGTGCAGTCTCATTCTGTTCTTCTGGTGTACCAACTCTAGGTAAAATCAATCAACCTAGATTTAATTTTTATAGTCTCCATTTTTTCTATTAAGATTTGAAAATTGCCATATAGTAGACCACCAGTAAACTGTGTATTTACCAAATACACTTGTGAAATGGACTTGCTTCCATTCTGAAAGCATGTGGTCTAACACTGAGCCCTCTACTTGTTCATGCTTAATATAGAAGAGAATTAAGAGAACTGTCATAATATTTATAATGAATGCTATGTTGTAAATATACATTTACAATACTATGCCTGTTGAGACCTTTTGTCTTCTGAGATCTTTTACCAACATCCAGAAACCCTTGTCAATTATGAGTCATATAAACAATATTAGTAGAAATCAAAAAAAAAGAAAAAATTACTCTCAATCCCACCACTGCAACAAATCAAAACTCTTTTTATTTCCCCCTGTTTCCTGTCCTTGCCTCTGTATCTATTAGATATTTCACTTGCAAATGACTGAAAAGTATTGCTTCAGATGAGACTTGACCCAGCAACTCAAACTAAATCACCAAGTACCAAGTTTCTTTCATATACTCTATTCTGCCTACCACTGTGTTGCTTTATCCTCAGGCAAAACATGGTAACTTAGGGAGTTCCAGTCTCTCCCAGTATGATAGCAAAATAGCTGCAGAAGTTCTAGATCCCACATCCTCACACCTCATCAAGCCCTAGCAAATAGTCTCTAATTAGGTTACCTGTCCATCCATGAACCAACCACTATGGCCAGGGAGATGAAGTTCAGATACACCTGTATTATCAGGACCCACCTATATGGCTGAGAACTGGTGAGAAGTGGTTTCCTTAAAAACAAAACATAGGAGGGGCACCTGGGTGGTGCAGTTGGTTAAGTGTCCAACTCTTGGTTTTGCTCAGGTCCTGATCTCAGGGTCATGAGACAGAGCCCCATGTAGGACTCTGCTCTCAGCATGGAGTCTGCTTGAGACTCTCTCTCCCTCTGCCCATTCCCCCACCGCACCCCTGCAAGTGCTCTTGCGCTCTCTCAAATAAATACAAAAATCTTAAAAAAAAAAAAAATATGTGCTCTTAGGAAAAATAAAGGATGCTAAACAATATATGCCTGCTACTGTGTGCAAGCTTGATTTGTTTTATCATTATAATCTCGGCCTGAATGTGATTTTATTTTATTTTTTTAATTTTTTTTTAAAGATTTTATTTATTTGACAGAGAGAGACACAGCGAGAGAGGGAACACAAGCAGGGGGGTGGGAGAGGGAGAAGCAGGCCTCCCACGGAGCAGGGAGCCCAATGCGGGGCTCGATCCCAGGGCCCTGGGATGATGACCTGAGCCGAAGGCAGATGCTTAATGACTGAGCCACCCAGGTGCCCCTGAATGTGATTTTATATTCTGCTTTTTAAATGTATCTTCTATAGAATTATATGTCAATGTGTCGGGCCAATAATAAGCATAATTTCAATGCTGTTAGATTTATGCCATTTCTAGTGACTCTGTCATCATTTAAACTTGAATGTAAACATTGTTGACACTAATGAAAAAGCTAGTGACAAGTCATTCAAATAATCTAAGCATGTAAAATTAATCATCCATGGAAGCTGTTGTATCAATGATCAATGATTATGATACATACAATGATCAAAATGATATGTACAATGATCAGAACACATCTTTGGGGATGCCTGGGTGGCTCAGTCAGTTAAGTATCTGCCTTCAGCTCAGGTCATGACCCCAGGGTCCTGGGATCGAGTCCTGCATTAGGCTCCCTGCTCAGCAGGAGCCTACTTCTCCCTCTGCCTGCTGCTCCCCTGCTTGTGCTCTCTCTCTTTCTGTGTCAAATATTTAAATTAAAAATCTTAAAAAAACCCCACATCTTTGGTATATAGCTTAACACCAAAATAATAATAATAATAATAATCCAATTTAAAAAAGAAACAGACATTTCTCCAAAGAAGACATACAGATGGCCAACAGACACATGAAAAGATGCTCAATATCATTCATCATCAGGGAATGCAAATCCAAACCACCATGAGGGTAGGAATGCAAATCCAAACCACCTGGCTGGCTCAGTAGGAAGAACATGCGACTCTTTTCTTTAAATTTAAATTCAATTAATTAATTGATTAACATATAATGTATTATTGGTTTCAGGGGTACAGGTCTGTGATTCATCAGTCTTATATAACACCCAGTGCTCATTACAACACATACCCTCCCCAGTGTCCATCACCCAGTTACCGCATCCCTCCACCCCCCTCCCCTCCAGCAACACTCAGTTTGTTTCTTATGATTAAGAGTCTCTTATGGTTTGTCTCCCTCTCTGGTTTCATTTTGTTTCATTTTTTCCTCTCTTCCCCTATGATCCTCTGCCTTGTTTCTTAAATTCCACATATCAGTGAGATCACATGATACTTGTCTTTCTCTGATTGACTTATTTCGCTTAGCATAATCCTCTAGTTCCAACCACATTGTTGCAAATGGCAAGATTTCATTTTTGATGGCTGTGTAACATTCCATTATATATATATATCACATCTTCTTTATCCATTCATCTGTCAATGGACATCTAGGCTTTTTCCATAGTTTGGCTATTGTGTACATGAGCATGTGACTCTTGATCATGGGGTCGTGAGTTCGAGCCCCACATTGGGTGTAGAGATAACTTAGAAATAAAATCTTAAGGAGCACCTGGGTGGCTCAGTTGTTAACCATCTGCCTTCGGCTCAGGTCATGATGCCAGGGTCCTGAGATTGAGCCCCGCATTGGGTTCCCTGTTCAGTGGGAAGCCTGCTTCTCCCTCTCCCACTCCCCCTGCTTGTGTTCCCTCTCTTGCTGTGTCTCCCTCTATCAAATAAATAAATAAAATCTTAAAAAAAATAAATAAAATCTTAAAAAACAAACAAAACAAAAAACACCATGAGATATCGTCTCACACCTGTCAGAATGGCAAAAATCGAAAACATAAGAAACAGGGATGCCTGGCTGGCTTAGTCAGTAGAGCATGCAACTCTTGATCTCAGGGTCATGAGTTCAAGCTGCATGTTGGAGGTAGAGTTTACTTTAAAAATTTTTTTAAAAACAAAAAACACAAGAAACAAGTGTTGGTGAGGATGTGGAGAAAAAGGAACCCTGTTGCACTGTTGGTGAGAATGCAAACTAGTGCAGCCACTCTTGAAAACAGTATGGAGGTTCCTCAAAAAAGTAAAAATAGAATTACCCAATATTCAGTAATTACACTACTGGGTATTTACCCAAAGAATATGAAAACACTAATTTGAAAAGATATATACACCTTTGTGTTTATTACAGCATTATTTATAATAGCCAAATGATGGAAGCAGCCCAAGTGTCCATGGATAGATGAATGGATAATGAAGATGTGGTATATATCCAATAGAATATTATTCAGCCATAAAAAAAGAATGAAGTCTTGCCATTGCAACAATGTGAATGGATCTAGAAAGTATAATGCTTAGCGAAATAAGTCAGTCAGAGAAAGACAAACACAATATGATTTCACTCATAGGTGGAATTTAAGAAAGAAAACAAATGAACAAAGAAAAAAAGATAAATCAGAAAACACACTCTTAACTATAGAGAACAAACTGATGATTACCAGAGGGGAGGTGGGTGGAGGGATGGATGAAATAGGTGATGGGGATTAAAGAGCACACTCATCATGATGAGCACTGAGTAATGTATAGAAATGATGAATCACTATATTGTACACTTGAAACTAATATAACACTACATGTTAACTATACTGAAATTTAAATAAATAAATAAATAAATAAATAAATAAATAAAACAGTATCACTAAGGCTGAAAAAAAGAAAAACCACATCTTGTGTGGCCAAAAGTTTAAGACCAAGACTTTCAGTGAATATTTATTCACTGCTTTATTTGATTATTCGACAGACATTCAACAAGTGCCCATGCGTACCAATGTGTCCTAGCAGTGGGGAATAAAAAGATTAAGCAAACCTGGTCCCTGAGCTCAGGAATATATGGTTTTTATCAGCCTTTTCCCTAAACCTCATTCAGGGTTTTGTAATTGTGTTTTCTGTATAATTTACTCTGATGTAGCAAAATTCAGTAACAAGTTTATATCTCTGATAAGTTTCTTCCCTGGAGCAACCTGGACGTTATTTCAGGCTTCAGGCAGACTCTCAAGACACAGGACTGCAGTGTCTGACTACAAAGCAGATTCTTGCATATCTGTTTATGTGCTTCCAGAACATATTATCAGCATATAATAATTCCTAGAGATATAAAGGAAGATTTGACTAAATAGAGACATTACCATATTCCTGGATGTCAATCCTTCTTCCAATTAGTGTATTTTTAAATTCTAATCATCTTCAAATTAATTTTTTAATTATAACATGATTTAAAGATAATTTGAATATCTTCTGGAAGAATATAAAACAAAAAATGAGTGAAGATCCTCTCTTCAAGAAACTTTAAATGTTTTAAAAACTATAATTAAAACAGTGAAGAATTCCAAATAACACATGTAGAGATTCCACCCCTAGGATGCATAGCTTATTTTCTGCCCTCTCCCTTCCAAGGGTCGGTTATACTTGCTAACTCTCTATGAAAGGATAGGGCAGGGAAAGGGAAAAAACAGTAACTTTACAGTGAAGAAACTTGGCAAACGTGACCTTAACCACATGATGAAAGTTAACATCATCAGTGATGTCAACTGACTATCATTTACCCCTGATGGGATATGCAGAGAAGGGCATCAGCTCATAAATGCAGTTTAATCATGAGAAAAACATTAGACAAACTCAGATTCAGGGACATTTTACATAATGCTTAGCCAGTACATCTCAAGACCATCAAAGTCATGAGAAACAAGGAAAGATTAGGAAACTGCCATATACCAGAGAGACTAATAGAAGTTAGGGACTCCTGGGTGGCTCAGTCAGTTAAGTGTCTGCCTTTGGCTCAGGTCATGATCCCAGGGTCTTGGGATCGAGCCCGCATCGGGCTCCCTGATGAGCAAGAAGCCTGCTGCTCCCCTTGCTTGTGTGTGTGCGTGCGCGCTCTCTCTCTCTGATAAGCAAATAAAATCTTTTTTTATGGCAAAAAATTAAAAATTTAAAATTTAAAAAAAATTTTTAAGTCATAACAACTAAATGCTCTGGATTGAAACAGAAAGAAAACGTTAATAGGAAAATGGGTGAAACTCAAAGTCTTGCATTTGGCTAATTATAATGTACCAATGTTAGTTTCTTAGTTTTGACAAATGTACCATGGTAATTAATGTAAGATGTTAACAATGGGGGAAACTGAGTCAGGGGTATACCGGAGCTCTCTGTACTCTCATTATAACTTTTCTGTAAATCTAAAATTATTCTAAAATAAAAGTTTATTTTAAAAAATAGCATGATGTTGGCATATTTATACACATAGAGCAATAAGATTGAAGATATTGCCTAGAAATAGATTTAGTATATAAGAATATAAGAAAAAGAAGGTATTATAAATTCTGGGTAATATATATTATTCAACAAATAAGGTTGGACCACAGTTTTTCAGCAATTTGAAATGAAATCCAATTTGACACTTCCACATATTCATCTATGAATAATCTATAAATATTTATTGAGCACCACCTATATGCCAGACATTATGTTAGGTATTAATACTGCTCCTGCTCTCAAGGTACTTACAATTTAATGAGAAATGAGACATGAATAAGTAATTAGAAATGTAATTATTGTAAAGAGAAAATTCTGAGTGTTCAAAAGGGTTCCTAACCTAGTACAAGGCATCAAGGAAGTCTTAGACTCAGAAAGTGACATTTAGGCTAACATCTAAAGACTGGCAGAAATTAGTCAGATAGCAAGGGAGTGAAGAGTATTCTAGGAAGAGAGCACAACCCAAGTAAAGACCTGAGATGTATGAGATGACCTAAGGAGAATGGTTTGTGTGGCAAGAAAAGAGAAGAGCTGAGGAAATAGTCCTAAGGTACTCTTAACACTAAAGAATGAATGGTGGAGGGGCGCCTGGGTGGCTCAGTTGGTTAAGCGACTGCCTTCGGCTCAGGTCATGATCCTGGAGTCCCGGGATCGAGTCCCACATCGGGCTCCCTGCTCGGCAGGGAGTCTGCTTCTCCCTCTGACCCTCTTCTCTCTCGTGCTCTCTATCTCTCATTCTCTCTCTCTCTCTCTCAAATAAATAAGTAAAATCTTTAAAAAAAAAAAAAAAGAATGAATGGTGGAGGAAGAGCCAGGCTTAAGACAGAGAAGCAGAGATGTACAGGGAACTCCAAAAGAGAATGGCAATATTAAAGCCAAGAACAGAAATTGTTAAATGCTGCTAAAGGTTATAGTGTCCTTTGGATTTAGCAACATGAGATTATTAGTAATCTTAATAAGAGCATTGGAATGATAGGAATGAAAGCCAAATTAAGTGGTTTGAAAAGGGCAAGGAATAGAACTTCTGGTTTGAAGATGGCAAAATGATCAGTTATAGCAGTCTTAAAAATGCACTCCTTTCACCAGACTGAAAAATGCATTGGGAAGGGAACACTAGCATCCCTGAAAGGCTCTGTATTGCCATTCTCTGCAAGACAGTGGGAAATGCTGTCATTGAAATGGGCTTCCTGAATTCAATGTGTGGTAAGAGTGATGGAGGCCAAGGGGAGCACTTAATTGTTAAGAGATAAGGCAGGCATCTCTCGTTCTGGTGTGCATGGGGGCAGGGGGCGCACATGGGCAAAGATAACCAGGGCAGGGCACTTTTACTTGGCAGAAACAATACACCTTCATTATCTTGTCTCAAGTCTGTGTCAACTCTCCAATTCTCTGTCATAATCTAGACTGTATAGAGACTTTGATCATATCATCTTTCCATATTATGTAACCAACTTCCATAGGTAGTTGATTCACTACCTTGATAACATCTTGCTGACTATACCTAATGAACAGGAAATTGCTTAACAATTACCTTAGGGGGCGCCTGGGTGGCTCATTCGTTAAGCGTCTGCCTTTGGCTCAGGTCATGATCCCAGGGTCCTGGGATTGAGCCCCGCATGGGGCCTCCCTGCTCAGCGGGAAGCCTGCTTCTCCCTCTCCCACTCCCCCTGCTTGTGTTCCCTCTCTCGCTGTCTCTCTCTGTCAAATAAATAAATCAAATCTTTAAAAAAACAACAACAACAATTACCTGGAAGCCTTTGTAAGACATGGGCATGCCAGAGGGCAGAAAATAAACATTATAAAAACTAAGGAGACTGTTACATTGATGAATTTTCCAGGAGTCTAATAGTCTGAGGCATGTAAAGATATGAAATGGAGAGTAGCAGAGGAATACCATTATTCTCTGAAGTCAATTACAGCCAGATATGTGAGAAGGCATGAAAGCCATAGTAGCTTCCTAGAGAGCTCTTGAACACTGTCTGCTTCTGCTTCACTACTGCAGACTAAGACAATTGGCTCTCAGGTTCTTGAGAATTATGGCACCTTCTCAGCAAGCTCTTGAGAACTACTCATTTCTTGGTAGGACCTGATCTTTGATGGTGGTTTCTCCAACCTTTACTCTTCTGCTCTTCCAATGGTTGTATAAGCCCCTAATTCATATATTAAACCTTCATACCTAGAAAACATAAAATGGTTCCTGTTTTCCGATCCAGCCCCTACTTACACAGAAATCTAAATGTCTTTTTAAAAAAGATTTTATTTATTTATTTGACAGAGAGATAGAGAGAGAGGGCACAAGCGGGGCAGGGGGGCACAGAAGAGGGAGAAGGGAGCTGATGCAGGGACCCTGATGCGGGGCTCAATCCCAGGACTCTGGGATCATGACCTGAGCCAAAGGCAGTTGCTTAACCAACTGAGCCACACAGGAGCCCCCAGAAATCTAAATTTCTATGTGGTTGTGCAAATTTACTGTGCTACTGACTATTTGGGTCTCTTCTTTTATGAATTAGCTATTATTATTTGTCCATTATTCTATGGTTGGTGTTAATGGTTAGTTTTATATGTCAACTTGACTAGGCTACAGTACCCAATTTTTTAATCAAACACTAATCTAGGTATTGCTCTGAAGATGTTTTGTAGATGTGGTTGACATCAACAATCAGTTGATTTTAAGTAGATTACCCCCATTGATGTAGTAGATATCATCTAATCAGCTGAAAGGCTTTAAGAGCAAAATCTGAGCCTTCCCAGAGAAGAAATTCTGTCTCAAGAGTGCAAAACTGCAGCATCAACTCCTCCTTAAGTTTCCAGCCTGCCTCTGTCTCTCTCCTCTCCAATATCTTCCATATTGGTTCTGTGTTTCTGGAGAACTCTAACTGATGCGGATTTATACAGATTTTGGTGTTAGAAAGTAGAGCACTGCTGTAACAAATACCTAAAATTGTAGAAGTAGTTTTGGAATTAGGTATTGGTAGAGGCTAGAAGAATTTTGAGGCACATGATAGAAAAAGCCCAGATTGCCTTGAAGAGACTTTTTTGGAAATATGGAGACTAAGGTGCTTCTGGTGAGATCTTAGAGGAAATGAGGAACCTGTTACCGGACACTGAAAGAAAAGCAATCCTTGTTATAAGATGGCAAACAACTTGGCTCAATTGTGTTTTACTGTTGTGTGGAAAGTAGAAATTGTAAGCAATGAACTTAGATATTTAGCTCAAACAATTTCCAAGAAAAGTATGGAAGGTGTGGCCTGATTTCTCCTTATTACTTATAGTAAAATGTGAGAGGAAATAGATAAATTGAGGAAGGAATTATTAAACAAAAAGGAACCAGCACTTGATGATTTGGAGATTTCTCAGCCTATTGAGATAGTGTGTTCTGAAAATAGAACCAAGAGTGTTGCTGGATAAACTTTTGCTGAGGAGATTAAATTTGTGACTTATGGATCTAATCAACTATCTCAGCAGAATCCAGG
Organism: Callorhinus ursinus; assembly: GCF_003265705.2. NCBI lineage: Eukaryota > Metazoa > Chordata > Mammalia > Carnivora > Otariidae > Callorhinus > Callorhinus ursinus. The sequence goes on along the minus strand of NW_027397080.1, from coordinate 1,322,136 downwards.
AATAGAAATGGGTTCTCCTAGAAGGATCTTTGGAGAACCCTCTTATGTAATGATGTGGATCCCCTTGACATATATGGAAGATCAATACAGTTTTTTGAGAATAGTATATCAGCAGAAACACTGCCAGTTTGGACAGAAGGGACCAGAGACAGAACTAAATGAAGGAAGGCTGTCAGACTTCAAAGATTCTACCAGCAGGAAATGAGTTGTACTCAATTGCAAATATGTGCTATGCCTCAAGTAAAAGGAAGAATGACTCCAAGGGCAGTACTGTAGACATAGAGGCAGAGGACAAAGAGATGGACCCAGAGGCACAGGCTAAAGAGGCCTCCTCCAGCCCAGAGGACAGATCAAGCCACAAAGAATGATTCTCAGGTCTCGAAACCAAATGGAATTTCCCTGCTAGGTTTTGAACTTGCTTGAGACAACTAGTTTCTCTTGTTCCTTCCATTTTCTCCCTTTCAGAATGGGTGTATCTATCCTATGTCAGTCTCACCATTGTATTTTGGAATCAGACAAATTGTTTTCTAGGTTCAGAGGTCCATAGATGGAAAGGAATTTTGTTCCAGAGTAGACCATACCCAGAGTCTCACTAATACCTGATTTACATTATTTATATTATGAGATTTGAGGTTTAGTGTTGATACCAGAATAATTTAAGACTTTGGGGGATGTTAGGATGAGATAAATGTTTTTTTGCATATGGAACAGATGTGAATTTGGGGGTTCAGATGGCAGACTGTAAGAGGCTGACTAGTGTCCCATCAGAACCTCAAATGAGACCTTACTTGTAAGTACAGTCTTTGCAGATGTAATCAAGTTAAGATGAAGTCATACTAGATTAGGGTGGACCCCAAATATAATGATTGGTGTCCTAAGAAGCCCATGTTAAGATACAGACAGAGACAGGGAATAAGGGCATGTGAAGACAGAGGTAGAGATTGGAGTGATACAGCTATAAACCAAGAAATGCCAAGGATTGATGGCCACCACCAGAAACTAGGAGAGAGGCATGGAATGATTCTCCCTTAGAGACATTAGAAGGCATTAGTCTTGCTGACACCTTGATTTTGAACTTCTAGCCTCCAGGACTGTGAGAAAATAAGTTTCTGGTTTTTAAGCTATTCGGTTTGTGGCAATCTATTACAGCAGGCCTAGGCAACTAATACAGTCAGCATTAGGTGTTGATTGGTACTTCTTCATTATATTATAAATGTATATCTTTTGTTGGATATTTGGGTCACAAGTAATTTCCTCCAATTTGCCACTTAGCTGGGATTTGGAAGCCCTGTCTTAGGACATGATGAGAACTATCTTATATTAGGAAGTTTTACTTAGGTTTTTATCCAAGTGCTTTTTGTGTCCTGTTTAAGAAATCCTTCATACTTAGGGCGCCTGTGTGGCTCAGTCAGTTAAACATCCAGCTCTTGGTTTCAGCTCAGGTCATGATCTCAGGGTCATGAGATCCCTCTGCCCCTCCTCCTGCTCGCTCTCTCTCTCTCTCTCAAATAAATAAATCTTTTTAAATATATACAAAATAAAATTAAGAAATCCTTCATACCCTGAAATGAAGATATTCACCCATATTTTCTTGTAGAAGTTTTTATGAATGGTATAAGATTGTAATTTTCTTCAATCAAATGCTCCAGCACCATTTAATAAACCACCTATTCCTTGGCATGGAATTTCATCTTCATCATTTATCACATTCCATATTTGAAGAAGTCTATTTTTGGTCTCTTCTGTTCCATAGATCTATTTGTCTATCTTTGCACCTATAATACATTAATGACAATAATTTTATAGAAGTGGTTCTCAACCAGGGGTGATTTTACCTCTCAGGGGACATTTGGCAATATCTGGAAACATTTTTGGCTGTTAAAAACTGAGTGTAGGGATGTATTACTGGCATCTAGAGGGTATAAGTTAGAGATGCTGCTAAACATCCTACAAGACACAATACAGTACCCCCACAACAAAGAATTATCCCACCCCAAATATAAATGGCACCGAGGTTGGGTTTTTTTAAGTATAATTTTTAAGTATAACTAACATACAATGTTGTATTAGTTTCAGATGTACAATATGATTCAACAAGTATATACATTACTCAGTGCCCATCACAGTCAGGGTACTCTAATCCCCTTTATCTATTTTATCCATTGCCCCACCCAACTCCCTTTTGGCAACCACCAGTTTGTTCTCTGTATTTTAAGAGTCTGTTTTTGTTTATCTCTTTTTTGTGTGTTCATTTGTTTTGTTTCTTTAATTCCACATATGAGTGAAATCATATAGTATTTGTCTTTCTCTAACTAACTTATTCTGTCTAGCATTATACCCTAGGTCCATCCATGTTGTTCCAAATGGCAAGAGTGCCTGAGTAATATTTCATTATATATATATATTATATAAATATTCTTTATCCATTCATCTATGGATAGACACTTGGGTTGCTTGCATGTCTTGGCTATTGTAAATAATAGACAGCCCTGCTTTATAGGAGACTTGGAATCTAATAGGACAGTACATTATCTCACTGAATCCTCACAATAACTCTATGTCATAGGTACTATCACTATCCTTACTTTACAGATGAGAAAACTGAGGCTCTGAGGTTGAGTGACTTGTCCTAGATCATTTGGAGGAACTTGGATAAAAACCTAAGTAAAACTTCCTAATATAAGATAGTTCTCATCATGTCCTAAGACAGGGCTTCCAAATTCCAGCAAGTTGTCCATTGACTGATTTTATCAGAAAACTCACTGTATATCCTTTATGAGCCAACCTGGGTTAAATGGTGGGAACACCCAGAAAGCCCCTGCCCTCATGGAGTTCATAGTCTAGTGGGGAGATAAACTTGGGAACAATCTCTCCTAAAAAGGCTTTTGCAGAGGGTAATCATCACTTTAGTTTGCTATCACAGGACACCCTTCAAGGAGGGATGCCTGGGTAGCTCAGTTGGTAAAATGTCTGCCTTCAGCTCAGGTCGTGATCCCAGGGTCCTGGGATGGAGTCCCATGTCGGGCTCCTTGCTCAGCAGCGAGCCTGCTTCTTACTCTGCCTGCCGCCTCCCTGCTTGTGCTCTCTTTCTCTGACAAATAAATAAATAAAAATCTTTTTAAAAAAATAAATAGTCTTCAAGGAAATTTGTCATTCTAAATCCCAAATTTTGTTTAAAATATGAATTTTAATCTATGATGGAAAGGGTTTGTTAGGCAAGGTTCAATTTTAACCCAGCCCCTGTTCAAGTTATTGTGAATTCGAAATAAACTTATCTAGTAGAACTTTACTGTGTTTAGGGGTATACAAATGTAGGGCAATAACTGTAGAAAAAGGTGTATAAAGATTGAACAGCAATGTTCATGAAAAGACCAACAACTAAATCTTTTCTTTTGTTTAGAGAAAATACTCATCAATTGTATCTGAATTAATGGCAGGGAATCTGTGATAAAACCACAGAATGAAAGTTAGTACCATTTAACCTCCCTCCCTCCACCCACCCCAGCTTTTTAGAAGTTTGGAAGGAAGGCCTGCAGGGTCATTAAATTCTCTCTGTGGTAGCAGGATGGATGTGTTAGTCTCAAACCATCCATAATAGATGGGTGTCTAGTCTAGCCTTAGAAATCTATTCATATGGTGATTGCTACACAGCCTCCCTCAGCAGTTAAGTGTTTTTAGAATTTTAATATTTATTAAATCCAAGCCTCATCAACTTATTTCCAAAGCCCAGATAATGGCAGGCAAGATTTGTTGTAATTGATTCGTCACCTGTCTGCCCCTTGCCAGGTTCTCATCTTCCATGCCAGGCACTTTTCAATGTCAAATGACTTCCTTTCTCTCCTAATTGCCAGACTTTCTTCTACTTAGTATTACATCACCTCTACCCTCCTCTCCTCCCATTTGTGCCTCACCTCTCCCTTCCTGGGTGCTTGACTCTCAGTCTCCTTTAGATCCAATTCTTGGAAGAAGAGCACTTCTGATTCTAGCTGCTGGATTTTGCAACTTTTCCATTACCTGCCTTACTTTTTCTGAACAGTAATGCTTTAGGCATAGGATTAAAATATCTAATTGTGTGTCACTGCAGCTGGCGAAGGGAAATTAATGCCCATTTAGTACTGTTACATTCCTGAAAATTAATCTAGCTTTAAAATTTTTTACCCAGAGGGTGCCTGCGTGGCTCAGTTGGTTAAGCATCTGCCTTGGGCTCAGGTCATGATTCCAGGGTCCTGGGATCGAGCTCCGCATGGAAGCATCTGGCTCCCGGCTCAGCAGGGAGTCTGCTTCTCCCTCTCCCTCTGCCCCTCTCCTTGCTTGTGTGTTCTCTCTCTCACTCTCCCTCTCTCTCAAATAAATAAATAAATAAATAAAATCTTTAAAAAATAAGATAAAAATTTTTACCCAGTGATACTCACATTACAAATTTAGCCATTTTTACACCATTTTCACCTGTGTATTTCTCTCTCCATCATGCACTTGTGTCCTGATCACCCCACTTCTCACCCCTTTCTCTGCTTCATCTCTCTTCTCCAGCTGAAGAGATAGGTGTATAGGAGAAGTATATTTGTAGGTCACAGAATGGAAGTTCAAGAGGGTACAATGGAATGATTGAGGAGCAAGGCAAGAAGGGAGGAGTTGAGGAGATGTATAGAAGAGGTAGAAGGGAGATTCAGAAAGGTAAGGTGATTCCAGTGAATGGGATTCACCCTGAGAGTCCCATGGAGGAAGCAGCGTTTACCCTGATCCCTATTCTCCTCAGGGCAGTGCTTTTTTTTTTTTTATCCTACCCTAGAACCTCAGGTGAATTTCTCACTTCAAGTGTCTGGAAGGAGTGACTGAACCAGAGTCATCTGTCTTTCTCGCAGATAAAGGTGTCAGGTCTGTCACTTCTGAAGAGAAGGTCTTAGGAGAAGAGCTCGGCTCCTCTGGTTTCTAGCCTGCCCTAATCTTGCGGCATCATCTTGGCCGTATCTGGGAAGTGGGAGATAAGAGTACTGTTTCTTATCTATAAAACACTGGCTCTCAGGCTATAGATCTAATTTAGATTATAATCTCCTAGAATCATGTTTAGCAATGTTACATAGGAAAAAGCATAAACCATGGTATCAGATAGACTTGGTTCAATTTTCAGCTCTGCCACTCACCAGCCATATGACTTTGAGCAAAATAGTCTCCCTATGCCTCAGTTTTCTCATGAGGATTAAAGTACCTACATCATAGGTTATAGAAGGAATTAAATAAGATGATGTATGAAAGCTTCACAACACCATGAGGGCTGACTGAGAGTGTGCCAATTTGTTCCGCATTTGTAGTCCAATGGCTGGCACAGAGTATGCCCTCAATAAATATTTGTCACAACTGAATGAGTCAGTAGGCACATAACAAACTGTAACTGGATACCCCTTTGTCCAGGCTGATTCTGGTTGATGATAATGATACTCTGCTCTGACGCAGTCTAAAGAAAATCACTACAGGGGTTCCTGGGTGGCTCAGTCGGTTAAGTGCCTGCCTTCGGCCCAGGTCATGATTCCAGGGTCCTGGGATTGAGCTCCACGTCAGGCTCCCTGCTGAGCGGGGAGCCTGCTTCTCCCTCTCCCTCTACCTGCTGCTCCCCCTGTTTGTACTCTCTCTCTCTAATAAAAAATTTTTTTTTTAAATCTTTTTAAAAAATCGCTACAGCAAATCCAGGGAGAGTGGCACACTAGTCTAATGTACCTGGGGGATTGCATCATGTCCCATGAGCTAAAAGAGGCTTGTGTGAAACAAAACTTTCAATAGTATTGATTGTGCTCATTGAGGAGTTTAATATAGTGCTTCTCAAACCTTAATGTGCCTCCAAATCACCTGGGGATCTTGTTAAACAGCAGACTCTGTCAGTGCCATCTTTCCATGTGTATAATGGTGCATATCAATGTCCTGACTGATGCTCTCAAGAATAACAACAATGCTGAAGAGAGGCAAACACTAGGTTCTTATTAGGCCATGCTCCAAAGTCATCGTCCAGTTTCTAGCTGTGATGCTGAAGCATAGTTATGTTGGTGAATTTGAAATCATTGATGATCACAGAACTGGGAAAGTTGTCGTGAACCTTATGAGGTTAAACAAGTGTGGAGTGATCTAGAATATGATATGCAATTCAAAGATCTAGAAAAATGGCAGAATAACCTGTTTCTATCCACTTGGTTTGGTTTCATTATACTGATAGCTGGTATCATGGACCATGAAGATGCAAGATGAAAACACACAGGAGGGAAAATCCTGGGATTCTTTACCTAGGGATGTAATACATAAATGCAAATGAATGCCTCAGTGCGTGGGGCGGGCGGGGGGGCGGTGCAGAAAGCAGGTTTTGATTCAGTAGTTCCAAGTGTAGGCCGGACAAGCTCCCTGGTGATACTGAGACGCCTGGCTTCAGGGCCTCATTTTGAGCAGCAGGGGTCTAACACAGAGGTCAACAAACTTTTTCTGTGAAGGGCCAGATAGTAAATATGGTAGCTTTGTGAAATGTATGTTCTCTGCTGCTACTACTCCACTCTGCCAGTGTAGCACAAGATCAGCTGTAGACAACAGAAACAAATGGCTGTGGTTGTGTTCCAATAAAACTGTATTTACAAAAACCAGGGGCAGCCTGGATTTGGCCTATGGGCTGTAGTTTGTCTATGGCTGGTCTAATATAGTTAAAATCAGTATATCATTCTTATAATGAACATCAGTGAGCTTGTCTCCTGAGCTCCCAATAATTCCCCCATGCATGATAACTTGCCCTTACTACAGATCCACCCTCCCCCTATCCACAATCTATATGATTTCAGGAGAAGAGCACCCACTGCCAGGTTCCCACAACAGGACTCTGACTCCAGACTCCAGCTGACTGGTTGAGAGTAGGTAGTGGCACAACTCTAAGAGGCATGATTCACATCCTAGTCTAGAAAATGTGCTCCACAGATGCCTTTTGCCTAGAAAACAAAGTGAATGGCAACCTCTAGAGTTGTGGAACTTAGCTGAACTGCGCACCTGACTGAAGTGGGCTACTTATAGTCTTTCCTCAAGATTCTGGAATTGAGTCTAGGAGATTCTGTTCTCTGAAAGGGAGGGTATGTAAGTGGAGATGGAGTCCCTTTTTTAACCCTGTTGATTGTGATGCAGAGAAAGTTAGTAGTGAAAAGGAATGAAGCAGATATTCAGAGAGAAACAATAGTGAGAACTGGTGAGAGGGTTTCCCAGGTTCTCTATAGCACTGCAGTCCTTGGCTCCAGGCCATTTCTGAGATCCAGATGCATCCTTGCCCTTGCATTCTATGAAAGGACCTGTATCCTTATATAAATTCATTTTTCTTTTGCTTAAATCCAATAGAATTCTGTTACATGGAAACAGCAGTCCTAATAGCATTAGCAAACAAAAGAGTACTTCAATAGAAATCAAGTTTGGTAGGATTTTTTTTAAACCAATATACAGATTATTTCAGGAGCACATATTTTTGTTTGAAACTGGATCTCCCTGACAATAAAGTATGTGGAATTTCATAAATATTAAAGTACATCTATATTCTAATAATAATTGGGAGAATGCCTGGGTGGCTCAGTTGGTTAAGCATCCGACTGTTGATTTTGACCCAGGTCATGATCACAGGTCATGAAATTGAGCGCTGTGTTGGGCTCAGCACTGAGTGAGAAGCCTGCTTGAGATTCTCTCACTCCCTCTGCCCCTACCCCCTACCCCCACCCTGCTCACATGTGTTCTCTCTCTATAAAAAAAAAAAAAAAGTTAAAAAAGTAATTTTGTCAGTTGTAGAGTAATTCTCAGTCCCTTGCTCTTCAGTTAAAGTCCAGTGGCAGAGGGGCACCTGGGTGGCTCAGTCGTTAAACGACTGCCTTCAGCTCAGGTCATGATCCCAGGGTCCTGGGATCAAGCCCCGCATCGGGCTCCCTGCTCAGCGGGAAGCCTGCTTCTCCCTCACCCACTCCCCCTGCTTGTGTTCCCTCTCTCACTGTGTGTGTGTCTCTCTCTCTCTGTCAATTAAATAAATAAATAAAATCTTTAAAAATAAATAAATAAATAAATAAAGTTCAGTGGCAGAGGAAAAAAAGAAACAACTCCTTGGGGCAGGAAGGGTTTATTGCAAGGTATCAAATGGCTTACAATATTGTTAGATGGGCTGAAGAAACTGAGTCTAGGTGATCTTCCAGGAACAATTTCTAAGCCACATGGCAGAACTGAGCTATAAAGGACCTGGTTGCTGCTCCTGCCAAGAACAAGAGGCTACCTGCTGAATCAGGGAGTCACCAGTAGTAGCCACAGCTCTGGAATCATGCCACCTTTTCCACATCAGGAAGCTACCTGCCAAATGAAGGAGCCATCACCTCTGCTTACAGGTCTAGACCAAGCTGCTTCCCTTTAAACCATCAGGACCAGCAAGACAGATGCCTCAACTTTCCCTTTCTTTCCCCTCTTAACTCAGTTCATTTTCAGGTCCCAGGTGCATACATTTGATTGAAGGAACCCAAATCTCATTCAAAACCCTAGCAGCAAAAGACTCTGGAAAATGTAGTTTTAAGCTTTTTAGTTTTCAGCATTCCAGGAAGACACACTATAATAAGACTAGAACAGATGTTGAATAAGCCAGTCCACAGAATCAGCCACACCCCTAATTGACCACACAGTTGTAAAACAAAAATTATATTTTTGTGAAGAAAATTTAAATATGAGCAAACAAACAATAACACAGTAGCTCATTGCATTTGTCTGGCTGATGTTAGCATAATTCAGACTTTCCCTATTTTCACCAGATAGTGTTAGTTATGCATTTATTCCTACTTAGGCATCTGGAAAAGCTTTTAACATCTGAATGATTATGATGAGTAAAGAGATTTATTCATTCATTCATTTATGCAACAAATATGTTTTGAATGCCTGCTAACTGCCAGGCATTGCTTCTGTGCTGCAGCTACAACAGGGACAAAGGATGTTACATCTTACCAGGTCAAGATTCCCTGTGAAAATTTCCTCCATCCTCTGTGAGGCTGAAAGGATTCAGGAGGTTCTGTTGACAGAGGCAAAGACAAAGCAATTGCATTGGTGGATGATCCTTCAATATTTGGCCTTTTAAATCCAATAGGTGCAAACCTTTGGTCAAAGATGCAATGTAGACCAACTTTATTGACTTAAAAATTGGGTAAAAATCTAGAAATTTAAGATTTATTAAAAAAACTTCTCTTGACCAAAATTTCACCATTATTTGATGATCCTTAATAATTTTGTCTTGTCTGCTTTACTTTTATGCAAACTAATCTTTGGTAATATGTTGTGGAAGAGCAAATATAATTAATCTTTACTTGTACTAACATCACTCAGTTAAACATCATCTTTCAGGGTTCAAATATTTATGCTGGCTTGTTTGTATTTTTTACTCCCCCTCATCCATATGAAAATTCATCCATTTTCATATGGATGAAAAACTCTATAAAGTCAAATACAGAGAAAAGTCAAAACAAAGTTTCAGACACCTGTTAGAATCATGACTGATAAAATTACTGATTGGTGCCAAATTAAAAAAAAAAAAGGAAACAAAGAAGTGCTCATGAATTTGCTGATTCATTCACTAAATAAGTATTTATCGAAACCTATCATATATTAGTTATCTATTGCTGCATAATAAATTGCCCCAGAACTCAGAGGCTTAAAACAACAATAATCATTCATTATCTCACAGGAAACAACTTAATGGGGTGGTTCTGGCTTAGATTCTCTCATGAGGTTATAGTCAGATGTCAGCCAAAGCTGCAGGTATCTGAAGGCTTGACCAGGGCTGGAGGATCCACTTTCAACATGCCTTCCTCCCCTGGCTGGCAAGCTGATGCTGGCTGTTAGTGGGAGGCCTCTGGTCTTCTCCATGTGGGCCTTACCACAAAGTTTCTTGAGTGACCTCACAGCAGGGCTTGGCTTCCCCTGAACAAGTGATCCAAGAGTAAGAAAGCACCAAGAAGAAGCTGTATTCTTTCTATAACCTCAGAAAGTCTTGTACCATCACTTCTACCACATTCTATTAGAAACAACTTACAAGGTCTGGCCTCCATTCAAAAGGAGAATTAGGCTTCCATCTTGGAGAGTGTGAAAGCATTTCTGGACATATTTTAAAACCACTGTACCAATTTTGTACAAGTACTGGAATAAATGCTCAGAGACCATGTGTAAGGCCTCATGGAACTTACAGACAAGAGGAGGAAAGAGGCTTTAATTAATTTGTAAGCACATAAATAAATGTAAAATTACAACTGTGATATAAACTCTGTGAAGGAAAGGCACACAGTGTGATGAGAGAGATTAATGGGGACCTGGAGTATACCTGAAGAGTGATGTTTTAGTCAAAATCTGATGAATAAATAAGAGCATTCCAAGCAGAGAGAAGAAGATCATGTGCCCCTGTGGCAAGGAAGAACATGGCAGGATAGAGGATCTGAAAGGTGCCTGCTGGGTCTGTAGCAAAGAGTGCATCAAGTGAGAGGAAGCTGGAGAGAGAGGCAGGGACCTACCACAAGTTGAGGTCTGGTTCCAAGTGGCTGTTCCACATGAACCTGAGGGCAGATGCCTTGGCCCACCCAACCCCCCTCTGCCTACTACTTCTAGGCCAGATGCACGTGAAGCTGCAGAGCCATAGTACCATATTGTTGCCAAATCATCACGAGAAGCCTCCCAGCCATGCTTGGCCAGGGTGTACTTCTTTCAACCAAGAAACTCTCAGGCTGTTCGGCTCATGTTGTGATTGGACTCTGGGATCGAGCACCGCCCGCCCTCATGAAGGTCTCCAGACTCAGTGGAGAGTCTGCTTCTCCCTCTCCCTCTGCCCCTCACTCACACTCTGCCCCAACCCACCTCGAGTGCGTGTTCTCTCTCAAATAAACAAATAAAATGTTAAAAAAAAAAAAAAAAGAACTCCACCTTAACGTTATTTGCCCTTATAGAAAGAATTCAGGGATTTGGGGCACCTGGGTGGCTCAGTCATTAAGCATCTGCCCTTGGCTCAGGTCATGGTCCTGGGGTCCTGGGATCGAGCTCCCCCTGCTTGTGTTCCCTCTCTCACTGTGTCTCTCTCTGTCAAATAAATAAATAAAATCTTTAAAAAAAAAGAATTCAGGGATTTTAATATTTATAAATAATATATCACACATGCTTTTCATGGGAGATCTGAGAGTTGAATATAGCTTAGAAGGAAAGGAAAAGGAGAGCTAAGTTGAGAGTAGAGAAATACTGTTTCATCTCTGTTGCATACATTACTACTCTGTTTTAGCTTCCATTTCTTGTCACTTTATTCTCTTGTAGTATTTGGTTATTTCATACATGGTAAACATGGACAGCAGAATTTTTTACAAACTGATTTCTTAAAAGTAAAATGATAGAACCATTTTAGAGGGAAAAAAAAAAAAAAAGAAAGAAACTCTCAGGCTGAATCTTATCCAAAGGGGTCACCTTAACTTTCTAACTCTCCTTCCCACCTGTTTTCTACATCCTTTCAACTGACTCAGCCCTCCTTCCTTGCCTGGCTCCCCAGTCATTCCTTTGTATCTTCTTGAACTTCCATTCTGAAACCTACAAACCCCCTTAGATAGCTACATCGCCAAGCTTTTCTTGGACTAGAACCTCCACCTTCTACCTAAACTGAAGCTTATTGGTCCCTTGCGAACACCACATCCTCCAAAGCTTTTTCTCCAACCTACTGTCTACTGAAGTTTACAAAGTGAGATCAGTGTTCTTCTCACCACTACACAGTTTCCAGACCTTTACTATCTTTCCCTCTTGTTGTTGTTTTTTTTTAAGATGTTATTTATTTGAGAGAGAGAGAGAGCTAGAGAGAGCATGAATGGTGGGGAGGGGCAGAGAGAGAGGGAGAAGCAGACTCCCCACTGAGCAGGAAGCCAGTAGATCCTGGGACCATGACCTGAGCTGAAGTCAGACACCCAACTGACTGAGTCACCCAGGTGCCCCAATCTTTCCCTCTTGTAAAAGGAAAAGTATTGTGCTTTTGAGGTTTCACCCTATCCAACTATACTACCTCCTTTCCTGCCCACAAAACTATCATTTTTCAGCCTCTTGCTCATGACCTGTCATTCTCTGAAGACTTTGGCTTGTGACTCAAAGCTTCCGCTCCTTTACAACTCCTATCACCCTTCTGGGTTGTACCAGTACCCACACAGTGAAGCCATCCACTATCCTGGGCTCTCAGTTTCCTTGACTTCCCCACAGTCAGTGACAATTTTCTTCATTCCATCTCAGCCTCCCATGTTCATGGTCACACATAGAACTTGTCATCATTGGAATCTAACTACCTCCTAAATAATTTGTTCAAACATCTTCTTGAGAAGGCAAACATCACAATGGCCTCTCATTCTAGCTCATTTATTTAAGAATCTCCATGGAAGCCATTTTGGCTTTATTCGGACTTCCAGCTAATTAGTTTTGCCCATTCTGTCCATCCTCCTATGTTCCCTTATTGCCTTAAAGATGATCCATCTTTGTGATCATTCTCTTGCAAATATCCTCGACCTCTCTGCCCCTTTTTCTGGCTAGAAAATAATATATCCTCGTGGGCTCTGGGACATGGTATCTTCCTCTTTTGCCTTCTCAGAAAGCTCACTCTTGCCATTATCCCTATCCCTTACTCCCACCTCATCTTTCCTCACCCCCACTCCATCTCTTTAACTTCTCCCTCTATGGCAGAGACTGCCAGCTCTTCACCAAACCCATTTCCTCTTCTTCCTGAACACACAACTAGACTAAATTTCCCAGCCTCCCTGGCACTTAGGTATGGAGTGTGGCTCCACGTGACTGATGTTATCTGTGCCAATGTTATCTGCACTGAAGAGGTATGTGCTACTTCTAGGCCAGAAGCATAAAAACGTCCCACAAATATCATCCATGTTCTTCCCCTTTCATTGCTTGATGCAGACAAGCTTGGAATCATAGAAGACTTGTTGAAGATGTGTGAGCCACAAGAGGAGGAAGTCTAGGTCCTGAAACACCATTTGAAGGAGACCCAACTGCTTTAGATTTTTAAGTTATCAAGACATAAACTTCTATCATGTTTGAGTCATTATGAATAACTGGGATGGTTTATATAGCAGCTACTTTATCTTAACTAATACATATTTTACTGGATTATTTCCAATAAACACTCAAACATGAGCTCAGCACTCAAACATGAGCTAGAATCTTCCAACATGGAATAGGAAATCCCTCCCTTGATCTAATACCTTCTTACAGCTACTACCCCCACTGCTTCCTCAAAATTTTTCTCACCAAGGTCACAAATAACCTCCACATTGCCAAGTCCAATGGACACTTTTCAGTGGCCATCTTATTAGATCTTTCAGCAGCATCTGACTCAGCTGATCATTCTCTCCTTGAAACACTTTTTCCTACTCTCTGTGGCAACACACTCTTCTGGTTTGATCTCCTACTAACACATCTACTCCTCTTTCTTCTTTGCTGGCTCATTTTCCTTGACCTGGACTCCACATATTTTTATCGCACTTCTCATCTCACTCAAGATGAGTGAAATGAGAAAAACACTCGAATATTTTTCCCTACACAATCCCATCTATACTCATACCTTTAATAACTAGCTATGTATCAATAAGTCGAAGTTTTGTCTCCAACCTCAACCTCTCTTCTGAGCTCTGAATACTCTGTCTTTCTCATTACATGACACTGAAAACAGAACCAAGCATCCAGGCCCAGAGACACGAGAGTGAATGTTGGTGTGTCCAAATCAAACAGGACGAATAGATTGGATTAGGAGTGGAGAGGATGAAGAATCTGGAGAACACATTTTCATAGACCCTAGAGTACACAGCCTGAATGGATCACTCCAAAGGACTAATGAAACAGAGACACAGTAACAGGTATTTTATTGCATCCTTTGCCTATAATGCCCTTCCTCTAAATCAAAGAATTGATTCAGGCTGCGGGTCAGACTTGCAAATTTCCAAGAAATATTTAAATAATAGAGAATGAATTTTTTAACTAGACATTTGGGGAGATTTTTAAACATTTGAAATTCTTTTTTGTTGAGTTAGGAACATAAACTTGTATTGTGTATAATTTTATTTTTTCAAGGTTACTGTATTTTGTATATTATGTTTCAAAATATCTTAAATTCAGGATGTAAATTACAAAATCACCAATTTAAATTTTTTATATTTTTTAATTATTTTAAAATATTAAAAAATGGAGCCAATAAGCTGCAGAACCTTAAGAACCAAGTATTGTTTGCCAGTTAGTAAAAGCAGGCAAAACTCACAAATAAAAGGGGTACCTGGGTTGTTCAGTTGGTTAAGCGTCTGCCTTTGGCTCAGGTCATGATCCTGGGGTCCTGGGATTGAGCCCCAAATTGGACTCCCTGCTCAGTGGGGAGTCTGCTTCTCCCTCTCCCTCCACTCCTCCCCTGCTCATGCTCAATCTCTCTCTCTCTCTTTCTCTCTTAAATAAATAAATGAAATCTTTTAAAAAAAACCCTCATAAATAAAAGATGATGTCAACTCAGCAAAATAGATGTAATTCAACTATCACATTGAGTCCCCTGGTCTACTGGAGTTACTCTTTAATATCCGAATACAAATTACTCAAGCCACTGTCCCACAGAATGGAGAAGTTTGTCCCCTCCCAATGTTTTGTATATACTTTAGGAAGGACTCATGTTTTCCTTTTCACTGATTCTCCTGTTCTCCAACTCACAAAGACTTCCTTTGCCCAAGGCTCTTCCTAGGACCTAACCTTCCCATCTTTTCACTTCTTCTCCTCACTGTTCTACTCTCTCCAAGCTGCCCAGGCCTATTCCCCCAGCTGCCCCAAAACTCCAAATTCCTATCACTTCTTGCTTTTTTTGGCAGATCAGTTTTGCTCTCTCCAGTCCTCCTCTTCTCCAGGCATTTCTGGGCCCTCCCAAATCTCACACATTGTTTTCCTCAACAAAAAGAACCACCTACTTGTGCCATGAATGCTATTCCTCTCCTGAAAGTGAAAATGAGCCATGATTTTTTTATTTGAAGAGCAATTTTTCCCAGTAGACAGAGAATATCATTCCTTTAACATCAACATCTGCCTCTCCTGTGTACCTCAGCATATACTGTTCTCTCTGCCCCCGGAACACCCCCCCACACTCTCCCCTAATCCTCCTCATGGCCCATACATCCTATACAGCTTCGAATCTCACTCAGGCATCACTATATCCTGCACCTGGTATGTGATTGCTGACTGAATAAATACGTTAATTGTCTCCTCAACTCTCATATACAAATGGCATTCATTTCTAGAAAAGATCTTCAGGAAAAATAGACCAAAATTTACTCAGATTTAATCTAATGGGTCTTAAATTCTAAGCTACCATTGCCACCAGTTTCCAGCTACCATTGCCAGCAGGTTTTTCTGCTTTGTCTCTAAAATTTTTATTGGTTGCTCTGAGTTGAAGATCACCCAAGACTGGAACATGCTTTTTTTTTTTTTCCTTCCTCCTTCCTCACATTCATTTACTCCTTTAATTGATGTATTTCCAGTCAGAAACCCAGCTGCTTCCCTGTGGTCTGTGCAACTTTTTTTTTTTAAGACCTTTCTGGCATATTGTCATTCGGTCAACATTTGTAGGTTTGCATTTCTGCTTCTGCAAGTGGAATAGCTGCAACAGGGGCTATTGGCTAACACAATGCTTTCAGTTTTTTAAACATTCTTCTCTAGATTGTTTAGAAAAGGGCTGCTTTTACAATGTAAGTAAGAAGCAAATTAGAGAAAGGAATGCACATATTCATTCAGATTCCATCTTAAGGTGGGGACAGATAATACAATATGGCAGTGATATAGCAAAGCAAATGTTTCATCAGCCTCAGTCTTCTGCAAAATGTCATATCAATAACCTGTAATGTATTGGGTGTTCTCTTGTTCCCCTTTCAATACATTATAAATGGGAAAGATGCCTATTTTCAATATGTTTATTATTTCTTGTTCCTGAAAACATTTTATCTATTTGTACCACAAGACACAGAGATTCTTGCCTTTTTTTCTTACACAGATTTTACTACCTAGTCATAATCTGACTCTAAAAGAGGCTTATTCAAACTTGACTGTTGAGTAAACAGTAGAGTAATACAAGGCAGTGATTACTACATGGGCTTTGGAATCAACAAATACCTCTACATACTGGCTGTGTGATTTTGGATGAGTCATTTTAATTCTATGAACTCTAGGATGCTATATTATAAAATGGAGGGACAGCATATTGACTACTTCAATTAATAACTGTAAGAATCAAATGAGATTAGATTTGTGACATAGCAAACATAGAGCCTGAAACACAGCAAGTGCTTAAACAGGAGTTACTACTACTACTGTTGTTATTGTTGTTGTTGAGCCCTGTCATGAAATTTAATAACTGTATGATATTTTTTCCAGTTTTATTGAGAAATAATTGACATACATCACTGTGTAAGTTTAGGGCATACAGCATGATGGTTGATTTATGTATATTGTGAAATGATTACTACAGTAGGTTCAGCTAACATTCTTCTCATATTATTGTGGTGCTTTTATTTTTTTTTAATTTTTACAAAGATTTTATTTATTCATTTGACAAAGAGAGATAGTGAGAGAGAGAGCACAAGCAGGGGGAGCAGCAGGGAGAGGGAGAGGGAGAAGCAGGCTCCCCACTGAGCAGGAAGCCCAATGCGAGACTCAATCCCACGACCTTGAGATCATGACCTGAGCCGAAGGCAGACGCCCAGCCGACCAAGCCACCCAGGTGCCCCTATTGTGGTGCTTTTAGAATCTGAAAAATTCTCCTGTTCCCCTTAAGGTTCCTTGTCAGTTTTGATCAGTGGTGTCCCAGGAAAATGGATAAGCAGTAAATATCCTATTTCATACATGATTTGTTCATAAAATCTTGTATGAAAGTCAAATGTATGAAAATTTAACTTTATTTATCAAGGAAGGGAAAGAGATCTATTCTCAATAAGCAAATATATATGTAGATATATATATTTATATGTATATACAAATATACATATATATGTATAAATATATATAATCTCTAATTATATCCGATTATATATTTCCAGCATTTTAAAACTATTCTTTAATTTTTTTCCCTTTAAAATCAACACAAAATGAACTGAGTCAACACTAATGGGCATCCAAATAAGAATAAAGTCAGCACTTTCAGGTTAACCAAATGGAGGCCATTTTATCTCAACTGCAATATGTTTATAAGACATATACATTTGACCACCGCTATCAGCAATTTGACCTTTCCATTTTCCATTTACTTATGTAAAAGATCAGTAAAATGCACAAAAAATTCACAGTTGGACTAATAACGCTGTACCCACAAGATGGCAAAATCAAACTGTTGCTTGATACATGTAATAGAGCAAAAATGTTCACTTATCAGCAGATGTGCAAACATTCAAAATGTTTTATTTAGAGATATCAGTGTAATATACAAAAGTACAGGATGCAGGTAGCTCAAGAACTACCCCTCTGCTCTTTTGACAATTTTTCTAAAGTTAATGCCACTAATACTTTTTGCAACAATTATTCACCTGAGGATGTTAATGGGCAACTATTTGGGGGGGGCAACTCTTTTTTTTCAATTTTATTTTATTATGTTAGTCACCATACAGTACAACATTAGTATTTGATGTAGCATTCCATGATTCATTGTTTGCGTATAGCATGGTGATGGGTATTAATGGGCAATTCTTTTTAATGATGGTGGTGTAAGGGAGCAGAGGTGTAAGGGAGCAGAGAAGACTACTGGGCAGAAAATGCTAGGAAGAACAAGAACATCATGTTCATAGCCATGAAGGATTTTTGATGTTTGCAGACAGCACTAATACATGAGGTATATAACCATTCAAATATAAATTGGAAATACATATTTCATGTGCCAGTATTTGCAAATGCCTTGTTTTGATTGGGTTTTTTTTTTCTTTCTCAGAAAAACTTTCAGTTTGGAAATGTTTTTATACCAGAATTTCCCTAAACCTCACCAACCTGTAGGTACAAATGAAGTCACATTAACAGATATAACCCAAATTGTCCTGGCTCAGGCCCACATACAAGTCCATGGGCAGCTAGACTGACAGATGACCTGGAAGACTGGGTTACTTAGGAACTTGCTGGTTCATTAAACGGTTACAATGGGAACAAAAGGGCAGTAGAAAACAGAACAAGATGGCATAAGCACGGGTATTGCCTCCTGAGGGGGGAAGGGGAAGTTTAAGCTTAAGGGTATGTTGGAACAATGCAGAAAGACAATTTCCTGCAGCTAGTCTTTTGTGACACCCAGATCCTGATGGTTCAGAAAACCCAAATCTAACAAAGGTTAAGCCTAACCAATTGCAACAAGGCATCACAAGCTCTTCCCCCAGTATGTGCCATCTCCTCTTCTCCCTATTCACCCAACTCTCCCCAGTAATACCAAGTTACATATTAAGGAACATAATAAGGAAAATACCAAGTCATAAACTCAAACCATAAGCAGCATCAACTTTAAACCCAACCCAGAAACAACCTACAACAGTTTAGTGCCCATCACTGGCTGGGAGACTTCCCACACCGAAGCTTCTGGCACAGAAAATGATGTCCCAACAATAAGCACTTCTAGCCTTGAGGGAGTCTCAAATATGCTCAAGTCCTCACCACTGCTCCACAAGGCATCATGACTAGTGCTAAGACACAGAGGAACTAGAACCCTCCTATGCAGAAGCACTTTTCACTTGAGAATAATACCTCCAAACTATCAAAGCTAAAAGTCAACAACATGGGAAGCAAAAATGCTGTGAGTGGGTTATTGGGTATAAGAGTGAAATGAGCCATTCTACTTGCATACATTGATTGCTAAGACCCATGTATTCTGGCTATGGGGGAGAAAGTACCATATAATTATCTGATTTAGAATATATACCACATCCTGTAAGACAGAACCCCATTGTTTCAGAGTGTTGTCTCCCAACTTATATCAAAACTGAAATTTTAGTAATCCATTCTACCTTTTTTTAAGATTGTATTTATTTGACAGAGAGATAGAGAGCACAAGTAGGCAGAGTGGCAGGCAGAGGAAGAGGGAGAAGCAGGCTCTCTGCTAAGCAGGAAACCCAATGCAGGGCTCGCTCCCAGGACTCTGGGATCATGACCTGAGCCAAAGGCAGGCGCCCAACCAACTGAGCCACCCAGGCACCCCTCCATTCTACCTTTTTATTAGGCTATCTACTTCTAGGAGTATATAGTAAGACCAGTTAATTCCTTGGGCATGAGTCCACTGCTCGTGGACAGAATACCATGACAGTGGATAAAGCATTCTTGAGAAAGTTTACAGATGGTGGAGCTGACAGAACATTACAGGTAGTGTTGGAAAATCCATACCATATGTTTATTCCCCTGAGGATGAATTGATGACCTCTCCATGATGGAAGAGATATCATGTATTCAGCCTGCTGTCAGGTGGCTGGCTTTTCCCCCTAGGGAATGCTACCATATTGGGGACTCAGGGTTGACATCATGTTAGCAGATTAGGTACTCAAAAGTAGCAATAGTCAAGTCAGCTTCCTTACAGGGAAGTCCATGTTTTTGAGCCCATGAAGGAATTTCATCTCTACCATCATAGCCACGTTATCCATGAATTCATTAAACAAGCACTGGAGTAAATGATTAAAGGTCATAGATTTGCTCCAAAATCCTAGAGGTCTATACTGTGATTCTCCTATTGGTGCTTACCTAATGTTTTATTCACCATCCTTATTTGCTGGAGATCCTCAAATATCATTGGATCTGCTGGATTATAAGGACCAAATAGAAGAGCATCTTATTCTATGGCCTGGACATGGTTGCAGAACCTTTTCTTGCTCTGTTCCCCATTTTAAAATGGCAGCCTCATGGGTGACTCCTTAGATGATTCCAGTTCAAAATATGGTATATGTTACCTCCAAAATCAAAAAAGGCCTACCAATCATTGTGATTTGTCATGGTAGGATATGCGTCAACTTTTCTGCCACCTTGGAAAGGATATCTCAACATGCTTCAGTCTACTGGATTCCCAGAAACTTCATTGAGGTGGCAGGCCATATGGTTTTTCCTCACACTTCATCTTTATATATATCTTATAAGGCTTCCAAATTAACTGCTAGTTTCCAATCATCAGATCCAATCAGCATAATATCAACAATGTAATGGACAAGTGTGATATTTTATGGAATATCAAGACAATCAAGATCTCTGCTGACTAAAATATGGCAGGGGTTGAGAGTTGACATAGCACTGAGACAGACAGTAAATGTGTACTGTTGACATTGCTGAGTAAAAGTAAACCACTTAGGGACACCTAGCTGGCTTAGTCAGTGGAGCATGTGACTCTTGATCTCAAGGTCGTGAGTTCAAGCCCCACGTTGAATGTAGAGATTACTTAAAAATAAAACCTTAAAAAAAAAAAAGTAAACCACTTATGGTTGTTCTTACAACTTGGTATGGAGAAGAAAGCATTAGTCACATAACAAGTGCTAGGGGCTCTTGAATTGTTCCAGTAAAGAAACTCTTTTATAATAGGAGCTGCAATTGAAGTCACACCCTAATTAAGTTTATTAAAATCTACATTCTCCAATATCTATTCTACTTTTGCCCAGGCCAAACAAGTGAATTAAATAGGGATATGCTAGATATCACAATTCTTGCATGTTTCAAGTATTTGATGTTGCACTAATCTCTGCATTTCCCCCCCAGAAATGCACCATTGCTTCTGGTTTACTATCTTGGTAGGAAGCAGTTCCAGGGCCTTGCACTTAGCTATTTCTACTATAATGACCTTGTCCCATGGGTTAGAGAGCCAATGTAGTAATTTTGCCTCTGGCCAAGTATGTCTGTTACAATTATTCCTTCAGGAATTAGAGAAGTAACTACAGGGTAGACCCATTGACCAACTGGTCCTATACTTTAGTGGGCTACAATGGCATTTTGGGCTCCCAGGAATTAACACCAATTCAAAGGCATTGTCTAATCACCTGCCAAAGTTCTGAGTATTTCCTTTTCTCCTGTGCTGTCACTCTAGTAAATGACATCAGGTTATCTTTAGAAAAGGCTCAAGAGGAAGATTTATATTATATGCTTGTGACAATTCTGTATGGTTCTTCTGCAAAGGGACCCAGCTTTCCCTTCAATCAAGAGGCAAACAAAAACCTACTTTCTGTCTCTATGGATTTGCCTAATCTGGAAATTTCATATAAATGAAATCATATAATGTGATCTTTATGTCTGGCTTTTTGCAGTTAGCATAATGTTCTTAAGTTTCATCCAAGTTGTAGCATGTATCAGTACTTCATTTTTAACTTTTATTTATTTACTTTATTTTTTTAAAGATTTTATTTATTTATTTAACAGAGAGAGACATAGCAAGAGAGGGAACACAAGCAGTTGGAGACGGAGAAGCAGGCTCCCCGCTGAGCAGGGAGCCCAACGCAGAGCTCGATCCCAGGGCTCTGGGATCATGACCTGAGCTGAAGGCAGCTGCTTAACCAACTGAGCCACCCAGGCACCCCTAAGATTTATTTATTTACTTTAGAGAGAGGGGGAGAGCGTGTGAGTGGGGGGAGGGGCAAAGGGAGATAATCTTCAAGCTGACTCCTCACTGAGCACAGATCCTGTCACGGGGCTTGATCGCAGAACCCATGAGATCATGACCCGAGTCAAAACCAAGAGTCGGATGCTTAACTGAGCCACTCTGGAGCCCCAATACTCGATTTGTTTTAATGGCTGAATAATACTCTATTGTATTAATAACATCAAATTTTGTTTATCCACTCATCAGTTGACAGACATTTGGGTTACTTCCACTTTTTGGCTACTATGAATAATACTGCTGTGAACATTCATGTACAAGTTTTTGTGTGAATATAAGTTTTCGTTTCTCTTGAATATATACCTGTGAGTGACATTGCTGGATCATATGGTAACTCTGTTTAATTTTTTTGAGGTACTTCCGAACTGTTTTCCACAGCAGCTGCACCATTTTATGTTCTCACCAGCAATGTATGAAGATTCTAATTTCTCCTTACCCTCACCTACATTTGTTATTTTCCACTTAAAAATATTATTATAGCCATCTTTGTGGATACAAAGTGGTATCCTACAGTGATTTTGATTTGCATTTCCCTAATGACTAATGATATTATGTATCTTTGAAGAAACATCTATTCACATCCTTTGCCCATGTAAAAAAAAAAAAAAAAGAGTTATCTGTCTTTTTATTGTTGACTTAAAAGAGTTCTTTATTTATTCTAGATATTATACCCTTATCAGATATATTATTTGAAAGTATTTTCTCCATTCAGTGGGCTGTCTTTTCACTTTTTTGGGAATGTCATTTGAATCACAAAAGCTTTTAATTTTGATAAAGTCCAATTTATCTTTCTTTTGTTGCTCGGGCTTTTGGTGTCATAACCAATAAATCATTGCCTCAACAATGAATCATGGAACACTACATCAAAAACTAATGATGTAATGTATGGTGACTAACATAACATAATAAAATGGAATTAATAAAAAAACAATTTTTTAAAACTCAAAAAAATAATAAATAAAATAAATCATTGCCTCATCTAACTTCAAGATGAGTTATGTTTTCTTCTAAGAGTTTCATAGTTCTGGTTCTTACATTTAGGTCTTTGATCCATTTTGAGTTAATATTTTTATATGGTGAGTTAGGGGTCCAAATTAATTATCCTGTATATTGATACTCAATTGTTCCAGCATCATTTGTTGAAAAGACTACCTTTTCCCCACTGAATGGTCTTGGCATTCTTAACGAAAATCAATTGACCGTAGGTATATGGATTTATTTCTGGACTCTCAATTCTATCCCATTGACCTACAGGTCTATCCTTATACCAATAGTCTTTGTTTGCTTACCAATTGATCATTGTGATTAAGAGAGCTCTGGGGTCAGAAATGCTGAATTCAAATCTTGGCTCCACTATTTACTTACTGTACAACTCTAGGCAATTACTTAACTTCTCAGAGCCACAATTTTCACATCTATAAATGGAGATAATAAGAGGACCTATTACACAGGAAGACTATTAATAATAATTGGGATAGTGTGCATAAAGCACTTAGTATCTGGAATATAGTAAGTGCTCAATATATATTACTATCATTTTACTATACAGTATGTGTCAGTCAGGAGCAAGCAAAAAGAGCCACCATTTACCTAGAAACGTTGAAGGGAGTTATGTAATAGGTGTGGTACTTCAGCTTGCTCAGATTGAGCACCTGATACATGTAATAAACTACAAAAGATACCAAAATGAGTAAGGTATAGCCTAGGCCTCTTCCTATCTTTGTTGAAACCATCGATGGCTTAGCATTTAGTCCATAAAGTATGTTCAAAAAAGGGAGCTCAGGCTGCTACATCTAAGTGGGATGATACATGAAGATAAGTGATTCCTACAATTTCTGTATTTGGGTAGACCTACAGGGCTGACACTCAAAATGGCCTCAGGCTGCTTAACATTTGTCAGTCCAGTCATGTGATACAAGTGCAGCTCCAGTGACAAGGGAGGCATCTTAGGCTGGATTCCCTCAGAAGGTACAGCCTGGTGTTCACATGCAGGTAGTTTATTTTAAGAGGTAATCCTTGTGACCAAAGTCAGGGACTAGGAAGAGGGAAACACAAAAGAAGGGAAATCTAATTCAAGAGTGCATGCCTGAGATGTGGCACTGGGTGGCTCAGTTGGTTAAGTGTCTGACTCTTGATTTCGGCTCAGGTCGTGGTCTCAGGGTGGTGGGATCAAGCCTGCATCAGGCTCCACACTGGGCATGGAACCTGCTTAAGATTCTCTCTTTCCCTCTCCCCTCTCCCTCTGCCCCTCCCCCCCTCGCTCTTGCACACTCACTCTCTCCCTAAAAAAAAAAGCTCATGCCTGAGTTGATCACAGCTGTGGAAACGGGGGCTTGATCTTATTGGAACGTTCTGAGGAGCTGTAGAAAACCACCTCAAAAGTATCTCTGCATCGACCATAAGAGAGGAGCATTTATCCTTCAACTCCCATATCCTTTTGGTCAAGAGTTGTCTCATGATGTGTTAAACTCTCGCACTTCCTAGGAGCACCAGTATGAATGCAGGTGGCTCTTACAGAAGCCCTGAGACAGAAGGTGAGATGTGTAGAGGAGCAGAGATGGGTTGCTGCCACCTAAAACTTGTGTGAAGCTGGTTCCCCAGCAATAATGGTGTCAAAGGAGGGCCCAGAGGATATGAGGAGGGTACAAGAGATAGCCAGTACAGTGAGTAAAGCAGCCATTGGCTGACCTTCAGCACAGGATTTATTGTTGTCTTTTCCTGGTGGTTGACATCATCTACAGGCAGAAGCAAGGAGCTGAGATTAGAGTTCTAGGGGAACAACACATCTCTGTTCTTTATCTCTTACTGAGCTCCCTCCCCAAACTGGAAACAAAGTACATGCCTTTCCTGATTACAAAGGCTGGCAATTTAAAACAGCAAAGGACAAACAGACACAAGCTCCTAGAGGAGTTGAGACAAAGTCCTGAATGTAGAAGACAGTGTGACAAGTGTCCTAGTGAGGAGTGAGTGTGCTTCAGGGATGGAGAGGAAGAAAGATTATCCACTGGGAAAAATGATGAGGATTTCAAGCAGAAGGTGGCATTTGGGACAGGCCTTGGAAGGACAGATGGACTCGGGTAGGCATGTTCTTGGGCTTAAGGACTTAGCAACATCCCCGAAGGGCCCTCTGCCTGGAGGGAAAAATGGGAACCAGGAAGACAAAATCTAGCAGATCTTAGAGAAAATAGAGAACAATTCAAAGGAATAAAAAGAAACAAAAATCTAAAAGTGAATATTGTTGTTGTTCCTTTTAGGAATTAGATAGCTAGGAAGGTCTATTAGTTTCCTATTGCTTTTATAACAAATTACTACAAAATTAGTAGCTTCAAACAATACAAATTTGTTATGTTGTAGTTCTAGAGGTCAGAAGTTCAAAATAGGTCACACTGGGCTAAAATCAAGGTTATTGGCAGAGCTGTGTTCCTTCTGGAAGCTCTAGGAGATAATCCATCTCCTTACCTTTTCCAGCTGCCAGAGGCAGCCCTCATTTCTTGACTTATGGCTCCCTTCTACCTTCAAAGTCATCAAAAGTAGATTAAGTCTTTGCAACGAATCACCCTAACTCCTGCTTCCATTGTTACATCCCCCTCTCTGACTCTGATTCCTCTTCTGCCTCCGCCTTCCACTCTTAAAGACCCTTCTGATTATATTAGGCCCACCTGGAATAATCAGTTAGCTGATTAACAACGTTAATTCCCCTTCGCTATATAACATAACATAGTCACAGGTTCCAGAGATTAAGACACAGGTTTCTTTGAGGGGTCATTATTCTTCCAACAGAAGGGATAAGGGAATAAAAATTCTTTCCAGTCCTTTCCATGCTCTCTGAGCATCCCAGCCTCCATTGTTGAGAGAGTTTTTGGCATTTATGGGATTTATTTTGGCCAGGCCATCTGATAGTACATTTTGCCTGCTGCAGTCTCATAGAGGGGTTGAAGGCAGTGACAGTGTGTGCCTGCATTCCTCCCTTTACCCAGAATATCTTCAGTATTCCTCACTGCCCCTCTGTAACCTTCCCAGGTCAGGGGCTGGCCATTTCCAGGTCCTGCCCTTGAGCATCCTCCAAAGAAGGGAAAGGAGTCTCTTTCCTCAAGTTACCTTCTGTGTAAGAAAAACTGTAGATAGGGGTGGGGGGGCGGGATCAAACTGACTCCATATCAGGGCGCCTGGGTGGCTCAGTTGTTAAGCGTCTGCCTTCGGCTCCGGTCATGATCCCAGGGTCCTGGGATCGAGCCCCGCATCGGGCTCCTTGCTCTGCGGGAAGCCTGCTTCTCCCTCTCCCACTCCCCCTGCTTGTGTTCCCTCTCTCACTGTGTCTCTCTCTGTCAAATAAATAAATAAAATCTGGGGCACCTGGGTGGCTCAGATGGTTAAGTGTCTGCCTTCGGCTCAGGTCATGATCCCAGGGTCCTGGGATCAAGCCCCGTGTCGGCTTCCCTGCTCGGTGGGAAGCCTGCTTCTCCCTCTCCCTCTCCCACTCTTCCTGCTCGTGTTCCCTCTCTTGCTGTGTCTCTCTCTGTCAAATAAATAAAATCTAAAAATAATAATAATAATAAATAAAATCTTTAAAAAAAAACTGACTCCATATCCACACAGGACTCTATTCAATCATGTGTCTCATGAAAGGAAACACGAATCAAACATATGTGCCAATACTAAATAAAAACTACTGAATTGTACACTTTAAAATTGAGAATTTTAGGGGCACCTGGGTGGCTCAGTTGGTTGGGCGTCTGCCTTCGGCTCAGGTCATGGTCCTGGAGTCCTGGATCAAGCCCCACGTTGGGCTCCCTGCTTGGTGGGGAGTCTGCTTCTCCCTCTGCCCCTCTGCTCTCTTTCTCTCTCTCTCCCTCAAATGAATAAATAAAATCTTTAAAATAATAATAATAAAAAATAAAATAAAATTGAGAATTTTATAGTATGTGCATTACATATCAATAAAAACAATGTTACAAAAAATTCTGTAGCAAGATTATTCATCCCTTCATTAAGTAATTCATTTATTTATATATCCACTGATTCAGCATATATTTATTAAGTGCCTACTAAATGTGAGTGCCAATTCTACAGGAGGATACTCTGGTAGCCATATTTTTGATGCCATATCAGCTTAACAACTGCCTTCTTGAAGAATGACCTCTCCCACATCCGCCTACAGGGTTGAGGCCCTGGGACTCAGCACCATGTTTATCTGATTTGATTCTAACCCCTTAACCCCAGCTGACTGGACTTAAGCTGAGCAAATGAGATTCTCTCTCCCCAAAAAACTGGGACTTGGTCTTGGCCCTCTTCTCTCCACACATGCCATACTATCCCTCAAAGATGGCACTCTTCCCCACATTTGCATTTCTATTACAATGACTCCCAAATCTATATTACCAAACCAGACCAGTCTCTAAAGCTCCACAGGTGTCCATCCAATGGCCCCTGGGCAGCTCCACTTGGATGTCCCACAGGTACATCAAACTGTCTGATCTTTCGCTTTGCTCACATCAGAGGCTGCTTTCTATTGTCTTTTCCTGATAGGAGCGAACGTCCCAACCAAACCCTCTGGATCCTGAGGCAGGGACTTGTGTCCTGGATTTGTGCCACAGCATCTGGCACAAAAATTCACACTTGGTAAACACTGATTAGTCAGTGGGTGGAGTTAGGGCTACCTACTCAGATCAACTTTAGGTCTACTTTAGCAAAGCCTGCAGGCAGATATTGTCAGAGTTTAATTGCTTTGGTGATTGGCAGATAATATTTTAGATTTGTTTGTTTGTTTGTTTTTAGCTAAGTCAATATACTAAAAATAAAATTAACTCCTAGAGTTCCCAGTTGCTTTCAGACATGATGTGATTTATCACAATTCCCACTCCAAGGAGCAGAGGAAAGTCCCAGTGCTTAAGAAAATCAGAGGTGCCAAAAGGCTAAAAGCCATAGTTATCTATGGAGTTCTGGGACTCTCTGAATGCACTGTCATTGTCTGCTCTTCCAATTAGAGACAAAAAAAGTAATTAGCATAACTGAATCTTTGCTGTATGCTAGTTACTGACATACGTCTATTTTCCTGTTATGGGCTGAATTGTATGACCC
Source organism: Callorhinus ursinus (assembly GCF_003265705.2). Lineage (NCBI taxonomy): Eukaryota > Metazoa > Chordata > Mammalia > Carnivora > Otariidae > Callorhinus > Callorhinus ursinus. The sequence continues at coordinate 1,294,415 of NW_027397080.1, read as the reverse complement.
CAAAATTCCTATGTTGAAGTCCTAACCCCCAGTACCTCAGAATATGACCATGTTTGGAGATAGAGCCTTTAAAGAGAAATTAAGGTAAAAAAAAGTAGGCCCTAATCCAATATTCCTATTGTTCTGACAAGAAGAGGAGATGAGGACACAGCCACATACGGAGGAAAGACCATGTGAAGACAGCGGAGGAAGATGGCCATCAGCAAACAGAGACCTTAAAAGAAACCAACCTCTCAGAAACGTTGATCTTAGACTTCTAGACTCCAGAAGTGTGAGAAAATAAATTTCTGTTGTTTAAGCTACCTTGTCTGTGGTACAGGCCTACTTTGAATATATTGTAGATTTTGTTCCAGACTACTACAATAAAGTGAATATTCCAATAAAGAGAGTCAAGTGAGCTTTTTGATTTCCTAGGGCATATAAAGTATGTTTACACTATACTGTAGTCTATTCAGTGAGCAACAGCATTATGTCTAAAAAAATATATATATACCTTATTAGAAAATGCTAACCATCATCTGAACCTTCAGTGAGTCATAATCACTGATCACAGATCACCATAATAAATATAATAATAATGAAAAAGTTTGAAATATTGTGAGAATTATCAAAATGTGACACAGAGACACGAAGTGAGCAAATGTTGTGGGAAACATTTTTTTTTAGAAACCGAGAACAAAAGCACTACAAGGGGGTGGGGGAGGAGCAGAGAGAGAGAATCTCAAGCCTCAAGCAGGCTCCACAGTCAGTGCTCAGTGCAGTGCCCAACACGGGCCTTGATCCCCTGACCCCAAGATCATGACCTGAGCCAAAATGAAGACTTAGAAGCTTAACCAGCTGAGCCACCCAGGCACCCTGTGAACAAATGCTATTGGAAAAACGGAGCCAATAGAGTTGCTCAACACAAGGTTGCCACAAACCTTCAATCTGTAAAAAACAGAATCTGCAAAGTACAATAAATTAAGGTAGTCTGTACAGTACTTTGTCATGGCAGACTGAGCAAACCAATACAGTTCTATTTAATCCCCCTACCAGCCCTGCAAAATAAGTTCATGAGCTTTATTTTATAGGTAAGGAAACCGAGGCACAGAGAAGTGAAGTGACTTTCCTGATCCTCCAGTCGATAAGTGACAGGGGAGGGATGGAAGCCCAGGTTTGCCTGACATACAGACCCCACTGCAACCAGTGCCTGTTGTTCTACAGGCTACAGGCCATTTGTAGATTGGATAGAAATGTGGTGTGCTCCTGCTGACCTCCTCTCTCTCCCTGACCTTTGTGGGTTCTCTTGATCTCTCCCTCTCTCTGAGTACTCCAGCCCAACCAGGCATTATCAATGACTCCCAGGCACAATTAGCTCCTTGGTTTCACTGAAGGCACTTAGAAATTTTTGAGTGCCCTTGTGTAGATGCTCTTCCTCAAAACCCTCACATTTTAGGGCCCATCTTACCCCAAGATTCCCACCTAGAACTGGGGGGGAGGGGGAGTCTCCACTACTATTCCCATCTAGAAAGACAGGCAGAGGGCAGGACAATTGCCCAAGCAGAAGACAGCACCGGTCTGACCTCACAGTGCTTCCCATTTATCATTCTATTTAATCCTCACAGCAAATCTATGAGTTAGGCATTATTATCATCTTCATTTTACAGATGAGAAAACAGGCATCAGGCAGTTAAGAAACTTGCCCAGTGCCCATAGGTAGACTGGGGAGTCTGTGAAGGCTTACTTGGAAAAGTATATTGAAACTGAAGGAGGAGTAAAAAATGGAAGAATAGCATGTGCAAAGATCCTATGGTAGGAGAGAGCCTTTGCGTTCGAGGGGCTAAAGGAAGAACACGTGGCTGAGCACAGACTGAGAGAGAAGAACAAAATGAGGCAGGGGCCACGCAGGGCCTTGGAAGATTTCTTAAAGGTTTGGGTCTCTGTTACAAGAGAAACAGAAGCCATCAGCAGGTTTTCACCAGGGAAATAACAGAATCAGCTTTGCAGCTGGAAACGATCTTTCTGAGAACAGTGTAAATAAAAGATTACAGGGAGGGTGAGATGCAGGGAGACCATTAGGGTCCATGGCAGTAATCTAGGCAAGAGATGCTGGTAATAAGGACAACAGCAGTGGAGATAGGAGTGGAAATGGAAGCAAGTAAATGCCTTTAAGAGCCATTTCAGAAGGAAAACTGACAGCATTTGGTGATAGATTGGGCATGGGGTAAGACAGGTTGAGGTTCCAAGTTTCTGACTGGTGCAACTAGCTGGGTGGTGAATAGTTCCTTCAGAGAGGGGACACTGGACAAAAAGAAGGTGTGTGCAAAATTATGTGTTCAGCCATGGGTATGTTAAATTGAGGTAAGACACCCACGTGGAACTATCCAATAAGCAGTTAGATGTGAAGGTTTGAAGGTCAAAAGGGAGGTATGGACTAGAGATGGATATTTGGGAGTTGTATCTAGGGCCATTCTATCTACTATGAACACTAAGCACATTAATTCTCTAATACTTTCAGTAATCCATAAAAAATGCTGTAATCTTTAAATCAAGAAAAAACAAACTTTTAAGTCAAAGATGTTTTAATATATTCATCTTTATGCCAGTGCAATCATAAAATGTAATTTAAAAAGAAATTGTTCTGTAGGAAGGGAACTACAAAAGTCATAATGCTGCCTTGGTTGTAGCAGTAAGAATGCTTTCTGCTACAAATATCAGAAAGCCCGTTCTCAATGGCTTCTGCAGTGACAATATTTAATTTCCCTTGTTTGAGGAAGTTCAGCATTAGGGTGGCCTCTGGGGTTGGCAGACTGAGTGCTGTCAAGGACAAAGATTCCTTCCAGCTCTGCACTCTGCCATCCTTGCTGTTGGCTGCATCTTCAGCTGTTAGTACAACAGCTGCGTTAGTTAGAGTCCACATTCAGGCTTGACAACATTCCCAGGAAGAAGAGTCACTATTGCTTCCAAGGGCTCTCTTCTAGGAGTGAAGAAACCTTTCCCAGAAGCCCCCCCACAAAATGTCCCCTTAGCCTCACTGGACAGGACCAGAGTATATCCCCATCCCTAAACCAATGACTGGCAAGAAGGATGGAATATTGATATGATGGACTCAGAGTAATCATCTGGGGTGGTATTGAAGTTAAGGAGTCAACCATAATGGCTATTTTAGAAGTCTTCCTCCAGGAGGTGAGAATTGAAGCCAAAAGCATGGATGAACTCACCTAGGGAGAGTGTGCAGAGGAGGAAGCACAAAGGACACATAAGCTTCAGCATCACCAACATCTACTGAGGGCTAACATTGCAGAGATTGAATCAGTTATGGGTCCTGTCACAGAGGAGCTTCCTGTGTGATGGAAGAGATCCAACATTAAACACAGTTATAAATGGACTGGAACTATAGTTGGGGTCAACAAAGGGCCTATGAGAGCAGACTGGGTCGGAGTCTCAGTGTATATTAATAATTGTGGGACCCTCAGGAAACAAACTGAGGGTTGCTGGAGTGGTGGGGGGGTGGGAGGGATGGGGTGGCTGGGTGATGGACATTGGGGAGGGTGTGTGCTATGGTGAGCGCTGTGCATTGTATAAGACTGATGAATCACAGACCTGTACCCCCGAAACAAATAATACATTATATGTTAATAAACAAAATAATTGTGGGACCAGGTGGGTTTCTTCAGCTCTCTGCCTCAGTTTCCTCTCTGTAAAGCACCCTATGCATAGTAAGTATCAAATAAATGCAGTTTTTATTGTTTCACTATCATTCACATTATACCATATTTAGGTTGTGGGAAGCCATTGGCAGGGAATTAACAGGCAAGTATCCCGGTGAGATCTGTGTCTTGGTTAGGTGGCTTGGGCAGGTTGTGCCCTGTCCCTGCTCTGGGTTTCCTCTTCACTAGGTCACCATGCGCCACTCCCTGAGCGTCCTTCCAGCTGCCCCCAAGGCTGAGCCCCACCACACCCCTCCAGGCCCCAGCAGCATCACCACAAAATCCCTGTGTTGGTTTTAACAGTGTTCCTGTGCCTTGGAATCAGGATGAATTACTGTCCCTCCTTTCACCCCTGTCCCCTTGCATTGTTGCCACTCAAAGAAATTAATCAGGCTTATTAAGCATGACCTCGCTTTTGTGAGCCCTGCTCTCAGTCTGCTGATCTGTACCTGTCTGCGGCTCTCCTAGCTTGGTTCCAGAGAGGCCTCAGCCTCTCTTGGTCCTCTAGTGGGGGCAGGGACAGGGGGCCAGCGGCCGCATCTTTTGTTGTTTGCAGAGACTGACGCACCGGACTGGATCAGACAAAAGCAGGACGCTCTGCTGTAGTGAGCACAAGGCTCTTTGTTGCCATGGCTGTGGAAAAAAATAGAAACAAAAAGGATAAATGTTGCATCCAAATATGCTAATAATTAACACTTAGCACCATGGATATAAAAAGCACTTAATACTAAATTACTATGATCATAATAGCTCTTCTTTATTCAGCCCTATTCCATATGGCATCATGGCTTGGTAGTTAAGTATGCCTGAGCTGGAACCTGACTGTCTGGGTCCAAATCCTAGATCTGCTATTTACCAGCTCTGTAACTTTGGGCAGGTTACTCAAACTCCTCAAGTCTCAGTTTTGTATCTATAAAACATAGACAATGAAAGTATTCAACTCATAAGGCTATATGGGCCCATGCTATGCTGATAAAGCACTTAAACATGGCATGCCACATAATAAGCACTAAATAAATATCATATTTTTATATACCAGATTTAGGGCTTTATATATATATTGGTTAACAAATTTAGACCTCAAAACAAACTTGTGACATAGACATTATTATAATTCCTACTTATCAATTGAGGAAATCAAGAGTCAGAGAGGTCGAGTAACTTTCCCAAGGTGACCCAGCAAGAAAGTAGCAGAAACCAATTCTGTTTGATGCTAAAGTCATGTGCTTTCCACTGCACCAAGTCACTGTCTTCCATGAGCTACTGGCAAGAGGTCCCACATCAGTGTGATGCTATATTGTTGGTGACTATTTCACAAAATCCTCCTCCCTTGAGTCAAGTTGCAATATACAGGGTATTTTTAGAATGAACAGAAGAGTCCGGTGTATAAAGCAGCTTTATGGATGGTTTCCCTCCTCCCCAGCCCTCCTCTATGCCCAGTGTGTGAGGCCCAGTTCTCTGGTAGAAGTTGGAAGTCCAGCTGGAGAAGAGCAGGGAGCTCTGGGGCGGACTTTCTTCAGTTCCAGCTCTTGGATGACTTGACTGGCAGAGTGGAGCCAGGAGCAGAACCTGGCCACAGGACGCCAAGCCATACCAGGTCCAGGGGCTGGACAGGTCTGCGGACAGCTCTAGCACCGCTGAAAGTCTTTGGACATCACCAAGGAAATAAAGTGAAATGGCATAACCCAAATCACTTTCTTGCCAGAGAACTTTACATTCTTAAAGGAATCCAAAGTCTTATTACACCTCCTATGGAGTAGACATCTGGCAGCCAGACCAGTGAGTGCCCATTAAGGCTCTGATCATTGCCCGGCCCAGTCAGGCTTCTGCCCATACCTCTACACAACCAAAATCAGAACTCTGCTCACAATTCTACACAACCAACTCCTGTTGAGTATTCAGAAGCAGCTTAATTGCTAAAGAACCACCTAGGCAAAAATAAAACTCAGCCTTACAATATCTCTGGGAAAGAGAAGCGGCTGCTATATCATTAATTGCAACCATTCACAGAGCCCAAACTTTGGGCAAGCCACAGTGCTTAGCATGACCCTTGTCACAAATTCCACCTATCCTCCTAACCCTCACTTGTCCCACTAGTTCATGGCTAGCTCCTGATGGCTCCTCCCCTGTGCCTCTCCCATGTCCAGATGTCCATTTGCAATCAAATAAGAACTGGCTGGTTTCATCCTGAACTCTAGAAAACAACCCTGGCTCCTCAGTGAGGACACAGCTTGGTGTCAGGACAGCAGCCTATGGTGGGGCCTCCCTGGAGATCCCCAGGCTATGTCCATACCTAGTTCAAGATGGCAGAGCCCACTTATCTGGGGACAGGTGAACTGTCTATGCTATGTGGACCTCCCACACGCCCTGATCACAGGGCTCTTCCTCAATCCCTTCTACCTACACCTGCCTCTTCCGTCCTACATACACACTCAGGACTCCCAAATGAAGATGGAATAGGAGGGAAATGGTCAGGCTGTAGATTCAGTGAAAATAGCAGGAGCTCTGTAGTCAGATAGACATAGGTTTGAATTTCACCATTTTACTTAACAGCTGTGTGACTTAGGCTGGTCACTTAACCTCTCTGAGTCTTATTTTCTCATCTCCATAAAGGGGAATGATCTTATGTACTCTTGGGATTTCTATGAGGATTAGAAAAAATATATATGTGTGTTATGCCCAGTGGCACTCAACCAATGCCAGACATAGATGGGTCTCTTTATACTCATTAAAATATATATACTTTCTGATCCCAGGGTCCTGGGATCGAGCCCCACGTCAGGCTCCATGCTCAGCGGGGAGTCTGCTTTTCCCTCTCCCCCTGCCCCTGCTCCTGCTCTCTCCCTCTCTCTGTAATTCTCGAGCTTTCTCCCTCTAATAAATAAGTAAAATCTTTTTTTAAAAATTATATATATATATATATACTTTCTGTCCCTAAATTCTTACAACCACCAGGCTGTAAGGTCAGCCCACCAGTGGTGTTGCTGTGATGAGCTTGGCTGGGTTATAGCTTAGCTCTCCTGCTAGGCCTAGACCTTAGTCTCACGTAGACATGGAAGTTTTGGCCCCTCTGTCCATGGTTTGCCTGGGATTGTCCCAGTATAAGGACTGAAATTTCCACATCTTGGGAGCACCGGAAATTCAGCCTTGGGAAAACTGAGATGGTTGGTCACCCTATCAAGGCAGCTGACCCAGAGCAGGCGGAGTAGTTGTCAGACCTGAGAGAAGAAGCTGGGCTTCCCATAACCTCTCCCAGCTGGATGGATGGGCCAGGTAGGCGCCTCATCAGTCCCTCCTTCCAAGTTCCCAGCCAAGTCCCTGTTAAGCAGAGGTCGTGGGTGACACCTAGAGGTTATGTTAAAAACTGCAGTCTGATAATCACCCACCAGCCCCTTGAGGCCTTTGTTCATTAATAAATACTGAGGCACTGGACCTAAGTCTTGGGGGTCTTGGAAGACATCCTCAAACAAGTTAAGCTGAGACCTACTGATTGATAAAGTGTTAGCCAGGTCAAGGCAAGTGGGAAGGAAATTATTCTAGGCAGGAGGGAACAGCAAAGACCAAAGTTCTGAGTGGGAAGAAGCAGGAAACTTTCAAGAAACTACAGTATGGGGCCAGGGCGGGGGGTGGGGGAGTGACAACAAAAGTTGGAAAGGTTGCCAGGGGCTGATCAGCTAGGGGAAATTTTTTTTGTCTTTACTCTAAGTGCAAGCAGAATTTAGTGAAGGTTTTAAGCAGGATAGTAACATAATCAGATCTACATTTTTCAAAGCTAACTCTGGCTACAAGGAGGAGACTGGTTAGAACAGTAGTAAACCTAAAGCCAGGCAGGCAATTGTAGTGCCCAGGTGATGCAGAGACTGTGAAACCCTGCACTTGGCTGGTACAATGAAGAGGAAGGTGATGGTTTGAGAGATGTTATGAAAATAGAATGGGCAGGGACACAGTGACTGACTGGAGGTGAGGGATGAGAAACAGCAAGGTTCAAAAATGATGTAGGTTTCCAAATAGGACCATGGGAGACCAGCGGGGCAGGTGCTGAGATGGGAGCCTGAGAAGAACCGGGACAATGTTGGGCATGTTGAATCTGAGGTGACAGTGGGACATCCAAGTGAAGACAGTAAATAAGCAGTTGAATAAAGATTAGGAAGAGGGACATAAATGTGGGGATGATCTAGCAAGCAGATGGTAACTGAAGCCCTTAGCAGCACCAACATTTAAAAATAGGCAGAGGGGCACCTGGGTGGCTCAGTTGGTTAAGCGACTGCCTTCGGCTCAGGTCATGATCCCAGGGTCCTGGGATCGAGCCCCGCATCGGGCTCCCTGCTCGTCGGGAAGCCTGCTTCTCCCTCTCCCATCACCCTGCTTGTGTTCCCTCTCTGTCAATTAAATAAATAAATAAAATCTTTAAAAAAAAAAAAAAAAAGGCAGAGACAGGAGCGAGAACGCGCCAAAGGAAAACCAAGTGAGTCTGATATTATAAAAGGGGGGGCAAGAGTATTTCAGAAAGTAGACAGTGGCCAACTGCATCAAATATTTCTGAGAGGCAGTGAGATGAGATCTGAAAATTGTCCATTGAACAACGTGTTGGACAGAAAGGCAAATACTTCATGATTTCACTCATATGAAGCTCTAGCGTAGTCAAAAGTAGACTCGTGGTTCCAGGGGTTGGGGGGAGAGGAGAGAGGGGAGTTCTTTAATGCGCAGAGTTTCAGCTGGGGACTAGGGAAAGAGTTCCCTAGATGATGGAGGTACTTAACTGTACTGAACTGTACACTTAGAAATGACTAAAAGGTAAATATTCCCGTTATGTGTATTTTACCACACTTGCATACACACACAAAAGTCACCTTCTCTGTGAGATCTTCCAGGCCACCCTTTGTAAAATGTCAAGCCCTCCACGGACTAGGTACGAGAGAAACGGAATCAGGTGGAGACCGGGCAGTGGCTGGGCGAGAAAGGCGGAAGCGTCTGGAGCCGCCTCCACGAGAAGGGGAGAGGGAAGGAGCGCGGGAGGGGCAGGTTAAGCTGAGGCTAAGGGTGACACCTAGAGGTCACGTTTGGGGGAAAAAAAAAAAACAGCCACTGATAATCACCCACCTGGCCCAGGAGGGAAGGAAGGGGGGGCGGGGCCTGAGAGGCGCGAGTTCCGGGAGAGGAAAGCCATTTCGGGCCGGGAGAGGAGAGGCGGAATAGGGGTTGGGCTCAGGGTTTTCGGAGAGAGGAGTGCACGTCCGCCAGCCCCCGGGCTTAGGCTGAGAGCCGCAGAAGGGACGTGGTTCCAGAGGTTCAGGACCTGCACAGGACTCCACAGCCCCCGCCTACACCTCCGCTGACCTGGCCGCTGTGGAAGGCAGATGTGGCAGGAGGCCTGCAGCGCCATCGCCTCAGCCCTCGGACCTGCGTGCCCTCCAGCGTCCACCCTCAGCATCCCTAGCCCCAGCAATAAGTCAGTTGCGGCCAGGCACGGAGGACGCCATCTTGCGAAAGTGCCCCCAGGGTCCCGACCGCTCGGAGACGGGGGCCCCACATTGGTCACAGCCCAGATGCCAGAAGGGCAGCAGGAATTGGGAATCTGGCTTGGAGGGAGACCAACATCAATGACCACCTCTACCCCCACCCCCCTAGCTGGCCTCTGAAGAGTCCAGCCTGCGTTCTGGGTCAAGGTCAAGCACAGTGGGGGACAGGACAGGACAATATGCCCTAACCAAGATCTCCCTTTCCTGAAGTCAGACCCTACTTGGCCTTTAGAAATCTACCCTCTCCCTCAGGAGCAGGTGGGAAGTGATGGGTCAGGGGGCCGGTTTCCGTTCCCTCTATCCATAGATAGGGCCCTTGAGTGGAAACCCCCTTGGCTGGACTAAAGGCCTGGAGGCACTAGAGCTGCTCACCTGGGGCCCTGACCATGATAGTGGGGACAGAAGCCTATGCTGCCCCAGCCCTCACAGAGCCCTGTTCCCAGGGGCCCTTCCCCCAGAATCCACACCAAAGCCAGGGCCTTCCCAGAGCCTTCCCGGTGCTCAAGTCTCCTAGGAGGAGTCCGAATGTGGTTGTTATTCTGAGTCCTGCTGCAGCCCCTCTCCTTGTGACATACAAACCCACTTTGTATGCCCTGAGCCCACATAGCTGGGCCCTGGTTCACAGGCTAAATCCTGGACCCCTGGCCAGGCTGCAGCATATACCATCTTATTTAATCACAACAACCCTTTGAAGTAGGTACTATTATTATTCCCATTTTTTACAGAGGAGAAAACAGCCTCAGAGAAGGTAAGCAACTTGCCCCGACTCATACAGCTTACTAAATATTGGAGGTAGTTTTCAAACCCAGGTCTATCTGGCTTTTGGAACCCATGTTCTCCAATTTACTAGTCTGCAGAGTAGCACCAAGTGCCTTTTACCACCGCTGATCAGTTTCTGGGTACTGCCTTCTGGCTGCAAGACTGAACACACAGCCAGGCCTCTTTTTCGCAGCCTGTCTCTCCATCACATCCTTCTTCCTCTTGCCAGTGAACTTGCCAGTGATGTAATACTGAATGGTATTATATCAGATTCCCTGACAAAGGAATGTCCTTTGCAATGCCTGGAACCATAGCATCCATCTCAAATGTCTCCAACCTTATGCTCTATTGCTCCTCTGAGGGTTTGGTTCATATTCTTCACTGGCCTTTTTGCTTATGCCATTTACCCTTCTTGAAGTCCCCTTCCCAAACCCTCCAAGAGCCACCGTTGAAGTCTCAGAAGACTTCTACTTTCCTCAATCCAGTGATCTCACTGGAAAGCTCCTCTGGCCCAATACCCAGTCAGGAAGCTTCAAGGAGGGCTTGAGTTCTAGTCCTACAGGGTCAGGAAGGTGGGAAAGGACACGAATGCTGCTGTTTCTTTCCGGTCCTGAGCCATCAGTTTTTTCTCCAAATCTCGCTTGGGACAAGGGGGCAAAAGATTGTTGAGAGAGAAGTGGGGTTGAAGAAAGAGATAGGTGCACTTGAGAGACTGGCAGAGAGAAAGGAGGAAAGGAGAGAGGTTTGTAGGAGCCGTGCAAATAACCTATCTTCCTATAACATCAGTTTCTCTGGACCAATTTGGGGAGGAAAGAAAATCTGTAACTTAAAACATTTTAATATTTTTCAAAGTTTTAAAGGAACATTACGAGTCAAAGGCAAAATTCTCTTTTTAAGCTAGAACATGACATTGGTAAGAAATTCCGTGCTTGGGGGCGCCTGGGTGGCTCAGTTGGTTAAGCGGCTGCCTTGGGCTCAGGTCATGATCCTGGAGTTCCGGAATCGAGTCCCGCATCGGGCTCCCTGCTCAGCGGGAAGGCTGCTTCTCCCTCTGACCCTCCCCCCTCTCATGTGCTCTCTGTCTCTCTCATTCTCGCTCTTTCAAATAAATAAATAAAATCTTTAAAAAAAAAAATTCTGTGCTTGGGGCGGGGGCGGGGGTAGGGGGTTAGGAATCCTGGCTCCTCCCCCAGCTCTCAGTTTAGGGAACGAAAGAAAGCCTGGCACCGAGTGAAGGCAGCTACTGTGATCTCCGTGGGCGGTGTGTGTGTGGCGGCTGGGGCATGGCCCATCCAGAGGCTCTGGGAAAGGGCAGTCCTGCGTCCCCGCCGTACCCTTCACGACAGCGTCTGGGTTGGGAGGGGGAGAGTGCGAGCCGCAGTCACTGGCACCGCCCCCTCTCTCCGGCTCCACCCTAGCTCCGGCTCCACGTGGTTTTCACCACCCGCCGCGCAGACCCGGGCGCGGGGGCGGGGGGGGGGGTCGCCGCGCAGCTCCGGGCTGGAGAGGGTGTGGCCGGGAGAACCGCGAGCCCCACAGGGGTCGGTCTGTGACTTCTTGGAAAAGAGCGAGGAACGCGCTCTGGGGGCAAACTGGACTCCACAGGCTTCCGACGACAAACCTGGGACGGAGAGTCCGGGAGTCCTGAAAAGACAGGTGAGCGGCGGTAGGGGAAGGACAAGCCAGGGTCCCCATCCGGACCGCCATGGCCGTGCATGCCCGTCGTCTGTGCCACATTGCCTTCCATGTGCCCGCGGGGCAGCCCCTCACCCAGGATCTGCAGCGTCTCTTCGGATTCCAGCCCCTGGCAATGCGGGAAGCAGAAGGCTGGCGGCAGTTGGCCCTACGCAGCGGCGACGCGGTCTTTTTGGTGAACGAGGGCGCAGGACCGCGGGAGCCGCTGTACGGCCTGGACCCACGTCATGCTGTGCCCAGCGCCACCAACCTGTGCTTCGACGTGGCAGACGCGGGCGCCGCCGCCCGGGCGTTGGTCGCGCGGGGCTGCAGCGTGCCGGTGCCCCCGGTTAGCGTGAAGGATACGCAGGGCACAGCCACCTACGCTGTGGTCAGCTCGCCCGCCGGCAACCTCAGCCTGACACTCCTGGAGCGTGCCGACTTCCGAGGGCCTTTCCTCCCGGGCTTCCAGCCTATGGCCTCTGCAGCCAGCCCGGGCTGGGTCAGCCACGTGGACCACCTGACCCTGGCCTGCACCCCTGGCAGCTCCTCCACACTGATGCACTGGTTCTACGACTGTCTAGACTTTCGCCACCTGCCACTGAGTCCAGGTGAGGATCCAGAGATGGGCCTCGAGGTGACAGCAGGATCTGGGCGAGGGGGACTGAAGCTCACCGCCCTGCAGACCCCCCCAGGCAGTGCTGTCCCCACCCTCGTGCTGGCTGAGACCCTGCCGGGGGCTTCTAGTGGACGGGACCAGGTGGAGCAGTTCCTGGCCCGGCACAGGGGACCAGGATTGCAGCACGTGGGGCTCTACACGCCGAACATCGTAGAAGCCAGTGAGGGGGTAGCAGTGGCTGGGGGCCGGCTCCTGGCTCCTCCTGAGGCATACTACCAGCAGCCGGGCAAGGAGAGGCAGATCCTAGCTGCTGGGCATGACCCTAGCGTGCTGGCCCGACAGGGGATCCTGCTGGACGGTGATGAAGGCAAGTTTCTGCTTCAGGTCTTCACCAAGTCTCTCTTTCCAGAGGACACCTTCTTCCTGGAGCTGATTCAGAGGCAGGGGGCCACAGGCTTTGGCCAGGGCAACATCCGGGCCTTGTGGCAGTCGGTGCAGGAGCAAGCAGCCAGGGACCCGGAAGCCTGAGGAGGGCTGGGGCTGGGGAGCACCGGGCCAGCTGAACTGAGAAACACCTGCAGAGGCTTGGGGTGCTTTGTCCCCAGGGGCACCATCTCTTCGGTGCCTACGAGAACTTGACGCTCTCACTGGGGTCCAAAGAGGTGGGATTTTGTTTTGTTTTGAACTATGAAATGTTCTTACGTTGTCTATAACTAATATATATGCAAGATATAAAGAATAATAAAGGAATTACATAATTAGGAAATAGAACTTCCCAATACTTTTGAACCATCTTTGTAACCTTCTCTGATCCCATTTCTCTCCACCCTATCCCCCAATTTTACTATTAACCCCTTGATTTGCTCTGTTATTTCACTACGTATGAAACAATAGAGAAATAAATTTAGTATTTGAGGTAGGAATTTAAGACAGAACAAATCCTCCCATTTCCCCTCTCCCTAGGGAGCAGCCTCTGCAGGTGGGGAGGGGTTGGGTCAGGGCTGAGCCCAACCACCTGCTGTAGGACAATACCACTGCTCTAGTCAGAGCTGACCAGAGATCTGGACCAAGGGTGTTGGGTGTCAGCCACAGGCAGGGGCCCTCTGCGGCTGCTTTCTCCCTCTCTCCTGAGGGTTGGGGGAGGACAGATCACTCTGGACAGAACACCCACCTCCATTTGCCTGGGGCTGGCTGGGAGCTCATGCAGTGGAAGTCAGCACCAAGCAGGACTTTACCACTTTCTGGGTCCCTCCGAGGGGAAGAACAAGTGGGCTAGGGAGGGGGTGGAAAGTCTCCAAAATGACTATAAAAATAAGCACTTTATTAAAAAACCGGATTCTCAGAAGTGGGGGCTTCCAGAGGTGTCACTGGGCAGTACTGTTGAGGCTGGATGCATCCGTCGGGATGTGAGGCCGGAAGAAACTATCCAGGAGTTGCTGGCCTGGGCTGGGCTTTTTCCGGCTGGATGGAGTGGACATGGGGCATCTTTTGGAACCCTGTGCAGAAGCCAAAGAAAGGAGGCACTAAGGGGGCAGCAGAGTCCTCTCCTTCCGCCCCCTCTCCACTCCACTAATACAGCTCAGGTTCTAGTCTGAATGTTGTAAAGCTTCCAACCAGTCTCCAGTATCTACGTCTTCGGTCAACATGGCAGCCCAAGGTAGTCTTCCTAAGATACAAATCGGACTCCTCTCTCCACCCAAAATCCTTTAGCGGCCTGGCGTTCATGGCCCTGACTGGCCTGCGCAGGCCCTGCTCATCAAATGCGCCCAGCTCCTCGCACGATGCATTATGAAGTTGGCCGCATTATGCCAGCATTGCCCACATGACTCTTGGGCCCGGGAAGAACATTCTTACTGCGGACTCCCCTCCCAAACCTGGAAGTAATGGTTCGGTTCTTCCATGCAGATCACCAGCTATTTCTTCTAAGCGGCCCTTCCTGATCCTTGCCTCTCAGACAGAAATGAAAGCTCTCCACCTCATAAGCCACAAAACCGAGTACAAGCATTTCGCACACCTGGGGCCCTACTGTCTCCACCATTTGTTCTTACTCCCTCACCACCCTGGCCTCCAAGCTCTAAGGTCTCCAGGGAAGAACTATTATTCCTCTCCCCACCGCCAAGTGTGGAGTGGATAATGTTCACCCAAGCATGTGTCATTTAACTCACTGAAAACCCGGGGATTCGGGCCTGGGGAAAGATGGCTGGGGGAGGGCCAAGAGACTCACCTTGCAGGTCCCTGGCTGCTGGCCCTCGTACACACGGAACACCTGGCCAAGGAGAGAGGGGGAGAGTGCAGGGCTGGCACCTTCCCCCAAAGAGCCAAACCCTGTGGTCTCTCCTCAACTTCACACCCCCACACATCTGTTTAAAATACGCTTTTGTTTTCTCCTGGTAATAGGTTCACGTAGAACACACAGGAACCCCAAAAAAGTACAACGAAGACCACACAGTCAGTGCCTTTTTCATAGCGGTGGAGACAGCTGCCGTGTGAAACTCCTCGCGGGTCAGCCAGCGAGCACCAGGCGGCACGACGGTCACCGGGGTCTGCCCTTCCAGGGCCAGACCGTATACTTGATAGGTCAGCTTGATGTGAGAGAAGGTGTGGACCACCTGGAGGGAGGGCCAAGGGGCTGAAACAGGCCCAGGGATGTGCCCACAAAAGCCACACCCCTGCACTTCCCGCGGCTCACGCACCTGCCCGAGGTGCCGGAGGCGGGGGGCTGGGAGGGGCCCAGCCCAGCTCTGCAGCTCCCGCAGCAGGGCCTCGCGCTGCTGTGGCCCTGAGGGCTCCGCGGTCACAGCCGGGAACTGCCACAGTCCTGCCAGCAGCCCTGAGAGAGAGGACAGCCAGGTGTGGCCAGGCCTTAGCCGCCGACTCCTCCGCTTCCCCCTTGTTGCTCCTGCCACCGCCCTCCACTCCGGCGATCTAGGTACCTGAACTGGGCCTCTGCACCAGCAGAATCCGAGGACCCCCAAGGGCCCCGGGCTGCTCCAGAACACAGGTGGCAGAGTACTCCTCCCTGGGGGGCCTGCGGCCGGCCTTTCTGGGGAAGTTGGTCACTCCCCGGGTTGGGTCCCAGGGCTCCGTGGGAGGCGCGCAGAGCTGGCATGGCCCCGTGTCAGGAGCTGGGAAGAGAGATCCCCAAGCGCCGCTCAGGCCCAGGGAGCAGGCAATGGCCCAGCTCTGTAGGGTCTTACTCAACTCGGAGGATAAACTGCAGTGACGGCGCGGTACAGGGCTGGGGCTGGCGCTCACCACACTCCTCCACGTCAGGGCTGCCCGGCGGGCTCCGTAAGCCCAAGAGCCGTTCACACTCCACCTGAGAGGCACGAGGCAGACGTCATGCGCCAGGGGTCACCGTCTAGGACCCCTGCCTGCCCCTTCCGCGGATGGCTCACCCTCTGGTGTGCCCGGCACAGGCTCTGCACAGGGCACTGGCTGCAGCGCGGGTGCTGCGGGGTGCACACTGTGGCCCCCAGCTCCATGGCCGCTTGGTTCAAGTCCCCAGGCCGCACCGGGTCCACCAGCTGCTGGGCTAAGCTCCTACAAGGGAATGTGGCTGTGAGCCAAAGACACTTTGGAGACCCCCTTGCCAGTCTCCCCAGGACCCCAAGACCCTACCAGAGAAGCTGGGAGACGAGGGTGCTGCTGGGATCCGCACCAATGGCTCGGACTCGGCACAGCACCCGCACTACATTCCCGTCTACCACACCAGTTGCCTGGCACAGAGGAATCCACGAGTCAGCCGGCTCCGGGAGGAAGGAGGGCAGGCACACACCAAGGGGGGGTGGGCTAAGACTCACCTGTCCGAAGGCAATGGAAGCGATGGCTCCAGCTGTGTACCGCCCCACACCAGGCAGGAGCTGCTGCAGGGTCTCTGCTGTACGTGGCATATGGCCCCCTAGCTCCTCTACCACCTGATTTGGGGGGGGGGCTCTATGTTATGAGACACCTGAGGCCCTGGGTTTCACCCCCTTACCTGTCACCCCCTCACCCCCTTACCTTCCGGGCTCCCTCCTGCAGCCGCCGGCCTCGAGAGTAGTAGCCCAGGCCCGCCCAGAGCTGGTTCACCTCCTGTGGGTGAGATCAGAGAGATCAGTGGTCAGTCCTCAGTTGTCCCCATTTCCCCCTACCCCAGGGTGACTCTTACCTCCAGGGAAGCACTGGCCAGGTCCTGCAGCGTTGGCCACTTCTACAGCTCGAAGGCCATCAAAAAGAAGTAAGATCAAGGTCAAGGGAGGTGGAAGAGACCTTCTTTACCCCCCACCCCAAGGCTAAACTCTCTCTGGGGTCTGGCTCATGACCCTCCCCTTCCTTCCCTGAAGTCACCTGCATCCATCGGGTATAATAGTCGATCACCGTGGCAACCTGGGTCTGCTGCAGCATGACCTCTGAGACCCACACTGGGGGAGAGGGGTAGGCATGAGGGCACTGCCGAGCTGCTCTGCTCCCAGCACACAGCCCCTGGACCCCAGACCAGTGGGCGTCCAGGCAAAGCAGGCGTGCTCCCAAGACATGCACTCACCAGCGTATGCCCGCCTGTCCAGATCCACCTCACCCTCTGCCTGCCAAAGCAATCCCAGGTAAGGAGTTAGTATGGAGACAGCTGGGCACCGACCTCCCACCCCACTGTCCCTGGCCCTCGCCTGCTTACCCGCCTTCTCCAGGGTAGGTCCCGCTTCTCTCGGTCGTACCAGCTCAGTAGGTTCTCCCGAAAGACTATGATGTCAGCTGTGTCTCTGAAGAGATGGTACGGGGAGAGAGACGCCTGCACCAGCACCCCCTCCTTCCGCCTGGCCAAGTCTGCTGGGGCTGCAGGAAACTCAGGCATTGTCCCTGCACAGGCTGTGCACCAGGTTACCCGGGGCACTGCAGCCTGGCTGCTCCCACGGAGGGCGCCCCCCCCCAACCCCTTGCTTAAGCTTTGGACCTGGAGTCAGACCGGAATTCTCTAGCTCTGTGTAACCTGAGCCAGATTTCTGGCCTTAACTTGGCCAGGGTGGTACCGCTACCTCCTTTGAGTCTGGGTCACAATGAAAACCCAACAATTTCAGCCAAGCATAATGTATACGTGTGCAAGGCTTTCCCGTTTAGAAAACATTTTCAGCCTCATAAACTCATTCGATCCCATGAAAGCCACAGGAGGAAGGAAATGCACAGACAATCGCTCCATTTCACTGGTAAGAAAGCAGCCACTCAGAGCAATTGTCCCAAAGTTACAGGGCAAAGTCAGAATGAGACCCTTAATTAGTCCCTTAAGGCCCTGACACATACCACGTTCCCTTCCCAGCCCGAATCTCCCTCCCTTTCATGGCCACTGAATCCAGCACTTTCATCTTTGACTAGCACCGCGCTCCTCACCATTGGGGGTAGAAGGCTTGACCTGGCGGCCGCAGAGGACACGCTTCTCCCTTCCCTCCTGGCAGGGTGCCCGCTTCTTCTGATGACTCTTCATAGCTGTTCGTGGCTTCTTCATGATGGCCTAGAAGGGAAAGGCCCAAAGTAGTCAGTCACCATGAGGCTGAATCTTGGGGCCCCACAACGAATATAGACAGCCACCTCCTTCTCTACAACCCTCATTATAGAAATCTAGCTTTCCTCACCCTCCAGATGCTCATGGGTTTGCCCCTGGCTGGCTGTGGCACTGAGGTATGACCAGTGGAGCATAATCTTGGAGACCCACAAAAGAAGAGGCCAGGGCTGGGCTGGATATACCTGTGTATCCTGGATGCTCACTGTGACTGTGTGTAGGGACAGGGGTTCATTACGTGTGTCTAGAAGCACGGGGCAGGTAGGAAGTTTATCTGGTAGAGATGCAGCACATGAAACAGCCTTGAGCCGTCATGGAGTCCAAACCTCCATTCTACAGAGAGGAGAAACCAAGGATCAGAGATGGGAAAAGATTTGCCTGAGAGCAGATGGCAAGTTGGGGGGGGGGGGGGAGCAGATGTGCTATTTTTATTCCTAATCTTTTCTTGATCTGGTAAACCAAAGCTGGCTGCCCATTGGTAATGTGAAATATATCTGGTTGATCTTCACTGCTCCCTACTGTTCTCTTGGTGCCCTTTTCTCAAATAACTAAAAAGTTGGTGAGGGCTTATTATATGCCAGACTCTGTGCTAAGTGTTATACCAATTTCTTACTCAATCTCCAGACAACTCCATTAGGTATATGCTAGTATCACCTCCATTTTAGTTAGGAGGAAGCTGAGGCTTGCAGAGATGAAGCAACTTGTCCACCCAAACCCAAAAGGCCTGCCTCCAGAGACTGCACTCTTGTGCTGTGCTACACCACAGTCACTGCTGAGCCCCCGGTTCAACCTCTTTCCTTTCCTTTTTTTTTTTTTAAAGATTTTATTTATTTATTCACGAGAGACAGAGAGAGAGAGGCAAAGGGAGAAGCAGGCTCCCAAGGAGTAGAGAGCCTGATGCGGGACTCGATCCCAGGACCCTGGGAACATGACCTGAGCCGAAGGCAGCCGCTTAACCATCTGAGCCACCCAGGCGTCCTCAACCTCCTTCCTTAAAACCTGACTTCATCACCTCATTTTCATCAAAAGAGCTTGTTTCCTCCTTCAGAGAAAAAAAGTGAATGCATAAGTTTACTGCACTCTGCACTTCTCTGCATTCTCCTTCTCCTTCCTTGTGATATGAAACAATGGTCTCTCCTAAATCGGCTGAGCTCAAGTTCCTGCTCCTTAATCCCTTTTACAAAACCCACTCTCCTTCCCTTCATAGCCAACCCTCTTTGACCAAACTCCCTAATTCCATAATTCACTCTACCATCTATTCTCCAAAGAGTAGCAGTCTTTCAAAACATTATTGTTATTTTCTTACTTAAAACCTTCAGTGGCTTCCTACTAATTCACTCACTCACTATTTATGTAGTGCCTATGTGCCAAGCAGTTTTAAGTACGTAGAATACTTCAGTAAATAAAACACCAAAGGTTCCTGTCATCAGGAAGCCTATAGTCTAATGGGGGAGGGCAAACAATAATAATTAAATTAAATAGGATGTTAAGTGATAAATACTAACATAAAGAGAAGAAGTAGAGTTGGTGAAGGGGATAAGGAGTGGTGATGGTGGAATGTTGCGACTTTATTTTTTTTTACAGATTTTATTTATTTATTTATTTGACAGAGAGAGAGAGCACAAGTGGAGGAGCAGCAGGAGAGGGAGAAGCAGGCTCCCCACTGAGTAGAGAGCCCGATGCGGGGCTTGATCCCAGGACTCTGGGATCATGATGTGAGCGGGAGGCAGACGCTTCACCAAATGAGCCACCTGGAATGTTGCAATTTTAAAGCACATGGTCAAGGTGGGCCTTTAATATTAAAGTGATATTTGACCCATGATTTAAGGCAACTGAAGGAATTAGCCAAAGGCATCCTAAAAAGGAGCTAGTGCAATGGCCCTAAGGAAGGTGCCTGGTGTGTCTGCAGAACAATAAGGAAGCCGGTGTGGTTAGAATGCACCAAGAAAGGATGAGTAGATGAGGTCAAAGAGGTAAAGAAGGTAGGGAGCATAAGGATCACTAAGTACCTTGTAAGCCGCTGGAGGACTTTGGCTCTCCCATTCATTGCTCTGAGAACTCAATCCTCTTAATATAGTTTTGTAGGCTCCAAAGACCCCCACCTGCCTCATCCCCTCACTCACTGCGCTCCAGCCATGTTTGCCTAAATAGTTGCTTCAACCCCCCACCTGTCGGCTGTGACATCTCACCCAATCCGTTTCTCGTACAGCTGTAGTTTGTACCTCTCTTATCCTGTGCTTCACCTAACACTTATTCATTCTTTCAGGTCTTGACTTAAATGTCCAAATCAGTCCCCCTCTCCCAGTCTCACCGTCTTGTATAATTCTCCATTTTCCTCTTATACTAATTGTAATTTCACATTTATTTATGTTTCTTTTATCAGTGTCCACCTCCCCGACTTGACTACAGAACTCCATGAGCACGGACTGAGTCTTTTTGTTGACTGTTGAGTCCCCAGAGCGGAGCACAGTGCCAGGTAATTTGCATACAACAAGCACTGTTAAGTTAATTAAAACCGGATGAGAGAAGAAATAGTAAGAGGTTTTCTTTCTTTAGAATGGTAGAAATCTAAACCATCCAAAATAATGAAAAAGACTCAGTGGAGAGAGAAAGGTTGAAGACGAACTAGAAACAGTGAATAAATACTCAAGGAGAAAGGGTTGAAACTCCTTGGTGGGTCGAGAGGATGGGAACCGGAGTCCTTGAAAAAGAACTGGCCTCCGGTAAGGGCATGTCTCTCAGGGTATCAGGAGTCAAGTGCAATCACCCTCTAAGTCAACTACCCCTCCTGCCTGGATTATTGTAAAGGCCTCCCCGCCAGTCGGTGACTCTAACCCCTCTGGCAGCCTCTCTCGAGTTCCTCTCCCCGCCTTTTCACTTCCTGGAAGTGAGTGAGGTCTCCATCCTGCCTGTGAATGTGCCTATACCCAGAATATCCTTCTTTCCCCTACACTGCCCTGTTTGTGCGTAAACTCCTAGGCGCGCTTCAGGCTGGCTGAGGTAGCGTCACCTCCGCTGGGGACCCCCACCCCGGGGCCGCGTGGATGAAGACCGCGCGAAGCGGCCGCCCATGTTCCCGCCCGGAGAACGCGGAGAAGGAATTACCTCCCGCTCGGTCTCCCGCGCCCGGCTCCCGACGCACTCCAGGGGGCGTGGCTCCGACCCGCACGGCGCCCGCCAATAGGTCCCCGCGCGCGCCCGGCCGCCTCCTCCGCGCCAGACCCGGGAGGTGTGAACGGAAGTCCGACCCGTCGGCGACTCGGCGGGCGAGGCCCCGCCCCGTCCCCGACCGCCGGAGCCGCGCGGAGAGAAGCGGAAGCCCGGCGTACTCACCAACTACTCAAGCGAGGGGCGCGCCGTGTCATGGCCGCCGACAGTGGCGATGGCGCAGCCTCAGCCCCAGCGGCCCCTGACGGTGAGTGGCCTCCCAGGGCTTCCCGGCTTAAAACCCTGTGCGCTCCGGAGCGGGGGAAGGCCTCGGGCTTTCGGCTCTAGAAACTGATCTCAACGTTCAGAGGACTAGCTCATTCCTTCTGAACCAGCCACGAGGAGACTACAAATCCCGCTGGGCACTGCGGCTCGGGCGCCCAAGCCCGGCGTGTTGGGAGCAGTCGGGGCCGGTAGGGGCGTGTCGGGAGGTGTAGTCTAGAGTTCGTGGTTCTGTTAAGTGGCGCGGGTCTGAAGGAAGTGGAATGGATTGGGAGCTTGGGTGTGAGGAATTATTTATGAGGCCCTGGGGCGTACTGGTTAGCGCCGCATGTGGCTCCTGGGGCCCCGTGGGAACAGTACTATGGAGCTTTGGGGGGTATTAAAAGAGTTGCATTCCTTAAGCCCTGAGAAGGATTTCCTGCGGCATGTGGGAAGAAGGAACCTCACAGATCGTCTAGTCCAGCCTTCCTCCTCTAAAGATTGTGATGCTGAGGGGAGAAGTAATTTTCCCAAAGTCTCATATAAACCACTGGAAGACGCCAGCTTTCTCTCCCCAAATTCAGGGCACTGTTCACTCCAAGGCCTGTGCGTAGAGCACGTATGATACAAAGGCATGCAGGAGAGAGATGCTATTTCTTGCCTTAATGGAAACTGCCCCCCAACATTCCACCCCCAGCCATGGCCTACCTTGGAATCTCTTCCCCTGGGCCTTTGCCTCAGCATTACCATCCATCGCTCTCCTTACCCTCAGGTGGTGTCAGCAAAAGCACAAAATCTGAGGAGGAGCTCGTAGTCCAGGTGCCCGTGGTGGATGTGCAGAGTGACAACTTCAAGGAGATGTGGCCGTCCCTCCTGCTGGCCATAAAGACCGCTAGCTTCGTGGCTGTGGACACGGTGAGGGCTGGGGGATGGGGAGGGCAGATAGTTGTGAAAGGGCTGGTGCTGGGAACCTAAAACAAAACTCCCTTTACACACTCCCAGGAACTGAGTGGGCTTGGGGACAGGAAGAGTTTGCTGAACCAGTAAGTATGAGCCCTGATCTTAGTGCCAACCTTGGCAGGAGGGGCAGACCTCATCCCTGGAGTAGAAGTCACAGTCCTGGGTGGTTTGAGGGCTAACTCCCAGCCACAGCCACCCCCTAAACCCAACCCCAAGGTGCATCGAGGAACGTTACAAGTCCGTGTGTCATGCGGCCAGGACCCGTTCTGTTCTCTCCCTGGGCCTTGCCTGCTTCAAGCAGCAGCTAGACAAGGTAGGGACTGGTCTCCTTCCTATCCCTGGTCTGTGGCTAGGGGGAAAGAGGGTTGAGATCCTGGAGAACATCGGGTGTAAGGTGTTTCTATCCCGAATCCCGAGGGAGCAGATCCTTTCTCTCTCAGGGTGAACACTCCTACCTGGCTCAGGTGTTCAATCTGACCCTGCTGTGCATGGAAGAATATGTGATAGAACCAAAGTCTGTACAGTTCTTGGTTCAGCATGGCTTCAACTTCAACCGGCAGTATGCTCAGGGTATCCCGTACCACAAGGGCAATGACAAGGTAGGTCTCCAGCCTTGAGACTGCCCCTCCTGTGATTTTATTTCTTCCCAACCGAGGCTGGGTGCAGTGGGAGGGTCTGCTTCTTAGGGAGGATGGGAAATCACTAGGGATAGGGCTGGGGAAACAAGCCTGATCCACAGAAGACTAGCATTGGGAAGGCAGGGAGCGAGAGCTTTCCAGATAGGGGCACCCGGGGATAAGTGTCCTGCAAGAGAGGCTCCCTATGGGGCTGTCCTTCCCAGTGACCCCTTTCTTTCCACCCAGGGCGATGAGAGTCAGAGCCAGTCAGTGAGGACCCTGTTCCTGGAGCTAATCCGGGCCCGTCGGCCCCTGGTACTACACAATGGTCTTATAGACTTGGTGTTCCTGTACCAGAACTTCTACGCACACCTGCCCGAGAGCTTGGGAACCTTCACTGCTGACCTGTGTGAAATGTTCCCAGCCGGCATTTATGACACCAAATATGCTGCTGAGTTTCATGTGCGCTTCGTGGCCTCCTACCTAGAATATGCTTTCCGGAAATGGTGAGCAACTGGTTAAGGCTTAGGGGTGGGGCCTGGTATAAGCCTATTTCATTTACTTAAGGTATTTATTGAGTGCCTGCCATGTGCCGGGCACTGTGTTAAGTGCTGAGGACTCAGCAGTCAGCAGAACTGACAAAAAACCCTATTCCCATGGAGTATATAAGCTATGGACCAACACCCTCGTCTGCTGTTTCAGCGAGCGGGAAAATGGGAAGCAGCGGGCAGCTGGCGGCCCGCACCTGACCCTGGAGTTCTGCAGCTACCCGTCTAGCATGGGGGCCCATATTGACTACCGCTGCTGCATGCCCCCTGCAACCCACCGTCCTCATTCCACCAGCGTCTGTGACAACTTTTCGGTGAGAGCACCTGCCCATTCCTTGGGGGAGGGCAGGTTCCTGATGCCTGGAACCCCCTCTCTAAGTCTCTTTCCTACCTCTAGGCCTACGGTTGGTGTCCCCTGGGACCACAGTGTCCTCGGTCCCATGATATCGATCTTATCATTGACACCGATGAGGCTGTGGTGGAGGACAAGCGGCGACGGCGGCGACGTAGGGACAAACGGCGGAGGGCTTTGTTGGGCCTGCCTGGGAAACAGACCTCTGAGGAAAATGAGGATTGTCCTCCCGTGAAGCAGGTCTGCGGGGATGGCCTCCAGGCTGAAGAAATTGAGCAGGAGGTGGCTAAGGATGAGACCAGGAGCCAGCCTGGCTTGGAGCAAGGTCACAAAAATGACTTGGAGCTGGGGCTTAAAGCAGCAGGGCCGGAAACTTCTGATACGGCTGCCTCAGAAGCGCCAGGGAATCAAGCCGGTCCTCACCCAGTGCCTGGGGATGGACTGCATCGGGCTGGTTTTGATGCCTTTATGACAGGTTATGTGATGGCCTATGTGGGTGTGAGCCAAGGACCCCAGCTCTGTAGCTCTGGACCCTGGCTACCTGAATGCCACAACAAGGTATACCTGAGTGGCAAAGCTGTGCCCCTCACAGTGGCCAAGAGCCAGTTCTCCCGATCCTCCAAAGCCCACAACCAGAAGATGAAGCTGGCTTGGGGCAGCAGCTGACCCAACTTCTGCCTAGCACTCAAGGCGCAGGAAGAGGGCTGAGAATGGCACAGAGGTGTCTGGGTCCCTCTAGCCTGTGAATGTCCTACTCCTACCTTCTACAGAATTGGGGGGTAGGGGTGGGGGCAGTCTTGGCCTGGACCTTCTCCTTTACCCTGAAGGCTGAGGAACAAGGGTACATGTAAGGAGGCTGACCAGCACTTGTAACAGACTTTATTTTTAAATCTGAAAGTGTCTTCGGAAAAAGTATTACCAAAAAATCAACAGAAACAAGTTATGAAAATATTTGACCAGCTTCATCTTTGGTTATTTCTTATCGCGGCTCTGTAAGAACAGACTGTTCCCACAGCTCCAGCCATAGCAGGAAAGGAAGAAAATCAGTCCATGTATAAACCATTTAACCAACTGAGTGTATCACATGTTGACAAATACATAGAGCAGGCCCTGAGGCCTACAAAACCAGCCCCACTCCCAACCACAAAGTTGAAAGTTTTATGGGGCAAAACATTAAGACTCCTTCATAAATATGAAAATAGATTAATCAACTGGAAAAGATTTTTGAATAGGTTAGCTAAGAGCCATGACCACCACGCTGCCTCACCCTCCCCTTGCATAGAAAATAAAGTAACGTGGTCTGACCATGCAGTAAGTGCAAACAGCAATTATTCAAGTGTCTTAGACGTCCTGGCAAGAAGCTCCCCGGTCTTTAGGTCTGAGAAATAGCCATGCCTTTTATGGCTTCCTTGTTAGCTCCAGGTTCCATCCAGTAGCTTATATGACCCAGGAAAGGGCAAAAGATAGACCTGGGGTGGGAGAAGAACCTGGGGTATTAGCTGCCTGCCAGCTCAAACTAGAACTAGGAGTCCTCTGGTCCTGTCTGGGGAAGTGCACTGGGAGTCGGATGGGAGCCAGAGCTCCTTGCTGGATTTCAGAAGCTTTGTATCAGCTGTTGGCCCTAACTAGGAAGGGCTTTCATTGCTGCCCCCCCCCATACACAGCCATTGGGCACTTGGAGCCCCCAGATTGACCCTGGCTTGGCCTGGCCTGCCTGCTCTATAGGCCGCAGGGAAGAGTCAAGGCTGTGCACCAAGGGGGCCCTGTGGCTTCAAAGGAAGGTCCACCCTCAAGGTGAGCTGGGGACTAACCCCTCTCACCCATCCTGTTTTCCCTGGGTTTTCAGGCCTATGCCTGAGACAGAGAAAGGGACTGGAGCCAAGCCTCTTGGCCTTTCTTCTTCTACCTCCATTTCTTCAGAGGCACCTGCAAGGCATGGACTGGCCCCCTGGGGCCTGGGCCCAAAACCATTTTCTTCTTGGGGACCGGAGCAGTCCATGGCTTCATGGGCCGGAGCAGCTGGGAGGGCAGATGCTCGGAATGGCGGGATCTCTCTCACTCTGTACTTGAGACTACTGAGGCGTGGTGGGGGCCCATCAGATAGTGATT
Source organism: Callorhinus ursinus (assembly GCF_003265705.2). Taxonomy (NCBI): domain Eukaryota; kingdom Metazoa; phylum Chordata; class Mammalia; order Carnivora; family Otariidae; genus Callorhinus; species Callorhinus ursinus. The sequence continues at coordinate 1,268,631 of NW_027397080.1, read as the reverse complement.
CTTCTCGGCCCACAAATGGACAGGCCTCTCGATGCAAGAACTCTGGTGAACCAGGCAAAGAACGCCACCGGCGACCAGGTGGGGCCAGGGGCTCCTGCCAGTCAGCCACAGGCAGAGTTCCGGGCCCTGGTGCATCCAGGTCAAACACCAGGGAGATGACAGACTTGCTGGGCAAGTCAAAGAACTTGATCTTGCCACCCTTGAGGTCCTGGCGAGCACTGAAAGGGTTGATTTTGGGGGTGCAGGCAGCACCACCTCGTTGTGGCCGGTAGTACGGATCCAAGACGTTCACTGTACGTGGGGGCTTACGGGAGAAGATGTCTGACTGGCTTCGAGACAACCAGATAGTGCGTCTTGGGCGTGGGGACTTGGGAGGGATCTTGTCATCCAGTAAGCTCAGTCGCTTCACCCCAGGTCCTTTCTCCAAGAGTCCTAAAAAACGAGTCAAATCAGGGTTATTCCCACTAGTCATAACGGAAGTGGCACCTTGTGCCACAATTCTTAGAGTCCAGTACTTTTTCCATCATCCCCTGCCCTTTGCCTTTCTTCTGGACATGGGCTCCTACAATCAGCCCTAGAAAGGAAGGCCCCACATCCTAATTTCCTCCCTTGCGGTCAGGTGGAACACTCTGGTCTAATCTCTTACCCTTGGCTGTGGGCTGCAGCTTCCTGTCCGTCTCCAGCTCTTCTTCCTGTAGATGGCTCAGAATTTCCTCCAGGGTCTTCCCAATCTCCATGAAGGATGGGCGCAGTTTGGGGTCCATCTGTAGTCATCCACACCAGCCATTAGCCCTGCCCTCCTATCTTCTACCCCAAGGATGGCATTTGAGTCTGTTTCTGGCATCTTCTAAGATTCAGATACGCAGCTAAGAGATCTTTTCTAAAGGCCCCAGACCATGAGAGTGATTCCCAGAGCTAAGGTCAGGGAAGATGCTATTGTCTCATACCCACCCATGTCAGCACCCTTTCTGTATGTCTTATCCTCTCAGTGGGCACAGAACCATCCAAAAGGGTATGCTTACATTGGTTTGTTCTGTTCTTGCTAACATGTTTCTGGGAGCTACCTGGACAAAGCCCAGCTACCCCTTGGTCATGACAGGTGGGTCCAGCCCCAGAGCTGTATAAAATGAAGGCTAACAAAAGCTCTTCCCATGGGCCTTAAGATCAGCTGGACCCAAAGTCCAACTGAAACCTGACCAGAGCTCTATCAATGTCCAGGGCAAGAAGTGGTGAGTCTACCCTGCAGGCTGAGGACTGTATAATACAGAGGAATTTTCCTTTTCTTGGTCCAGGGCTCTCGACAAGTCTGTCAGGCCTGGAGGAGGAGCTGTGGGCACTGCCGTTCATCAGTGAAAAGGAGGCTCCTCCTCCTATAGTCCTACCCAGATGAAAGGGGTTCAGCGAGCCCCTGACCAAAGCTGGGGGTAGGGAAAGGGAGGGAGACACTCACATTACAGCAGTTGAAGGTGAGCTGCAGAAAGTCTGGGGGACAGTCTCCCACCATATGCTGGAAAGCGTCATAGTCTAGCCCGAAGTTCTGTGGATAGGTATGGTAGGGATGGGACATGGTAAACTGGTCATTAATCCCTCCACCCATCCTGGCCTGCTTAGGAGAGGCTGAGAATTGCCCCGAAGTAACCATACAGACAGTTTCAGCAACTCCACCCTGGGAACAACAGTTCCATAGCTTCAAAACCAGCCCCATCCCACTGGCACTGTGCCCTATGCCTGCAGCTCACCTCTGTGCGGGGAAGATAGTCTGGATCAGCCTGGATGCGGGCGATGATCTCACAGAGGATGATACCGTAAGAGAACACGTCCGCCTGGTGGGTAATGAGACCTCAGTTTCCTTCTCAGTGGGGTGAGAGGTGGGGTTTCTGCCCCTCAGGTCCACTAGCCCAGGCCTGAGCCCTACTATGTGCATTTCATTCAGTTCACTTACTGGGCAGCTGCCGAGTACCAGCTCTGCTCTTAGAAGGATAGAGATCCTCACCCGGAACATATAGGGTGATCCTGGATACCTTCTGCTAAGAGTGGGTTCTAAGGAGAACCAGGCCCCGGGGTCCCCAGACTCACCTTTTCATTATAGGGCTCATCTCGGAGAACCTCAGGTGCCATCCAGAAGGGTGAGCCCACCACGGCCAGCTTCTCACTCCCCATGCTGTGGGGTGGGGGTGGAGGAGAGATTATATGGATAATGAGCTTGCCACTGGCTGGTGCAATGGGATATCTGACCACTGGGAATTCCTCTCCCTGAAGGATAGGCACTAAGACTGACCATATTTAGGGAGCTGGGATTGAGCTGTGACCAAGTTCTGGCCTCTGGGGAGGAAGCTGGAGTCTTCCCTTTGCTTCAGTCCCTTCTGTGACCCCAGTACCTATTAGGGCTACCCACCTGACGTCAGGAATCTTCTCAGCCAGGCCAAAGTCAGCTACCACTGCAGAGTAACCATTCTCATCCCTCTTTATCAGGCAGTTCTAGGGTTCCCAAAGAAGAAGGAAATGTGGCTCAGAAGGGGGACCAGCCAGCCATAAGGTTACCACCACCCCTCCTTGCCACAGGGCACCTTGGCCTCTCCTCCTTGGTGAAACCACACTCTTAGGCTGACCCCAGTGGTCAGACTTGGGGGCTCCGTCAGCCATGGGAGATGGCTTAGGCCTGGATCTTGGGTGGCTGCCCTAAGATTCATATGCTTCAAACAAATATTTCTCTTTGTTTTCTATATACTAAGCATGGTTCTAAGTGCCAGAGATACCTCAATGAATAGACATCTTTGTCCTCTTGGGGCTTACAATCTAGTGGAAGAAGACAATCAGGCCCCTGGCCTCCCATCCTCTTTCCCTCAGAATGCGGACACCCAAAGGCGAGTCTGAGTAATGTAAGTAATGTAAGCCTAAGACAAGTGCTCAGGCCTGCACTACCTTTCACTGCCTGTAAGATCACAACCAGCTTCCTCTCAGTCTATGATCTGCCTCTAACCAACTGACCAACCCCCTCCCCTGCTGTTCCTATGCACACAGCTCTATCCAAACTTGTCACAGACAAGCTGGACTCCTGAAGCCTGAACAGCTCCTTCAAGTTTTTCTTGTTGCTTATACTGTTCCCTTTCATTTGGAATGTTCTCCCAACTCTCCTTTTCACCTCAGAAGATTTTATGTGTTTCAAGGTAAGTGACCTTTCCACATTGTCCTCTCCAGCTCTCACCAACCTCTCTCTCTTCTCAACTCCTTTAACTCCTCCTCTCCGCAACTTCCTCTTACAGCCCAGCAGAGAGCAGGTTCTGGTTCAGGCCTTCCCTCTTCATAACACCCAACTCATGAGAGAGGCTCAGGATGTGTTCACCAAACCATCGAAAGGATGAACACAAATGACTTGTAAATAAACACAAAACAGCAACCAGGCTTGGCATGCTGTTGCCGAGGCAGTGCCAAGTTACCTCCCGCTTCCTCCACCTCAGGTACAATCACTCCCTTCCTTTGGCCTCGACATGATCATCCTCTTCTCTGCCTGAGCTGGAAGGAGCCCGTGATTTTTCTCCCGCTCCGGGTTCCAGGTAGACATGCCCCATCCCTGGCTTCGAGCAGGACCATCCTTGTGCTTGTCTTGGCTTTGGCCCTCCCATCAAGTCGTGCTGGCTCAGCACCCCCTGACTATGGCTGTGAGAAGATGGGCCCTAGGCCAGCTTGCCTGTTAAAAAGCCAAACCCCAGGCTATAGGGCACAGGCTTGTGAGGCAGTGGCGGCTCAGATCTGTCACGTATTTTTCTCCCCTCCTCCCTTTTCACCAACAACTCAGGCTCCTGTCTCCAAGGCTCAGGCTAAAGTACTACTTATATTTGCTCAGAAACAGCTCTCAGAAATTCAGCCTGGGAGCAGCAGATAAGGAAAAGAATATGGCCACAGTACACTGCCCTTGTCAAAGCCGTGCGGTTTCTGCCCCAGCTTCATGTTCATGGCCATCTACTGTCCGCTCACTGCAAACCACCCACGTAGGGGTAAGTGACTTCACAGTAGCTGCTCTGAACAGCTGAGAAATGGCTAAGGCAGGGATGATCGGGGCCCCACAATATGGGACAAGGCTACCCAGTTTGCCTCTGGTCTGGAGGTGACCACTGCCCCTCTTACAGCTTCTCACAGTCAACAGCTGGGCATTGGAGCCAAAGACAAAGATGGGATACTGCAAACCAAAAGAGCCAAACTTTAGGAGTCTGTATTTGAGGTGATAAGAAAAATGTGGAGGAACCCTGATGGATTAGCCCCTGTGGGATTTTCCAGAAACTCCCAGCCTGCTCTTAAGAGCCTGCTGGGCTCTCAGGGGGAAATCGGAGGGGGAGACGAACCATGAGTGACGATGGACTCTGAAAAACAAACTGAGGGTTCTAGAGGGGAGGTGGGCAGGAGGATGGGTTAGCCTGGTGATGGGTATTAAAGAGGACACGTTCTGCATGGAGCACTGGGTGTTATGCACAAACAATGAGTCATGGAACACTACATCAAAAACTAATGATGTATGGTGATTAACATAACATTAAAAAATTAAAAAAAAAAAAAAAAGAGCCTGCCCTTACTGGGGTCTAGGCTAGTGAGGTTTGGCTGGCGACACTTGCTGTTTTTACTTCCTTATCTCCCACTCATTCCTCATGGGTTTCTGCCGTGAGTTCCCACAGAGGATACCAATGACTTCTATGGCATTAAGTTCAATAGACAAAATTAGTTCTTATATACTTGATCTTTCTGCTGTTGACATTGCTGATTACTTCTTTCAACACTTTTATATGTGATTCAGGAATCATATTAATACTGGGCGTGCAGGGGCACCCGGGTGGCTCAGTTGGTGCAGTGTCTGCCTTCGGCTCAGGTCGGTCCTGGGATCAAGCCCCACATATGTCTCTCTGCTCAGCGGGGAGCCTGCTTCTCCCTCTCCCTCTGCCCCTCCCCCCCCACGCTCTCTCTCTCTCTCTCTCTCTCTCTCTCTCTCTCAAATAAATAAATAAAATCTTTAAAACAAAAAATACTGGGTGTGCAGAGAATAATCAGTTGTGGTCCTGGAGTGAACAGACCAGCTATTAGAGGGTAGTTAGAGGCCATTCCTGTGCCCTTTTGATCCTCCTCTCCTGGCTTCTGTGACACCGCAGTTCTGGATTTCCTTCTCTACCTCTGGCTACTTTGCAGGCTCCAGTGCAGGCACTTCCTCCCATCCGATGTTCTCAGGGTTCTATCCTGGGCCTATATCTCTCGGGCTCCATTTGTGCTGATGACTCCCAACTGTATATCATCAGACCTGACCTTTATCCTCAAGCTTCAGATCTGCATATCCACTCTATTTCTGGACATCTCCTGGATTACTCATATTGAACTCCATACATGGAAACCTGAAGTCACCTTTTCCCCTCAAAAACTAAAACTCTAGCTGTATTTTTATGTCCGCTGATACTGCCATTTTCCACCCAGTTAGCTAAGAGAGCAACCTGGGATTCACCCTAGATTTTTTACTTTTAACTCCAACTAATTTAGCTTCTAAATATTTTTCAAATTGGGGGCATCTGTGTGGCTCAGTCGGTTAAGCGTCTGCCTCCAGCTCCGGTCATGATCCTAGGGTCCTGGGATCGAGCACCACACCGGGCTGCCTGCTAGGCCGAGAGCCTGCTTCTCCTTCTCCCTCTCTGCTGCTCCCCCTGCTTGTGCTCTCTCTGCATCTGTCTCTCTGTCAAATAAATAAATAAAATCTTTAAAAAAAATTTTTTTAAATAATAATAAATATTTTTCAAATCGGTGTCTCCCTCTTCATCTCCACTACCCTTGCATCAGGTCCTCCTCATTCCTCCCCTGAAAATTGCAATGCTCTTCTAACTGGTCTCTCTGGCTTGCTCCAGGCTTGATCTCCATAACCCACCTTCCTCATTCCTGCCAGCATGACTTTAGTAAAATGTAAATCTGTGTTACTCCCCTATTTAAAAGCCATCAATGACATATTGTATGATTCCATTTATATGAAATATCCAGAATAAGCAAATCCATAGAAAGTGAAAATGGATTAGTGGTTGCCGGAGGCTGAAGGGGGAAGGGAATAGAGTGTGGGGCTTTCATCTTGGAATGATGAAAGGTTCTGAAATTAGATAGTGGTGATGGCTGAATATACTAAAAGCCACTGAAATATATACTTTGAAAGGGCAAATTTGGTTTTATGTGAAGTATATCTCAAAAAAGCTGAGTGGTTTTCTTCATTTCCTATCTAGAAGATTAAATCCAATTTAGACAATATATGATCAGAGTCCTCTCTTTTCAACTCTTATTCCCTACCACTCCTCCCTCCCAGTCTGCACATCACGCAGTTCATGCCGCTAATGCCTTCGTTTATGCAATCCCCTGTGTCTGCTCTGGTCTAGAATATGACCCCCAGCATGTGCACTAATAATAATTAAACTAAATTAATAAGTAGAATTCAAGGCGCCTGGGTGGCTCAGGCATTAAGCATCTGCCTTCGGCTCAGGTCATGATCCCAGGGTCCTAGAACTGAGTCCTGAGTCGGGCTCCCTGCTCGGCCAGAAGCCTGCTTCTCCCTCTCCCACTCCACCTGCTTGTGTTCCTGTTCTTGCTATCTCTCTCTAATAAATAAATAAAATCTTTAAAAAATAAAAAATAAAAAAAGTAAGTAGAATTCAATTTTCAAGATTCAGCTCAGCCGCCATCTCCTCCAAGAAGCCTGCTCTGTACCCTCAGGTTGGGTTAAATACCCTCTATTCAAAGCATTCTATGCACTGTCCTCTCTGTAGCCTTTGCATCTACCATGTTATAATGGAAGTCTGTATAGTGCCTTCCTATGGCTAGAGACTATAAACTTTAGGAAAGCAGTGATATTTTAAGAGGGAGATGGCCCAGAGAATACTTCCTAGCCCAATGGGTAAGGGAAAGATTGCCCACTTCTGTCTATATGGTACCCTAAGAATTACAAAACATTTTTCACAAACACAGTCAAAACAACATTGTCAGGTGGGCAGATCTGAGATTTTTACATTTAAGATGAGAAAAACAAAGCTTACAACCGTAAGTGGTAAAGACCTAGGACTCCTAATTCTAAAGCGTTCTCACACGATTCTACCCTCCCCAGAAAGTGGCTGAAAAGCTTTCCCCTTTTACAATGAAGCAATGTAGTCTTCAGCAAGGCCATGGCAGAAGCAATGCAGTCTTAAGAGAGCAGCAGGGGCCAGGGCCCATGGAGCAGGCAGCCCTGTGTGCAATACCATAAGACCCCTTCACTTGGGCCTCCAGCCACTATCTCAAATGCTGGCCAATCCAAAAGCAACTAGTACAATGCTTGCATTTCTCACCTAACTTGGACATGGCCCCAGTATAGACTACTTGGCTACAGAGTACAAAATATGAAGCTTGGGGCACCTGGGTGGCTCAGTCGTTGAGCGTCTGCCTTCGGCTCAGGTCATGATCCCAGGGTCCTGGGATCGAGCCCTGCATTGGGCTCCCTGCTCAGCAGGAGGCCTGCTTCTCCCTCTCCCACTCCCCTTGCTTGTGTTCCTGCTCTCGCTGTCTCTCTGTCAAATAAATAAATAAAACCTTAAAAAAGAAAAAAATATGAAGCTCAGACCACTGTGGGGTTCTGAAGAAGCCAGACCAATTTTCAGGCTGTGTAGAATACAAGGTCCATTACATAGAGGACGAAGAATGCTTTATTCAAAAGTGTCTTTGGGGCACCTGGATGGCTCAGTTGGTTATGTGTCCAATTTGGGATTTCGCAGTCATGATCTCAGGGTTGTGAGGTTGAACCCCATGTCAGGCACCATGCTGGGCATGGAGCCTACTTAAGATTCTCTCTCCCTCTCCCTCGGCCCTCCCCCACCTCCCTCTCAAAAAAAAAAAAAAAAAGAAAGAAAGAAAGTATCCTTGTCTAGAGTAAGCATCAGACATAAGGGAGGCTCAGACAGACCTCCCTGAGGTGAGAGGTTCCTGATTTTCAGGTTCAAAAAGGAGCCTAGGCCCTACTGCTGCATTCCTCCCCTATTAGAAATCATCACACTACAGCAGAGAGACTTTTACATTTGCTTCTTCAGTGACGGAATGATCCCATTCATCTCTGTGTCTCAAACCTAGCACAGACACACAGAAAGGGCCTAGCAAAAGTTTGTTATATGAAAATTTGGGCAGATAATTGAAACACCTGGGCTTCTTTTCACATGTGCCAAAGGCATACACTAATCATATATTCAACTCTCCACTGTGGGGACTGAGGTGACAAGGGACTCAAAGGGGTGACCATGAATGCATCTCTGGAAGCTAACACAGATCCTTCAGAACTGGGCCAGAATAGACACCTCAGAGCAGTTCCTGAGGTCTCCTAGAACAGCTACATAGTCAGTATTAGCACTGAATAAAACCACCTGAGTGGAGAAACGCCAAGTCCATTTGTTAATGTTAGTTCCAAGCTAAAGCTATCTCTGCAACAACAAAATGGCTTTCGATGTGCCATTACCTCTTTCCCCTCACCCCTCAACAAATCCACTCCATAAACCCAGTTAGGATCAGAGAGGAAAGTACTGATTCTACATCTCAAGAAAGGTTAAGAGGTTCTTTTCACAGCACAGGGAGATCAAAGACTGAAATACCCTCCTAAATGCCCCAGAGGCTGCTACGGTCCAAGTCTCTTAGAAGATTATCTGGTTTGCTGTAACGTGTCCCAACCCTTGCTCTCTATCCCACCCTGTGATCCCGTATCTTTACCACAGCTCTTATGTAATATCTTCACATAGCTATCTCCCAACCAGACTAAGACACCATCGATGGTACAGACTGGGTTCCAGTAATTTCTATGTCTCCAATACTATGTCTTCTAATAGCCCAGTATGAATGGTTCCCAAAAGCCGTTGATAAATTTTCATTATAAAAACAAACAAGCCCCAAAAAACAACTACAGGGTGCCCTAACACTCTCTATCTCTCCAGCATTCAACTTTGTTCCTAATTCATGCTCTCTTTGGTCTCTGAAAATTGGCATTTTCTGCTCCTAGTTTTGTGGTGGAGCCTAAAACCATAGCTGAATAGGCTTTTCACTCTGGTAGAATCACCAGAGTGGCCTCTTTGGAGTCAATGAAAAACCAAAAACCAGAACCCAACAACCAAGAATAGAGGTACAATTCATAACCCATACTCCTAGGGGTAACCAAAGGAGATCGGTGGTGCTTGCCCAATCCTGGGTAGTCATGGTATTAAAGCAGAAACAAACTGCTCTCTTGACCATTCCTACAAGCCAAAACTCACATATAGTTAGTTGTACTAGTTACTCCTAAGCTACTGGTAAAAGCCTGTGTGTGGTGATTGCCACTTCTCGATGGAGCTCATGAACTGAATATTTTTAAAGCCACCCTACATTCCACTTCTTACTGAGTAAATTATCAGCATCATCACTGCACAAATCTGTATCAGGCTATTTCTTAGAAGTAATTACAAAATTAGACTGAACAGCTCTATCCAACAGACTTTTCACTTTTTTTTAAGATTTTATTCATTCAAGAAAGAGAGAGCACGAGCACAAGCAGGGGGAGAGGCAAAGGGAGAGAGAAGCAGGCTCCCCACCGAGCAGGGAAACCCCTCCCCCCAAGCAGGGCTCGATCCCAGGTCCCTGGGGTCATGACCTGAGCTGAAGGCAGACGCTTAACCAACTGAGCCACCCAGGTGCCCTGAGACTTTTCACTCTTGAAAGTAGTGTTGAAGCAACTATGACGTGTGAACCCTGCAAAGGCAATACTATTTTTAGGAGTCACTCTGATAGGAAATTAGGGATCCTTTTTGCCTCTAGTATAGGCTCATGATCACTTGGAAAAAAGCATCTGCTTCTCTCTACCCTGGTTTACCCACCCGGAACATGTTTCCACTACTGTGAGTCCCTCCTGTCATCTCTGGTCTGAGAGGCCCAGGCTGATGGCTCCTGTGAGGTCAAGGACAGAATCTGCTTTACAGATTGCACATATTAAGGTCCCAAGAGCACTTAGATCATTTGGAGAGGTGGGACAAACTGGGTCTGGGATTCAAAATCCAAGTTCTCAAGCAGATGTTTGGCCTCTGTGCTATCAACTGCATTCTCTGAAAGAAGGCCAGGAACACCCTCCGCCCCCCGCCCCCACCGCCGCCCATGCTAGCTGCTAGGAATAAAAGGGTGAGGCAGAGGAACATTTGAGAAACGTGTATACTGGTGGGAGATACAACACAACAGAACAATCACATAATATGATGTATACACAACTAAAATATAAGTAAACCTTTTATTGTCCTTAAAGAAATCAAACTCAGATTCAAGGGTGGCAATGAGACCATCTGGAGACCTTAAAGCCCTATTCTGTCCCTTTAGCTTTACTTATCCCTTAGGGACTTCTCATTCTTATGGTCACTGTCACCACCACACAGGTGTCCTGGGTGGGGCTGCTCTGCGTGGCCATACAACCCTCTCCCTAATCCCTGCAACACAGTTACAATGAGGCTGAAACATTCAGACAAAACTACCAAAAGTTCAGAGATGATTAAAGGGCAATGAACACAGTCTCTTGAATGGGATGGTCGGGCTTATAAAATCTACTTGTTTTTCTTGAACTTGAGGTTCCCTATAGTGCACCTCCCAACCTGTCTTCAGATTGCAAAGTCATTTGTTCTCACCACTGGAAGTATCCTCAATACCTCCTTAGAGTTCAGACCCAAAAACTCACAGCCCAGAGACACGGAGTTCTTTCTCCTAAATTCCTAATTTCTCATCTAAAGGGAATACCCACTCCCTATTAGGAAAACCAAAGGATAGTGTTCTTATTCAATAGATCCAAAGAGGTTAGTCATTTTTACAATACAACATGACAAGCCCAGACAGAGCTACACTTGGATAGTAGCACGGTGGGACAAAGTGCTTTGGAAGCACAAAAGGGAATAGGTTCAGCTCTTAGGAACTCGTTGGGGGAGCTTTGCTCCAGAAAGCCCAGCCACCCTAACCTAGTGATCTTTCTTTTCCCTGAAAACCTACAGTCTGAAGCTGAACACTTAATTATTAAATGCTGCGGGTTGTTCTTTAATTATTTTCCAACAAGACTATAAGTACCTCTAAGTGAGAAACTGTCCTTTTCTAATATTCCTTCATTCATGGTGCCAGGCATAGGAGACATTCATGTAAGTGTGGGGGAAATATCTACATGACTGATAGATAACTGGTCAGGATCTCCCTCCACCTTGGAAGATATGATGTTCTCTCAATAGGATGCAAAGATTTGATTTTGGCTGCATGTTCAAGGTGAAAGAAGGCTATCAACCTAAGGCAGTGTCTTGATACGACCCTACCCATTTGCCTAGAACAAATGCAAGTTAGTCTTGATTTTCTAAAACATTCTAAGGAAGGAGAAAAGCCTAATAAAGGTATGAAAAGATACCACCTTTCAGGTCCCAACCCTTACAGGTCCCAAAAAAGGTAAAGGACTCCTCATAGCTAGGCCTCAGCTAGTCATCAGATTCCACTTGCCATTTTTTTTTTTTTTAAGATTTATTTATTTATTTCAGAGAGAAAGAGAGAGTAGGGGAAGGAGCAGAGGGAAAGAATCTTCAAGCAGACTCCTCACTGAGCAGGAAGCCTGATGTGGGGCTTGATCTCATGACTCATGAGATCATGACCTGAGCCGAGACTAAGAGTCAGACATCCAACCGACTGAGCCACCCAGGTACCCCTCCACTTGCCACCTTAATGTTGCTTCAGTAACAGTGCAGCTGACTACAAATGGCCCTGCCACACCCAGGGGCCCCACATCCACCTCCCTAAAGCTATTTTCTCTGTAGTAGTTTATAAACCAATGGCCAGGGTCCCTCAGGGGCAGTACTGCTGTTTGGAACACAAGAATCATTGTCGTGTGAGGTAGCCAAGGACTTACTGCTCTAGGCCTTATTTGCTCTGAGAGTACAGATTGCTTGCGTCCCCTTTACAAACTTTGTTTTATAACAAGCCCCCTCACCTCTCCTTCATGACAGAAGGGGTGTGTGAGTCTGGTATGCATGTCTGTATGTGTGCATGTGTAGGTGTTGGGGGTGGAGAATGAAATGACAGCTATTCTTGGGCAAGTACAAAACTCCTCTATACCTCTCTGGAAGATTTTAAATCATCTCTTACTTTTAAATCATCTCTTACACAGAAGTCATATTAGATGGCTTATAGTTCCCACATCAGTGATCAAACAATACTATTTATATAAGCCTGGTCATGGTGGTGTCCTGGGCCACTTGGCCCTAAAGTGCCTGCCTTGTAGCATGGCCAACTTCCTCTAAAAGCAACTCTTTTCTAACCTGGTCACACAGCAATTTGGACAGCAAGAGACTAGCTGATGCCAAAGAAGAACTGGCAGAAGGGCAGAAACTCAATCACACAAACAGAAAACGGGTCAGTACATTATAGCCCTCAAAACCTGCACTCAAATGACAAAACCAGTGAACTTCTGCTCTCAGTTAAGAGCTACCTCCTGGAGGCCATGAAAGAGAACTCTAAGACACAGGCTCCCAATTTGCCTTGACTGCTGTCACTCCTATAGGACAGGAATCTCTTAACCCTCCCATGTCACCTGCTCCTGCAACACTCATTCAGACCAGAGTCAAGGATTAAAATTTTTTTTAATTTTTATTTATTTATTTATTTATTTGACAGAGAGAGACATAGCGAGAGAGGGGAACACAAGCAGGGGGAGTGGGAGAGGGAGAAGCAGGCTTCCCACGGAGCAGGGAGCCCGATGTGGGGCTCGATCCCAGGACCCTGGGATCATGACCTGAGCCAAAGGCAGACGCTCAACGACTGAGCCACCCAGGTGCCCCAAGGATTAAGATTCTTAAGATATATGTGTTGCCTGGCTCAACACTAAAAGGTACCTGCTGTGAGCCAACATTGGCTTTCTAAGGACTAGCTATACAGAGCAGTAAGTTGTATTCTCTGTGATTAAATGTTAAATCTATACAAGATCTTCATCATTTCAAAGCTCATTAAATTGGTTTCTTAACACAGCTTTTTGGTAATGGAAGACAGTGTCTCAGAGAGTTGTGCAAGTAAAGCCTTCATACCTTAGATGTGAGATCTCGATGGAAAATGCCTTTGAAGTGAAGGTAGCTGAGGCCCACTGCTATGTCATAGGCCAGTTTCACCCTCACAGTCCACGGCAAATGCAGGTTACTGTCTAGCAACTGTTCCAGGTTTCCAGAGTTGATATACTGCAAAACAAAAGGAAAAACCCAGCCACCATTTGTCAGGAACGTTTAGGCTAGTGGTAAAACCATTAGAGGATAAACACCTAGAGGATAGAGCTTCTATGTTTTTTAATTTTTTTTTTAAGTTACTGATGGTTTATTCGGCATCCAGGCAGTATGGTAGGCGCTGCACACAAAGACCCCTTCCTTTGCAGAGACGACAACCTAGTAAGGGGTACAAACAGTATCATGTGGTAAATGCTAAAATACAGCTTTGTATGGGTACAACAGTACTATGGGTGCAGAGGATAAAGTTACAAAGTCAACCGGGGCATGTCGGAGGAAGCTGTACATAGGAAATAAGGAATCAAAAGGATGACCTGGGGGAACAGGAAATAAAGGCAATCCATACAGAGGGAGCAGTATATGCAAAGTTATAGATTAAGTGCAAGATGCATTCAGGAAACTAATTTACTCAATATGGCCAGAGTGCATGAATAGTAGGAACAGGTGAGGCCAATATACTTTGCTAAGATATATGTACTTCATCCTGTCTATCAGAACAAAATAAGCCTTTTAAGCAGAAGAGCAAAATGTTCATCTTTGGCTTTTCAAAGAAAAGATTATTTAAGCAATGGTACGACTGATGGATTAGATGGAGAATATGGAGAAGGGTAAATAGGCAATTACTGCAATAATCCTGGTGAAAGAAGGGTGCCTCAGTTAAGGCAATAGGGAAGACATTGGAACACAGCAAGACTGAAGATATAGTTAGACGGCAGAGTTAAAAACAAACACACACACAAAACTTGATGACTGTCTGGAGGGGGGAGCGGATGAGCACAATGAAAATCTCTAGGTTGATCCTGGGCTATTGGTCCCTGGATACTATCATCATTAAATATCCACAAAATAGAGAGAAGAACAGGTTTTTAGAAGAAGAAGCAAGGTTAAAAATAGTGAGGTCAGCTAGGACATGTCGAGTTTAAAAACTTGTGGGACAGCCAAGGTGGAGGTGTCGTAAAAAGAGCTTAAAGTTTAGGGACAAAGTCTGAGCTAGAGACCAACATTTAGGAGGCAGTAACAATGAGCTGAAGTAGTCACTGATGCCAAGGGATGTATGAAGTTGTCCAGGGTTTAAGACATAAGGTAAGAAATTAACAGAATCCCAAGGAATGGTAACATTTAAAGGAGCAGGCAGAGGAAGAACCAAGCACAAATGTTACCATAGAAGCCAAAGAAGGAGAACATTCCAAAGTGGAAATGTCCAAAGTATCAAATGCTATACAGATCAAGTAAGGTGAGCAGGAAAAGTGTCCACTGAACTTGCAACTAAGAAGACCCTGGCAACTATGGCCAGAATAGCTGGTTAAGACCAGAGTTAAGACCAAAGTGAACTGAAGAGTGAGTAGAAGGCTATGAAGAAACTATGTGAAGATACTCTTTCAATAGGGGCACCTGGGTGGCTCAGTCCGTTGGGCATCTGCCTTTGGCTCAGGTCATGATCCCAGGGCCTGCTTCTCCCTCTCCCACTCCCCCTGCTTGTGTTCCTTCTCTCACTGTGTCTCTCTCTGTCAAATAAATAAATAAACTCTTTTAAAAAAAAGATGCTCTTTCAATAAATTTGGCTGTTCATCATTTCTACATACCCATGAAGGGCTGCTTTGCTTTAAAAAAAAAAAAAGAGCAGGGGCGCCTGGGTGGCTCAGTTAAGCGACTGCCTTCGGCTCAGGTCATGATCCTGGAGTCCCGGGATCGAGTCCCACATCGGGCTCCCTGCTCAGCAGGGAGTCTGCTTCTCCCTCTGACCCTCTTCCCTCTTGTACTCTCTGTCTCTCATTCTCTCTCTCAAATAAATAAATAAATAAATAACTTTAAAAAAAAAAGGAAGTGATAAAAAAAAGAGCAAATAAATATATTTACATAGAGATGCTAAGAGGAATAATAATAACAATAGCAACAAAACAACAATAGCAATAGCTAATATTTATTTATATAGTGCTTAATTTGTGCCAGGCACTAGTCTAAGAACTTTATATTAATTATCTCATTTAATCTGCACAACCCTATGAATTAAGTGTACTATTATTCTCATTTTATAAAAGGCATTTAGAGGTTAAGAACCAGGGTTCAAACCCAGGCAGTTTGGCCCAGAGTTCATGTTTTTTACCACTACATTATATTAGACTTACAGGCCATAGCATCTGAGTCAAAGGGCCTCAGAAGAGCCTAAAATTTAGCTCTTAAATACCTATTTTTGGGGGTGATACTGAATTTTCAAAAGAAGAGGGAACCTAAAGGGACAGCGGGCAAGAGATCTGAATTTTAGTCCAATTCTGCCTCTTAATAACCAATTATCTTTGCACAAATCAACTAATGAGGCTATCCTTCAGTTTTCCACCTATAAAATAGATATGATAATTCCTGATTCATATAACTCACAATGTCATTATGAGAATCTAATACAAGCATATGAAAGTGCTTAGAAAAAAAATATAAGTGCCATATAACCTGAGATGTCATGATGTGGTAACATAAGCACCAAAAAGAACCAGTTGGGGGCAGCACGATGCAGCACTTAATATCCTTGGATGAGGTGGATCAGGCTTGGCACCACAGAGAGAATGGCTAAAAATATACCTAACTTCTCAAAGGGGAAATCTGTCAATCTGCTTCATTCTGCTTGATAATCCATCTTGGAAATCTCAAAATGAGGCATACTGACAGCATTAACACAGCGCCTTTCATCTCGTTATTCTAGTTCAATCTGTCCACAGTTCACATTTGAGGAGCCCATTTGCTAAAAAGAAACTGAACTTGCAAACTCCAAGCTACCTGGGGGCAATATAGCAGACGCTAATCATGCAGACAAATTTCTTTAGTTCTGAGAGTCAGAAAGAACTGAAAAGGTGCTGGTTCACTTCTTTGATAGGGTGACAATGTGACATGGAAGGCCTGACTTCAGGACTCACTGTCTCCCAACTGAGGGCCAGGCAGAAAAGACTCGATAAAAAGGCTGTAGCTGCATTCTCTCTGGGCCAAGCTAAGCCAGAACTCTTGATTCTGGTTCAGAAAAATACATATTTACTCTTTTCAGCATGTTTCTGAAGACCGGAGAAATCCATAGATGAAGGCAGAGGGTGGAGAACAGGAGAAAGGTGAGGCAAGGTGAGGAATTACACCATTAGTAGGCTCTGGTTTTTCCAGGCAAGATGGAAAAAGCACAAACCAGGAACAGAGAAGGAAACTAAATGGAGTTATTGTTACAACCCGTTTCTTTTGCCTACCTTTGGCGAATATTTTTAGAGGGGGCTGATAAGCCTCTGGGCCTTCAGAAACCACAACTTCTGAGTGTCTCGAGACCTTTGCATGTATGAAGAAAGGAAGTTTGAGATCTGCCAACAAGGAAGATTTCTAAGTTGCTACACACTCTGCGTGCCCATTAGTTGGGACGTTCACTTCCCCAATAAGCAACTCCCAGTGCAGGCTCAGCTGGTGTGTCCTCCGAACAAATCCCTCTGTGGGAAACAGAGGCAAGATCAACAACACTAGCACATTCAGCTTCCCAGGATGAGGACAACAGCTGCTTTGCTTTGTTTTCTTCCAGACCACTTCCTCGAGCAGCTCTACAAAACAACCTAAGGCATTGGCAATGCCTTTAAATAACCTACTGGAGAGAGAAGTTTTTACATTTTTTCTTGTTGTCTTTTTAAACTTTCAAGTTCAGAAAACTATAATATCAGCCAATCAAGTGTTATAGGTACTTCAGTACCTCTTAGTGACTGTGCCCCAACTTTATCTACACCAAAACCTGCCTTTCTAACTCGTGGTCTAATAAAATATTATAACATAGTTTCTACCATTTCATTTGTGTTTGATACTTGATTCCATTAAAGACTCTTCCTAAAAGGCAGTCAATAAATAAATGTGTGTTGGAGACTAAACAATATTATGTAGGCAAGAAATCATATGTCAACACCATAAAAAAAAATCACCACAGGGTCACGGGTCAAATTAGTGGACACTCCATTTCTCCACTCATGAAAGTGGAGAAGTGAACCACTCAGGAATATCAATTAAAGTTATTTTTACAACCATTCAGTGAGCACTTCTCCACCTCCTGTCACCCCCCATATGACAGTAAGAACCTGTCAGTTTACATCAACATTATTTTCCTTCCGTGATTACAAGAGTGCATTACACATAATAAATGTGGGTATATAAAGATAACAATTTATACCTTAAAGAAGTCCAGTGAAAGACACAGATGTAAGTAAATAATACCAATAACCCTTTACTAGAGGTAAATACCTGAGGTATGAAAGAAGAAACTGACTCTCCCTGAGTTTGGAAAATTTCAAAGAGGAGATAACATCTGAGTTGGATCCTAAAAGATGTCTGGGAGTTGTGTAGGCTGAGAATATAGTTCTTCCCATATATCCCCATAGGCTCTGATGGTACCAACTCAGACACTGACAGACACATAATCATGCCCACATAGAGAATATTCTGGAACAGCACTAGGCAACATTTACCTCCCCATGAGGTAACACTCACTACACCCAGGGCTCCTGTTCCCAGCTGATTTTAGTCAGCTAAAGTAGCCTCACCCAATCATGACCAGTCAGAAAAATAAGACAAAATGGCTGCTTTTTTTTTTTAAAGATTTTATTTATTTGAGAGAGAGAGAATGAGAGATAGAGAGCACGAGAGGGAAGAGGGTCAGAGGGAGAAGCAGACTCCCTGCTGAGCAGGGAGCCCGATGTGGGACTCGATCCCGGGACTCCAGGATCATGACCTGAGCCGAAGGCAGTTGCTTAACCAACTGAGCCACTCAGGTGCCCAAAATGGCTGCTTTTTTTTTTTAACTTTGAATTATCAATGTACTCATACCTGCAATCAATAAGCTTATCCCTGAACAGTGGTTCAAAGGCATATTCAGAGGCTCTGAAGAAAATATCAACTGTAAGAATAACATTCCTTTTTTGAAAAATCTACTAACTGGCCTGGAGCTAGGGCATTCACCCAAGGCGGATAAATGTACTGCCATCCAACTAACACAGATCATTTGCTACCACCTAATTAGCAGGGCTGTCCTGAGGAAGATCTGTCCATCTCTCTATCCATCCACCTACACAAACACTGAAAGCCTATTATGTGAAAACACAAAGATAAGTGGGGTCGGTCTCTGCCCTTAATTCACAGTCTAGTCTACTTCACAGTCCAGTCGAGGTGATAATCAACTAACAATTTTTTTCCACACAGGACAGTAACATATGTTATACAGAAAATATCATTCTAGCAGTAATGTGAAAACTGTATGGAAAAGTCAGGAATTGAAGCCAGGAGAATAGTTAGGAGGCTTCTGGAATCATCCAGGTGGGAAGGCATGAATAAGACAATGACCACAAGAATGGAAAGGAGGTTAATATCTGGAGACATCTTAAAGGTAGAAGCAACAGGATTTGGTGTTTAATTAAAGGCAGGGAGTAATTAAAACAAATAAGGCATACAAAGTATGTCCAGCATAGTGCTTAGCTCATAGTATACAACTCATTCTGCCCACTCTCAGAATCTTATCTTCATAACCCCTCACTGGGTTATTCCACTGGCTTTCTAACTAGTCTTCTTGTCCATTTCTTGTATCTTAAACAGATATAGCCCTCATTCCAATCCATTTTCCATAATACAGACAAAATAGCCCTTCTGAAATGCCAACCTGGAGTCAATCCCCTGTTAAAATTATTCAACGATGCCCTATTACTGTTAGGATAAAACCCACAACCCTTACTCAGCATGGAATATAAAGCCTTTCACTGCTGCTTATAAAGGTCTGACGCCAGGGACACCTGGGTGGCTCAGTCAGTTAAGCGTCTGCCTTCGGCTTGAGTCATGATCCCAGTGTCCTGGGATCAAGTCCCACATTGGACTCCTTGCTCAGCAGGGAGCCTGCTTCTCCCACTGCCTGTAGCTCCCCCTGCATGTTCCTCTCTCTCTCTCTCTCTCTGATAGATAGATAGATAGATAGATAGATAATCTTATTTTTAAAAAAAGGTCTGACCCCTGCTTGCACATTTGCACACATTGCTGATCCTTTTATCTGAAATATCCTTCCCTCACCCAGGCCTGGCTAATCACTCATTGTTGAGGATTCAGTTCCATTTTATGGAAGCCCACATGTAGGACTGGGAATAAGAAAGACATTCTGTGCAAAAGGAACACAAAGGTAAAGTGCAGAGATTAGTAGTTATTCCTTTACTTTTTCCTGAGTAAGGTATAAGTAGGGGGAAGGGATGAAGTTAAAAAGTAAAGACGGGCGGTGCAGTACAGTGAAAAGCCCACATACTATGGAGTTAGACTGCCTAGGACTGAATCTCACCTGTGACTAGCTGTGTTATCCTGGGTTGATCATTCAATTTCTTTAATACTCATCTATAAAATGGGAATAAGAATAGTATCTATCCCCCTAAAAAAAGATTAATACCTAACCTATAGAGTTATGAAGATTCAATCAGTTGATGTGTAAAATGCTTAGACATGTCAAAGAAAGTTCTCAGTATATGTCAGTTGTTATCTATTGCCGTTATTACTATATTTATTATTATAAATACGTAATTTTTTAGAGAAGTTCTGGAACACCAAGATGAAACATCTATAGTTAATAATGTCAGACCACAGGAGCACCAAAGATTTATAGGTAAAGTATACTATGATCTGTTGTGTGTTGAATCATGTCCCCCCAAAAGATATGCTCAAGTCCTAACCCCTGGTAATTGTAAATGTGACCTTTTTGGGAAATAGAGTCTTTGCAGATGGAAAATCAAATAAAGATGGGATCATACTAGAGGAGGGTAGACCCTTACTCCAGTAGGCTTGGGATCTTTATAAAAAGAGAAAAGACAGACACACAGGGAGAATGTTATATAATAAGGAAGGCAGAGATGTGAGTGACATATCTGTAAGCCAAGAACCACCACCAGAAGCTAGGAAGAGGCAAGGAAGGATCTTCCCCTAGAGCTTTCAGAGAGAGAGCACAGCCCTGCCAAGTTTGATTTTGGACTTCCAACCTTAAGAACTGTAGAAGAATCCGTTTCTGTTGTTAAAAGTGTGGTGCTTTGTCATGGCAGCCTTAGGAAACTAATACATGCCCCAAACTACATTTTAGAAAGATCATGCTGGTAGCAGGATAGAGGAGGAACTGGAGGAAGGTTTGGAGGGTACTGCAACAGTCCAGATGAGAGGGGACCAAATTCCTGATTTAGCATGCTATTATATTATAGGCATGAAAAGATAGGCTAGAGTTAGAATATGCAGAGATAGAATCTAAAGGATATAGCAACTGGGTGGTAAATATGAGAACGGAAGGAAAAGAAAGGTAACTCAGAGATTCCAAATTCAGGTGTTCAGAGAAGCAAGAGGAAGAGATCCTATCATCTTACGTGCCATCAGTAAGTCAAAAACACATCAGAAACCAGCATCAATGTCAAAGAGCCAAATCAGTGACTTGTCAAACCTCTGTTCTTTGGATAAGCCCTCTGTAGATGAGGGCCCAGGCCCCGACCTAGTTTTCACTGCAGCCCAACAATGCCATTGTGCTAGCCACTGTATGTTTTTTTGGTCAGCTCCAAACACAAAGGCTAGCAGACATCCCATCCTGCTGGCTTGGTTTGAAGAAGAAAAGAAAGCTTTGTTACTGCCCCGGGTAATTTCAGGACAGGCATCCCAAGAGCGCCCTGTGGGAGGCTTGTGCTCCAAAGAAGCCTCCTGTTCTCAGCTCGAGGTTCTGCAGACACTACAAGCATGTATCCCTTCATCTGCCAAAACCCAAGTTTGCCACTGTTCAGGAGGTCCACCAGGGCTCGCCTGACTGAAACAGTCAGTAGTAATGAACTGACCCAAAGAGAAAGGGAACCCAAAATGTGTTTCAGCATATTTAAATGTTTCACTCTCTCTGCCTTCGTATATGCTTATCTACTGCCCAGAATACTCCTCTGTCCCTTCATAGCTTTGTTAACTCTTTTTGTTTTAAGATTTTATTTATTTATTTGACAGAGAGAGACACAGCGAGAGAGGGAACACAAGCAGGGGGAGTGGGAGAGGGAGAAGCAGGCTTCCCGACCAAGCCAAAGGCAGACGCTTAACGACTGAGCCACCGGGGCACCCCAGCTTTGTTAACTCTTATTCATCCTTCTAAACCTAGCTCGTCTTTTATTTTGGAAAGCACTTCCTAACACCCCATTCTATACTTTCTGCCACTTTAGTCCCCTGTACGTATTTCTACTATTGCTTATCACATTGTACTATAACCCTGATGGCAGGACCAAGTCTTTCTCAACTTTGTGAGCCCAGTATCCAGTGAACAATAAATTGTTGAATGAACAAATGAGTAAGTACATTTAAACAAATACAGGCAGGTTTTAAGTTCTCTCTTATTAGAAGCCATCCCAATTCAGTCATTAATGTAATTTAAGATCAAAAGGGAAGTGTGCCTTTAGAGAACTTTTCTGATAAATACCATCCAAAACAAATATTTAATAATGTCTATTATTGGGGGTACCTGGCTGGCTCAGTTGATAGGGTGTGTGACTCTTGATCTCAGGGTTGTGAGTTAGAGCCCCATGTTGGGTGTGGAGATTACTTAAAAATAAAATCTTTTAAATAATAATAATAATAATGCCTACTATATGGCAGATATTATGGTAGCACTGGAAATAAAATGAAAAAGAAAACAGTGCATTTGACCACTCAGTGATATAAAATTCTGAGGTTACTGTTATTACCCTATTGGCAAACTCCTTAAAGTGGTCAAAAATCACATGGACTTAAAAAATGTAACTGCAGGGGCGCCTGGGTGGCTCAGATGGTTAAGCGTCTGCCTTCGGCTCAGGTCATGATCCCAGGGTCCTGGGATCGAGCCCCCCATCGGGCTCCCTGCTCCGCGGGGAATTTGCTTCTCCCCCTCCCTCTGCTTCTCCCCCTGCTCATGCTCTCTCTTTCTCTATCTCTGGGTCTCGAATGAATTAAAAAAAAAAAATCTTAAAAAATATATATATATAACCGCAATCTCCTTTTGGAAATTATAGAAGACATTTCTTTTATCAGTAACTGAAAGAAGCCATAAAGATATCTCCTCCCTCTTCATTCACACTTCCCATAGATAGATATTTAGTATGAACCCATTCACTGCTTTAAGAATATGTTGCTTAACATACCTGAAGCAGTGAGGAGTGTTTTTCTATGCATGTATAAGCTACTATAAACATCAAAATGACTGTATCTACAAGATCCAAAAAAGCATGATTAAGCTTTCCCCACAGATTTTTAACTCTTCCATCACACATCTCATAATCAAAATCAAATTTGTTTAAAGTAAACATTAAAAGATAAATCTGTAGAATAAATCTTCTCAAAGACATAAACTAAGAAATAGTAAGACTGTTCCCTTTACCCTGTGAAGCTCTACTCACAATCAATGGTTGCAGACGTGATTTAAGATCAGGCCAGGGCTCCTAACCACTCCATCCAGTCTGCTTTCATATCCCCAAATCCATAAGGCTATTGGGTTCATGCTTAAAATTATTCTTCCCTCCAGCTTGCTACCCCACATCTACTACAACCCTGCACTCTGCAGACCCACATACGAATCTTTGACATTACCTGGTGATTGGGCTCAGAGTGAAAAAGCAATCCATTAAGGAAGACAAACATACCCTGCCTCCCCACCAGATCTGAGGAATAGGGGCTTGACAGTGGACAAAATGAAAACAGAAACCAAAAGAAGTTAAGTTTCCAATTAAGGTAATTTATATCAAAGGAACTGCATCTCCAAATGAACCAATCATTTCTCCTACTTTCTCTGCCTATATTAGCATAAAACTTGGCCTCGGAATAAGGAAAAAAATCAAGCAAAAGTTAAAAGAAGCAAACTGCAAGCTTAAATGCTATCTTCTAGTGGCAAATGTAGGTGCAGGGGTAGAAAGGGAGGAAAGGTTTCCAACTTGCTATGTGGAAGATAGCTTCCCAGCCCAACAGTCACTCCAAGTGCAGGCAGAAATCTCTTCCAAAGGCTAAGGGTCAAAGAGGTAACTAAATACCCTCACGTTCACAGAAATTCATGAAGACTACTACAAGTTATCAAAGGAAAGGGTGGAGACAGAGGACCCAGCCAGTTCTGGTTCTACTGCAGACAAAACAGATTTGAGGTCTGGTGTATACATCAGTATCTACATCCTCAAACAAGAAAGGAGAGCCTTTTCTTTTCCTTGGTTTCAAACCATCTCAGATGTCAGAATGATGTGCCCTCTTTAATGAGAGAATGAGAAAAATCAGGTAGTTAATCTTGAGTATAAGTCTAGATTTATTTTACCAACTTGTTCAGAATTATCAGCCACTGGAACTCACAGGGAAGCAGCTAATGCTAGTCTAACGCCAACTCTCAATTTAAGTAAAGCAGCAGATCTGGATATGATGCCATTTGGAAGGATTTTGGGGATTCTAAACTGAACAAAAATTTTTTCAAAATGACTAGAAGCAGAGAATGAGCATATCACTCAATTCTGAAACCTGTTCCAAATAAATTCAGAAGGTCCTGACACATAATTAACTTCATTTCATGAGTTCACTGAAAATAGGTTTGATACGATGTCTGGTAAAGTAGGCCCCCATAAATACTTGTTGAATGAACTAATGAATGAAGTGTCCCTAACCATCTATGTATATATAGGGATTCCTTCTCCACTCTCCATGAGTCAGCTCTCATCACCTACCTCAGTCTTCAGAGCTTAGACCAGGAAGGTCTTGCCCAAGGAAGAGCCTTAAGGTGAGCTAAGACAAAGAATGAGCCTGGTCTTCTATAGTGAAGAAACTATGCCAATTACAGCATTATGTTAAAAAAAAAAAAAAAAGTTCCCAGGTAATACACACACAGCAGAGGAAAGAGAAATATTCCAGCTATACTCTCCAAGTTTTCCACATCTCAGTAAATGGCACCACCACCTACCTAGAAACTGGGGATCATTTGATTTCTCATTCTCCTTACCAAAGTCACAATCAAGACCTTGTGCTTCTATTTCCAAGACAGATCTTTACATAGATACCACCCCAGTCCAAACCACCCACATCTCTCATATAACCTCTAATGTGTTTCTCCTATGGTTGGTCTCCATGCCCCCACTTTTGCCCCTCAACAATCTATTCTCCCTAGAGCAGCCAAGCTGCTATGTTTTATTTTTTTTTAAAGATTTTATTTATTTATTTGACAGAGAGAGAGATAGCGAGAGCAGGAACACAAGCAGGGGGAGTGGGGGAGGGAGAAGCAGGCTTCCCACGGAGCAGGAAGCCCGATGTGGGGCTTGATCCCAGAACCCCGGGATCGTGACCTGAGCAGAAGGCAGACGCTTAACGACTGAGCCACCCAGGCGCCCAAGCTGCTATGTTTTAAATGCAAATTGTATCATATTCTCTCCTATCGAAAACCCTTCTGGCTGCCTGATGTATTTAAAATAAATTTCAAAATCCTTACCATGGCCTGTAAGACCCTGCATAATCTAGCCTGCCTTTTCCCCAAAATTTTAACGTTCTTCTATCTGATCTTCATGAATGCCTCCTTATCTTTTAGGTATTCTCAGAAAAGTATCTGATGACCTCATTTACAAGATAAGTTAGTCAGGGGGCAGGGTTAGTCTGGGTGGCTTAGTCGGTTAAGCATCAGACTCTTGATTTCAGCTCAGGTCATGATCTCAGGGTTGGAAGACTCAGTCCTACATTGGGCTCCCTGCTCAGCATGGAGTCTGGTTGAGATTTTCTCTCTCCCTCTGCTTCTGCCACTCCCCTTGCTTGTTCTCTCTCAAAATTAATAAATAAAATCTTTAAAAAAAAAAAAGGTTAAGTTAGTATCAGCATATATATATTATTACACTGTCCTTACTTATCTCACTTGCCATGATGGATAAAAATTTTTTTCAAAAGTACAAAGTATATATTCATAGGGAAAACAATGCCCAAGTCTACAGATAACAACAGAATATGAAAGAATAGATCTGAAAGGCAATCCATTCTAAGCCCATACCAGACATTTTCCTTCTATAATATCCTCCTTGCAAGTAGCCAAAGCAACCCATATTAGCTTCATCAAGAGAAACAGGTAGTGAAGAGATAAGAACCTCACTAAACACAACTGTTCTCCTTAACTGTGGTGCCCTTGGCTAACAGTCCAGCCTCCCAACATCTAACAACGTTGTCTTCAGGTTCCCTAGCTTGACAGAAAGGCAGTCTCTGAAGAAGCCCAACTAACTCTTCTAACCTGACCCCTCTCTGGCCTTCAATGACCTGCTACCTATTTCTTGCTAGTGGTAAACAAAACAGAAAATGGTCCCAGTCCTCAAGGAAATATGGGAGAGAGAGAGACAATAAACAAACACTCACATAAATGAAAAATTATATGGTATAAGATGTGCTACAATGAAAAAGAAAAGAGTGCTAACAAAGAGAATCAGAAGCCAACTCACAATCTGGATGTGGGAGGTCATTAGGAAAAGCAACTTCAATGAAGTGAAAGTTTAAACTAAAACTTAAAAATTGAGGAATTAAGTAGGTAAAAAGTGGGAGAATCACCTTCCAAAATTTATCTAATTCTCAGTTTCTTCTTACATAAAATAGCAGTAATAATGAGTATACCTCAGAGGGTTGTCATAAGGATGAAAAAAGAAAACACACATAACACTTAATAACGTTCCAGAAATAACAGCTATTTCTTTAATGAGTATGCCTAATTTTATAATCAAAAAAAAGTTTTTGGGGCGCCTGGGTGCCTCAGTTGTTAAGCATCTATCTTCGACTCAGGTCATGATGCCAGAGTCCTGGGATTGAGCTCACATCGGGCTCCCTGCTCAGCGGGAAGCCTGCTTCTCCCTCTCCCACTCCCCCTGCTTGTGTTCCTTCTCTCACTGTGTCTCTCTTTGTCAAATAAATAAATAAAATCTTTAAAAAAAAAAGTTTTTGGGGAGTACCTGAGTGGCTTAGTTGGTTGAAACTCTTGATTTTGGCTCAGGTCATGATCTCAGGGTCCTGGGATTGATACCTGAGTTGGGCTCCATGCTGAGCATAGAGTCTGCTTGAGTATTCTCTCCCTTTCCCTCTCCCTCTGCCACTCCCTCTGCTTGCTCTCTCTCTCTCAAATAAATAAATAAATCTTAAAAAAAAAAGTTTTTTTAAAGTGTCCCTGGTACTGCCAACTACAATAAATTATTGGTTTAAAAAAATGAAATATTTTCTTATCCAAAACTTTAGCTGACTTATCAGGTAAATAGTATGTCTATTGTTTTATTTGTATTTCCAAAAGTCCAGTTCTCAGTTCTGTTCCTTCTGGGTGTACCAGAAATACATGTTTGACTGACTAGCTAATTTGGATGGAAAAGAAGTTGTTGAGCAAATTAGTTACAGAGTCAAAGGATGACTATGCAAGAGGTGTTATAATTAAACAATGCAAAAGCCATTTAGAAATTATTCCATTCATGAGGCAAGAGTTCTAGCCATTCATACAGGCTCTAAAATACATTTTAGATGTATTTTTAAAAAGAAAATTTACCTCCACTTTGCTTTTTAGATGGCATAAAATGTGCTTCCTTTCCCCCCTATTCAATCATGCAGTCAATATCTATAAAGTGTCTTCTAACTACAAAGTACTGCTGGGAGATCAGGAGTATACAGATCAGTAAAATACTATCCCTATTAATAACCAGCAACTAGTTGGGTTTTTTTTAAGATTTTATTTATTTAGGGGTGCCTGGGTGGCTCAGTCATTAAGCATCTGCCTTCGGCTCAGGTCATGATCCTAGGGTCCTGGGTTCAAGCCCCACATTGGGCTCCCTGCTCAGCGGGAAGCCTGCTTCTCCCTCTCCCACTCCCCCTGCTTGTGTTCCCTCTCTCTCTGTGTCTCTCTCTGTCAAATAAATAAAATCTTAAAAAAAAAAGATTTTATTTATTTAAGAGAGAGAAAGTGTGTGTGTGAGAGAGAGCACAAGCAGAGGGTAGGGGTAGAGGGAGAGGGAGAAGCAGGCTCCCTGCTGAGCCGGGAGCCTGATGCGGGGCTCGATCCCAGGACCCTGAGATCATGACCTGAGCCAAAGGCAGACGCTTAACTGACTGAGCCACCCAGGCACCCCAACTAATTGGTTTTATAAGGCACTTTCATACTTACCTCATTTGAACCTTGCAACATCTCAAAACATTCTTGCTATCCTTTTTGTTTGTTTGAGGAAATCAAGCCCAGAGAATTTAAATAATTTGCCTATGGTTATTCAACTAGTAATCGTGGAGCCTAGATTTTTACCCAAGACTTTTGACCCCAATCCTGGGTTTCTTCTACTCTGGAAGCTTACATTTATATAAGGAAACCCAAGCAAAAATAACTTTAATACATGGCAGAATGTGTAATAAGAAAGGTACCAAAAATATATATATAGGAGAAGAAGATCAATGAAAGGGCCAAATTTGGCAAGGAGAGGGGAGCAAACAATGACAAAGAAAGAATCAGAAAAGGTTTTATAGAGAAGTAAGTGGACTTTGAGCCAAGTCCTGAGGGGAGAGATTTCTACAGGATAAAGGGAAAGAGCACATCTCAAGGTAAAGAAATATTAATAAGGAGGCAAAAAACACAGACCATGTTTAGTAAACACATGAAAACCAGTTTGTCTGAATGATGGAGTACTTGTTAAAGAAGACCTAGC
This sequence comes from Callorhinus ursinus, assembly GCF_003265705.2. NCBI lineage: Eukaryota > Metazoa > Chordata > Mammalia > Carnivora > Otariidae > Callorhinus > Callorhinus ursinus. The sequence goes on along the minus strand of NW_027397080.1, from coordinate 1,240,709 downwards.
AGAAAAAAAGAAAGATGATGCTAAAGCACAGAGGACTAGAATACCAAGCTAAGAGTATCCTGAATTCCATGTTGTTGTTTTTTAAAGATTTTATCTATCCGTTTGACAGAGAGGGAGAGAGAGCACAAGCAGGGGGAGCGGCAGAGGGAGAGGGAGAAGCAGGCTCCCCGCTGAGCAGGGCGCCCAATGTGGGGCTCAATCTCAGGACCCTGGGATCACAACCCAAGACGAAGGCAGATGCTCAACCGACTGAGCCACTCAGGTGCCCCCTGAATTCCATGTTTTAACCCTAGCTGTGCACAGGATAACCTATGCACTTTATAAATTAATAAAGTTTTTAAATACAGATGCCTGGCCTCTCCCAAGACTTTAATTCAGTGGGTCTTGTGTGAGGTCCTGGTATCTGTACTTTCTAAAAAGCTCCTAAGGAATTCTGGTAAACAACTAAGGTTCTAAAACTACACTATAGGGGTGCTGGGTGGCTCAGTCAGTTAAGTGTCTGCCTTTGGCTCAGGTCATGCTCCTAGGGTCCTGGGATCGAGCCCTGCGTCTGGCTCCCTGCTCAGCAGGAAGCCTGCTTCTCCCTCTCCCTTTGCCTGCCACTCTGCCTACTTGTGCTCTCTCTGTCAAATAAATAAATAAAATTAAAAAAAAATAGGGGCACCTGGGTGGCTCAGTCATTAAGCGTCTGCCTTCAGCTCGGGTCATGATCCCAGGGTTCTGGGATGGAGCCCCACACCAGGCTCCCTGCTCAGCGGGAAGTCGGCTTCTCCCTCCCCCCCCCCCGCTTGTGTTCCCTCTCTCACTGTGTCTCTTTCTGTCAAATAAATAAAAAATCTTTAAAAAAAAAATAAATAGGGGCGCCTGGGTGGCTCAGTCGGTTAATCAACTGCCTTCGGCTCAGGTTATGATCCTGGAGTCCCGGGATCGAGTCCCACATCGGGCTCCCTGCTCAGCGGGGAGTCTGCTTCTCCCTCTGACCTTCTTCCCTCTCATGCTCTCTCTCTACCATTCTCTCTCTCTCTCAATAAATAAATAAAAATCTTTAAAAATAAATAAATAAATAAATAAATAAATAAAACTACACTTAAGATTTTGAACCAGAAAATGCCACTGATTATTCACAACAAATATGATAAGCAGCTATCATTTGTACTATACTAGGAACCAACTGATATCAATGTAAATAAAATGGTCCTTGCCCTTAAGGAATTTATAACTTACATACACAAACAGTGAATAAAAATCAATAAGTACTATTGTAATATGGAAGTAAATAGGAGGGGTACCTAACCTTAGGATATCAGAAAGGGCTTCCAAGAGAAAATAAGTAAGAGTTGGCCAGGCCAATAGGAGATGGAGAGGTTGTGTTCTAGGCAGCGAAAAGAGCTGGTACATAGGCCCAGAAGTGGAAAGGGTCATGTCCCATTTGTGGAACTGAAAAGGTTCAGTATAACTGTGGTACACAATTGAGACAGCAGCAAAGAGGTCAGAGAAGTAAGCAGTGAGGTCATACAAACAAGCAATAGTAGGATCAGATGTTTCCACTTGACCCTGAGGGCAATGAGGAGCCAAAGAAGGGTTTATGCAAGGAGAAACAAAATTAGATTTGTATTAAACACTGGGCTTATGTCCATCAGCAGATGAATGGATAAGTAAAATGTGGTATATATTTATAATGGAATATTTTTCATCCTTAAAAAGGAGGGAAATCCTGTCACATGTTACAACATGGATGAACCTTTAGGACATTATGCTAAGTGAAATAAGCCTGTCACAAAAAGACAAAATGCTGTATGATTTCACTTCTATGAGGTACCTGGAGCAGTCAAAATCATAGAAACAGGGCACCTGGGTGGCTCAGTTGTTAAGCATCTGCCTTAGGCTCAGATCATGATCCCAGGGTCCTGGGATAAAGCCCCGCATCAGGCTCCCCGCTCAGCAGGAAGTCTGCCTCTCCTTCTCCCACTCCCCCTACTTGTGTTCCCTCTTTTGCTGTCTCGCTCTCTGTCAAAAAATAAAATCTTTAAAATAATAAAAATAAAAATTAAAAAATAAAAATAAAAAAATAGAAACAAAGTAAAAGGTGAAATAGATCTGGAGATCTGTTGTGCAACAATATAAACATATTTAATACTAACTATTGAAATGTACACTTAAAAATGGCTAAGATAGGGGCGCCTGGGTGGCTCAGTTGTTTGGTGTCTGCCTTCGGCTCAGGTCATGGTCCCAAGGTCCAGGGATCAAGCCCCACATCGGGCTCCCTGCTCGGCCGGAAGCCTATTTCTCCCTCTCCCACTCCCCATGCTTGTGTTCCCTCTCTCGCTGTCTCTCTCCGTCAAATAAATAAATAAAATCTTTAAAAAAAAAAACGGCTAAGATAGTTAAAATATAAATTTGTACTTTAAAAGGACTGCTTGGCTGGCAACATGGGTAGTATGGATTTAAGGGGAGAAGAAGACTGATAGACTAGTTACAAGGTTATTGTGAGATGGTGGCAGAAGGAAGTGGTGTAAGATGAATGGATTCAAGATAGGAAGAAGGTAAAGCGGACAGGACATGGTGATTGATAAGACAAAGAAAGTGGGAGAGGTTGGGGAAGAAGGAAAAGAGAACTATCAGCTAAATAGTAGAAAAGCTAAGCACTATACTAATACTTTTACAAGTTATTACTTTAACATTTACTAAGCAGCTACTTGTGCTACATGTGCCAGAAGACTTTAGACAATTGTTCTGCCACCTTCATAGACCAGCTTCTCTTTTCCAGCTTCTCTTTTCGAAGTTGACCTAAATTAGCCCTTGACACAAAGTGTCTGCTTAATTATTTGTTGAGTAGAAAATAAACATAAGCAATTACTATAGGAAGATGAAATGTACTAAGATGGATGTGTTAAGAAATGCTTATGATTCACTTTGGAAATCACTGATCTAAGAATTTATTATATAAGCAAATAATGGTGACCACAGTAACAAGAAAAGACCAACATAAAGAACAAGGAAACACAGAAAGTGCAGATAGTGATGATGTATCTGGTGTAGGAATGCTGAAACGCCCTTGAGTAGCAGGAATGTATGAGAGGTATATTGGGAGACCACCCTCTTTCCACGGTTCTTCCATTCTTCTACAAGATCCAAAGTAGGAACAGCGTGCTCTCAAGGGCCTACAGAGACCCAATTCCTGTGAATGATACCACTTATCAAGTTAAGAAAAGCACACTTGTCAAAACTTCTGTTAGAAACTGGTTTAGAGGGGCACCTGGGTGGCTCAGATGGTTAAACGTCTGCCTTCGGCTCAGGTCATGATCTCAGGGTCCTAGAATCGAGCCCTGCATCGGGCTCCCTACTTGGCAGGGAGCCTGCTTCTCCCTCTCCCTCTACTGTTCCCCCTGCTTGAGCTCTCTTGCTCTGTCAAATAAATAAATAAAATCTTTTAAAAAAAGAAAAAAGAAACTGGTTTAGAGTAAACTCAAAAAGAGCTCTATGAATTCAGTTGCCACACTAGTCTCACAGTCATAGGGAGGATTAGGAGAAAGATTAGCTAGAAATCCCCAAAGCATTTTTCTAAATCCTCCTGCTGTCTTATCACTACCAACACTGAGAAAAGATGCATCAAATGGATGGCCAAAACCACCTTGAAAGAGGAAAATGTCTTTGTGGCAAACAGATTAACTGCTCTTAAGTTCAAGTGTGGGAAGCAGTATTCATTCATTCATCCATTTATCCATTCACCCAACTAGTATTTACTGCATGCCTTTATGTGCGAGCTGCTGAAGACTCATTAATGAGCAAAATAACCAAGCCCAAGGAGCTTAAAGTCTAGTAAACACAGGATTATAGTCAGCCAGAACTTAATTCAAATCCCAGCTCCATTACTTAGCTAAAAAGACCTTAAATTAATTTCTTTCTCAGCCTCCAGACTCCTCATCTGTAAAATGGGGGGAAAAGTACCTATTTCATGGTATTGTGTGATAATCAGACAATAGAGAGAGAGAGAGGGAGAGAGAGAGAGGAAGAGGAAAAAAAATTTAGCAAGAGGGGGCGTGGCTCAGTCGTTAAGTGTCTGCCTTTGGCTCGGGTCATGATCCCAGGGTCCTGGGATAGAGCACCACATCGGGTTCCCTGCTCAGCAGGAAGCCTGCTTCTCCCTCTCCCACTCCCCCTGCTTATGTTCCCTCTCTCGCTCACTCTCTCTGTCAAAATAAATAAATAAAATCTTTAAAAAAAAATTTAGCAAGGCCTGGCACATAGAAAACATTTAGTTAAAAAAACAGGCGGTACCTGGCTGGCTCAGTTGGTAGAACGCATGACTCTTAATCTACACCCATGTTGGGTGTAGAGATAGGAAGGAAGGGAGGGAGGGAGGGAGGGCGGGAGGGAGGAAGACAACTTAAATTAATGATTTTTTCCCTATTATTACTCAGGAAGTAATACAGCAGTTGGAAAAATGCCTCCTTCCAAAACAGTGAAATGTTTTCTAATGAAAAAACTGATAAACAGGATCTGAACAAGTAAGGTATCATCACTCAGAGTACTCCTTGGAATCCAGTGATCTATGACGTTATCTCCACTTGGATGTCCAATAAATATTTCAAACTCAACCTGTTCAAAACTGACCTCTCAATCCTCTCCCATCTTGTACATCCTGTAGTTTTCCCCATCTCTATTAATAGCAACTCTATCCTTCAGGTGTTCTGACCAAAAACCTCAGAGTTATCCTTGACTCCTTTTATCTTCTCACACCCCACACCTAATGCATCAGGAAAGCCTAGTTTACTCTCAAAATAGATCCAGAATCACCAGCAGTACTCTGGCCAAGTTACCATTATCTCTCAGCCTTTTTGTATAGTCTTTATTGCACAAACTTGACTGCAATCATCTCTTAACTAGTCTTCCTGCTTTCACCCTTGCCTCCTTTTCAGTCTATCCACCTCACAGTAGCCAGAGTTATCTTTTTAAAAGATAAGTCACATCATGTCATAGCTTTACTCAAAAACACCCAAAGACTTCACAATTCAGCCTGAGTAAAAGCTGAAGCTCTTACAATGGTCTACAAGACTGTGTGATCTGGCCCACATTTCCTCTCTGACCCCCATCTATATCCTTTTTACTCTCTCTGCTGCAGCCACGTCACCCTCTTTGGAGTTCTTCGACCACACCAGGAACATTCCTGCCTCCATGTCTTGCACTTGCTGTTCCCACTTCCTAGAACACTCTTTCCCCAGATATTCATATATCAAGTTCCCTTACCTCAATTCTTGCTTCTTCTGTCAGAACTTCCCTGTCCAGATAATGAAACGGCAAACCCCACAGCACTTAAACCACATATATTACAATTGGTTCCTGTGCAATCTAACTCTCCTACTCACCCCCCCTGCTGATCACAATGTACATTCCAGAGGGCAGAGATTATTTGTTCATTATTATATTCCCAATGCCTAGAATAGTGCTAGATACATAGAAGCCCAATAAATATTTTTTGAATGAGTAAATGAGCCAGAAGCAAGCCAGCAAGTCAAGGGAAAACTGCTTTAAAGTAAACTAAATGAACTCTTCTATTATTTGTGGGTTAGACTGCCAACCTCAAATTCTTGTTTCTCAAATGTCATAGGGAGTTACTAAATAAGGGCAGAAAACATGTGCCACAATTTATTTAGAGATTTTTTATTACTAAATGACCAAACCAAAAAATTAAATAAAAGCTACTTTTTTCAAAAGTAAAGATGCCACCAGTATTTATAGGAATGTTTTTAGCTATTTTTACAAGTATAAATGAAATAAACTTCTAATTGTGAAAGGACTTGAGATATGACATTTCACACTATTTCTGACTTCGAGCTCTTTCCACTGGGGCTAATTCAGCTTTCTGAGAGCTGGGTCTACACCTAACAACCAACTATAAACATCCTAAACATATACTATGGGCCCAACAACACAAATTATTATCATTGGCCTTATTTAGGAGATTGAGCTCCATGAGAGAGCCTGGGATTTGACATAACTTGGAAAGTGGGAGGGAGAAGAGAGATAAGGGCATCCCAGGTCCCAGAAGGCACACTTAAGGCCAGCATGTGTAGAAGAGAGCAGAAAGACCTGCCTAACTAAAGGGAGGGATGTGTATTCTGAAATCAAATAGAGTTGTAGAATGCTAAACAGAAGTTTTTAAGAATTTTTTTTAAAGATTTATTTATTTTTGAGAGAGAGAGAGAAGTAGGCACAGGCGAGGGGGGAGAAGGGCAAAGGGAGAGAGAAATTCAAGCCGACCCTATACTAAGCAGAGAGCCATGCAGGGCTCAATCTCACAACCTTGAGATCACGACCTGAGTGAAACCAAGAGTCAGATGCTCAACCAACTATGCCACCCAGGAGCCCCTAAACAGAAGTTTTTAAACAGAAGTATCACATTCTCAAAGTATGCCTAATGGATTATTTGAGTAGTGATATACTAAAATGAAGCAAAGAAAGATTAGAGACAGGAAAACCAGCCAAAGTCTTTGTAGGAATCAAGACATGGAATAACATCATGGCAAGAAGGCAGAGAAAGAAGATTCAGAAAGACATCAGAAAGAAAATAAAAGGATTGGGAACTGGTTAAATTCAAGAGATGAGAAAATGTAAAAACTAATTCTGTAGTTTTTATTTGGAGGAAAAAGTGTTCTAACAATAGAAAATGGTAAGATTGAAAAGAGTGACCTAACTGAGCTATGTTGTATTTGAAATATTAGTAAAATAATTGAGTGGAAAACAGGAGAGGACAGAAAAAAAGAATATGAACTATAATGAGTAACAACTATTAATACATATGGAGATGTAAGAGTTAACATCATAGAGTAATGGCTGGATATTTAAAAATAGCTTTTGGGTGCCTGGGTGCCTCAGTTGGTTAAGCAACTGCCTTCAGCTCAGGTCATGATCCTGGAGTCCTGGGATCGAGTCCCACATCGGGCTCCCTGCTCAGCAGGGAGTCTGCTTCTCCCTCTGACCCTCCTCCCTCTAATGCTCTCTGTCTCTCATTCTCTCTCTCACAAATAAATAAAATCTTAAAAAAAAAAAAATTAAAAATAGCTTTTAAGGAAGGACATAGTAAGAAATTTCTGACTACCCCAGTCACTAAATACTGAGTTCATGAAAGACATTGCAGTGGAATAAAAAAGGTCCGTAAGATGTGGAGTCTAATAATTCCCCTCCCTGTGAATCAGACCTGACCAAGAGAATGCAGCATAAGTGACGTGCTGGAACTTCAAAGGTAGGTCATAAGAAGTCTTTCAGCTCCCACGTGGGTGGCCTATACCTCTTTCCTGTCACCATATACAAAGTCCAACTATCCTGAGATCACCAAGCTATGGAAAGTTAAGCCATATGGAGATGACCGAGAATGAGACACCATGCAGTGAGAGGGGCCAAGCCGCCTTCACTGACCATGGCACCAGGCATGCAAATGTAGCAACCATCCTGGAAGCGGGTCCTCTAGCTGACACATGTGGATCAGAGACCCAGCAAAGCCCTTCCAAATTCCTGGCCTGCAAAATCACAAGCAAAATAAAATGGTTGTTTTAAACCACTAAGTTTTAGGGTAGTTTGTTATACAGCCATAAATAGGGGAATAGGCTTCTTTTTTATCCTGATAAGCCCAGAGCCTAGCAGACTGCCTGGCCTACAGCAGTTTCAATCAGAGTGGTATGTGTAAAGTGAATCTCTTTCTTCCCTTGCAGACAGATGCTAATTCACAGCCCATCATTTCTCCTACCCTCACCATTCCTATAGAAGTTTGGAGCCACAGGGGCAATCATTGTTGGTACATCTGGAATGTCCTCTTCACTATCATGTGGTAGAAATAGTCTCCTCAAAGCCACCCCATGCTTGAAAGATAGGTATGGCTATGCTGAAAAAGTTAACCCAAGGCAGGCACCAAACAATACTGCATCTAGCTCAAGGTAAATAAGGTCAAGAGAATACTCTGTTATTGGGCCACACAGAAACAAAAAAAGAAGCAGGCACAACTAAAAGCAGTATCACAGCACACCAAGAAACTAGAATCGGGGTCTGGCTGCTCATTTTTATAAATGATGCATGAGTTTGGTCACTGAACCGACAGTTTCCTTTCATTATAAGCTCTCTGATTATATAAGGCTTCTTATAAGTCTGACAAAAAACAACTCAGAAACAACACATATCAACCCACATAAACAAGGAGTTTCCAAAGTAACTATTCTTTAAGAAAGAAAGAAGGTGTATGGGGGGGGTGCAAATGGTGAGTGAGAAGAGGATGAGGGCTATGTGAATAAAAAGTTCTTTTCAGCCGCCTGCAGGGCTGATCCATTCCCTCATGAGCTAAGAGCATTTCTTTTAGTACCAAGTATCTGCCTGGCTAAAGTGACTTTGCTGTAAAAGGAATGAATCACCTCCAGGCCAAGCAACTGCTGTGTCTATAGCTGAGTGGTTCTTACTGGAACGGTGGAAAAACGCATAGTTTCTCCATGATAGAGAAGGCAAGAGAGACCAGAGAGACCCCAAAACATCTGCCAAGCAATTCTTTTGCTGACTCTTTTGACCAGAGGGTATTGTCACTTGAGATCCCTACCCGACAACCTTATACCCCACTCACTCCCCAAATTTCCAATCTTCTAGGCACTGAAAGATTCTGCACAAGATTCTGCACAAAAAGGATCTCTGAACTATTTGATTATGAGGATATTTCCCTCTTTGTGCCTTTCTTAACAAGCTCAAAAAGAAGACACTATGAGATGACACATTATCTGTCTCAAAGTATCCCTCTCTTCTGTCTTTGACAACGCCCCACACCTCCATCTTGGATATGGAAGAGAAAACATATAGCATGTAAGTTGGTGGCAACTACTTTTTGAGTAGAATGACAGCCACCTTAGGATGAAGTTGACAATGTAAAGACAGAGCAGAGATGGAAAGACATGGAGTCTCTAAATAACATCTATTTAGGGGCGCCTGAGTGGCTCACTCAGTCATTAAGCGTCTGCCTTCGGCTCAGGTCATGGTCCCAGGGTCCTGGGATCGAGCACCATATCGGGCTCCCTGCTCAGCAGGAAGCCTGCTTCTCCCTCCCCCACTTCCCCTGCTTGTATTCCCTCTCTCGTTGTGTCTCTCTCTGTCAAATAAATAAATAAAATCTTTAAAAAAAAACATATATTTAGCTGCTGAATTAAACCAACCTTAACCTAATAAGCTACTGGAATTCCAGTTATATTAGTCATTTTGTTTTTTAAGGTCTTTTGACTATTTTCTGTTACTTGCAACCGAACACATTCTAATATATCCAATAACCAGGAAATATCTTTTCCAAGTAACCCAAAATATAAAAATAGTCAAAATCAAATTCTACAAATACTACACATCCTATACCTACAAGAACCTGGGAGGATATATATATATATATATATACGCACTTAGCACTGTGGGAAATACATAAGTGAATTAAGGACAGTATGTTATAATGGAAAGGGTATAGGCTTTGAAGTCAAATGAATCTGGATCCAAATCCTACTTTGGAAATTCCCTTAATTTCTCTAAGCCTAGTTTTCTCATCTATAAAATGGAGAAAATACGATTACAGAATTGTGAGAATTACAGCTAATATATAAGCACCAAGCATAGCACTTATCCCACAGTAGGTGTTTATACTGGTAGCTATGATTTTTATAATGGGAGAAAGTCTTTGCCCTCAAGTAGGGTAGAAAAGACAAATAATTATGATTTTTTAATTGGGATATTTATAGGATATGGGAGATCGCAACAGATCACAATTCTTCACCCTTTATGGAATCCATGCTCTTTGACATAGAACTCTGCAATATGCTCCCAATGTGGACTCAGGTGTGTGACTTGTTTTGTCCAATGGAAATGCTGGCCAAGCAAACTTGAATATAAGCAGAATCATGAAAAGCACTTGTGCAAATGGCTGGCATACTCTTGCTGTTCTGGTATCATCACATCCACGCTAGTCTGCTGATCCCAGAAGAAGGGTGAGAAGCAGCTGGAGCAAAGCCTCCCAGCAAAGCCCAACCCAGATCAGACCACAAGTTGACCTGCCAGATGCATGAGTGAGCCCAAGTGAGACTAGCAGAACTGCCTAACTGGGCTCAGCTCAGCTCAGCTCAGCCCTGCACTTATACAAGAAACAAATGTTACTGTTGTATGCTTTTGAGGTTTTGTGGTTGGATATTACATAGCAATAGCTAACTAATATATAGGGTTATATTTTCTGTCTTTAAAAACCGAAGATTTCACTTCCTTGATACTCGTGACCAAATGAAAGACATTAGGGTTTCCCGAGTCAAAGACATACTTATGGAATATTTCTACTAGATACAATATGGATTCTTAATTCAACTCATTAAACTTAAAAGGTTTTGTTTGATCTTTTATCAAACTGTTTTCTCTTTAACAAATAACTCATTTGCTTAAAAACTCAGAAGTCTATACTTAACTACAGGTAAAACTATCTGTAGTAGTTAGTAGTACCTGTCTGACTGTTCCAAGTTCAATTAATGTCTACAATTTTATTTTTTTTAAAGATTTTATTTATTTATTTATTTGAGAGAAAGAGAGAGCACAAGCAGGAGGAGGGGTAGAGGGAGAAGCAAACTCTCCACTGAGCAGGGAGCCTGACGCAGGTCTTGATCCCAGCACCCCGGGATCACGACCTGAGCCAAAGGCAGACACTTAACTGACTGAGCCAGTTTATTATTTTTTTAAAGATTTTATTTATTGGGGCGCCTGAGTGGCTTAGTCGTTAAGCAGCTGCTTTCAGCTCAGGTCATGATCCCAGGGTCCTGGGATCGAGCCCCACATTGGATTCCCTGCTCAGCAGGAAGCCTGCTTCTCCCTCTCCCACTCCTCTCCCACTCCCCCTGCTTGTGTTCCCTCTCTCGCTGTCTCTCTCTCCGTCAAAAAGATTTTTTTTTAGAAAAAGATTTTTTTTTAAAAAAGATTTTATTAATTTGAGATAGAGAGTGAGAAAGAGACAGCACGACCCGAAGTGGGGCAGAGGGAGAGGGAGAAGCAGGCTCCCCACTGAGCAGGGAGCCTAACGTGGGGCTTGATCCCAGGACCCTGGGATCATGACCTGAGCTGAAAGCAGACACTTAACCGACTGAGCCACCCAGGCACTCCAAATGTCTATAATTTTAAAGAAGAGTCACGGAAATGGTTCAAGCCCAGAAAAGTCCAGATCACTACTGTATATGAGAAATACTCTTCTTAATTATATCAACACTCTATAGGCACTAACAAGAGCTATGTTTATCCGCTGTAATTATTGACAAACTACTTTAAGAGAAATAAGGGATGGTGTTCACATTATTGTAAAGAGCAGCATTCCACCAGTCAAGAAAAATCTACTAAATGTCGTCTAAGTTCCCAGTGCTGTGCTAGAAGTTATTAGTAATTTATTTTTATAATCCTTAGTGAAACCAATAGCTGTGCTGCCAAGTAAATTACAGGATAAACATAGGATTCCCCAGAGATCTATGTCATGATGGCCTTTGCTGATCCCCTTCTGAAAATAACGAAAAGCCTTTGGATATTTGGGCTGCATGACCATCAGCCTATTAACATCATAATAAAAATTATTTATATGATAAGCTATGCCAAGATCTCATCAATAATACTGGAAACACACACTCTTTCACAAAGCAAGCACTACACGTTATATATGGCTATGAATAAGCTAACAAACAGAAAATATTATTTAAGTGCAACACGGCCAAAAGAACGCTGCATTAAGATCATTCATTTCTGCCATTTCCATTATACCCCACTTCTGAATCTGCAAAATGATCACCGATTTTAAAGCATTTTCTTCTTTGTCAGCAAAACCAACATACAAGCCCTTCCAATAAACTTACATTTCAGAGAATAATGATATAACCAGGGAATACAACAAATACTTTAACAATTATTAGCGTCAGAGCTTTGGCAGATAGAAGACTTGAGAGAAGAAGAGAGTTTTGTCTTTGAAGAATTTATAGACTCACTTCTGAGAAAAGAAATACACAGAAAATGTTTTTTGATCTGGAATGCTGGTTATGGGTGTGTTCATTTATAAAAATTTAGTGAGCAGTACACATTTCGTATGCGTGCTTTTTCTGTTATGTCATACTTCAATAAAAAGTTTAAAAAATTTTTAATAACATTAACAGCAATACTGAACAGCAGTATTTTTTTTAAAGATTTTATTTATTTATCTGACAGAGAGACAGCGAAAGAGGGAACACAGCAGGGGGAGTGGGAGAGGGAGAAGCAGGCTTCCCACTGAGCAGGGAGCCTGATGCGGGACTCGATCCCAGGACCCTGGGATCATGACCTGAGCCGAAGGCAGATGCTTAACGACTGAGCCACCCAGGCACCCCTGAACAGCAGTATTAAATACCAAATGAAAAATACTGACAATTTGGGCGCCTGGGTGGCTCAGTTGGTTAAGCGACTGCCTTCGGCTCAGGTCATGATCCTGGAGTCCCAGGATCGAGTCCCGCATCGGGCTCCCTGCTCGGCAGGGAGTCTGCTTCTCCCTCTGACCCTATCCCCTCTGATGTGCTCTCTCTCTCTCATTCTCTCTCTCTCAAATAAATAAAATCTTTAAAAAAGAAAAAAAGAAAAAAAAAGAAAAATACTGACAATTTAAGGAGTTCAGGAAAGACCAGTCAATGTTAATAATAAAATCTGTAATAGTTAAAATAGTTAAAACACTGTGCTAAAGAAGCATTTTACAAAATCCCTGTGACATCATTTTATCAGCAAGATCTGCCATAATTACTTACTCCCTCCTCCTTGAAACTCCTTCCTTTCCATTCCAGGCCAATACATTCTCCTGGTTTTCTTCCTAACTCTAGCCACTCCCTCTCAAAATGCCCTTCTCCTCTTTTTTTTAGATTTTATTTATTTGACAGAGAGAGACATTAACACAAGCAGGGGGAGTGGGAGAGGGAGAAGCAGGCTTCCCACAGAGCAGGGAGCCCGACGTGGGGCTCGATCCCAGGACCCGGGGACCATGACCCGAGCCAAAGGCAGACGCCTAACGACTGAGCCACCCAGGCGCCCTCTCCTCTGACTTTTAAAATTGAATTACTCTAGGTCTCAGACACGGATCCTCTTCTCTATCTAGACTCCCTGGGGCAGATACTATCATTATTATTATTCCCATTTTACAGATGACAACACTGAGACACAGAGAAATTCAAATCTAGGCAATCAAGATGTCAGAGCCCATGCTCTTAACTACCTCATTGTTCTGCTTTCTTTAGCCTTCCATAAAAGAGGCAGGACAGAGCTACACACATTCCACATTCTGGTGCCCTCAGTAACTGGAAAAAGAGACAAAGAGTGAGGCATATGGGACCTTCCATCATCAGATACTAGGACTAATACCAGGCACCAAGCCAGCAAGAAACCAATAATCACAAATTCTGTTAAACAATTTTCCTTCCTTCACTTTGTATTTTGGTAATTACTTCCCAAGGAAGATTGTGAACACTTTCTAGAACATAGATTCTCAAATCTAGATGCTCACCTGAATAATCTGGGGAGCTTTTAAAAATACATATGGGCCCTATGAAGACCTACTAAACCTAGGAGATTTCAGGAACCTGTGTTTCTAAGAAGAACCCAAGCAAATTCTGAAGCTGACAGCTCAGTACCTAAATTTAGGAAGCCTTTGTTCTAGAGAGGATTCTCTGGTCCTCAGAGGCTAAGTAGTGGCTATCATATATTATCTGCCTAGAAGAGGCTGAAAATGAAATGAGACTGGAGAGGTAAACTAATTCCAAGGAGTAGTAAGACCAATCAGGACACTACAGCAGTGACGGTGGAATTCTAGATCAGGACACCAAACGTTTATGTCTGTTGCCATGGAAGAGTCTGCAGCCAAGTGATGCCATCCCTTAGCTTAGAAAGGGGTCATCCAGGCAGCAAGAATCAATATAATATTTGAGCACTCATATTTTCAGAGTACTCACAAAGTATTATGAGGGAATCCAAGAGTATTAAGAGATATGGCCATTGTCCTCAGGCAAGAGAAGAAAGCATTGTTAACACTGCCATTTTTGCATAAATATAAATGCATATACAAGTAATAATTACTATGGAACCAAAAATGCTGAAACTAAGGCAAAGAAGCCACTTCAGTATGCTTACTTAAGTCTTACCTCTGTAAGTGCATGCAATTGTCCTTGATGTACACACACACCCATGAACCTATGAAACAAAACACATTTTTTTAAACAAATGAAAATACCACAACTGCCATATTGAGAAACTAGTTTAGTTACTCATGCATTAGAAACAATCCAATACCTGTGAAGTCTCCCGGTTCCTGTACAACCCTGTAGCCTCTCTAACTTTGATACCAGGCTGGTAAATTTCTAAGTTTACCATGAAACATCTGGTTGTGGCAAGATCTAGTGGTAAAAAGCAACTGTGGAAGAGAGAAAGGAGTAAGCTTTAAAAATAGCATGGTATATTAGAAAAGGCACCAAAGCACCAAACTGGAAGTAAGGAAACTTGATGCTGGTTTCAGCTCCAATACTATCTGACTACATGCTCACCAAAAAAAAAAAAAAAAAAAAAAAAGAGAGAGAGAAAGAAAGAGAGAGAGAGAGAGACATTAACCCTATTTGAAGCTCAGTTTCCTCATCTAAAAGTAAGTAAGTTGGACTACCCAAGCTGAAGGTCTGTAATTTACAAACTACCAACTATGAGAGAGAGAGGGGAAAAAAGCCCACATTTGCTGGAAGACAAAGGACTAACTTCCTTAACATTAAAAGAACTCTTCCAAATATGTAAAAAAAGAACCCAGTAGAAAAATAAGCAGGGGGTGCCTGGGTGGCTCAGTCACTTAAGCATCTGCCTTCAGCTCAGGTCATGATTCCAGAGTCCTGGGATCAAGCCCCGTGTTGGGCTCCCTGCTCAGAAGGGAGCCTGCTTGTCCCTCTCCCTCTACCCCTCCTCCTGCTCGTGTTCACTCTCTCTCTCAAATAAATAAAATCTTAAAAAAAAAGAAAAAGCAAAAAAAGTATATAATTCATAGAAAAGTAAAATGTCTAATAAAAATATCAAAATACTCTAATTCACTTATAATTAAAGAAATACACATTAAAAGAAGATATTGCTTTTAAATCTATCAAATGAACAAAGATTAAGATTGATCATGCTCAGTGTTGTCCAAAAGGTGAAGAAAACAGGAACAGGAAACACTGTTAAGTTCTTGGCACAACTTTTTCAAAGGGTAATTGATTATACCTAGCAAACATTTTAATTGCTCCAACAACTCCACTTCTCAGAATTCATGTTACAAATATACTCAATTTGGGTACATATAAAAGGACACCTACTTCACCGCTGTATATCTAAATACAATAAAAACTAATTAAAATAAAAAACTAGTTAAATATTTATGGCATATTCATAGATTGGAAAACTATATAGCCATTAAAAAAGAATGGAGTAGATCTTTATGCACTGATATGGGAAGATATCCAAAATATACTGTTAAAACAAAACAGTGAGCTACAAATCCCATTTATATAAAAAAAGTTTGTGTATTAATAGAAAATGTCTAGGGAGTACTACTACTAAGTACTATATGGTATCATTTATATGTGGAATCTACAAAACAAAACAAAAACAGACTCATAAATACAGAGAACAAATTGGTGGTGGTTGTGGGGAGGGGGATTCAGAGATGGGAGAAACAAGTGAAGGGGATTAAGAGGTACAAAATTCGAGTTATAAATAAGTCATGGGGATGTAAAGTACAACATAGAGAATACAGTCAATAATACTGAAATAATTTTGCATGGTGACAAATGATAACTACACTTATGGTAAGCATTTTGTAATATATATAAATGTTGAATCACCATGTTGTACACCTGGAACTGATATAATATTGTATATCAACAATACTTCAATTTATTTTTTTTTAAGATTTTATATATTCATTTGACAGAGAGAGAGAGAGCACAAGCAGAGGGAGAAGCAGGCTTCCTGCAGAGCAGGGAGCCTGATGTGGGACTCAATCCCAGGATCCTGGGATCATGACCTGAGCCGAAGGCAGACACTTAACCGACTGAGCCACCCAGGCATCCCTCAACTATACTTCAATTTAAAAAAAGAAAAAAAAGAAGAGGGGAAGACACTTGAGAGATATCTGGGGAGAAGGCCAGGTAAACAGAGAGAGAGAGAGAGAGATAGGAGTTATGCTGCCATAAACCAAAGAATGTCTGGAGTCACCAAAGGTCAGAAGAAACAAGAGACAATTCTCCCCTACAGCCTCCGGAGGAAGTGTTGCCTGTCAATACCTTGCTTTCAGACTTCAGAACTGTGAGAGAATAAATTTAGATTGTTTAAAGCCACAAGTTTATGGTACCGTTTGGTAGTCCCAGGAAACGAATGCAATGCATGACTGATTTTCTACAAAGGTAGGTGCAAAGGCAGGCAATTCAGTAGAGCAAAAATAAGTGTTTTCAACAAAGGAAGCTTGAACAACTGGATTGGAACTGGGAAACAAATAAATTTGGATTAATACCTTTTAGCATATATAAAAATTGACTTAAAATGGATCATAAACCTAAATGTAAAACCAAATCTATAAAATATCTGGAAGAATTCATAAAAGAAAACCTTTGTGACCTTCTATTAAGCAAAGGTTTCTTAGACATGACACCAAAGCATAACCTATAAAATTAAAAATTAATTAGACTTCTTTTTTTTAAGATTTTATTTATTTATTTGAGAGAGAGTGAGCAAGACAGAGAACACAAGCAAGGGGAGAGGCAGAGGGAGAGGAAGGAAGGCAGAGGGAGAGGGAGAGAAGCCCCTCATGTGGGGCTTGATTCCAGGACTCTGGGATCATGACCTGAGCCAAAGGCAGATGCTTAACCACTGAGCCACCCAGGCACCCCAATTAATTAGACTTCTTAAAATCAAAATCTTGTGCTCTTGTTTTTTTAGGATTTTTTATTTATTTGAGAGAGAGAGAACAGAGCGTGCGAGAACACGAGTGGGGGGCGCAGAGGGAGAGGGAGAAGGAGGCTCCCCACTAAGCAGGGAGCCCAATGCAGGGCTCAATGCCAGGACCCTGGGATCATGACCTGAGCTGAAGGCAGATGCTTAACCGACTAAGCCACCCAGGTGCCCCATCTTGAGCTCTTAAGACACTGTTAAGAGAATGAAAAGACAAGTCATAGACTGCAGTGCATATATCTAAGAAAGGATTCATGTTTAGATTTTTTTTTTTAAGATTTATTTACTTAGAGGGGAAAGGGGCAAAGGGAGAGAGAGAATGCCGAGTGTGGAGCCCAACACAGGGCTTGATCCCACAACCCAGAGACTGCGATCTGAGCCAAAATCAAGAGTCTGACGCTCAACTGACTGAGCCACCCATCCCATGTTTACATTTTTTTTAATCTCTCAAAATACAATAATAACCCAATTTAAAAAACAGAGAAAGACTCAGACAATTCACTAAAGAAGATATAGAGATGGAAAATAAGTACATGAAAAGATGCTCCAAATCATTCGGGAAATGCAAATCAAAACTATAAGATATACTATACACCTATTAGAATGTCTAAAATTAAAGACTTGCAGCATACCAAATATTGGTAAAAATGAAGAGCAACCAGAATACCCATGCAGTGCTGGTGGGAATATGAAATGGTACAACCACTTTGGAAGACACTGAGGTAGTTTCTTACATAACCATGTACCTATCATGTGATCCAGCTATTCCCCTCCTAGGTATTCAACCCAAAAGAAGTGAAAGCATATATCAACACAAAACTGTACACAAATACCCATTAGCAGTTGAAGGGACAAACAAATTATGGTATTCATACAACAGACTACTAACTCAGCTACAAAAAGGACATGAACCAGTGATATATGCAACAGTGGATAAATCTCAAAATAATTATGCTGTGTGAAAAATCTGGACCCCAAAAAAGTGCATACCGTACCATTCTATTTACATAAAAGTCTATGAAGTAAAATGAATCTATAGTGAAAAAAGCAGATCACTATTGCCTGAGAGGGGTGGAGTTTATGGGGGTGCAAAGGTGAGGGAGGAAATTTTGAGGGAGGATGGATATGTTCACTATCTCATGGGTGTATATACGTATGTCAAAACTTATCGCAGTGCACGCTTTAAATGTGCAGTTTATGGGGGGTGGCGGGATGGGTTAGCCCGGTGATGGGTATTAAGGAGGGCACGTTCTGCGTGGAGCACTGGGTGTTATGCACAAACAATGAATCATGGAACACTACATCAAAAACTAATGATGTAATGTATGGTGATTAACATAACATAATAATAAAAAATAAATAAATGCACAGTTTATATGTCGTTTAAATCTCAAAAAAGCTATAAAACAAAGAAGAAAAATAGTAAGTAGTACTGACGAGGTAAGGGGTAATTTTTACTTTTTAGTGTACACATTTATGTTATATTTGAAGTTTTTTCAACCAACAGGTTATATTTATATATTAAAATAATCCAAAAATAAAAACCATAAAAAATGATTATTACTGATGATCATTAAAGTGGAAGAAGATAAATGTCACAAGGCCAGTGACAACCGGGTTTGGATTGCCAAGAAGGAAGTCTCATTAACAATGCCACAAGGTGTACCTGGGTGGCTCAGTCAGTTAAGCATTTGACTCTTGATTTCGGCTCAGGTCATGATCTCAGGGTTGTGAGATGGAGCCCCGGGTTGGACTCCGACTCAGTGGGGAGTCAGCTTGAGATTCTCCCCCTCGCACTCTGCCCTTCCCCAGCACTCTCTCTCAAATAAATAAATAAATCTTAAAAAAAAACACACACACACACACACAATGTCCTCCAGTCTCAAGTAAGCTCTAGTTTAGAAGGGCAAAGAAAAGGGGAGACTGACTACAAGTGAGAGTAAAGGCAAAGCAGTGACAAGGCTGGAAAGGACCATAAAGTTCCATGAAGGAGGAGTCCAGGTCATATTCTTCCTTGTGTTCATAGCACCGAACAGTGCCCAGCAAATAGCATGCACATGCAGTAAATGATTGTTGAGTGAAAAGGAACTGAGTGAGGGAGAATGTGTGGTTGGCTGTAATATCACAGTAGAGTTTTAAAGACATGCCACTTTGACCAAAATTACTAATATGGAAATTTCAGAGTTTCTCCAAGAGGTGGTTTCTGGACCGCTAGTTTTCTCTAAGTGCATCCAGAGACTTGGTGGGAACTTGAGAAAGGAAAGAACCCAAGGAAAGATCTAGGCAGTACTGAAATAGGATGCAGGCGCCAATGATCAGTTGAAACTTACCTCTGGCTTGGGCACAAATGGGAAGCAAATTGGTAAAGAGTTAAAGGCTCTGAAGTTAGAGGGTGTGGGCTCAAATCCCACCTCCACTCTACTAGGCAAGCATTAGTTTCCTTTTCTGTAAAATAGGATAACATTGTCCACAACACAAGGTCGTTGGAAGAGATTAATGAAATAACGAAATATAAAGTCCAAAGAACAGTGACTGGTGCACAGTAAGAGTTCAAAAAAAATAAGTAATTATTATAATTATAACTTAAACGTGGACGAGGTGAGAATCAAATTTAGTCACAAAGTGAATGGGCAGGAAAGCTTCTTTCTTTTTTTCTTTTAAAGATTTTATTTTTAGGCTCCGGACTGAGGCTTCCTGGGTGAGGCTCCCCAGGTTGCTCTGTCTACCGATTCATGATTTTCTGCCGTTTTTGGCAAAAATGGCAACTAATGGTGCTGTTCTGAAGAGACTGGAACAGAAGGGTGCAGAAGCAGATCAAATTGTTGAATATTTAAAGCAGCAAGTTGCTCTTCTTAAGGAGAAAGCAATTTTGCAGGCAACTTTGAGAGAAGAGAAGAAACTTCGAGTTGAAAACGCTAAATCAGGGGTGCCTGGGTGGCTCAGTTGTTAAGCGTCTGCCTTCGGCTCAGGTCATGATCCCAGGCTCCTGGGATCAAGCCCCGGATCGGGCTCCTTGCTCAGTGGGAAGCCTGCTTCTCCCTCTCCCACTTCCCCTGCTTGTGTTCCCTCTCTCACTGTGTCCCTCTCTATCAAATAAATAAAATCTTAAAAAAAAGAAAATGCTAAATTAAAGAAAGAAATTGAAGAATTGAAACAAGAGCTAATTCAGGCAGAAATTCAAAATGGAGTGAAACAAATACCATTTCCATCTGGTACTCTGCTGCAAGCTAATTCCACAGTTTCTGAAAATGTGATACAGTCTAGACCAATAACAACTATAATTTCTGGTGCCAAAGAACAGATAGGAGGAGGAGCAGAAGAAAAGAAGATGAAAGAGAAAACTGAAGTGAAAGGAGAGAAAAAGGAGAAAAAATAGCAGTCAGTAGCAGGAAGCACTGACTCTAAGCCAGTAGATGTTTCTTATCTGGATCTTCGAGTTGGTTGCATCATCACTGCCAGAAAACACCCTGATACAGATTCTTTATATGTGGAAGAAGTAGATGTTGGAGAAACAGCCCCAAGAACAGTTGTCAGTGGCCTGGTGAATCGTGTTCCTCTTGAACAGAGGCAAAATCAGATGGTGATTTTACTTTGTAACCTGAAACCTGCAAAGATGAGGGGAGTAATATCTCAAGCAATGGTGATGTGTGCTAGTTCACCTGAGCAGGTTGAAATCTTGGCACCTCCTAATGGGTCTGCTCCTGGAGACAGAATTGTTTTGATGCTTTTCCTGGAGAACCTGACAAGGAGCTGAATCCTAAGAAGATGATTTGGGAGCAGATCCAGCCAGATCTCTTTACTAATGATGAGTATGTAGCTACATACAAAGGAGCTCCCTTTGAGGTGAAAGGGAAGGGAGTGTTTAGGGCTCAAACTATGACCAACAGTGGCATAAAATAAAATACTTCATTTACTGAACTACATTGGAGAAAATTTTAATAACAATAAAAAGAATATTTGTCACTTGTACCTAAAATTAAAAAAAAATCTTATTTTTAAATAATCTCTACACCCAAATAGGGCTCGAACTCATGACCCCAAGATCAAATGTCCCATGCTCCGCCAACTGAGACAGACAGGCACCCCAAAAAGCTAGTTTTTATGTGCCCACTCTCCTCTTCATTCCCTAACCCTTGTCCCTACCTCCACTTCCTGCCTTGGAAAAGTGGGACATTTAACTTCATTCATCTGTCAGTTTCTTTACTATGAAAATCATGACCTAATATGGAAGAGGGTGAGTAGGAGGAATGTGGGGCAGGTAAAAGTCTAACAAATAACGAACATAATACAGAATGCTGAAAGACTGACTCTGGAATGCTGACTGTTTCTGACCAGCATGGCAGTGTCTATAACCTATGCAGAAAGAGCATTTGAGAGTGTCAGTTACTGTCAGAGAAACTAGTTGGGTAAAAAAGAGGAGGCTGGGGGCATCTGGGTAGCTCAGGTGGTTAAGCGCCTACCTTCAGCTCAGGTCATGATCCCGGGGTGCTGGGATCAAGCCCCACATTGGGCTCCCTGCTCAGTGGGGAGCCCCCTTCTCCCTCTGCTGCTCCCCTGCTTATGCTCTCTGTCAAATAAATAAATTCAATTTAAAAAAAAAAGGAGGAAGCTGTAGTGGAACAGAGGAAATATAAAGAAGATAATGAGAAAACAGTTAATCTGAGGGAGTTGCAGTTGTTACAGGTATCCTTAAAATAGGTCACTTTTCTCTAAGTATCTGTACAACTCCCTAGTCATTGGAATTATGAGAATCAGCATGCCATTCATTTATTAAACAATTATTTTTTAAATTTACTTATTTTTTATTTAAATTTAAGTTACTTAACATATAGTGTATATTGGTTTCGAAGCAGAATTTAGTGATTCATCACTTACATATAACATCCAGTGCTCATCCCAACAAATACCCTCCTTAATGCCCATCACCCATTTAGCCCACCTCCCTTCCAGCAACCTTCAGTTTGTTCTCTATAGTTAACAGTCTCTTATGGCTTGCCTCCTCTTCTGTTTTTATCTTATTTTATTTTTCCTTCCCTTCCAGTATGTTCACCTGTTTTGCTTCTTAAATTCCATATATGAGTAAAATAATATGCTATTTGCCTTTCTTTGCCTGACTTATTTTGCTTAGCATTAATACCCTCTAGTTCCATCCACATCGTTGCAAATAAACAATTCTTTATTGAGTGGCTACTATGTGCAAGGCTTTAGAGACAGGACAGTGAATAAAACAAAGTCCCTGCTCTCACAGAACTTTCATTCTAGGGCTCGTTCTGTTGGAAGGCAATTGTAATAAAAAGTTAAATGGGTATTTTGCAGAATGTGGCTAAACTGTATGCATAAATAGCTGTTTCTAGTGAGCCTCCTACAGAAAGGATGCTTCTCTTCAGATTAAGTAGTATCCCTACCTGAGAATAATTCTATTCCCAGGGCACCTGGGTGGCTCAGTTGGTTAACTGTCTCCCTCCAGTTCAGGTCCTGATCCCAGGATGCTGGAATCAAGCCCCATGTCAGGCTCCCTGCTCAGCAGTGTCTGCTTCCCCCCTTTCCTCCCCGCTCATGCTCTCATCATGCTCTCTCTTGCTATCTCTGTCTCTCTCTCTCTCAAATAAATAAATAAAATCTTAAAAAGAGAATAATTCTATTCCTATTACCCCACCATAGCAAAAAGAGATAAAGTAAAATATGATAAGTTACATTTCTTTCTTCATTATGGCTTTCCCAACTATACCAGGCCCTACCAGGGGTGGCTAACTATGGCCCACTATTTTTTATAATTTTTTCAAGATTTTATTTATTTATTTTTGTGCACGTACACACAAGAGACAGAGAGAGAGTGCATGAGCAAGGGAGGGGCAGAGGGAAAAGCAGACTCCCTGCCGAGCAGGGAACCCAATGAGGGACTCCATAACAGGACCCTGGGACTATGACCTGAGCAGAAGGCAGACGCCTAACCGACTGAGCCACCCAGGCACCCAGTTTTTATAATTTTTTATTGGAATACAATCATGGTATTGTCTATGACAGCTTAGTTGTGATAGAGACTGTATGACTTGCAAAGACTAGAATATTTACTGTCTAGTCCTTTACAGAAAAAGTTTGCTGACCCTTGCACTAGAGCATAGGGATCTAACCATTCCCATCTAGGGGAACTTAAGCAAGTTACTTAATCTTTAAAAATCTCAATGTCCTCAGCTACAAAAATGGACCCAGAAATAACACCATCTTAGAGGCTTCTTAGGAGGATTAAATGGAATAGTTCAGGTATACTATTTAGCAATGTCTAACCCATGCTCAAATAAAACTTAGTGGTTTTAAATTGATCATCATTAATGATCCTAAATTATGCCATCCCTCACATGGCTATTAGGGTCACCTTCCAAAACACAAAATATGTCATTACCTTCTTCATAACGCTTCAA
Organism: Callorhinus ursinus; assembly: GCF_003265705.2. Classification (NCBI taxonomy): domain Eukaryota; kingdom Metazoa; phylum Chordata; class Mammalia; order Carnivora; family Otariidae; genus Callorhinus; species Callorhinus ursinus. The sequence continues at coordinate 1,217,301 of NW_027397080.1, read as the reverse complement.
AGGCTCCCTTCTGCCTATACTATAATGTTGAAATTCCTTACCACAGTATTTAAAACTTGATCTGCTCCAACTTATCTTTGGATCCTCGTATTTTCCCATAAGCCTTATTCTTTGCCCATCTCTTCATCTCCTCTGGTTCTATCTTACAAATATATTTATATTTCCCCCCATCTTAAAAAATGCTTCTCTTGCCTCCTCCCTAAAATAGGATACAAATTCACTGTTTTCATTTGTTACCAAACTTTAATAGGTTACATTCACTATCTACATTTGTTTAACCTTCACTCATTCTTAAACTCATTAAAATTGGCCTTCTGCCCATATCACTCTTTTGTAACTTCCTTACTATGAAGGATTCAGAGTTTTATTTATTTCTGCATTTCTAGTACCTAGTATAGTATCTGGCACATAGTAAGAAAGCTCTCAGTAAAGATTTGTTGAATGGCATGAGTGATTTTTATGACCTACAAACTTAAGTTCAAGCTCTTCTCTGAGTTGGAAGACTATTTTATTTCATTTTACTGAAAATCATCCTTCCAGGATTAGCTAAAACTTCATCTTCTCTACGTTGATCTCCTGGATATCTTCAGCTAGCGTTATTCCTCTCTCTTCCTCCTCCTCCCCCCAACAATACTGCTATGCACTTTTCACCCTGCTTTGAAAGATTGCTCATAAGCGTAACAGGTGGTCCAGGGTCTGAAGTAAGACTGCTTGTATTTGAATCCTGGCTCTGCCACTTCATAATAACCTCTCCATATTTTAGTTTCTTCACAAGCAAAATGGAAGTGTTACTATTACCTAACGCAAATGGTTATTGTGAAGATGAAATAACTTGGGCTCCTGGAACATAATAAGTACTAGAATATGTTAGCTATTCTTCTTCTTCTTTTAACATTTCTAACTCCTTCTCCAGGCTGGAATATAAGAAAGGTTTTCAAGAACACAGATCTCTTCTCATTTGTTTCTATATACAGTGCCTGATACACAATGCTCTGCACATAAGATACTAAACAAACACTTCTTTAATGCAAAAGCAATAATCACCAAATTAGCTTGACAATGCAAATTCATTTTCTAAGAAAGAACATTTAGAGGCAGGTACAAGGCTGGAAAGCCAAGAGGTATTTATTTTATTTAATCAAATATTTATATAGAACCTAGGCAATAGGATTCTACTAGCAAAACAATGACTACATTTTAAAGTCTTGGGCCTCCTAGAAGCTGAGAAGACCTGGTTTGGGTGTGATACACCCCCACAGGCCCACCATTCACTATGACCACATCATCCACAGAGATGTCACAGCCAGCACATTCAGGCAGACACTGGGTTCATGTGACAGTTTGCTGTCTACCTTCACCCCCCCACACCCCTGACTCATACCACCACATCACAGTGGTGCAGCACAACTCTACTTCTCTGTGAAACTTTTCTGCCTGACCTCCTCAACCTCACTTCCTTTCCACCACCCACCACATCCAAACAGTGTCACAGAGCTCACAAGCTAAGACAGGCAATAGCTTTACACTGGAAGAAGAGCTTGAGCAGAGTTCATTATTCCAGTTGCTATAAAAACCATATACTTGAAAAGGGAAATATCAATCATCCTTAACAAGGAGGTGATATAAGCCTAGAAAAGTATTTAATGCCAACAGTAAGTTTTCACTGAAACTGTTAGTGTTAATTATATTAAAATATAAGTTGTGGATGAATCCTCAAATCTTTTTTGGTATGAGACCAGACCTAAAAAAATACATTTTGAATGATTCTCACTCCCACTACCACCACCCAAAATCATACCAGCTGAATTACTTAGCTCAGGAAGAGAGCGCTTTGTTAATGTATGTGCTTGAGACTAAGTGATTACTGAAATTTATTATTTTTAGTTTCATACTACACACACACTCATGTTAAGAAGTAGGAAGTTGTTTTTTAGACCAGTGCTTCCTAAATTTTAATGTGCAAACAAATCACCTGAGAATTATGTAAATTGCAGGTTCCAATTCTATAGGTCGGGGCAGGGGGAAGCTGAGCGTCTGAATTTCTTTCTTTTCTTTTTCTTTTTAAGATTTTATTTATTTATTTGAGAGAGGGAGAGCACAAAGGGAGAGTGAGAGGGAGAAGCAGACTCCCTGCTGAGCAGAGAGCCCGATGTGGGACTTGATCCCAGGACCCTGAGATCATGACCTGAGCCAAAGACAGACACTTAACTGACTGAGCCACTCAGGTGTCCCGAGTCTGAATTTCTAATAAGCTCCCAGCTGATGCTGATGCTGCTAGATCTCTGGACCACATACTGAGTACCAAGGCTCAATCTAGACAAAAGACAGCTGATCACCCACTCTAAAGTTAGTAAGATCATAAGAGGAAACTCCCAATCTGATACTACTGGTAAACTAGACTTTGACCAGAGACTTAATTTGCCTTAGTCTTTCCTGTAGCATGATTTACTATTTTCCATAAAGTGTCCTTACCATGCTTTTATATGCCCTTTGACTTTTCTAAGGCTGTTTCCACTGCCTAGAATGCCCTCATTTCTACATAGTTAGATTCTACCCACCCTCAAAGCCCAGTTCAAATACTTCCCTTCCCACAAAACAAATCTGGCTCCCTCTAAGTACTTCTGAACTAGCATGCTTCTGAACTACCAAGACACTCCATCTACACCACTCTCCTAGGGTATCATCATTTCCTACCTTTATGTTTTATAAAATGAAATGAATTCTCTTGCCTGTCATATGACACAGTATATAAATACTTGCTGGGTAAATTTTTTTTTTAAGATTTTATTTATTTTTCAACAGAGAGAGAAACAGGGAGAGAGGGAACAGAAGCAGGGGGAGTGGGAGAGGGAGAAGCAGGCTTCCCGCGAAGCAGGGAGCCCAATGCGGGACTCGATCCCAAGACCCTGGGATCATGACCTGAGCTGAAGGCAGACGCCTAACGACTGAGCCACCCAGGCGCCCACTGGGGAAATTTAAAACATGACTCCGACCACTGAAAAATTATAGAATGCCTACTATGTGGCAGGCACTGGTAATGATTATATGATTATGATAGCTACTGATTCGTAAAGAGCACTTAACTATGCAGGCATTGTTTTTATATTATATTCATTTAATCCTCATAATAATCCAATGAAGTAATACTTTTTTCATCCCAATCATATTGATAAAGAAACTTGGGCTCTGAGAAATAAAGTAACCTGCCCAAAGTTATACAGATAATACGTGGCAGAGCCAGGAATCCAACCTAAACAGTGGGTTCTGTGCTCTTAATCACAATGTATATTACCTCTCCATATAGTTATAAAAAGGGTAAAAAAAATGAACAAGACACAATACCTTTCGTTAAGAAGCTATTGGCTACTCAAAAAGTTTCTGTGGCAGCTCAGCTCCAGATCAAAGTCCAAATTCGTTAACATGTTTATTCAGGAGTGTGAATGATCTGACCCACACCTCTTCCCTTATCTCCTATTACATCCACCTACATTCTCTATGTTTTAGTATATAAGCTGCTACTCCTAAAAATGTCCTAAATTCTCCCACTTCCATACTGTTGCTAGAATGAATCCTTCCACTTTTCAAAGCTCTACCAATTCTTAAAAACTCAGTGCAGGGGCACCTGGGTGGCTTAGTCGTTAAGCATCTCCCTTCGGCTCAGGTCATGATCCAGGGGTCCTGGGACAGAGCCCCACATCGGGCTCCCTGCTCCGTGGGGAGCCTGCTTCTCCATCTCCCACTCCCCCTGCTTGTGTTCCTTCTCTCGCTGTGTCTCTCTCTGCCAAATAAATAAAATCTTAAAAAGAAAAAAAAAGTCAGTGCAAGAACATCTCTAAAGAATGACAATAACAACAACAGCACCCAACATTTATATACCATTTAGTATGCCAGGCACTGCCATTGTATCAAGTCATTTGATTGTTAAAACCGCCCTTTGAGAATGTTTATAATAATTCCTATCACAGAGATATAATTTCAAATACTTCCCTAATCTTTCTAATCCAATGTAATCTTTCTCTTCCCTATACATTTATATCACTCTATTTAAAACTCTATTATAACCCTTGGGGCGTCTGTGTGGCTCAGTCGTTAAGTGTCTGCCTTCGGCTCAGGTCACGATCCCAGGCTTCTGGGATCAGCCCCACATCAGGCTCCCTGCTCACCGGGAAACCTGCTTCTTCCTCTCCCATTCCTCCTGCTTGTGTTCCCTCTCTCGCCGTCTCTCTGTCAAAAAATAAATAAAATCTAAAAAAAACAACCTCTATTATAACACTTATCAGGCCTGCCTTCTACATCAAGTTTTATCTATGTCAGCTTCTTCCACTAAATTACAAGGTTCTTGAGGGCAAGGATCTTATATGTGGAAGAGAATGGCTATTTATTCACTAAATTGCTTCCCTTTTCCTCCTTAAGTAAACGACATTTCCCAGTGTCTACACCAGATGGTTAACACCATAATACTGAGCTCTGGACAGTGGTATAGGGGCAGAAATGATTATGTCATTTCTAGGCCTGTCCCATAAAAACCTCAACCCTATCCTCTACACTTTCCTCCTTCATCTGTCAGCAGATGCAGAAGATCCAGTGAAGGAATCTGAGGCCCAATCCTAGGCAAAAAAAAAAAAAGCTCCCCTTCTACCTCTACCCAACATGCATTGAACTAGGACATAAATAAGAAACAAGCCTTTACGGGGCACCTGCCTGGATCGGTTGGTGGAGCATGCAACTCTTGATCTCGGGGTTATGAGTTCAAGCCCCATATTAGGTGTAGAGAGATTACTTAAAAACTTAAAAAAAAAAAGAAAGAAAAGAAACCAAACCTTTAAATCAGTAAGATTTTATGTAGTTTACTACAGTAGTTAGCCCTCCTGGAATAAATATACCATGTAGTTGTGTGTCTCTGTATATACCTAAAACACTGCCTTGTTCATAGTTAGCACTTAGTAAATTTATTTACTGAATTCAATTAAAAGCTAAATTTCTTAATTCCAAAGAGGGATCTTTCCTAAGTTCTACTATTATCCAGCAGTCTCCAAAATGGGGAATGAGCATGATTATCCACTGAAGTATGGGAAGAAAATTAGAATTTTTACCTAAATTATTTTTATATAAAAAGAAGAAAATGAGTTTTAGTAATATTTAATATAGGTTAAAAGTAGCAGTTAGAGATTTGCTCAAAATGTTTTCCTAATGGAATACTATGACAGGCAGAAGACGTCCAAAGATATCCATGCTCTAACCCCCAAAACCTGTGAATATGTTATGTTATATGGAAGGTAATTGATTAAAGTTGCAGATGGAATTAAGGTTGCTAATCAGCTGACTTTAAAAGATTTTTATTTACTTATTTGTCAGAGAGAGAGAGAGAGAGAGCACAAGCAGGGGGAGCAGCAGAGGCAGAGGGAGAAGCAGGCTCCTCACTGAGCAGGGAGCCCGATGCGGGACTCGATCCCAGGACCCTGGGATCATGACCTGAGCCCAGGGCAGATGCTTAACCGACTGCACCACCCAGGCATCCCTCTAATCAGCTGACTTTAAAATAGGGAGATTATCCTGGATTATCAAGTGTTACCCCACACTCGCAATGTTACCACAGTGGTCCCCAAAGGTAGAAGCGGGAAGCCAAAAAGTTAGTATTAGAGGGATACAATATGAAAAAGAATCAGCTGGTCACTGTTGGCTTTGAAGATGGAAGGAGCTACAAGCCAAGGAATGCAAGCCACTAGAAACTGAAAAAAGGAAACAGATTCTCCCCTAGAGCCCCCAGAAAGAAACACAGCCCTCTCAATACCTTGATTTTAGCCCAGTAAGATCCACATCAGACTTCTGACCTATAGAACTGTAAGATAATGAATTTGTGTTGTCTTAAGCCACTAGGCAATTTGTTATGGCAGCCATAGAAAACTAATGATACATAATAAAAAGAAATTATGGGTTACTATCTTATGTTATGTTTACAGATGTAGGATAGACTTTGGGCTTTGACTCCTAAACAAGCACAAGGAGGGGCGCCTGGGTGGCTCAGTTGGTTGAGCACCTGACTCTTGATTTCAGCTTAAGTCATGGTCTCAGGGTCATGAGATCAAGCTGCATGTCAGGCTCTGTCCTTAGCACAGTCTGCTTGGGATTCTCACTCTCCCTCTCCCTTTGCCCCTCCCTCTGCTCTGTCTTTCTCTCTCTCAAATAAATAAAGAAAAATCTTTTAAAAAAAATAAAAAACAAGCACAAGGAAAATAACATTATGTTCCTTGGTAGCATTTACCTCCTCTCAAATATTTATTGAGCTCACAATTCTGCTCTCAGGGTTAAACATTAAGGTTTAAATACACTGTCCCTCAAAAGTTTATTACCTAAACAGAAGAGGGAGAGGTGTGACAGCAGTCTAAAACACATCTAGCTGTTCTCACTCTGAAAAAAAAAAAAAAAAAAAAAAAAAAACACAAAACACTAACACCACTGTTATTTTTGGACCTGCTCAATACTACATAACAGGATCTAGTAAGAGTTCTGTGGTCATTATATCAAAGCTGTCCAGAAAATTACTACTTGTTGCTAACCTACAATGTACCTAGAAACTGTGCTAAGTGTTTTATATGTATGACCTGAGTTTAATTACCCTCATTTTATCATCTAGGAAAATGACGTTCAGAGCATTTAAATGACTTGACAAAGGTTGGAGATGTACTGGGATCTGGATCTGTTTGGCTCCAAAATCTGTGTTTTGCTCTGTAACATGGGTATGAAAGAAAAAAGGCCAATGGTTCAATAACTTCATTTTTGGGGTGCATGGGTGGCACAGGCGGTTGAGTGACCAAATCTTGGTTTTGGCTCAGTTCATGATCTCAGGGTCAAGGGATTGAGCCCTGTGTGGGGCTCCACACTCGGCACGGAGTCTGCTTGAGACGCTTTTTCCCTCTGCCCCTCCTCCCTGCGCACTATCTCCAAAATAAATAAATAAATCTTTAAAAATAATAAATTCATTTTTTATTCATAAAAAAATAACAGCCTATCTATAAATCAACGAAAATCTAACTGGTTTGCTTTACAAGCCTTTCTACTGCCAACTTTGAGCAATAAGCAGCATCCATGTTGTAGGACTTCTTCTGACCTGTACTGGCCTTTTCAGAAAAATGTCTGGCTCCAAAGTTATGGCAAAAACAATTAAGAGGTCTGAAACAAACCTGTAATAGAATATTAAAATGTGAGCAGGATTTTTATATTAATATACTTTCTAAAAGCCCTACATCTGAAGTCTACTTATACTGGTTTACTTTTCTTTAAAAAAGTTTTTCCAGAAGTTTTGATATATTTTTATCTTATTTCCTCCCATAATTGAAGGAAAGGCCCTGCAACATACTCAACCAGATTCTACTAAGCTTTAATATGTGGCACTAAAATGAACTGCTTTGCATTCTACTCCCAAATAAAGCAAAGTTACCATCACTCTCTTGGACCAGAAAAAATTACCAATAACCAAAAAGGAGAAGAAAGGCCAATGCCTCAGATCTCAAGTCCCAAAAGAGCTATGAATCTAGACCCATAAAAAAAGCAGTAATATCTTTTGGTAAAGCTTGCGGCAGTTCAAACGTGTTTTAGAGGTATTACCATCATGGAAAACTGGTTGTGCTAGGTCCTAGCTATGAGAACTCAAAGAAAACTCAGTTGAACAGACATTAACCACCAAGGCCTCACATTAGGTGACACCAAACAGAGCTGGTTCAGTCTGGCTTTCTCTTTTCTGTCCACAGTTTTTATAGTCCGATTTTAAGATAGCTAAAGGCAAGTAAGCATTGCTCACAATCACTAGATCATGTAGACAGCACTACATATAATAACCAATGAAGTTTATGGTCTAATTTTGCTTTCTTCTAGTAAAACAATACAAAAATTTAAAAAGTTAAAAAAAGATCTGCCTGCTTATAAATATTAAACCAGTATAATAAATAAAAAAATCCTAGATTTCTGAGAGAAAAACAAATATTCTCTATTTTGAATAACAACTTGAAAGTAAACTGAGACTGAGAGTTAAACTCATTCTGTAAGTATTTTATTTCACAGAAAATTTTAAACCACATTGCTCAAAATTGCCATGGAAGCAGCAAAATACTAAATCTCCTGGCAAAGGCAGAACTATTAATACATAAATATGACTTTAAATGTTCCCCCAATTTTTTTTTAATCCAGGAAGTTCAGAAGAGAACTAATATCCACAGATCCAAGTATCTAGATTATCTCCCCAAGCACTGAAAATGTTTCTTCCTCCTTCCCAAATGTATCTTTTATTCTAAGATGACTCATAAACTCACACCCAAATAGCGAAGTATAAACACAAACTTCAATTTATATGAGCATACTTCTGAAACAACACTCTCACATGATTTACTTCTTCCTCTTCTCCCAAAGTAGAAGAAATGTATAGAGGAAAGAGAACAATTCAATCTAAGAAGCATGTGTCAAGAAAATGAATATGTTCCAGGTCTGTCCTCTCTATAGATAAACAGAACATTTAAAAAAATTTTTTTACTACCTGTCACATATAAACTAAGCACAGTGATAGGCAAAGGAGACTCAGTGGGTGCCAGAGAAATAAACATGATCGTCCCTTCTTCAGAGTTCACAGACAAATAATGAAAATGATGGATTATATTTATTAAGCACTTACAATGTATCTGATACTATTCTAAGTACTTTACAGGTATTACCTCATTTAATTCTTATGAAAACATTATGTTATAGGTACTATTATTACCTCCATTTCACAGATAAGAAACTGAGGAGAGATTAAGTTGCTTGCCCAGTGTCACACAACTTGCAAATGGCAGAGTCAGGACTGGATTCTTAACTCTTAAGCTTTATGTTCTATAGCCTCAATATATGATGCTTCAGATGATTATGACTACAGTAATAACAATAATATATTAATAGTTAATGTTTAGTGCCTTGCACTGTGATAAGTTCTTTATCTCGTTTAATTCTTCCATCAATCTAGTACAGTAGTACTATTATTACTCTTTACTTCATAGATGAGAAAACTGAGGTTATAGAAGTGACATAATTTGCCAAAGGTCTCCTAACTACTGAGAGACACAACTATCCTGAACCTCTCCTCTGAATTCCAGACCCGTTTATCCAACTGCCAGCTTGATAACTCCTGATGTCTCATCCCCAAAACTTGCTCCCCATGCAGTCTTCTCCAATGTAGTTACTGGCAATTCAATTTTCCCAGTTGTTCAAGTCAAAGCCTAAGTAAGAGTTATCCTTGACTCCTTCCCTTGTGCTAATATCCCACACCCAATCCATTAGGAAATCCCACTGTCTCTACTAAAAAAATACCCAGAATCCAACTGTTTCTCTCTACCTTCCTTGCTACCAACACCATCCAAGCCATTTTCAGCTCCCTCTAGATTACTCCAATAGTGTCCTAAGTTAATTTTCATCAGTTAAACATTTACATAGCTTCAAATAAGTATATAATGAAAAATAACAGTCCCCCGGCCTGCCCATACTACCACTGAATCCTGGTCCCCAGAGGGAACCACTCTAAACTCTTTTAGTTGTTTCTTCTATTTACCATCATAGCTCTAGCGATCTACTGATTATACTGCTATTTCTCACCTTCTACTGACTTTCCCATGTGCAGGCAGAGGATTCAGCCCTCTTAAATTATTTCCCTTCCAATATTTGTATAAGACAGTCTTGGGTCTCCAAAGCAATCTACAGATTTAATGCAATTCCTATCAAAATACTCGTAGCGTTTTTCACAGAACAAGAATAATCCTAAATTTGTATGGAACCACAAATGACCCCAAATAGCCAAAACAATCTTGAAAAAGAAAGAAGCCTGGAGGTATCACCATTCCTGATTTCAAGTTATACCACAAAAGCTATAGTAATAAAAACAGTATGGTACTGGCACAGAAATAGACACATAGATCAATGGAACACAATAGAAAGCCCAGAAATAAATCTACAATTACACGGTCAATTAATCTTTGACACAGGAGCCAAAAATATGCAATAGGAAAAAGACAGTCTCTTCAACAAGTAGTGCTGGGAAAAACTGGATAGCTACATACAGAAGAATGAAACCAGGCCACTTTCTTATACTATATGCAAAAATAAACTCAAAATGGATTAAGACCTACAAGTGAGGCCTCAAGCTGTAAAATCAAGAAGAGAGCACAGGCAATAATTTCTCTGACATTGGTTGTAGCAACATTTTTCCTTTTTTTTAATTTAAATTTCAGTTAGTTAACATACAGTGTAATGTAATATTAATTTCAGGTGTGCAATATAGTGATTCAACACTTCCATACAATACCCAGTGCTCATCACAACAAGTGCACTCCTTAATCCCCAACCTTCCACCCACCTCCCTTTTGGTAACCATCAGTTTGTTCTCTATAGTTAAGAGTCTGTTTCTTGGATTGCCCCTCTCTCTTTTTTCTCCCCTCTGCTCATTTGTTCTGTTTCTTAAATTGCACAAATGTGTGAAATTATATGGTATTTGTCTTTCTCTGACTGACTTAATTCACTTGGCATAATACTCCATCCATGTCATTGCAAATGGCAAGATTTCATTCTTTTTAATGGCTGAATAATATTATATTATATGATATTGTATCTATATACCACGTCTTCTTTAGAAGGTATAATGCTAAGTAAAATAAGTCAGAGAAAGATAAATGCCATATGATTTCACTCATATGTAGAGTTTAAGAAACAAAACAAATGAACAAAGAAAAAAGGGACAAACCAAAAAACAGATTCTTAACTATAGAGAACAAACTGATGGTTTCCAGAGTAGAGAGGGTGGGGGGATGGGTGAAATAGGTGATGGGGATTAAAGAGTACACTTATTATGATGAGCACTGAGTAATGTAAAAAATTGCTGAATCACTGTATCGTACACCTGAAACTAATGTAATACTGTACATTAATTTTACTGGAATTTTAAAAAAAAGAAAAGAAAATATGACTACCACAGACATTTCAGTGAAAAAAGATTTAAAAAGATACTACAATAAACATTTATGACAATTTTTTAAAAAAGAAAAAAGAAAAAAGAAGGATCTAGAAAGAAATAGGTAGAAAGATGATAGTGAGATGCCTGGGTGGCTTATTTGATTGAGTGCAATTCAGCTCAAGTCATGATCTCAGGGTCATGAAAAGGAGCCCAGAGCCAGGCTCCAGGCTCAGCTGGGGTGGGGGGAGGCAGGTCTGCTTGTCCCTCTCCCTCCCCATGCCCCTCCCCTTCTACTTCCCTCCCTCCACCCCTCCCCACATGTGTGTGAGCTCTCTCTCTCTCAAATAGATCTAAAAAATCTTAAAAAAAAAAAAAAAAAAAAGATGATAGCAAGTCCCAGGGTGACTCCTGGGCAACAGTCTAGAGAATAAGCAGTCCAAACTAGAACAGAAGGATCAAGAGCTCCAGGAGAGATGTTTGAGGGAAGGATGTTTGAGGAAAGAATTTTTAGATTTCCAGATCTGTTTGGCAGAGTGGAAATGCATATTCAGAAGAATTTTACAATTCTGTCTGAAGCTTTGGGAAGAATTAGTGGTGGGCATATAATAACTAAGCAAATGAAAAATTAGGCCAAACACAAAAAATTGTGCAAGGAATAAAATGTAATTATAATATATTTTTTGGCCTAGTAGTGATTATAATCAGTCATAATAATATAAATGCCAAGCCTTGATTTGTTTCTCCTAAATATTAATTTTACCTAAGATTGTCTAAGTTTTTAATTTTAATTCTGGTATAGTTAACAAACAGTGTTACATTAGTTTCAGGTGTACAACCACTTGATGGTTTGAAAGAGGGTGTAAGGGAAAGATATTAAGGATGATTTCTAGGTTTGTAACCTAAGTAATAATAGCAGTAATGGCAATTCCATTTGCTGAGATGGGAGAAGTCTAGAGAGGAAAAAATGGGGGTGGGGTGGAAAAATAATCAATAGCGGTCCATAATAGGTGCTCAATAAATGGTAGCCATTGCTTACATTAAAAATCATCTTCTCTAATATCTCAGTTTTATCTCAGTAAAAATAAATTTTTATTTTTTTTTAAAGATTTTATTTATTTATTTGAGAGAGAGAGAATGAGAGATAGAGAGCGCGAGAGGGAAGAGGGTCAGAGGGAGGAGCAGACTCCCTGCGGAGCAGGGAGCCCGATGTGGGACTCGATCCCGGAACTCCGGGATCATGACCCGAGCCGAAGGCAGTCGCTTAACCAACTGAGCCACCCAGGCGCCCTAAAAATAAATTTTTAAAAAAATCATCTTTCTGGGGTTGTACTACTTCACTACCCACAGACAATGACATAAATATTACTGAAGCTTATTCCATATTTTATTTTACAAAATTTTTCTAGTTATATGAAATTAGAACTTAGACGCAGTCCTGAGTCATTAGACCTTCTACTTTGGCTCAGAGAAGAGAAAAAAATGTTAAGACCAATTTGCCAACATGCTAGTGTTATATAATTTGCTTTGAGGGCTATAGTGAGACTCTTCCACCTAATTACTCACTAGAATTGCAATGATGAAATCAGAAAGATCCATTTTAATCCAGCATTTTTAAATGTGTCCCATTTATTCTGGACCACGTGTGTGTGTGTGTGTGTGTGTGTGTGTGTGTGTGCAAGGCCACCTGAGATAATATACACACACCTGAGATAATATATTTTTTAAACCTGATCTTTTACGAATTATTCAACATTAATTCACTGTGGATTTCTAACCACTGATCTGGTCCATTCCCCTAGTTTAACGAAGGAAAAAAAACAAAGCCCAGAGGTCAAATAACTGGTCCAAGAGAACACAATTAGGAAATCATGAAGTTGTGTTAAGTGCATATAAGGAATAGTGGAAGGTAGAGCTAGAAAAACAGATCAGACCTTAACTGTCAGTCTAAAGGATTTTCGACTCAATTCTGAAATAAAAGGTTTACAAGAAATAAGCCACACAATTAGAGTGGTGTATCAGGAAGAGAGAAAAGGGGGGCAAAAAGATAGGGAAAACAATTCACTCCAGGCAAAATTCAAGAGGGCTGAACCAACAAATGTATAAAGGAAAGAACAGATGCAAAAGCCTTTGAAGATTTAGAATCAAGCACTTATTTTCTGATTAGAAGCAAGGAATAAAAGGAATAAGTTGGGGTGCCTGGATGGCTCAGTCAGTTAAACTGCTGCCTTTGGCTCAGGTCATGATCCCAGGGCCTGGGTTCAAGCCCTGCATTGAGCCTTGCATGGGGTTCCCTGCTCAGCGGGGAGCCTGCTTCTGCCCCTCTCTTTCTCTCTCTGTCTCAAATAAATAAATAAAATCTTTAAAAGAAAGGAAAAGGAATAACTAAAGATGGCTTCAGGATTTTCAGAATGGTAATTGGAAAGATAGCTATCTTAATAACTGAGACTGGGAAAACATCCTGCCATATCCTCATAGTATTATATTTTTTTAAGATTTTATTTATTTATTTGACAGAGAGAGACGGCGAGAGAGGGAACACAAGCAGGGAGAGTGGGAGAAGAAGCAGCAGGCTTCCCACCGAGCAGGGAGCCCGATGTGGGGCTTGATCCCAGGACCCTGGGATCATGACCCGAGCCGAAGGCAGACGCCTAACAACTGAGCCATCCAGGAGCCCCTCATAGTATTAGCTGATACTAGTCTGTTTCCTAGATGTACAGTTTATTTCCCAAGGAGACTGGGAGACAACAGTATTTTACTTCCCTTTTATTCACCATGACATTGCAGCACAGGCCTGGACTGAGTAGTTCCAAGTAAATATTTGGTGAATTGAAAGCATATTCTCCATTTTAACAAAATGGCAACCACATTGTCACAAATGGCTTTTAAAGGGGAGCTAAAACAATTCTGAACAAAAGTTAGTAGACAGGAAAATAAATTCAGAATGTAGCCTAAAAAAACGGAAGCATGAGAATATGAACAAGGAATCTAAAAGAAATATTAAATTTCTCATGGCATAAAGAATAACAAAGAGGTATGAGAATGAATCTTGGTGCAGGTCCCTCAGAAAGACCATTGGGGAGTGGAAGTGAGCAGGGCATGGAATTGGATTACAAATCTTGAGCATAAGACTTCCTGGCATAAATAACCTTATTCACAAGAGGCCCAAACGATCAGTCCATGCAGTCAACAAAGTACTTTATTGTTCCTTGTTTTAACTGATAACTTAGAGCAACTGATGATGACAGAACCAATCTTAACTGTATCCATGTATTAAAAAAAAAAAACATATACACAAACAAAATATACACACCTACTGCCTCTATGACTTACCAGGCCCATTCTTTTCCTTCCAACTAGAAATCTTAGGAGGGAGAAAGATAAAAGGAAAAAGAGGAAGTAGGGAGGTTGGGGTCAAGAAAAGAGAAATAAAACTGTAAAAGTTCAGTTCACTAACTCCTGCTGGGCACAAAACAGCTATGCCAGGAGAGGACCAAAGCATGCCCAGAGGATTAGATGCCTACCATCTGGCAGGTCATGCAGATAGCCGTCTTTCCAAATCACCAATGCAGTGATTTTCCACCCAGTCTTTGTTTTCAAGCAGGAGACCCTTTCTTCAAAATTCTTACACAGAAGTTTAACATAAAACAGATAAAAAGTAGAGCTGCTCTTGCTGACTGAAGCAGAGTGGGGAACCAAAAGCCTCCTCTGTTCAGCAAGACCCCTCCCCCCCCAGGGGTCAGCCTCTAAGGAGGCATGTCTATGAAAAACCTAGGGTTCTGAGAGAAGGATTTTTCCCAATTTAAATCTAATAATCTCAATTTGAGGGAAACTCTCGGTGCATATTTCTGCCCCAACTTCTGTACCTATAAAGGAGAGCTTGTAAGTGTCACAGCTTGAAAGCAGACTAGCCTTTTTTGTAGTAACAAAAAAATTTTAATTACAGAAATATTAAGTATTAATAGTAAATTTCTAAGACCAGAAAGCATATATAAAATAAAAATTCTAAGTATTTTGAGAATGGAACACAGTCATGCTTAGTTTCATATTTAAGGTCTCCTAAGGAAGTATAATAAATGTCTTTACTGCTATAGTTAGTACTCCTCTGAATAATGAAAGCCAAGAAGACTGCTTCCTCTAGGCCACTGGTAGGATAATTTCCTTTTGTTGTGTTCAACATATACAATAAAACTGAAGACACAAAGACATGAAAGATATGAACAATTAGAAGCTTTTTTAAATTAATTTTTTATTGAAATTCAATTTAATTAACACACACTGTATTATTAGTTTCAGAGGTAGAATTTAAAAGCTTCTTTTTAAAAAGTCATCTCCAGGCTTTTAACCACAGTATATTTGAGAGAGATGGCTTATGCAGAGCAAAGAGTCATCATCACAATGCCAAACCCACCAATTATTAACAATAATTATAATAATTTTCCTGTACTATGTACTTTCTGTGGATTATAATAGATCCACAGGCTTTTATGCAGTATCTCATTTGCTGGCTTAGTGCCAAGATGAAGACAGAGTTAACACTTTTATATATCAGAAAACTTAGCTGAAAGCAAAGAAAAATACTTGTTGAAAGTTAAAAGGGAGGGGTATGTCATTCCTGAGTAGTGAAACCAAAAAGAGATAAGCTAAGTAAATAGATCAAAGGGACATCAGAATAGGAATGGTAACACTGGTCTCATCACACCATGTTTCTAGGCTGGACATATATATTAAGCAAAACAAGAGCAAAGACCTAGAGGGACTCTAACCCAGTATTTTCCAGTATAGTAGCCAGTAGCTTCATGTGGCAGTTTAATCAAATAAAAAACTTCAGTTCCTTGTTCCAACTAGCCACATTTCAATGCTCATTAGCCACGTGTGGCTATTGGACAGCACAGATAAAGAACATGCCCATCATTGCAGAAAGTTCTATTCAACAAATCACTCAAGCAGAAAACCTTTGAATGTATTAAAAACAGCAGCATTCGACAAATGGTTGGTGAATGAATGAATGACAAAAGACAGGTTTCCATGGGCCATAAAAAAAAAAAAAAAAAAAAACCTAGCCAGAGAAAAAGAAATAATAGTAGCTAACATTTACTGGGCACTTCACATAAGCCAGATACTATACTAGGTATTTTATATGTACTAATTTAATGAACCCTCAATAACAACTCTATGATGTATTCACTGTCTTTACTCTCATTTTATAGATGGGAAAACTAAGACTCAGACAGGTTAAGTAACTTTCCCAAGATCCAGGATTTGAATCCAGGCAGCTTGATCTAGAATCTAGAGGCTTCATTTTTTTTTAACATTTTATTTATTTATTTATTTTTGGGGGGGAGAGAGAGAGAGAGAGAGAGAGAGAGAGAGAATGTGTGTGCATGAGGCAGGGCAGAGGGAGCAGGAGAAGCAGACTCCCCACTGAGTGCAGAACTGCAGAGCTGGACTCCCAGACTCCAGGGCTCAATCCCAGGACCCTGAAATCATGACCTGAGCTGAAGTCAGATGCTTAACCGACTGAGCCACCCAGGTGCCCCTTGAGCCTTCATTTTTAACCATTATACTATACTATTCCACTTCCATTACATAAAAACTGTATTTAGAATTTTTGCCGTGATAGAATAAAATTTATTTAAAGTCTTTCTTCTCATGTATTCCCAGTCAAGTTCAATGGTAAAGAGAGTAAGAAAAATAGTGAAATAAAAAAGACTGTCAAGAAATATATCAAATGTTACTGATAGTTTGATCCCTCTGCATTGAGATAAAGGGCAATTTTAGTTTTCTTATTTAGTCTCTTATTTTGTTAACTCTGTTTTCTAAATGTTCCACAATGAAGATGTATCACTTTTATAAAAATATCAATAATAAAAATATTATTTTTAAGCAAAATGAAAATACAATCAGCTTAAAAATTCCTAAGCAGAATATCAAATCAAGACTCATCCATCTCATTCTCAAACATTATAGAGGCCCCCTAACTGATCTCTTAGCCATGAACCTCCCAATATTAAACCTGCGTTTTCTATCCGTTACCCACTATCACGCTAGTCCCTGCTCAGAATCCAATACACAGAGCATAAAATATACTCTTTTTGGCTTTATGAAAGCCATTCCTGCATAACTGCATTACGTTTCCACCTTTATCTACCAATACTATGCTATCAAATCCTCAGTTCTAGGAGAAGCACGGTAGGAAGAGCCCAGACCTCAGAGTCACATATCTTGACCAACACATAATCTCTTAGCTTCAGTTCCCTCAATCGTGATTAGTTATGAAGATTAAATCTTTTTTTTAAGATTTTATTTATTCATTTGAGAGAGAGAAAGGGTAGGAGCAGGAGGAGGGGCAGAGGCAGAGGGAGAAGCAGGGAGCTCCATGTGGAGCTTGATCCCAGGACCCTGGGATCATGACCTGAGCCGAAGGCAGACGCTTAACCAACTGAGCCACACAGGCGCCCCAAAATTAAATCTTTAAATAGGTAAAGATTCAGCATACAAGCCTTCAATAAATGGTGGTTTTCTCATTATTGTTATTATTAGCCAAATGGGTTTTTATTCACTGATTCCTCAAAAAGCTTTGCACTTTTACCTCTGTGCTTTATTACTGTTTTGCTTCTTTTTTTTTTCAGAGTTCCTTCCCTCTCTTCTAAAATCCTATTAAAATTCAAGTTATGGGGCACCTGAGTGGCTCAGTTGGTTAAGTGTTGCCTTCAGCTCAGGTCATGATCTCAGGGTCCAGGGATCAAGCCCCACATGGGGCTCCCTGCTCAATGGGGAGTCTGCTTTTCCCTCTCCCTCTGCCTCTCCCCCTGCTCCTGCTCTTTCTCTCACTCTCTCTAATAAATAAATAAAATCTTTAAAAAATAAAATAAAATTCAAGTTCTAGTTCAAGTCAACCTCCTCCAAAAAAGCTTCCCTGACTCTGCCAAGCTAATGTAACCTCTTACTCCTTTGAAATTTTATAGCTCATAGAGTTTATTCTACCCAAGTGGTGGGGTCCTAGCTGATTTTTATCAGTTCTCTTTTCATGTATGTAAGTCCAAGATCCCCAGTTAAGAGTGCAAACTCCTTCCTACTGGCAGACATTCCATTTTATATATGTCTTTATACCTTTCTGGTATCTGACAAATCACCAGGCTTATATTAAATGCTCAAAAAAATGTGCTAATCTGATTTATGCATTGCGACAAAAGTCATCATAATAAAAATACTGGCTGAACATTTTTGTTGTAGACTAGGAAGGCAACAATTTTGTATAAAGGTAGAAAGTTTCAAGTAAGCAGTATAATCTAATTCCATAATTTACTATCACTGACCAAACATGTAAGTCTTAGTTAAGCTGTATGGTTTCTCTCTAGTCCAATATAAATATTAGCAATAAATGACCCTAAGTAAATAGCACTTTTAACTTTTTAATGTGTCTTACACATAAACCCTATTTAAATATGTATTGACTCAAATAGTCTTAATTGGTTTCATTTGGAAATACAGTCACCTCACTAAAAAAAAAAACACAAGATAATTCAAGTGAGAAAATTTCAGATTCTGATTACTAGAAAGTGATGATTATATAACCATATTATATATAAAACTAATTCTACTCTAAAAAGGTAAACTAGGGACACCTGGGTGGCTCAGTAGGTTAAGTGTCTGATTTTGGCTCAGGTCATGATCTCAGGGTCATGGGAACAAGCCCCACGTCTGGCTCCCTGCTCAGCGTGGAGTCCGCTTGGCCCTTTCCCTCTGCCCCTCCCGTTTCATGCAGCGCATGCGCATGCACACTCTCTCTTGCGCACGCATACATGCGTGCTTTCTCTCAGATAAATGAATAAAATCTCAAATAAATAAATAGGTAAATTATGTCTTCTCAAGTAAGTGCTAAAAGTTAAGGGTAGATAGCCTGGGGGCATACTTTTATTTTCATTCACTGATTTAATTACTATTCCTCATAAAGCAATTAAGAAAATTAAATAACCACATAAAGACTAAAATCTTTTCTCTTTGATAATTTACTAATTACTAATTTAATAAGAAACAACTGTTCTAATGAGCTGCTACTAAGAGTAAAGCAATTTGAGAGACAGAAGGAAGTTGCTTTATTAAATGCAGCTAATTACCAGAAAATTAAGTCTTAGTATGTAGAAAAAAACCTACAGCACACTAAACCCCAGCAAGACAGACTAAGCACGAAATTGTGAATCCCTCTTTTTAGCTGTTAATGCTATTTTAACAAGCCTCCAACAATGTTTAAGCTTTCTCACTGATTCCCAGAAGGAAGCAAAAGCCATTACCTAAGGATGTTGGGATGGGAGAGTCTATTCATGAGCTGAACTTCTTTCAGCATGTTTGCCCGGTTACTGCTCAATGTGTTCATCTTAAGAGCCATCACCTGGCCAGAAGCTCGGTGGCGCACCTAGAAAATAAAACAGAAGAAGAGAGGTTCAAGGGCAGCAGTTAAATATGAGGTCAAAGTCTCCACATGTAAACATGCCAAGATGTTTTAGTGACAGTTTAGATAAAATAGATGTTATTAGGGATGTTTTTCTATAAACTGATGACATTAGGGTCTCACTTCCATTAATGAAGATGGATTTATTCCATCCAAGACCAAAACTGTTTCACATCAAGCCGGCCAGAAAAACACTGTTAATTATACCTCAATAAATGACATACTTTTTTTAATACCTTAGAAAAAAATGGGGGAAATTTATTAGGATGGTTCCTTATGGCCAATATTGCTGAGTCTTAGGACACTAACAGTCCTCTTTGTGGAATTTTAAGTGTGCACAGAAAAGATACATGCGTAAGCCTTATATAACACTTAAGGGATTATAAAACTATCTTTATAGGATAATAAAGCCACATCCTCAAAATCTCCCCCATATACATACATATATATACACATATATATGAAAAAAGCACTGCATATTAAATATAGAAAGAAGTCAGTGAAACTTTTAGAGCTAATGTTATTGTAAGTCAAGCCAAATTATCTTATAATTTAAACATACTCAAGTCAGACACAAAAGCATGGGCCACACCATTCAAACTATTATCCACACACACAGAGGAAATTCTACTCTTAAAACATTCATCCTCTATAGAAGTCAGTCTATTTTACATGTAAAAATATTGTTTTAGGGGCGCCTGGGTGGCTCAGCCATTAAGCATCTGCCTTCGGCTCAAGTCATGGCCCCAGAGTCCTGGGATCGAGCCCTCCATTGGGCTCCCTGCTCAGCAGGAAGCCTGCTTCTCCCTCGCCCACTCCCCCTGCTTGTGCTCTCTCTCTCTCTCTGAAATAAATAAATAAAAATCTTTAAAAAAATATTGTTTTATAATTTCAATGCATACTCCACAGGTTTCAAAACTGTAATACTTTATCTGCAAGAAAATTAACTCTGTTTTTACCCTCTAAATGCCTCAGTAGTAGCAAAATGAGATTACCAGAGAAAATATTTTGTCTTACCCAAAAGAAGCTCAATTATTTACTGAAATGTGTTTTGCTAACAAGAAATTATGAATAAGGCCATAGAAAAATTACTAAGTACCAAGGACCTCATTACATTCTGGTTAAAAAAAAATCATTTCAGGGGTGCCTGGGTGACTCAGTCAGTTAGGCGCCTCCTTCGGCTCAGGTCATGATCCCAGAGTCCTGGGATCGAAGCCTGCATCAGGCTCCCTGCTTGTCAGAGAGCTTGCTTCTCCCTCGGCCTGCCACTTCCCCTCCTCATGCTGTCTTTCTGACAAATAAATAAAATCTTGTATTTGAGAGAGAGAGAGAGCATGAGAGGGGGAAGGGTCAGAGGGAGAAGCAGACCTCCCGCTGATCAGGGAGCCCGAAACGGGACTCGATCCTGGGACTCCAGGATCATGACCTGAGCTGAAGACAGTCGCTTAACTGACTGAGCCACCCAGGCACCCAAATAAAATTTTTTTTAAAAAATCATTTCAGGGGTGCCTGGGTGGCTCAG
Organism: Callorhinus ursinus; assembly: GCF_003265705.2. NCBI lineage: Eukaryota > Metazoa > Chordata > Mammalia > Carnivora > Otariidae > Callorhinus > Callorhinus ursinus. The sequence continues at coordinate 1,196,364 of NW_027397080.1, read as the reverse complement.
TCGGTTAAGTGTCCAACTGCTGATTTTAGCTCAGGTCATGATCTCAGGGTCATGAGATCAAGCCCCACTTGGGATTCTCAGATTCTCTCTCTCCCTCTCCTATCCCCTCTCCCTCTCTTAAAAAAAAAAAAAAATCATATCAGATCTTGCACAACAGGGACTTGCTATGCAAAAATGTCATCAACCTATGGACTTTGAGTATTCTTTCAGCATGTTATAATTTACCAAGTGGAAGTTTCAAGAGAAAATATGACAACCTACTTAACTCTTCAATCTCAAGAAATTCCTTCAAATGACAATAGCCCTAGAAGTTTAGCATATTTAATACAGGACAGACATCCCATTTTATCTTAGAATTCAAAGAAACAATGTTTCAGAGTGGCCAGACAGAAGGGAAAGGAGGAAGCAAAACACTGAGAGCCACAGGAACTCTGGTCAGAAAAACAGGCAGAACACTGGCTGTTTCTCCCCTCTTCTAGATCACTTAGTGAGATTTGGAACCCATCTCTCTTCCTAGTGCATCAATGATTCTGTTGTCATGTACCTCGTGATTCAAGAAAGAGAAGTGGCTTTCCTTTTCAGATCCTGCATGGATAAGTTAAAAGAGACATTTATACACAAAGAGCACACTGACAGTATTTTTCCAACTCTATTTACAGAAGACATCTGTGTTTTAATAAGGGCTCTCCATTCTGAAAGTTACTCTTCTCCTTTTTTCATCATCTGAAAACTATCACTCAGAGATTTTAACAAAATAGTTTGATATTAAAACAATGTGAATTTCAGGGATGAACAATCTTGTATTTCAAACCAATCAGGAAAAAACTACTTCCTTAAACAAGTGGACATGATGAACATGTACATCTGTCTTTCATCTGCATAAAATACTTTCTTCTAGCCCCTCAAATTCTACTTATCTTTCAAGACCACACTCAAATATCCCCTCCTCTCTAAAGCCTTTCTTGATTCTCTCTAGAAACTATTTGTGGTTTCCTTCTTTATACTACCTCAGAAAAACATTTGTAACACCATTATCCCACTTGTTACATGGTTCTGTTTATAAATATATCCCCACCAGGCTATTAAGCAGCTTAAGACCAGGATCTATACTGTATCTATACTGTATCTTTGTCTTGCAGTGCCCGGAAGGCCTGGTACGTCATAAGGGCACAGTGAAAACAATGGCAACAACAGTTAAATGAAACTTCTAACATCCTTTCTAAGGGCCAGGGAATAATTTATTTATCCAGGTGATTTATTTGGGCAGCAGTGGGCCAGGAGCGGTTTTCTTTTTCTATTTTTTTTTGGGGGGGGGCAGAAGTTGGGGGGAGGATTCAAACAGAAAAGCAGTATAAAATTTGGTCATAATTTTCTGAAGTTTACCATCTAGAAAGGGACAAACAATAAGCTATATGGCTAGTCAGAGAACAAAGAGAATGAAGAATCAAATACAGCACAAGAGTTATTTATATAAATGCTGATAGAATGAGCACTTAGGCAAAAACTTCATGGGACTTCATTCAGTGAAACCTCAAAAGATTAATAGAGACAGAGGGAGAAGCAGGTTCCCCACTGAGCAAGGGAGCCAGACATGAGGCTCGATCCCAGGACCCTGGATCATGACCCGAGCTGAAGGCAGACTTCTAACTGACCGAGTCATGGAGGCGTCCCCCTCTGCTGTAGTTTCCATCCCTTTGACTTATTTATAACTAGAAGTTTGTACCTCTTAATCCCTTTACCTATTTCACCTATCCCACCCACTTTTCTCCCCTAGCAACCACCATCTTAACCTTTCTTTTCTTTTTCTTTAAGATTTTACTTATTTATTTATTTGAGGGGGGAGCAGGAGGAGAGGGACAAGAAGACTGCACTGAGCACGGAGCCTGATGTGGGGCTCAATCCTACAACCCATGAGATCATGACCTGAGCCGAAATCAAGAGTAAGAGGCCCAACTGACTGAGCCTCCCAGGCACGCCATTAACTTTTATTTTCAGAGATATTTAAAGATATCTCTCTCAAGAATCTTATTAATAGTAACAGTGATCTATGTGCAGACAACAAACTTAAGCAGAAATGCACCTTCTCTTTACTCTGAAAATCTAAGTATATTTGAAGGTAATTAATTTTTGTAGTTTTGATAACTTGGAATGAAGATCCTCCTGCATTTAGGCAGGTTCCCCAACTTTTGTGAACCTCTATATTTGATGGTACTTTTTTCTTCCTTTATCACCTGTAGTCCATACTTAAGAAAAAAAAAATCTACCAATATCTATTAACCTTGGGGCGCCTGGGTGGCTCAGTTGATTAAGCATCTGCCTTCGGCTCAGGTCATGATTCCAGGGTCCTAGGATCGAGCCCCGCATCAGGCTCCCTGCTCATCAGGGAATCTGCTTCTCCCTCTCCCTCTGCTGCTCACCCTGCTTGTTCTCTCTCTCTCTGTCAAATAAATAAATAAAATCTTGGAAAAAAAAAAACCTACAGGGGTGCCTGGGTGGCTCAGTTGTTAAGCGTCTGCCTTCAGTTCACATCATGATCCCAGGGTCCTGGGATTGAGCCCCGCATCAGGCTCCCTGCTCAGCAGGGAATTTGCTTCTCCCTCTCCCTCTGCTGCTCCCCCTGCTTGTTCTCTCTCTCTCTGTCAAATAAATAAGTAAATAAAATCTTAAAAAACAAAAACAAAAAAAAAACTACAGGGGTGCTTGGGTGACTCAGTCGTTAAGCAGCTGCCTTCGGCTCAGGTCATGATCCCAGGGTCCTGGGATCGAGCCCTGAGTTGGGCTCCCTGCTCCACGGGAAGCCTGCTTCTCCCTCTCTCACTCCCCCTGCTTGTGTTCCTGCTCTCGCTATCTCTCTCTGTCAAATAAATAAGATCTTTAAAAAAATAAATAAAATAAAAATATTAATATAAAGATTAAGACCTCAGGACACTTGGGTGGCTCAGTAGGTTAAGTGTCTGCCTTCAGCTCAGGTCATGATCCCCAGATCCTGGGATTGAGTCCCGCATCAGGCTCCTTGCTCACCCCGGAGCCTGCTTCTCCCTCTGCCACTTCCCCTGCTTGTGCTCTTGCTCTCTCTTTCTAGCAAATATATAAAATCTTAAAAAAAAAAAAAAGATTAAGACCTCAAAAAATTAAAAATAGAATTGCCACATGATCCAAAAATTCTATTTCCGGGTACATACCCAAAAGAACTGAAAGCAGGGCCTCAAAAAAATATTTGTACACCCAGGTTTATAACAGGATTGTTCACAATAGCCAAAATGTATAAGCAACCCAAGTGTCCATTGACAGATGAATGGATAAACAAAACGTGGTATACATATATGATCGAATATTATTATTCAGCCTTAAAAAGGAAGAAAATTCTAACACATGCTGTAATATGGATGAACCTTGAAGATACTATGTTAAGTGAAATAAGCCAGTCACAAAAAGAGAAATACTGTAAGCTTCCACTTACTTGAGGTAGTTAAATTTATACAAACAACGTAGAATGGTGGTTGCCAGAGGCCTGAGGAGGGGAGGGATTTGGAGTTGTTTACTGGGTACAGAGTTTCAGCTTTGCAAGTTCTGGAGATTGGTAGCACAACAATGTGAACTGAACTGTACACTTAAATATTGTTAAGATGGCAAATATTATATGTATTTTACCACAATTAAAAATAAATGAAGGGAAGAAAAGAAAGAAAAAAAAAGAGGGAGAGAGAAGAGAAGAGAAGATTAGATTGGTATTTCTCCTTGACTTTTAAACTCATCTGATGCTACCACAGGATCTCTCCAACTCCACTTTCTAAAGAACAGCAGAATGGTGAAGTGCTTGATCTCTGGAGAAAAGCAGACTGAATCCAAGTCTGTAATGCTTAACAGATTAGCATGACTTCTCTTCGAAGTCTTCTGTTATAAAATGAAGAGAATAATAGTCTCACAGAACTGCTATGGAGGATAAAATAGTGTTATGTTAGATTAATGAGATAATGTATATAAACTACTTAACACAGTGCTTGGCACATAATAAACATTCAATACATAGCTATTGTTTTAAAAAAAAATAAACTATATGCTCATAAGAATTTAGCATATCAGGTGAATTTGACACTAATACAGAAAATGCATATAATTTTATGTGAAACAGTAATAATATTCAAATCTGTATAATGCTCCCAAAATTACTTATTTATTACAAAGGGGAAAATATACTTTTACAATGGAAAGATCTGCTGGCTATTAACTTAACCAAGGGTTGGTCACATTTAGCATTACCAAAAGTGAAACACGTGGCATTAGCAACCTTCTGATGTAATATACTTGCTGAAATGTTTAATTCAAATCTAATCATAAGAAAATAATTAGACACATCCAGAATATCTGTAAGATAACTGAACAGTACTCTCCAAACAAACAAAATGTGGGGGACTATTCTAGATTAAAAGAGATTAACAAACATAACCCCTGAAGGGGCACCTGGGTGGCTCAGTCGGTTAAGCAACTGCCTTCAGCTCAGGTCATGATCCCAGGGTCCTGGGATCGAGCCCCACGTAGGACTCCCTATTCCATGAGGGAGCCTGCTTCTCCCTCTCCCTCTGCCTGCCGCTCCCCCTGCTTGTGCTCTCTTTCAAATAAGTAAAATCTTTAAAAATAATAATAATAACCCCTGAAATGAAATATATGAAACCTTGATTTGATTCTCGGTCCAAAAAAGCCGTAAAAAACCTTTTGTTGGAGCATTCAACTGGCTCTGTCAATAGAGCATGCAACTCTTGATCTCAGGGTCATGAGTTCAAGCCCCATGTTGGGTGTAGAGCTTACTTCAAAACAAAACAAAACAAAAACAAAACAAAAAAACACTTTAAAAAAAACACTTTTGTTGGCAAATAAGAAAATGTTTAATAGGGACTGTATACGGAATTATTTTTCTGACTTAAGGTCATAAATAATGATACTATGGCTTTGTAAGAGAATGTATTCTTAGAAGACACAAATTAAAATATTTTAAAGTGTCATGATGTCTGCAATTTGCTTTCAAGTGTTGTTAAAAAAAAAAATACTCATGGGGCACCTGGTTGGCTCAGTCCGTAGAGTATGAGACTCTTGATCTCAGGGTTTTAAGTTCAAGCCCCACGTTGGGTGTAGAGATTACTTAAAAAAAAAAAAAAAAAAAAAAAAAAACTTTAAAAAAAATACAGATAGATAAAGCAATGTAGCAAAATATTAAGTTGTAAATCCAGGTGAAGGTGGTTTATTGTATTATTCTTTCAATTTTCTGTAGATCTTTTTAAGTTTCCAAAAGTTGGAAGAAATAAGTAAAAAATGTATTTTATTTTCTCCCATAAATTTAGCATTAAGAAATAAAAGAACAGGGGTGCTTCAGTGGTTCAGTCAGTTAGGCATCTGCCTTCCACTCAGGTCACGATCCCAGGGGTCCTGGGATCGAGCCCTAATTTGGGCTCCCTCTCATCAGGGAGTCTGCTTCTCCCTTTCCCTCTGCCTCTCCTCAACCCCCTGCTCATGTGCTCTCTCCCCATTTCTCTCTCTCAATAAATAAAACCTTTAAAAAAAAAATAAAAAGAAAGAAAAAACAGTTTAGTTGTGGGGGAAAAAAAAACCAGTTTCATTGTGGGGGAAAAAAATCCAAGCCTATGTTAAAACAAAAAGTGGAATAAATTTATCAAATGTTGGGGCACCTGAGTAGCTCAATCGGTTAGGCGTGTGACTCTTGATCTCAGCGCAGGTCTTGATCTCAGGGTCATGAGTTCAACCTGTGTTGAGCTCCATACTGGTGTGGAGCCTACTTGAAAAAAAGTTTATCAAATGTTAATAGTGATTGTCATTGGTGGTAGAACTAATATCAGTGATTTATTTTTTTTTCTTCATTTTCCAATTCTTCCACAGTGTACTTGACCAACTTTTCTAATAGAAAATATAGCTTTTCGGGTGCCTGGGTGGCTCAGTTGGTTAAGCAACTGTCTTCAGCTCAGGTCGTGATCCTGGAACCCCAGAATCGAGTCCTGCACTGGACTCCCTGCTCAGCGGGGAGTCTGCTTCTCCCTCTGACCCTCCCCCCTCTCGTGCTCACTCTTTCTCTCCCTCATTCTCTCTCAAATAAATAAAATCTTAAAAAAAAAGAAAACTTGGCTTTTCAACTTCAATTTAAATTCATTTTTAACTAAGTAATACGTGCATGTATTTTCTTTGTAGCACATTAACACAATATAAGTTAAAAAATAGGTCCCTTTGACTACCAGATCTATTAATTCCAATCTTCTGTGCCCACTCACAAGAAATAGTTATTGTCACAAGTTTGATGAGTACCCTTCTAGACCTTTAAAAAAATGCACTGACAACACTCCCCAATACAAACTCACACACACAGACTCACACACTAGAAAACTGATAGAGCATGATGTCTAACCTCAGAGAAATCTTAAGTTCTATAGAACAGAGGCTTCTTCTATTCACATGCTCAGAAGTCCAAGTACCCTGCAGGTTCTAAGGATGTTTCAACAGTATACCAAAACAAACAAAAGAGCACAAATACAATCAAATAACAATACTAAGTCACTAGAAAAGTCTGTACATAACAGTTTCTCTACCAGCATGGTAGTATTCTAATGATTATCCCCTATCATCCCACAATTCTTCTGGATTAAATATGAACAAAGGGAAGAGGCCAACCGGAAGAAAAATAACTATATAAAAGGTGACCAGAAACATTGAGAATTGCCACTTAGAATGAGTGATCAAGACAGCAACAAAACACACCAGGGCATTAGGCAGGGAACAATCAAGAATAGAGTTTTCCCCCTTGATCAAAGCTCGAACAGACCCTAAAACTAAAAATCAGAGTTGAAGTTAACTTCAAGATCTGTAAACAAGAGCTACAAACCACAAACTAAAAGCATGCAGCCTGGAAGTGACCAATAATCTTTCATTAGTCTTTCAGGTACATTCAAATGGTAACAAACATTATCATCTTCTATATACAAGGCACTGGGCTGGATGTTGAGAAGCCTGTAGATCAACACTAGGCATCAGCTTGTCAGATCTTCCAGCAACCCATGTCTCCAAATCACAAAGTTATCTTGTTGCTCTCCAGCTTAAAATTCTTCAATGGCTCGCCACTATTTGGGGAACAAAGTCCAAATTCCTTAACAAAACTAAATCCATCTACTGCTCCCTGACTATCCCTACCCCGACTCCTCTCTTTATCTTTACCTATTACATATGATGTATTTATAATTCTTCCCAAATGCATCACACTCTCTCATACTTCCTTACCTTGACACATGCTATTCTCTCTCCTTGCCTTGATGCAATCCTCACCCCCAGAGTTCCATCCCATCTCCCTACTAAATTCCTTTCAATTATTTAAGATATAGGAAGCACCACTTTCCCTGGGGGAAATCTCACTTTATTTCAAGAAAAGCTGTATGGCTCCACTTTGTTTTCTTAGCACTCTATCCTTATTTATCTGTTTTACAGTATTTGCATATTATATGCCATTAGTCTACTTGTCTATCTTCTACATGCCTGAGGGCAGTTGGGACTCAAGATGGCAACACAGGAAGATCCTGAACTCACCTCCTCCCCTGGACACACAGAATCTACAACTACATATGGAACAACTTCCTATATGCCTCAAGGCAAAAACTGCCTTATTCACTTCTTTGTCCCCAGAAGAATAATTTAGCTTTCCTCCACACCCCACATACACACCTTCAGACATGCAGGACTTATTTTCATATGGACAATCTAGATTTTTGTCAAATATCTTACAAAGGTAAGCAGGAAGGAGAAACATGACAATAATTACATAACTATGAACAGACATTAGTACAGACCACCTGTAGTCACTATAGACTCTCGAAGAGAAAAAATAAATTACAGGTTATATACAATCCTATGTCCATTAGCTATTACTATAGCCCATTTTTATTCCATTCCAGTAAGCATATTAACATGAAAATAAGAGTGACAATTAATACAGGGGTACCTCTAATTCAACTCTTATTTATTCATTTAGAGAGAGAGAGAGAGAGAGCAAGGTAGGGGCAGAGGGAGAGGGAGGGAGAGGGCTTTTTTTGTTTTTGTTTTTGTTTTGGGAGGGAGAGAATTGTAAACAGGTTCCATGCCCAGCGTGGAGCCTGACTTAGGGCTGGATCTCACAACCCTGAGATCAGGACCTGAGCCAAAATCAAGAGTAGGACTCTTAACCAAATGAGCCACCTAGATATCCTCAACTCCAATTTATTCATTTTTTTTAATTTTTATTTATTTATTTGACAGAGAGAGAGAGACAGTGAGAGAAGGAACACAAGCAGGGGGAGTGAGAGAGGGAGAAGCAGGCTTCCCGCCGAGCAGGGAGCCCAATGCAGGGAGCCCGATGCGGGGCTCGACTCCAGGACCCTGGGATCATGACCTGAGCTGAAGGCAGATGCTCAACGACTGAGCCACCCAAGCACCCCCAATTTATATTTTTAAAATTAAATTATTTGCATATGTTGGTATACTAACCACTTTTAATAACAAATCACACAATATATTAACTTTAGCAGTCAGTATAAAACCAAGTTGAGAATCTCTTCTCTGGCACAGTGCCTTTAGTTTAGCATTTAGTAATTGCTCAAAAAATGTTTGCTGAATTTAAATAGTTAGCTTGAGTCAGAAAGCTTAATTTCTAGAGCAAAAGAAAAGCATAAACCTTCGACCAGCTCAGAGAAATAGTAAGGAGAGAATTAAATAATAATGACAATAGCATAAGAACTGTCACAAAACAATCCTTCAGTCAACTATTAAATGAATAGTTAATCCAATCAATAAGTCACAATGAGAGGGCACCTGGGTGGCTCAGATGGTAAAGCGTCTGCCTTCGGCTCAGGTCATGATCCCAGGGTCCTGGGATCGAGTCCCGCATCAGGGTCCCTGCTCCTTGGGAGCCTGCTTCTCCCTCTGCCTCTCTCTCTCTCTCTCTCTCTGTCTCTCATGAATAAATAAATAAAATCTTTAAAAAAAAAAAGTCACGGGCGCCTGGGTGGCTCAGTTGGTTAAGCGACTGCCTTCGGCTCAGGTCATGATCCTGGAGTCCCGGGATCAAGTCCCGCATCAGGCTCCCTGCTCAGCAGGGAGTCTGCTTCTCCCTCTGACCCTCTTCCCTCTCGTGCTCTCTATCTCTCATCCTCTCTCTCTCAAATAAATAAATAAAATCTTTAAAAAAATAAAAATAAAAAATAAAAAATAATAAAAAAAGTCACAATGAGTATACAGTAAGTATACAGTAAGCTGGTATAGCAACATAAATATAAGACAAATAGGGCTTATTTTTTTTAAAGATTTATTTATTTATTTGAGAGAGAGAGTGGGAGGGAGGAGCAGAGAGAGAGAGAATCTCCAGTCACTGAGCTCAGAGCCCAGTCCAACTTGGGGCTTGATCCCACAACACTGAGATCATGACCTGAGCCAAAATAGAGTTGGACACTTAACCAACTACTATACCAAGTCATTTTGGAGGTGTTTTTGAAGGTTTTAGGTTAAGTTTTTTGGTTATAACAATGACTAGGGGCAGGGAGTTTTGCTGGCCAGAGATGCTAGACATCCTGCAAGGTACAGGACAGTACTAAACAAGGAAGCATTGTTCTATGTGCTGTATGAAATTCAAATGTCTTGCCAAACATTCATATAAGTGAAGAACATATTTATTATTACCTGAGCTTGGATTCTAACTCTATTTTACATAAAAACAAAGTCACCTTGCATTGTTTTAATATATGAATTTTCTAGAAATACAACTACCTTATAAATTGAGGAAAAATCACACTGTTGTTATTTTCAGAACATCATTAAGAAATGGTCAACATGGGGTACCTGGGTGGCTCAGTCGTTAAGCCTCTGCCTTCGGCTCAGGTCATGATCCCAGGGTCCTGGGCTAGAGCCCCACATGGGGCTCCCTGCTCGGTGGGAACCCTGCTTCTCCCTCTCCCACTCCCCCTGCTTGTGTTCCTGCTCTCTATCAAATAAAAAAATCTTTTTTTTAAAGATTTTACTTATTTGAGAGAAAGAGAGAGAGAGAAACAGCATGAGAGGGGAGAGGGTCAGAGGGAGAAGCAGGATCCCCGCTGAGCCGGGAGCCCGATGTGGGACTCGATCCCAGGACTCCTGAGCCGAAGGCAGTCGCTTAACCAACTGAGCCACCCAGGCGCCCCCAAATAAATATCTTAAAAAAAAAAATTGGTCAACATTAAGGGGCGCCTGGGTGGCTCAGTCGTTAAGCGTCTGCCTTCGGCTCAGGTCATGATCTCAAGGTCCTGGGATTGAGCCCTACAACGGGCTCCCTGCTCAGCGGGAAGCCTGCTTCTCCCTCTCCCACTCCCCCTGCTTGTGTTCCCTCTCTCGCTGTGTCTCTCTCTGTCAGATAAATAAATTAAATCTTAAAAAAAAAAAAAAAAAGAATTGGTCAACATTAAAAAAAAAAGGAGAGGGGTGCCTGGGTGACTCAGTCAGTTAAGCTGACTCTTGATTTCAGCTCAGGTCATGATCTCAGGGCTGTGAGAATGATCCCCACATCAGGCTCCATACTGGGTGCAGAGCCTGCTTAAGATTCTTTCCCTCCCTCTCCTTCATCAATCTGTAATTTGTCTTGGCAAGCTATCTCTATTTCACTTGAGGTTACTTCCCTCTTCCCCTTATCACATACAAATAAGTCTGGTGTGTTGTTTCTTTTGGGGGGGGGGGCTCTGTTATTATACTTTTATTCTAATATCCACCAGCATCTCTGCTCTTCAATTTTTCTTCTTGCATGGAGTGGCTTTTGATTGTCTTCTCTTAAAACTAGTAATTTATAAGAGGGTAAAAGCATCTGACTACCTCATTAAGTTTTCTACAGTAATTCTGTATATTGAAATCTGTATTTTTACTACCTTAATTTTCTTTTACTTGTTGTTTATCATAGAGTTAGGATATCATGTTGATGCTTTATAATTTTGAACAACAGTAACCTAATCACCTACCAATTTCTTTTTTTCAAGATTTTATTTATTTATTTGAGAGAGAGAGGGCACAGAGGGAGAGTGAGAGGGAGAAGCAGACTTCCCGCTGAGCAGAACCTGACATGGGGCTCCATTCCAGGACCCTGGGATCATGACCTGAGCTGAAGGCAGACACTTAATCAAGTGCCCCAATCACCTATCAATTTCATTTCAGGGAAGTTCATTAAAAAATTGTTATAATAAAAAACTGTTATAATAGCAATAACATAGCTATTATTCATAGCACTTACTACGTACTAGGTTCTGCTATGCTTTATATATATATATATATATATATTACATATATATTTATAATATACTATATATATACATATATATATATATATACATAAACCCATTTAATCCTCAAAATAATTCTGGGAGGTAGGTATTATTAATGTTCCCCATTTTACAGCTATAGAAACTGGGCACAGAGAGATTAAAGAACTTTCTCAAGATCATACATCTAGTAAATGACAGAGCCAGAATTTGAACCCAGATAATGCAAACATTGGGCCTGAAAGGCTTGAGAACAACTTATTTAAGGAAAAAAAGCATTGCATGCACACAACCTAACAATTATTCTGCCAAGAAATAATAATCATGATCTTGTATGTATCTAACAACACAGAACTGTAATGTCTAAAACAAAAACTGACAAAATACAAGGCAAATTTGACAAATCCACAATCTTCATGGGATATTTTAACATACTTCTCAGAAAATGAAAGTTCTAGAAGATAAGAAAGTATGGATATGGTACATTTTAATAACAAAATTGACATGCTTGATCTAATCTTGTTCCAATAAAGGTAGGCTTTATTTTTTTCCAAGTCTATATGAAAACATTTACCAAAATGCATGGATACTACATCATAAAGGAATTCTCAAAAAATTTCAAATAATGTAATTCCGGGGCACCTGAGTGGCTCAGCTGGTTGAGTGCCCAGCTCTTGGTTTTGGCTCAAGTCTGATCTCGGGATCATGGGATCGAGCCCCACATCAGGCTCTGTGCATTGTGCAGAGTCGCTTGGGTTTCTCTCTCCCTCTCCCTCTGCCCCTCATGCTCATGCTCTCTAAATAAATAAATACAATTAAAAAAAAATGTGTTTCCAAAACTACATTCGCAGACCACTATGAAATACAATTATAAGTCAACAATAAAAAGATAATTAAAAACAAGCATAGCAGACAATAATGTTTACTCAACATCTACTTTCCCCCCTTTCTTGACTAACAGGACCCCAAATAGGTGGCAATGTGCTTAGTTAATGAAAACATTCAATCTGGCAGTCTTCCTTACGGCTAGAGAAGCCAGGTAACATTACCACTAAGTAAGGAGATGTAAATGGGAATTGCTAGGTAGGGATTCTGGAAATGCTACTGTTTTCCTGATGAAATTGTCCTTTATGCCTTTTATAGCCTGCAGCAAAGATGCAGTCCTTATTATCAGGGGCAGTTACTTCGTAACCAAAAGGCAAGTCCAACACTAAAGACAGAGGAAGCTAGAAGGAGCCTGGTTTGTTGATGACTTTCTTAAGCAGCTGCACAACACAGGCATTTCTCAAGATTTCTTGAGAAAAATTAATCCCTTATTTGTATAAGCCACTATGTTCAAGTTTCTGAAACATACTGCCAAAGACAATCCTAACTGATATGCAAAAGATTCAAAATAAATGAGTTAGAGTTCAACTAAAAATGCCAGAATAAAGAAAGTATAAAGATAAAAAGCAAAAATTAATGAAATAGAAAACAAACAACTGAGAGTTCCAACAAACCAACAGCTGATTTGGGAATAGAAAAAACTGATAAAGAAACATATCTTCAATGGCTCTGGACCAAGAAAAAAAATATTTTATTTTTTGGACCCTGCCTCTCCCTCTAGACTCATAAGAGTCTTGCCATTCCTTTACATGCATCCACCAGACTTGAACCAAACCAAATTTCTCACCATTCCTAGTATATTCCTCTGTGCCTCTACACATGCCTTTCCTACCGCTTGAAATGTCCTTTCCCTTACTTGTGCACAGACAAGCTCTATTTTCTTCCTCAGGAAAACTCAAGGGTGTGACCTCCTCTAGGAAGCCTCTAACCCTTCAAACAACGTTTATACTAGGGCCCAGTATTATATCCCTTAGTACCCTATGCATACTTTCACACAATTAGCAAATATGTTTTAAGCAATTTCAGGCTCTTGCTAAAGCTCATTTTAGCAAATACTATGTTTTAAATATATTTCCTGTCTTCTACCTTAAGCAAAGAGCTCTTTTAGGGCAGGATTTTATTCCTCTATCCCTAGCACCTAGCTCAATGTCCTACACCTAGTGAGCATTAACTAAAATATCTGCTGAGTAAATAAATGAATAAAATAGCAAATAATTAGGGCGCATGGGTGGCTCAGTCGTTAAGTGTCAGCCTTCCGCTCAGGTCATGATCCCAGGGTCCTGGGATCGAGCCCCACATCGGGCTCAGTGCTCAGCGGGAAGCCTGCTTCTCCCTCTCCCACTCCCCCTGCTTGTGTTCCCTCCCTTACCGTGTGTGTGTCTCTCTCTGTGTCAAATAAATAAATAAATAGACAGATAAATAAAATCTTTAAAAAAAATAGCAAATAATTACACTGTTTATCACATGCTAGAAGTATCAACAGTGCTATGAGATCACAAAAGGAAAGCAACCAACCCTCACTCTCCTTGCTGAAAAATGGTAACACTCTAGAATCAACTTGTTGTAATATCTTTCACATGCCTTCACATAATATCATATGTTTACAGAAATACTTCTATGCACTGAATGAATGGAAGTTATACATGAAACTTGTGTGCTTCTAGTTTTTGTTTTCCCAGCTGAATTATCAAATGAGGTGAAGGATCTTAGCAGATATTTCTGCACAGCAATATGAACACAGTAAAATATGCTACTTGATAAATTGTCACTTGATGTCACCTAGTGCTGAGCTCAACCCACTGAGACATCTACAAAATTCTTTACTAATTAGCCCAACTTTCCACACAAACTCTAGAGGAAATATTAAATGTACTGAATATGGCCAAAGGCTACAATCATACACTGCTGTGTGTGAAACTTCAGTATGCATATGATAGAAATACAGTGTCTCCTTTAAAACACATCATTTCCCCACACAGACACACACCAAATACTGTACCTCCCCAGAAGAGCTCCCTCTCAGAAATCCCCAGTACCTCTAAGAGGTTGCAGAACCAGATAAAGGCAACAAGGAAACAATAGGAAATGTAGCAAGAAGTAGTTTTGACAGACAATAAGGATATGCAACAGAAACCATTATCTAGGTGCAAACCCCAAAGCCTAACTGGACTGCTATCATCCTCTTTCTCTCATACTTTTCAATGCTAAACTCCTTTAAAAAGGGTGGTGAAGGAGGGGCGCCTGGGTGGCTCAGTCGTTAAGCATCTGCCTTCGCTCAGGTCATGATCCCAGGGTCCTGCGATCGAGTCCCACATTGGGCTCCCTGCTCCACGGGAGGCCTGCTGCTCCCTCTCCCACTCCCCCTGCTTATGTTCCCTCTCTCACTGTGTCTGTCAAATAAATAAATAAAATCTTTTAAAAAAAAGAAAAAGGGTGGTGGAGGATGGGGAGGGAAGTTTGTTTTCTTCTTTAAACTCTCTTTTGTAAATCTCTGTAATATGGTGTCCAGCCCTTGGAATTTATGTTTGGTAGATCTGGCACATTCCCTGACCTTTAGGAACCTATCTCTGACTGCTACTTGTCTCTTTTCCTTCTTCACACCCTCCACAAATAAAAGTTCAAACCTCGCTGCTCTAGTGCCTCTAACCTTACTCTTTTCCTTGATTATTTCTGACACTGAAAACATTTTGATGGATAAAAATGTGCTCAATTCCTATATAACAATGTTTTCATGCCAGAGTAATGCTGTACAATGAAGGGTTTTCTCTATATTTGATCTTCCTTGATCTCATTTTTTTAGGAGCCCAACATGGGGCTTGAACTCATGACCCTGAGATCAAGATCTGAGCTGAAATCAAGAGTCAGACACTTAATCAACTGAACCACCCAGGCACCCCAATTTATTATATTTTTTAAGATTTATTTGTTTAATTATTTTTGAGAGAAAGAGAGAGAGCATGAGCAGGAGGAGGGGGAGGGGGAGACTCCCCACTGAGCAAGGAGCCTGATGCAGGACTCAATCCCAGGACCCCGGGATTATGACCTGAGCCAAAGGCAGATACTTAACCGACTGAGCCACCCAGGCGCCCCACCCCAATCTCATTCTTGATATTGAAGGTTCCCTTAATTCTCTGACTCTGTGGAGCAATTTAATTCTGAAATGGCTGGTCTGACATGAGGGGACAAACATGGACAGCCAGAAACACACACACACTCATATACACACATCTTGCTCATTGATGTTTTAGAAGTTGGGGATAGTTCAGATCACTCCCAGAACTCATTACTTTGTTTCTCCAAACAGCCTTGGTATAAACTGGTATCTCAGTCACAAATAACACTAAAAACTGGTACTTCAGAAATGCCTAATGGGCTTCCTCCTAACCTTCACCCTCAGGTAGAACATGCACTACCTCACATCATCCTGTCTTGCTCTTAGTCATCTTGCAAAAGCTGCCTTATATACCTCCAAGACTATAGATCTAACTCTTCTCTGACACAGTGACTATTAAAACATACAGTCATTACATCTTGTTAGAACAGGATCATATGTAGTGTTGACGAAAACATTTTTTTTTAAAAAAAGATTTTATTTATTTATTCATGAGAGAGAGAGAGAGAGAGAAGCAGAGGGAGAAGCCGGCTCCCAAGGAGCAGGGAGCCTGATGCAGGACTCGATCCCAGGACCCTGGGATCATGACCCGAGCCGAAGGCAGACGCTTAACCATCTGAGCCACCCAGGCGCCCGACGAAAAGACTTTTTATAGTGAGGTCGCAGAGAGGCAGATAGAAAAGCACAAACACAACCATGAAATAAAAAATAGAGAATTTGAAAAATATCCTGGAGTATTTGTAGATTCAGGCTGCGACAATGATCACATATAGAAGAGGGATGCCTGGGTCGCTCAGTCGGTTAAAAGTCTGCCTTCAGCTCAGGTCATGATTCCAGGGTCCTGCGATCGAGCCCCACATCAGGCTCCTTGCTTGGCAGGGAGTCTGCTTCTCCCTCTCCCTCTGCCTGCAGCTCCCCCTGCTTGTGCTCCCTTGCTCTCCTCTCTCTCTCTGGCAAAAAATAAATAAAATCCTTAAAAAAAAAAAAAGAAAAATGATTCACTGTCTTGCAAATGTCACAAGTTGTAGTTTGAGAAGCTAAAAAATTATAGGCAGTTAGGGCAATAAGACCACCGAGGCCACACCAGCATTTTAAGACCCGATATCTTATTTCTCAGATAAAGCAGACAAAACTACCAGAGAACATAAAATCTTTACCTTCCCAAGCACAAAAATAAAACATATTACAACAAAATAACATTCACATACTAAAATGTTCCCCTTACTTTTTTTATTATTATTTAAAATCAATTATCTAGGGGCACCTGGGTGGCTCAGTCAGTTAAGCATCTGGCTTCGGCTCGGGTCATGATCCCGGGGTCCTGGGATCAAGCCCCCCATCAGGCTCCCTGCTCAGTGGGGAGTCTGCTTCTCCCTTTCCCTCTGCCCCTCCCCCCTCTCATGCGCACTCTCTCTCTTCTAATAAATAAAATCTTTTTAAAAAATCAATTAACATATAATGTATTATTAGTTTCAGAGGCAGAGTTAAAGATTCATCAGTTGCACATAACACCCAGTGCTCTTTACATCAAGAGCCCTCCTAAATACCCCTTACCCAGTTACCCCATCCCTCCACCCACCTCCCCTCCCAGCAACCCTGTTTGTTTCCTATAGTTACCCCTTACTTTCTTTATAACACATCTGTTAATACTGCTACAGATACAGAGTTTGCATGACAACTCCATGTGCACTAAATAATAAATGTGTAACCATGAATGTGAATAAATCAATTTTTCAGTACCCAAGCAGATGGCAGATAGCTGGCTCTTTTAGTTTATAAGTTTACTGTTTCTTATAGCTTAGCACTTCCAGACATAGTGCTGTCAATTTAGGAAATATATACCAAGGGGGAAAGTAGGAACTTAAGCCTCTTATATAGCTAGCTGTATACTTACCACACAAAGTGAATCAGGCTGAACTCTATAAGACAGTGTGCGTGTGTGTGTATGCAGTGTGTGTGTGACACACAATCATATTCTAGAAATACAGTATAAATTAGTATAATATGTAAAAACAATAAAAATAATCTTTCAGGCGCTGGGGTGGCTCAGTCAGTTGAGTGTCCCACTCTTGGTTTTGGCTGGGGTCATGATCTCAGGATGGTGGGATCTGGGTCCTCTGTGGGCTCTGCACTCAATGGAGTCTGCTTGAGATTCTCTCCCTCTCCTCTGCCCCTCCCCCCTCTCTCTTTCCCCCCACCTAAAATAAAGAATAAAATCTTAAAAAATAATAATAATCTTTAAAATTTTTTCTTATATACTGGATCAAAAGTAGGTATAATATTCCATTCATCAATTACACAGCTAGGAATTCAAATCCTAGCTGTATCATTTACCTACTGGCAAGACACTAAATATTTTTGGACCTCAGTTTCTTTCTTTTCTTTTCTTTCTTTTCTTTCTCTTCTTTCTCCCTTCCTCTCTCCCTCCCTCCATCTTTCTTTTCTTTCTTTCTTCTTTCTCCTTCTTTCCTTCTTTCTTCTTTTTCAAGTTCCAAAAAGCTCTATTAACCCTCTAGGGGAGGAGTTCAATCTTTCTTGGCTGCCACTTTCCTCACGGCTCCCAGGAGGTTGCTCAGCTCCCCTCTTTTCCTCTTGGCACTGATGTGTGTCCCCACCCTTTTCTTGATGAACTTGAGAGCATGCTTGTCCTTGGAGACCTTGAGAAACTCCATGCCACGATGCTTGTATGGGGTGAAGCCACGCACCTCTTGGATCATGTCCCGCACAAACCTGGTGTGCTTGGGGAGGTGCCCGCAGTGGCAGCTGTGCCTTGGCTTGTTCATGTTCTTAGTCACCTTGTGGCCCTTGCTGAGGCCCAAGTTCATAGGGTCGCTGAGCCATAGCTGCTGCTTCTTAATGGCTCCCACGGCAGAAGCAATTTCCTCATTTACAGAATGGAAGTATAACCACTTGTAAGATTGTTGTGGTAATTTAAAAAGATAATGTAAACAAGTTCTTAACACAGTACTTAGCACAAAGAACTCAAAATCTTAACTGCATATGTAACAGAAATAATAATAACTAGTCCTGGGGTGCCTGGGTGGCTCAGTCGTTAAGCGTCTGCCTTCGGCTCGGGTCATGATCCCAGGGTCCTGGGATCGAGTCCCACATCGAGCTCCCTGCTCAGCGAGAAGCCTGCTTCTCCCTGTCCCACTCCCCCTGCTTGTGTTCCCTCTCACTGTGTCTCTCTGTCAAATAAATAAAATCTTTAAAAAAATAATAATAATAACTAGCCCTTATATAGGCTATATTATGTGCTAGACATTATTCTAGTATTTTATACATACTAGCTCATTACATCCTCTCAACAACCCCCTAAGGTAGGGACTATCATTATCTCCATTTTGCAGATAAGGAAATGGAGGCACAGAAGTCAAATAACTCGCCCAAGGTCAGAAAGCTTGTAAGTGGTAGAGCCAAAATTCATATAGAGGCAGTTTAGCTCCAGAGTCTCTCTCTCTCTTAAGTTGCTTCTCAATGCATTCTTTTTTTTATACTGAAATATAATTGACATACAATGTTACATAAGTTTCAGGTGTACAACATATTGATTAGCAAATTCTATACTTTCTTATAATAAATGTTTTTTTTCTCATGTAACAAATATTTAGTGAGTACCCTCTACATGGCCGAGTCTGTGCTAAGTACTAAAGACACAAAGATGAAAAACACAGGGAGGTTTGATCTAACAGAGAAAGGCAAACATATAAAACAAAATGCCATAAAATGTATCATTGCTCTGATAAAAGTCTGTACAGGGTATAGAGGAGACACAAAGGAGGGAACAATCATGCTATGAAAAATAATGATAATGATAAGAAAAGAAGGTATCTGAAATGAAAATGAATATGAAATCACATAGGGACATCTGGGTGGCTAGGTCGGTTAAGCGTTGGACTCTTGATTTCAGCTCAGGTCATGGTGTCTGGGTTATATCGAGTTCCACGTCCGCTTGGCGCTCAGCATGGAGTCTGCTAAAGTTTCTCTCTACCTCCCCCTTTGCCCCTCCCCACCTAAAATAAATAAATAAAAATCTTTCTAAAAATTCTCTCTCGGGCGCTTGGGTGGCTCAGTCGTTAAACATCTGCCTTCGGCTCAGGTCATGATCCCAGGATCCTGGGATCGAGCCCCGCATCGGGCTCCCCGCTTCGTGGGAAGCCTGCTTCTCCCTCTCCCACTCCCCCTGCTTGTGTTCCTGCTCTCGCTGTCTCTGTCAAATAAATAAATAAAATCTTTAAAAATAATAATAATAAAAATTCTCTCTCCCTTTGCCCCTCCCCCATAGGCATGCACTCTCTCTCTCTCTCAAAAAAAAAAAAATACTGTAACTCATCTCACTAGGAGACTCACTTGCTAGCTTCGAAGAATCAAGCTGCCATATGAACCATATCAAGTGAAGCCCTCAATTCAACAGACTGCAACGATTTGAATGCTGCCATCAGTCACATAGCAGATCCTTCCCCACTTGAACCTCTGATAAGATGCCAGCCCCAGATGACACCTTTATATTTTTTTAAGTTTCCTTTTATTTATTTAAGTAATCTCTACATCCAACATGGGGCTTGAACTCACAACTCTTAGATCAAGAGCCAGCCAGGCACCCCGCCCAAGCTGACACCTTGAATGCAGCTTTGTAAGATCATGAAGCAGCAGACTAAGCTAAGTCATGCCTGGACTCCTGAACCACAGAAACAGATATAATAAATATGTGTTCTTTTAAACTACTGCATTCATGGTAATATTGCTATGCAGTAATAGGTAACTAATATGCTATGCTCCCCTCTCTGACAAATAAATAAATCTTTAAAAAAAAATAGTAAGAGAGTTCAGCAAGGTTACAGGACACAAGACAAATGCGGTGTTATCCATATTGTGGAATATTACTGGGCCATAAAAAGGAATGAAGTGCTGATGTACACTATAACACGGATCAATGTTGAAAAGATTATGCTAAGTAAAAGAAATCAGTCTTTCTAAAGGCTACATATTGTATGATTCTATTTATATGAAATATCCAGAATAGGTAAATCCATAGACACAGAAAGTGCAATAGTGGTTGTCAGGAACTGGGGGATGGGAGAAATGGGGAGTGACTAATAATGAGTACAGGTTTTCTTTTTAGGATGATAAAAAATTTTTTAAATTAGTGGTGATGGCTGCACAACCTTGTAAATATACTAAAAAACACTGAATTGTATATATTTGTAAAGATTTTATTTTTTTAAAGATTTTATTTATTTATTTGACAGAGGGAGACACAGCAAGAGAGGGAACACAAGTGGGGGAGAGGGGGGAGAAGCAGGCTTCCTGCTGAGCAGTGATTCCCAACGCAGGGTTCAATCCCAGGACCCTGGGATCATTACCCAAGCCAAAGGTAGACACCCAACAACTGAGCCACCCAGGCACCCCTAAGATTTTATTTATTTATTTGACAGAGAGAGAGGGAACACAAGCAGGGGGAGTGGGAGAGGGAGAAGCAGGCTTCCCGCCGAGCAGGGAGCCCAATGCAGGGCTCGATCCCAGGACCCTGGGATCATGACCTGAGCAGAAGGAAGACGCTTAACGACTGAGCCACCCAGGCACCCCCCAAAAGCTATTTTTAAAAGGAGAATTTTATAGTATGTGAATTATTTCTCAGTAAAGCTATTGTTAAAAAGAAAAAAAGTGACACTGCTACTTTGTCCTGGAATGGGATTCCAGGTTTTACAGTTTTCACAATACATGCTAAAATACAGAGTTATATCATGGGGTAGTAAAAGGTGAGTTATCTCAAGACACTGGAACAATAATCTTCCTAGAAAGTCTCCTTCTGGGGCACCTGGGTAGCTCAGTCCATTAAGAGGCTGCCTTCGGTTCAGGTCATGATTCCAGGGTCCTAGGATCGAGCTCCATGCCAGGCTCCCTGCTCAGAGGGAGTCTGCTTCTCCCTCTGCGCCTCCCCTGCCCCTTCTCTCTCTCTGAAATACATAAATAAAATCTTTAAAAAAGGAAAAAAAGTCTCCTCCCAATCAAATTCCCAAACAAAACAAGGACAGTATAAAAAGAAAATAAGAACCTTCTACTGTATCTCAACAGAAGCACTTCTTTTTTTTTTAAGATTTTATTTATTTATTTGAGAGAGAGAGAATGAGAGATAAAGAGTACAAGAGGGAAGAAAGTCAGAGGGAGAAGCAGACTCCCTGCTGATGTGGGACTCGATCCCGGGACTCCAGGATCATGTCCTGAGCTGAAGGCAGTCGCTTAACCAACTGAGCCACCCAGGCGCCCGACAGAAGCACTTCTTAGTTGGAAACATTAAACAGGTTGTCAATCACTGCTACAATGGAGCTGGACATATTTTCCACTTACCAGAGGATGAGAGACTGAGACCACCGTCCATTTGGTTTTACATTTTTCTCACTTACTTTACAAATGTACACACAAACACTAATGTCATCTCCACTTACACATGCTTCGGTCCTTCCCTAAATAGAGTTCAGTAAAATCTAAAATATTCTAAGTCACTTTCCTAAAAACAATGAAATTACCCTAATCTCTATTTCATGGGTTTTTTTAAATGTGAAAAAGTAAAGCTTAATAATCAAAGGTAAATATTTGAAGCTCACAAATGATTATAAATGCAAACCCAACCTATTCTGTTTCTAAAAGTATATTTTCCCTGAATTCAGTAATAGAGGTTATAAAATGTTTTCCTCTTCTCTAATACTTTTAGGCCAGGGATTTATAACCTCAGCACTCCTGACATTTAAAACCAGATAATTCTTTATTGCAGAGTACTGTCCTGTGCATTACAGAATATTTTGTGACATCCCCGGGCCCTACCCACTAGATACCATTAGCACCCCCTGCCTAATTGTGACAACCAAAAATAACACTGTCAAATATCACTTTAGGGGTAAAACTGCCCCCAGTTGAGAACCACTGCCTTAGTCCATCTGCCTTAATTATTTCCTAACAGCAAATTAGCTAAATCATTAGCCTTAAAAACATATTTCTGTGAAATATAGAAGCTGATACACTAAAAGAGAAGACTTCTTTGTTTTTTTGGGTTTGAATAAATCCATTTCTGGAATTATTATAAAACCAATCTTTTGGGGCGCCTGGGTGGTTCAGTCATTAAGCATCTGCCTTCGGCTCAGGTCATGATCCCAGGGTCCTGGGATCGAGCCCCATATCGGGCTCCCTGCTCTGCGGGAAACCTGCTTCTCCCTCTCCTGCTCCCCCTGCTTGTGTTCCCTCTCTCACTGTGTGTCTCTCTCTGTCAAATAAATAAATAAAATCTTTAAAAATAAATAAAATAAAATAAAACCAATCTTTTATGTGCATTTTTAAAGTATTTATATATATTCTCAAACATATAGTACGAGAAAGAAAAAAAAAACTAAGCTTCACTTCTAATGAATTTAGATTTTCTTCTACACACCTTTCCCAGAATACAGAAAGTAGCAGCTTCTCTCTCTTTTTTCTCCTTATAATCAGTAATTATATAGATATTGAAATGGAGCTTTATGTTCAAAACCTTCTAATTCTATCATGGTAATCTGTAGAACATTGACCATTATTTATAACCTAAAATACATGTTACCCAATAACAGTTTAACTTTTTTTGAGGTCCTAAGAGATTTACAATTCATAAAGACAGCCCAAGTTTAACCAATGAAATAATCAGGTTGGTTAATTTAAGAAATGTGCTATACCTCTGACAGTCACAATCTAAAGGAGCCCAAGTTCCTTCCAAACCAACTGCTCAAACAGTTATTTTTACAGCTATACAACTAAATAAGATTGCTTAAGACAAGAAAATTTTTAAAAATAATTCTTAGTAAAGAAAACAACAAACTATTCTAATTGTAATTCATGGGGCTACTGACCCACACAGTAAAGACCACATAAAGACCATGAGGACTTTGCTAGTCATGGTTTTTTTCATCCTTCATAAAATATAACCCAATGGTCTTTGTTACTTATCTAAAGCCAGACTTCAGAACTAAATGAATAACAGTATCAATTGAACAGATAACGTAACTAAGATCTATTTTTAAGGACGAATGACCAGAAGGTCGTAAATTCTAAAACTGAATTATTTTAAAGGAATACAAGCAAGGCACATAAATCCACATTCCTCAATGTGAAGTCATTCATCAATCAGTCTTTCTTTTGCTATCTAAGGCAACTTAAAGTCCTTAAGTTACCTGTATAATGTGTATCTCCCACACCAGAAGTCAAATATTTCCTTATTGCTAGTGATACACTTTTTATTCAACCTGACCTTTAAAACTCTGTAGTCATGTGTACTTTGGAATCAAAGATAAAAATTAACCATATCCTAGCTGCACTATAGTTATCAGACCAGTGGTTGGCAAATTTTTTCTATAAAGGGTCAGATAGTAAATATCTTAGGCCATATGGTCTCTGTTATAACTATTCAACTCTGTCATTGTAGCACAAAGGCAACCATAAAACATACATTGACAAATGGGTATGGATGTATTACAATAAAACTTTATTTAAAAAAAAGTGGCAGGCTATAGTTTATTTTTTTTTAAAGATTTTATTTATTTATTCATGAGAGACAGAGAGAGAGAGAGAAGCAGAGGGAGAAGCAGGCTCCCAAGGAGCAGGGAGCCCAATGCGGGACTCGATCCCAGGACCCCGGGATCATGACTTGAGCCAAAGGAAGACGCTTAACCATCTGAGCCACCCAGGCGCCCTTCAGGCTATAGTTTATTAAACCCTGTATCAGACTATTACATGTGGGAATAAATAAATAGACCTGTTTCTCTCTTTCCCAATGATAGTGATCTCACCATAAAATTAACTAATTACTTTCTAAAATACCACAAAATAAAATTAGCTTTCTCCCATTTCATAGTAGGCATTTGTAGTGGGATAATGCTAAATCTTATTGCCTTAAGTGAGGAATAAAAGCCAACTATGAAGATCAAGTTCAGGTTTGAGATTTGTACTATACACATCATACAGAAAATGTGGGCCATGAAATTAAAGTAAAGCCTTTAGGTTCAACATATCTAGAACCTATAGGACTCCAGGAGAGCAAATGTGAGACCACTGTATTAAGGACATTCACAACCTAGAACACAAGAACTCCAAGAAAAATCATCTCCCACTGAAAACAGACTTTCAATAAAGAATAATAAATCACAGGGGGCGCCTGGGTGGCTCAGTCGTTAAGTATCTGCCTTCGTTTCAGGTCATGGTCCCAGGGTCCTGGGATCGAGCCCCACATCAGGCTCCCTGCTCCGCAGGAGGTCTGCTTCTCCCTCTCTCACTCCCCCTGCTTGTGTTCCTGCTCTTGCTATCTCTCTCTCTCTGCCAAATAAATAAATAAATAAAATCTTTGAAAAAAAGAAGAAGAATAAATCACAGGAGAAATGAAAATCCATGAAAAAGAACCAGCAGACCAAATAGTGTAGAATCCACATTCTAAGAACTGCAACTAATCTGAAAGGGACTTAAACAAACAAAAAACATTAAATGGTCAAAATTTACTCATCTCTATGACAGTATATTAAAAAATCTATAAGAAATAATAATTTTCTAGTAAAATATAAATTACCAAAATTGAAACAGAAGAAACAAAATTCTAAATAGACCAATTACCTCAGAAGAAAAGGAAAAGTGTCAAAGTATCTGACCAAGCACTTCACCGGGGAATTCTATCAAACATTTAAGGAATAATTCCAATACTATTTCAACTATTCCAAAGCACAAGGGAAAAAAAACTTCCAAATAATTTTTTTGAGGCAAGAATAACATTGCTATCAAAACCTAACAAAAGCATGAAAGAGAAAATCACAGTCCATTCTCACAAATATCAAGGCAAAAATACCCCAGCAAAAAAAGTTGGCAGCACGTGAAAGAATAATATATCAGGAATGCAAGGATAGCTCACTATTTTCTTTTTTAAGATTTTATTCATTTATTTGACAGAGAGAGGCACAACGAGAGAGGGAACACTAAGCAGGGGGAGTGAGAGAGGGAGAAGCAGATTTCCCGTGGAGCAGAGAGCCCAATGCGGAGCTCGATCCCAGGACCCTGGGATCATGACCTGAGCCAAAGGCAGACGCTTAACGACTGAGCCACCCAGGGACCCCAAGGATAGCTCACTATTAAAACACCTACTAATATAACTCACTTTACTAAAAGATCAAAAGAGAAAAATACTTTTATTACCATATGTATGAGAGTTCTCCAGAAAAAGAGAACCAATAGGATATATAAAGAGAGAAAGAGATTTAATATAAGGAACTGGTTCACATGATAATGGAGGCTGAGAAGTCCCAAGATCTGCGGTCAGCAAGCTGAAGACCCAGGAGAGACAATGGTGTAGTTCCAGTCCAAGTCGGAAGGCCTGAGATCCAGGACAGCTAATGGTGTAAGTTCCAGTCCAAAAGCTGGCAGCCTCAAGGCTCAAGAAAATTTTGGTTCCAGTCCAAAAGCAGAAAAAGAACCATGTCGCAACTCAAGCAGTCAGGCAAGAAGGAGTTCCCTCTTAATCATAGGAGAGCCAGCCTTTTTATTCTATTCAGACCTTTAAATGCTTGGATGAGGGCCACCCACATTAGGGAGGGCAATCTGTTTTACTCACGTCTACTAATTCAAATGTTAATCTCACCCAAAAACACCCTCACAGACATATCTAGAATAATGTTTGACCAAATATCTGGATACTTAGTGGCCCAGCAAGTTGACATATAAAATTAACCATCATATCAAATTCAACATCCGTTCCTCATAAAATAACTCAAGAAAATAGAAAATTTGGGGGTGCCTGGGTAGCTCAGTTGGTTAAGTGTCTGCCTTCAGTTCAGGTCATGATCTCAGGTTCCTAGAATGGAGCCCCATATTGGGCTCTCTGCTCAGTGGGGAGTCTGCTTCTCCTTCTTTGCACTCCCTCTGTGCTCTCCCTCTGGGCTCTCCTTCTCTCTCTCTCTCTCTCTCTCTCAAATAAACAAAATCTTAAAAAAAAATAGAAAATTTGTGTTTTTTTAAGATTTTATTTATTTGAGAGAGAGTGTGAGAGACAGCATGAGAGGGGAGAGGGTCAGAGGGAGAAGCACACTCCCCACTGAGCTGGGAGCCCGATGTGGGACTCGATCCTGGGACTCTGGGATCATGACCTGAGCCGAAGGCAGTTGCTTAACCAACTGAGCCACCCAGGCACCCCTTTTAGTTAAGATTTTAAAGATCCATTAGAAAGAAGATATTTATTTAAGCCTCCAAATCATATTAATTAGGAAACAATACAAACATTCCCATTAAAGTCAGGAACGAGACAAAGATGACACATATCACTATTACTTAATATTTTAGTAAGCATTAGTCATTGCAGTTGGTTGAGAAAAAGATGAGGTATAAAAATAAGAAATAAATAGATGTGGGGCGCCTGGGTGGCTCAGTCGTTAAGCGTCTGCCTTCGGCTCAGGTCATGATCCCGGGGTCCTGGGATCGAGCCCCGCATCGGGCTCCCTGCTTCACAGGAAGCCTGCTTCTCCCTCTCCCACTCCCCCTGCTTGTGTTCCCTCTCTCGCTGTCTCTCTCTCTGTCAAATAAATAAATAAAATCTTTAAAAAAAAAAATAAATAAATAGAAATAAATAGATGTACCATCATTCACAGCTGATAAGATTATATGCCTGGAGGGTGCCTGGGTGGCTCAGTTGGTTAAGCGACTGCCTTCGGCTCAGGTCATGATCCTGGAGTCCCGGGATCGAGTCCCGCATTGGGCTTCCTGCTCAGCAGGGAGTCTGCTTCTCCCTCTGACCCTCTTCCCTCTCATGCTTTCTATCTCTCATTCTCTCTCTCTCTCAAATAAATAAATAAAATCTTAAAAAAAAAAAAAAAGATTATATGCCTGGAAAACCAAAACAAATCACCTGAAAATCTAACACAAACATTAAAAAAATTCAGTATGTTAGCTGCATCAAAAATCAATATGCAAGGGGCGCCTGGGTGGCTCAGTCAGTTAAGCATCTGCCTTTGGCTCGGGTCATGATCCCAGAGTCCTGGGATCAAGCCCCACGTCAGGCTCCCTGCTCAGGGCGGGGGAGCCTGATTCTCCCTCTCCCCCTGCCCCTGCTTTCTCTCTCACTCTCTCTCGTGCATGCACTCTCTCTCTCTCTCTCTCTCCCTGATAAATAAAACCTCTACCAAAAAAATCAATATGCAAAACTTAGTAGTCCTCATATGCAAACAACGAACAGAAGATACAATGGAAGGAGAGTTCCAATTTATACAATAGAAAAGAGAAAAACCTAAGAATAAACATCGCAGGAAATGTGCAAGATACATATATTTTTAAAAATTTTTAATGTCTACCAAGGAACACAAAATACTTGAACACATCATGAAGGTATGCCGTGTACTTACATAAAAAGATTCAATACCATAAAGATATTAAATCCCTAAATCTATAAAATCACTCTAATCTCAAGAAAAATGGTAATAGTATGCTTTTGGAAACAGGCAAACTGATTCTAAAACTCACATAAAAGATAAGAAACACCACAACAATTCTTAAAAGAAAGAATAATGATGAAGAACTAAACTAACTAATACTAAAATAAAGCTGCAATAACTAAATTATTGTAACAGTGTGTACTGGTACATGAATAGACAAATCAAGGTAACAGATTAAAGCTTAGAAACAGACCAAAATACTTGGGAAAATTCAGTATAAAGAGGACATTTCCAATTAATGAGAAAAATATTAAATATATAATAAATGTTGCTGGTACAACTGAATGATGAATTCCAAATGGATCAAATATTTAAATATAGGTAGTAAAATCATAAAAGTGATTAGAAAAGAATAGCTTTATTTACAACATAGAAGTACAGAGAATTTCTGAATAATAAAAGATAAAAATGAAAAGATTAAGACAGTTAAAAACAAAATGACTATTTCTACATTGTAAAAATTAAACAAGCTAATTTAAAAAACACTGTAAGCTTGGAAAATATAATTCACAGCACTGATAGAAAGGAGTCCTACAGGGCACCTGGGTGGCTGAGTTGGTTAAGTGTCTGCCTTCAGCTCAGGTCATGATCCCAGGGTCCTGAGATCTAGTACCACATGGGGGCTCCCTGCTGAGCAAGGAGCCTGCTTCTACCTCTCCTTCTGCCCCTCCCCCTGCTCCCACTCACTCTCTATCTCAAATAAATTAAATAAACAATCTTTTAAAAAAATAAAAAATAATAATAAAGGAGTCCAACAAATCAGTAAGATCCAAGGAGGATAACTTTGTAGAAAAATGGGTAGTATGTTACAATTCTAGGCACTAAGGCTATAGCAGTGCATAGAGATAAAAAGAAATGAAAAACCCCGTCCTCAGGACACCTGGCTGGCTCAGTCAGCAGAGCATGCGTCTCTTGATCTCAGGGTTCTGAGTTTAAGCCTCACACTGGGTGTTGAACCTACTAAAAAAAAAAAAAATCCCTGCCCTCAAAGAACTTACACTCTAGTGGTCTTCTACCTTGGAGTAGGTAAGTAAATAAACAATATATAATTGGTATGTAGACACACACACACACACACACACACACACACACACACACACTGGCCTACACAAACATACACATACAGACATACATATATTCGCTTATCCATGCACAGAATACCTCTGGAAGGATATATAAGAAAGCGTAAATATTGGTTGCCTCCAGGGAGGAAAGCTCGGGGGCAGTCCAAGGTAAGTGATTTTTCACTGAATAATCTTTTTTTTTTTTTTTTAAGTAATCCCTACACCCAATGTGGGGCTTGAACTCACGACCCCAAGAACAAGAGTTACATCCTCCACTGACTAAGCCAGCCAGGCACACCACTGAATAATCTTTTATTCCGTTTGAGTTTGTACTGTCTGATTTTAAAAACAATTTCAATTAAAATTAAATAAAATTAGATGTTCAAAGAAAAACAGTAAGATATTGAAAACAAAAAAGGAGCACATTTAAGAAAAACAAAAGTCTAGAAAAGAAAATACACCAATTGAGGGGCGCCTGGGTGGCTTAGTCACTAAGCGTCTGCCTTCAGCTCAGGTCATGATCCCAGGGTCCTGGGATCGAGCCCCTCATC
This sequence comes from Callorhinus ursinus, assembly GCF_003265705.2. Taxonomy (NCBI): domain Eukaryota; kingdom Metazoa; phylum Chordata; class Mammalia; order Carnivora; family Otariidae; genus Callorhinus; species Callorhinus ursinus. The sequence goes on along the minus strand of NW_027397080.1, from coordinate 1,166,976 downwards.
GGGCTCCCCACAGAGTGCTTCTCCTTCTCCAACTGCCCCTGCTTGTGTTCCCTCTCTCATTGTGTCTCTCTTTGTCAAATAAATAAAATCTTTAAAAAAAAAGAAAATACACCAATTGAAATAAAAAATCTCAATGAATGTTTCAACATCAGAGTAGAACCCAAATGAAAAGGGGTAAATAAGTGGAAAATCACCAACTCCCTCTCCCAAAAAACAGCAGAAAAGACAAGGAAATAAAAAATATGAAAGCGAAATTAAGAGACATGAACAACATCATGAGACAATCCAATATGCATATAATGGAAACTTGAGAGACCAAAGAACAGAATTTTAAAAGATAATGCCCAATAATTTTCCAGAATTGAAGACAAATAAGAATTCTTAAACTGAAAAAGTATACCACATCCTGAGAATAAATATAAATAAATCCACTCAAAGACCAGCAGAGTGAAAGTACAGAACAAAAAATAATAATAATCCTAATACCAGAAAAGACTGATTAACTAAAGAAGAGTAACAAATAAATAAATAAATAAAAATAGAGTAACAACCAGACTAAGATTACTTTATTAGCAACAATATAAGTCAGTAAGAAAAAAAGGAAGACTATTTTCAAAGGGCTGAGGAAAGTAACTACTGTCTTAAATTCTACACTCATTAAATTACCATTTAAGAGTTTATTTAACAGAGGCGCCTGGGTGCCTCAGTCGTTAAGCATCTGCCTTCAGCTCAGGTCATGATCCCAGGGTGCTGGGATCGAGCCCCACATCGGGCTCCTTGCTCGGCAGGAGGCCTGCTTCTCCCTCTCCCCGCTTGTGTTCCCTCTCTCACTGGGTCTCTCTCTGTCAAATAAATAAAATCTTTTAAAAAAAAAGTTTATTCGGGCACCTGGGTGGCTCAGTTGGTTGGGCGACTGCCTTCGGCTCAGGTCATGATCCTGGAGTCCCGGGATCGAGTCCCATATCGGGCTCCCTGCTCAGCGGGGAGTCTGCTTCTCCCTCTGACCCTCTTCCCTCTTGTGCTCTGTCTCTCATTCTCTCTCTCTCAAATAAATAAATAAATAAATCTTAAAAAAAAAGTTTATTCAATATAAACATAGAAGTAATCACAATAAATATAAATAGATTACAATCTCTGGCTCTTTGTGGGCACATTTAATTTTGGATCCAAAAATTTTAAATATAAAACTGTTTCAGGGGCACCTGGGTGGCTCAGTCGGTTAAGCGTCTGCCTTCGGCTCGTGTCATGATCCCAGAGTCCTGGGATCGAGTCCCACATTGGGTTCCCTGATCAGCAGGGAGTCTGGTACTCCCTCTGCCCCTCATCCTGCTTGTGTTCTCTCTCTCAAATAAATAAATAAAATCTTAAAAAAAAAAAAAAAAACTGTTTCAGAGGCAGTTGGTTAGGCCACCAACTCTTGGTTTCAGCTCAGGTCGTTATCTCAGGGTTGTAAGATCTAGCCCCAAGTTGGGCTCTGTGCTCAGCATGGAGTCTGCTTAGGACTGTCTCTCCCTCTCCTTCTGCCCCTCCTCTCCCCCCACCCCCTGCTTACACTCTCTCTAAAATAAATCTTAAAAAAAAAAAACTGCTTCATAGGATATGAAGTGGCACCTGGCTAGCTCAGTCAGTAAAGCATTCAACTCTTGATCTTGGGGTCATGAGTTCAAGGCCCACGGTGGACTCAGAGCTTACTTGAAAAAATTAAAATTTAAAAAAGAAAAAGAAAAAAGGGGGTGCCTGGCTGGCTCAGTTGGTAGAGCATGTGACTATTTCAGCTCAGGTCACAATCTCAGGGTCAAGAGATCAAGCCCCATGTGGGGCTCCACACTCAGCAGGGAGTCTGCTTGAGATTCTTTCTCCCTCTCCCTCTGCCCCTCCCCCCACTCACATGGGCTCTCTCTTTCTCAAATAAATAAATAAATAAATAAATAAATAAATAAATAAATAAATCTTTTTTAAAAAAGAAAGAAAAGGGGCGCTTGGGTGGCTCAGTCGGTTAAGCAGCTGCCTTCGGCTCAGGTCACCGAGCCCCGCATCGGGCTCCCTGCTCAGCAAAGCACCTGCTTTTCCCTTTCCCTCTGCCTGCCGCTCTGCCTACTTGTGCTCTATCTCTCTGTCAAATAAATAAAAAATATCTTAAAAAAAAAAAAAGAAAGAAAAAATGAGCAGCTTAAAAAAAAAAAAACAGAGATGAGGCAGCAGCTCGGGCAGCGGGAGGAGCGGTAGCGGCCAGGCAGCCCAGCTTCGTGAAGGGTCTCGGCGCGCCACGGCCCGCAGGCACCCGGCACGCACCCGCCCCGTCGCCACGATGCCCAAGAGGAAGGTCAGCTCCGCCGAGGGGGCGTCGGAGGAGGAGCCCAAGAGGAGGTCAGCGAGGTTGTCAGCTAAACCTGCTCCTGCAAAAGTGGAAACGAAGCCAAAAAAGGCGGCAGGAAAGATTCTTCCAACATGTAAATGAAAATGATAAACTCAAAATTGATCCTTTTAGCTACTCATTACATGGTATCAAGGGATTAGCTGTAGCAGGATAGTCAACCTGACCGTTCAACATAGTGCTGTTTTCAGGATAAATCTTCAGACAAAAAAGTGCAAAGGGGAAAAGGGGAGCAAAGGGAAAACAGGCTGAAGTGGCTAACCAAGAAACGAAAGACTTACCTGCAGAAAACGGAGAAACTAAAAATGAGGAGAGTCCAGCCTCCGATGAAGCAGGAGAGAAAGAAGCCAAGTCTGATTAATACCATAAACCATGTCTTATCAGTGGTCCCTGTCGCCTTTCTTGTACAATCCAGAGGAATATTTTTATCAACTATTTTGTAAATGCAAGTTTTTTAGTAGCTCTAGAAACATTTTTAAGAAGGAGGGAATCCCACCTCATCCCATTTTTTAAGTGTAGATGCTTTTTTTTAAGAGGTGAAATCATTTGCTGGTTGTTTATTTTTTGGTGCAACCAGGAAATAGTGGGATATTGAATGTGGGAGGCTTTGATTGTCTTGGGTGTCAGCTCAACATTCCATAGCTGGGGTAGTTTTTATATCCTATAATACCAAGCATACTAAATGGCAATTTGGAGTCGGTCGTGCATTTACTATGTCTTGAATATTTTAAACTACTTCTATTCCCATGTTGTTTTTGGTAGAATTGTTTCCTAAAGAAAACCACTCCTAGATCTTGGCTCTCCCGGCCAGAATTCTTGTGCACTCTGTAACATCTTGGTTGTGGTAGTCCAGTTTTCCTAGTAACTCTGTTAATGTGCTGTGCAAGATTGAGAATTTGAGTATGTAGTATATATGATATTACACTGTGAATTAATGGGACTTAACAATGTAACAGTGTATCAGCATTTGAAGATCTTGGTACTTGATATACTGTTAAGGAAAATTTGCCTCCAAATTTTAAGCTGGAAGGTCACTGGAATAACTTTTAGAAAAGAATCACAACTACATGGTTTTTTTTAGATTTTCAATACGTATGTTAAGAATTGTGTACAAATTGAAACGTCTGTACTGATCCTCAAAACAACCAATAAAAAATTAAGAATTTTGTGAAGCACACACACACACAAAAAAAAACAGAGATGAGAGACCTGTAGGTGGCTCCGTCAGTTAAGCATCTGCCTTTGGCTCAGGTCATGATCCCAGGGTTCTGGGATGGAACCCCACATCAGGCTCCCTGCTCAACAGGCTAGTCTGCTTCTCCCTCTCCCTCTGCCTACCTGTGCTCTCCCTCTGTCAAATAAATAAATAAAATCTTAAAAACAAAAACAGAAAACAGTAACAAAATATGGTAGATAATAATCCAACTGCATCAATAATCACCTTAAATATCATTGGTCTAAATACACGAATTAAAAAAAACACTTCATCCAACAACAGCAAGTTACACATTCTTCTCAAGTCATATGGAACATTCACCAAGGTAGACCACATTCTTGTCCATAAAACATATCTTTTTTTTTTTTTGGAGGGACTTGTTTTTACTGATACTTATTTTTTTAAACAAGTCTGCTATATGGTAATGCAGTATTTTATTTATTCTGTTCATTAATAATACTCAAGAACTTTTATAATATTAACAGAACTTAATCTAAAAGAATCAACTTACTTTGTTTACATTTCACTATTGGGTACGAGAGTCAAAATAATTATGATCAAAATTATTACATAAAAAATTATAGTAAATGTTCAGTGTTAGTCTACATACAATTTAGTTTTTGGCGTAAAGTTATTTAGTTGCCAGGAAGAACATTTGGTTTACTTCACTAATAGGAATAACTCTTAATACTGGGATGGCCTCTTCTTGGTATTTCTTCTGCTGTTGATTTTTAGCATAGTTATCTGTGATTGTATGAATGGAGTTGAGTGGAGAGATACTTATCATGTTTATTCCAAATAAGAGTACCTAACCAATTACTATAATAATGAGGAAGTAGACGGGCAATGCAACTGCCCAGTATTTTTGAGGCCAATAGGTTAATCCTAAGGAGTTTACCCAAGATTCAGGAATAAATGCCCACACAAGATACAGGACGAAGCCAAACTGGGAGCTCAAGGAAAGAACAAAGCCATAAATCGCTCTTTCTGGCAATGGCAACGGTGAATTTTCCACCATTTTCCCTGTGGCTTGAGACAATCTTGGGTCCTCGAAACGCCCACTCAGGCCCCTCCCGACAGCTCGGCCACTTCAGCGCCGAGTCCCCCGCGCAAGTGCCTTCCGGAAAGCCTCCGCGGGGTCGAGAGAAGTAAAGAACCAAAGGAAAGGCCACGTCACTACGCACCCGCTCCCCCAAGCCTGCCAATCCCGCGCAGGCGCACCGCGAGCCTTGCCGGCCCGGAGTGCAGGAGCACGGGGGGGGCCTGATCGCTCTCAGCCCTAAAACATATCTTCACAAATTTAAAAAAACAGAAACTCAGTATCTGCTCTCAGAGACCTCAGTTACAGAAAGACAGCTGGAAAATTCCAAAATACTTGAATATTAAAGAACACAATTCTAAAATACAGCATAAGTTAGGGGCGCCTGGGTGGCTCAGTCGTTAAGCGTCTGCCTTCAGCTCAGGTCATGATCCCAGGATCCTGGGATCGAGCCCCAAATCCGGCTCACTGCTCCGGGGGAAGCCTGCTTCTCCCTCTCCCACTCCCCCTGCTGTGTTCCTTCTCTCACTGTGTCCCCCTCTATCAAATAAATAAATAAAATATTCAAAAACAAAAAAACTTGTATACATCAGGACACCTGGGTGGCTCAGTTGGTTAAGTGCCTGCCTTCACTCAGGTCATGATCCCAGGGTCCTGGGATGGAGTCCCACATCGGGCTCCCTGCTCAGCGGGGAGTCTGCTTATCCCTCTGCTTGTGCTCACGCTCTCCTTCTCCCTCTCTCTCACAAAAATAAAATCTTTAAAAATAATAATAAAATAAAATAAAACTTGTACACATCAAAGGACACTATCAAGAGAGTTAAAAAGAGAGCCTATAGCAGAAATATTTTCACATCATATACATACATACAAATAGAACCCAATTCAAATATGGGCAAAGGAGGGGCACCTGGGTGGGTCAGTTAAGAGTCTGCCTTTGGCTCAGGTCATGATCCCAGGGTCCTGGGATGGAACCCCACTTCAGGCTCCCTGCTCATCGGGGAGTCTGCTTCTCCCTCTGCCCTCAACCCATTCATGCTCTCTCTCTCTCAAATAAATAAAATCTTTTTTTTTTAATGGGCAAAGGAATGGCCAGTAGACACATGAAAAAATGCTCAACATCATTCAACATCAGGGAAATGCAAATCAAAATCACAATGAGATATCACCTCACACCTATCAGAATGGCTAAAATCAAAACACAAGACACAAGTGTTGGGGAGGATGTGAAGAAAAAGGAACCCTCCCTCATGCACTGCTGGTGGGAATGCAAACTGGTACAGCCACTGTGGAAAACAGTATGGAGATTCCTCAAAAAATTAAAAACAGAATTACCATATGATCCAGTAATTCTGCTACTGGGTATTTACCCAAATACTAAAACACTAATTCAAAAAGATATATGCTTGTTCTCTATACGTTTATTGAAGCATTGTTTTATGTTTATTGAAGCATTATTTACAATAGCCAAAATATGGAAGCAACCCAAGTGTCCATTATTAGATGAACACATAAAGATGTGGTATGTATCTACAACAGAATATTATTCAGCCATTAAAAAGAATGAAATCTTGCCATTTGCAACAACATGGATGGATCTAGAGGGTATAATGTGCTAAATGAAATAAGTTAAAGACAACTACCATATGATTTCACTCATATGAGGAATTTAAGAAACAAACGAACAAAGAAAAAAAAGAGACAAGCCAGAAAACAGACTATTAACAAACTGATAGTTACCAGAGGGGAGGTCAGCTGGGGGATGGATGAAATAGGTAAAGGGGATGAAGAGTACATTTATCATGATGAGCACTGAGTAATGTACAGAATTGTTGAATCACTATGGTATACCTGAAACTAATGTAACACTGTATGTTAACTATAGTGGAATTAAACTTCTTTTTAAAAAATGGGCAAAGGATTTGAATGGACATTTCTCCAAAAAAGATACATAAAAGGCCAATAAGCACAAGAAAAGATGCTGAACATCATTATTCACTAGAGAAATGCAAATCAAAGCCACAATGAGATATCATTTCACACCCACTAGGTTTGCTACATTTAAAAAATGAAAAACATCAAGTGTTGATGAGAATATAGAGAAACTGGGACTCTTATGCATTGCTGGTGGAGATGTAAAATGGTATAGCTGCTGTGGAAAATAGTATAGTGGTTCCTTTGAAAGTTAAACATAAACTAAATGAAATAAGGCAGTTATAAAAAGACAAATACTGCATGATTTTGCTTATAGAAGATATCTAGAATAGTCAAACTCACAGAAATAGAAAGTAGAATGGTTGCTGACAGGACCTGGGGGACAAAAGAAGGGGAGAGTTGTTTAATGCGTATAGAGTTTCAATTTTGCAAGATGAAAAAGTTCTGGAGATTGGTTGCACAACAATATGAATATACTTTTTTTTTTAAAGATTTTATTTATTTGAGAGAGAATGAGAGCGAGCGAGCGAGCACGAGAGGGAAGAGGGTCAGAGGGAGAAGCAGACTCCCCGCCGAGCAGGAAGCCCGATGTGGGACTCGATCCCGGGACTCCAGGATCATGACCTGAGCCGAAGGCAGTCGCTTAACCAACTGAGCCACCCAGGCACCCAACAATGTGAATATACTTAAGACGACTTAACTGTATACTTAAAAATGGTTGATAGTAAATTTTATGTTATATGTATTTGACCACAATTTTTAAAAAGTTAAACACAGAACTGCTATATGACCCAGGAATTCCACTAACAGTTAAATACCCAAAATAACTGAGAGCAGGAACTCAGATACTTATACACTAATGTTCATAGCAGCATTATTCACAATAACTGAAAGGCAGAAACAACCCAAATGTCCATCAACAGATGAATGGATAAACAAAATGTGGTTGATACACACAATGTGATATTATTCAGCCATAAAAAGGAAGGAAATTCTGATGTATGCTACAATGTGGATGAAACTTGAAGACATTACACTAAGTGAAATAAGTCGGACACAGGACAAATATTGTATGATTCCATTAATATGAGGTGCCTACAAAAGGCAAATTCATAGAGAAAGAAAACAGAACAGTTAACAGGGACTAGGGCAGGGGGAAATGGAGAGTTATGATTTAATGAGGTACAAAATTTCTGTTTGGGATGACGAAAAAGTTTTGGAAAGAGATAATGGTGACAGTTGCACAAAACATCACAAATATACTTAACGCTACTGACCTGAATACTTAATATGGTTAAAACGGTAAATTTATGTTATGCATATTTTACCACAATAAAAAAAATTAAAAAGAGAGAGAAAATAGAAGGAAAGATATAAGAAATGGTGAGTGGAGGCAATGCTATGGAGGTGTCTTTGGTCCAAAAAGAGAACATGAGGGAGGGATACCAGGGTGGCTCAGTTGGTTAAGCCTCCAACTCTTTGATTTTGGCTCAGGTCCTGACCTCAGGGTCATGAGATTGAGCCCCGCATTAGTCTCCACACTGGGCACGCAACCTGCTTAAGATTCTCTCTTTCCCTCTCTCTCTGCCCCTCCCCACAGGCTCTTTCTTTCTTAAAAAAAAAAAAAAAGAGAGAGAGAGAGAGAAAATATGAGGAAGTATAGCTATAGGGGATGTTAGGGTCAAAATTATGTTTTTTTCCCCCTTTAAAGATTTTTTTTAAGGTGAGAAAAATAATAGGTTTAGATGTTGATGGGAATCATTTAATAGAAAGTGAAATATGATGTAGGAAAGACAGGGGAGATTTTCTTAGGTAATGTCTTTGAGTAGGCAACTAGAAAAAGAATATAGAATACAAATGGAAATACAGCTTAGATTGGAATATGGGTAGTTTATCCATAGTCACAAGTGTAAAGGCTGAGTAAGTGGGTGAAGATATGGGTTAGTAGCTATTTATGGTGACTAGAGGCTATGGAAGTTCTCCAGCTTGCTTCACTTTTCTCAGTGAATGAGGAAGCTCATCACTGAGAAGAAATACTGAACGTTGGATGAAAGAAAAAGTATGAATAATGTTCTGGGAGAGTAAATGAACCAGGAAAATATTAATACTTGGGAACACTAAGTGTTCAACTTTATTAAAAATAACCAAATAGAGGGCGCCCGGGTTGCTCAGATGGTTAGGCGTCTGCCTTCAGCTTGGGTCATGATGCCAGGGTCCTGGGATGGAGCCCCACATCGGGCTCCCTGCTTGGCGGAGAGCCTGCTTCTTCCTCTCCCTCTACTGCTCCCCCTGCTTGTGCTCTCTCGCTCTCTCTGTCAAATACATAAAATCTTTTTAAAAGATTAAAAAAAAATACCCAAATAGAAACTCTATGTGTGGGTATATATGTGTATATATATCTTCTTACATGTAATATAAATTTTTATATATCTATATAACGTGTGTGTGTATAATATATGTATAAGCAAAGGGTCCAGAAGTATACATATCAAATTGTTAATTGGAGAGAGAGAGATATATATATAGGGCAGGAGAGTAGAAGAGACTCCTATATATATATTTTTTTAAGATTTTATTTATTTGACAGAGAGAGACACAGCGAGAGAGGGAACACAAGCAGGGGGAGTGGGAGAGGGAGAAGCAGGCTTCCTGCAGAGCAGGGAGCCCGATGCGGGGCTCGATCCCAGGACCCTGGGAACATGACCTGAGCCGAAGGTAGACGCTTAACGACTGAGCCACCCAGGCGCCCCAAGAGACTCCTATATTATTTGGGGTTTTGATCAGCATGTATTATTTTTATAATTAAAATAGATGTTAATAGTTTTTTTTTTAATTTTTTTTAAGATAAGAGCCTTTATAAATGTCTCTGGAGAGATGGAAGAGGAAAAAACAGGATATAAATAACCATTATATACAACTCCCAAGAGTAAAATTCTCCCACCCACCCCCTCCAGCTCCAAAGCATCTGAGGCAGAGATTAGGCACCACCAAGTAAACACGAATATATCCAGGTTCTGACTCCAGGCACTGATGAAGAAGGGGCAGGTCAGGCCTCCCAAGCAAAAATGGAAGGAGCAGATATGATGTAAATCACACAAGAGTCTCCATCCTCAGGGTGATTCCAATCTGTTGGCTGGCTCAGGCCATCCCCGGAACCCTCCTGCGTTCTCCTGTTGTTGAGTGCATCTGGGAGCACGTGCACCGATGACTCCAGGGTCCCCGCCAGCAAGCGAGACCCAGTATCCTGGCCAGGGCCACAGCATCACACATGGACCAGCAAGAGCACTGGCCAGGCCCGCAGCCACCAGCAGTTCCAAAGCCGGAGGAGAGGACAGTTTAGAACACTGATCAGGACCCATAGCACCCTCATCCCAATTAGACAAAGCCTATGTCCTAATTATACACAATTATCAGCTCGGCAGTAAAGGTGATTATCAACAAGACAAAATGAGAAAAGTAGAGGCATCACTCACCTTGAACACCTCAGAGAAGAAGCCAGACCCTATTTTTTCACAGGTGAAGTCATCTAAACGCGTCAGTCTAGAAAAGGCACTTATAAGAGCTTGATATGAAGATGGCCAAACTCTTCCCACTTGGGTCATGTTCCCATCTCCTCCACCACCTCCTTCAAAATCTTCAAGACGCTCCACACGTGGAGGAAAGCCTGCAATTGAATTCCGTTTGCTCCGATCCATAGTCTCAATCACTTTTATCTTCTTTTAAGAAGGAACTCCACACATAATAAAATTTTGTTGAGTTTTACTTCTCTTCCAGTTTGACACTAAATAAGAGATCAGAAAGATATTTCACTAAAACCATGAATTTAGATTAAACACATGCAAACCTATGAATTACCAATGTAAAAATATTTCCTCTTTCACATTCTAGCTCTTGATTTTCAGATCAAAAAAACACTTTATACCTTTACCTTCACAAAATACTTATATATTTTTTTTAAAGATTTTATTTATTTATTTGAGAGAAAGAGAATGAGAGATAGAGAGCACGAGAGGGAAGAGGGTCAGAGGGAGAAGCAGACTCCCCGCCGAGCAGGGAGCCTGATGTGGGACTCGATCCCGGGACTCCAGGATCATGACCTGGGCCGAAAGCAGTCGCTTAACCAACTGAGCCACCCAGGCTCCCAATACTTATATATTTAAAGCCCAAGATGTACTCAGTCTTTAAAATGAGTAGACTATAATAAAGATCATCAATTACATTCTAAAAAACAAAAGAACAATGACAATATCATTTTTTGAGCACCTATCTAGAAAACATAGTATAAGTGGTATACATATGTCATCATTTCATTCTCAATCCATGATACAAGAATTATTATGTCCATTTCATAGAGCAGTCAAGTAGTCATACTGTCATTAAATGGCAAAGATAAAATTAAAATGAAAGACTTTCTGATTCAAAAGCGTATGTTTAGGGGCACCTGAGTGATGAAAGCGGTGAAGCAACGGGCTCTTGGTGTCGGCTCAGGTCGTGATCTCAGGGTCCTGAGAAGCAGCCCTGCATCCAGCTCTGGGCTAAGCGCAGGGTCTCCTTGAGACTTTCCCTCTCCCTCTGCCCCTCCTCCCTACTCCACAACACCCCCCCACACACCGACGCCCCGGACATTCACACATGCAAACTCTCTCTCGCTTTGTCTCAAATAAATAAATCTTAAAAAAAAAATAAAAGCCTGCAACTGATGAATTACTGAACACTACATCTGAAACTGATCATGTACTATATGTTGGCTAACTGAATTTAAATTAAAAAAAAAATTCAAGGAGCGCATGGGTGGCTCAGTCAGTTAAGCATCTGCCCTTGTCTCAGTTCACGATCCCAGGGTCTTGGGATTGAGTCCCTCACTGGGCTCCCTGCTCAGCAGGGAGTCCGCTTCTCCCTCTCCCTCTGCCCCTCCCCCGTTTGTGCACACACTCTCTCTCTCAAATAAATAAAATCTTTAAAAATTTTTTCAAAAAAAAAGCCTATGTTCATACCAATGCCCTTCATAGCCTGCATTACATAATTATCTCTTTATTTGAAAAATGAAGTCCAAATATATAAAACAATAGAAAAGATTTTATACCATAAAATTATGTTATTTTATTTCATTTAAAGATTTTTTAATTTATTTATTTGAGAGAGACAGAGAGAGAGAGAGAGAGAGCATGAGGGAGAGGGAAAGAGAATCTGAAACAGACTCTGCGCTGAGCACAGAGTCAGATGTGAGGCTCGATCCCACAACTGCAAGATCATGACCAGAGCCAAAAACAAGAGTTGGATGCTTGACTAAGCCACGCATTATATTAAAATTAAATTAAATTAAATTAAATTAAAATTATATAATTTTAAAAGAAGAAAACAAGGGCACCTGGGTGGCTCAGTGGGTTAAGCAACCAGCTCTTGATTTCAGGTCAGGTCATGATCTCAGGGTTGTGAGATCAAACTCAGCTGGGAATCTACTTAAGTTTCTCTCTCTCTCACCCTCTGCCCCTCCCCACCCCACCCTGCTCACACGCTCTCTCTAAAATAAATAAATCTTAAAAAAAAAAAGAAAGAAAGAAAGAAAGAAAGGAAACCATATCTAAAGCAACTTAAAAATTCATTAAACGGTACAATCCAGCAGAAGTGACTATTGAAGGTTCCACCCCATCTGGTGCATGATTAAGAATAAAAATGCAAACCCACTTTTTCTTTTAGCCATCTCTCCCTACTTCTACTTTTTTTTTTTTAAAGATTTTATTTATTTATTCGACAGAGAGAGACACAGTGAGAGAGGAAACACAAGCAGGGGGAGTGGGAGAGGGAAAACCAGGCTTCCAGCAGAGCAGGAGCCCAATGTGGGGCTCGATCCCAGGACCCTGGGATCATGACCTGAGCCGAAGGCAGACGCTTAACGGCTGAGCCACCCAGGCACCCCATCCCTACTTCTACTTTTTTTTTCCATGAGAAATGATTAAGGGTCTTAGGCAGAATACAACATTGTGACTTTTCAATTAGTAAAAAGCCTTCATAGGGTGCTTGGGTGGCTCAGTCGTTAAGTGGCTGCCTTCGGCTCAGGTCATGATCCCAGGATCCTGGGATCGAGCCCCGCATCAGGCTCCCTGCTCTGTGGGAAGCCTGCTTCTCCCTCTCCCACTCCCCCTGCTTGTGTTCCCTCTCTCGCTGTGTCTCACTCTGTCAAATAAATAAATTAAATCTTTAAAAAAAAAAATGCCTTCATAAATGTGAATACCTAACCCAGACTACCTCTACCACCTCTAACCAAGGAGAATAGCAGCAGGGCTCCCAGGGCCATCCTTACAATATGACTCTGATTCCTTAGCCATAGCCAGAAGTCAGCAGCACTCTACACAATATGGACTAGTCACAGTTCCTTTCCTGGAAATCTGGAATTGGAATTAAGATATCCTAGCCTCAGTCTGGCTGCTTTCTAAAATGGAAGCCATATAGTGGCACCTGGCTGGCTCAGTCAGTAGAGCACGTGACTCTTGATCTCGAGTTTGTAAGTTCAAGCCCCATGTTGGGTATAGAGATTACTTAAAAAGGAAACTCAAGGGTGCCTGGGTGGCTCAGTCGTTAAGTGTCTGCCTTCGGCTCAGATCATAATCCCAGGGTCCTGGGATTGGGTTCCACATCGGGCTCCCTGCTCCGCGGGGAGCCTGCTCCTCCCTCTCCCACTCCCCCCTGCTTGTGTTCCCTCTCTCGCTGTCTCTCTGTCAAATAAATAAAATCTTTAAAAAAAATAATATAAAATAAAAATGAACAAAGGACCTGAATAAACATTTTTCCAAAGAAAACATACAGATGGCCAACAAACATATGAAAAGATGCTCGGGGCGCCTGGGTGGCTCAGTCGTTAAGCATCTGCCTTCAGCTCAGGTCATGATCCCAGGGTCCTAGGATCGAGCCCCGCATCAGGCTCCTTGCTCGGCGGGAAGCCTGCTTCTCCCTCTCCCACTCCCCCTGCTTGTGTTCCCTCTCTCACTGTCTCTCTCTCTCTCTGTCAAATAAATAAAATCTTTACAAACAAAACAAAAAAAGAAAAGATGCTCAATATTACTCATCATCAGGAAAATGCAAATCAAAAATTACAATGCGATATCACCTCACATCTATTAGAATGGCTAAGATCAAAACACAAGAAACAAGTGTTGGGGAGGATGTGGACAAAAAGGAACCTTCATGCACTGTTAGTGGGAATGCAAACTGACACAGACACTGTGGAAAACAGCATGAAGGTTTCTTAAAAAATTAAAAACAAAATGACCATATGATCCTGTAATTCTGCTACTGGGTATTTACCCAAAGAATATGAAAACACTAATTCGAAAAGATATATGCACTCCTATGTTTACTGAAGCATTATTTTTTATAAGAGCCAAATTATGGAAGCAACCTGTGTCCATCATTAGATGAATGGATAAAGAAGAGGTGGTATATTCAGCCATAAAAAAAGAATGAAATCAGGGTGCCTGGGTGGCTCAGGCAGTGAGGCGTCTGCCTTCTGTTCAGGTCATGATCCCAGCGTCCTGGGATTGAGCCCCGCATCGGGCTCCCTGCTCCGCGGGAAGCCTGCTTCTCCCTCTCCCCCTGCTTGTGTTCCCTCTCTCACTGTGTCTCTCTCTGTCAAATAAATAAATAAAATCTTTAAAAAAATAAAATAAAATCATTCGTCCTTTAAAAAAAAAAGAATGAAACCTTGTCATTTGCAACAACACCGGTGGACCTAGAAGGTATAATGCTAAGTGAAATAAATTAGATAAAGACATATCATATGACTTCACTCATATGTGGAATTTAAGAAACAAAACAAAAAAACCAACAAAGAAAAAAAGAGACAAAAAAACCCAGACTCTTAAATACAGGAAACAAACTGGTGGGTGGGGGGGAGATGGTGAAATAAAGGGGATGAAGAGTATACTTATCTTGATGAGCACTGAGAAATGTACAGAACTGCTGAATCATTACATTGTACACCTGAAACTAATATAACACTGTATATTAATTATACTTGAATAAAAATGAAGAAATAAAGTTACCCCCAAAAAGAATGTAGGTCCAATCCTACAATATGATACCATTTTAATAAAAAATGTATTTTGGAGGCACTTGAGTGGCTCAGTTAGTCAAGTGTCCAACTCTTGATATTGGCTCAGGTCTTGATCTCAGGGTTGTGAGTTCAAGCCCTGTGTTGAGCTCCACACTGGGTGTGGAGCCTACTTAAATAAAAAATGTATTTTTAAAAATAATATCTATCTATTATAGACAGGCAAAATAGCATACTGATTAAAAGATATAGCCTAAAAAAAAAAAAGTTATAGCCTCTATAGCCAATCTGGGTTCAAATCCTTGCTCCATAACTTATAGCTGCATGAACCTGATCAAGTTATTTTATTTTTCTGATCAAGTTATTTTATTTTTTTTGAAAGATTTTATTTATTTATTTGACAGACACAGAAAGAAAGGGAACACAAGCAGGGGGAGTGGGAGAGAGAGAGAAGCAGGCTCCCCCGCTGAGCAGAGAGCCCAATGCGGGGGTCGATCCCAGGACCCTGGGATCAGGACCTGAGCCGAAGGCAGACGCTTAACGACTGAGCCACCCAGGCGCCCCTGATCAAGTTATTTTAAAATCTCTCTACATCTCTAGTTCCCCATCTGTAAAGTGGAAATAAAAATAGTATTTATATTTTAATATTTTATATGTATTAACTTTTTTAATCCTTACAACAAAGGGTTTTTTTTAAATATTTTATTTATTTATTTGAGAGAGAGAATGAGATAGAGCATGAGAGGGGGAGGGTCAGAAGGAGAAGCAGACTCCCTGCTCAGCAGGGAGCCCGATGTGGGACTCGATCCTGGGACTCCAGGATCATGACCTGAGCCGAAGGCAGTCGCTTAACCAACTGAGCCACCCAGGCACCCTCAACAAAGGGTTTTTGATTAAATGAATAGTGCCTGGCAAACAGTAAGCATTTGAATCCTGATTATAAGTTTTATTATAATTATTAAAGATACATATTTATAGTAAACGTCTAAACACATGAACTAGAAAGATAGACACTAAATGCACAGCAGTACTTGCCTTGGGGGAAAGAAGAGAAATGAGATATGCAAGGGAAACAAAGGAGACTTCAACTACAGCAATAAAGTTTTGTTTCCTTTTATTAAAAAATAAACCTATAGCAAACAACACAAAATTATGTATTTGCTAATTTTGTTATTTTTTGTTAATATTTGTTAATTCTGTGGTATTCTATTGTACTCTCTCCTACATTTAATAATTAAAAAGAGAAAGTTAACAGTTTTAAAAAGTCTACTGCAGGGGCACCTGGATGGCTCAGTCAGTTAAGTGTCTGCCTTCCACTCAGGTCATGATCCCAGGGTCCTGGGACCAAGTCCCACATGGGGCTCTCTGCTCAGCAGAGAGCCTGCTTCTCCCTCTCCCTCTGCTTGCTGTTCCCCTGCTTGTGCTCTCTCTCTGTCAAATAAACAAATAAAATCTTTAAAAAAAAAAAGTCTATTACCAATACAACAGCTATGCAATATACCTAATCCAAGAAAACTGAAAAAAATTTGGCAAATAAATAGCATCCCAATGTGCAAGCCAAGTCTCTAGATTCTCAAACTTTTATTCTGCAACAGTTCCACTACAGTTTTTGGTCCAAGGAGTATTTATATCTTAAATTGAAAACTCAAAAGCACTGAGAGAATATGTGGATATTAAAATATAAAAGCACTCATGAGGAATACTGGTATTTAGTTGTACAGCCCACATTACATGCTAAGGTAATATTAATTACTACACAGTTGAGATGAGTGATAAAAAGTACAGTCCCCTCAAGGGAGTAAGAACTTTATTAATCCATTTTGGAGAAGTGCTGAGCATGGGAAAACTTCCAAACCATGCCTTCTGCTCCCTTGGCCTGCATACTAAATGACCACATTTTAAATGAAATCAACCAAGCTACAAATGGCTTTCAATTTAATCTGACAAATTTTGATTAGTCATAAAAGGTAACAAAGATATGAATGAACAGACTCTAAAACCATACCCTATTTAAGTCTAAAAATGATTAATTTTGGGTGCCTGGGTGGCTCAGATGGTTAAGCGTCTGCCTTCAGCTCAAGTCATGATCCCAGGGTCCTGGGATCAAGTCCCGCATCGGGCTCCCTGCTCAGCGGGGAGCCTGCTTCTCCCTCTGCTTCTCTCTCTCTCTCTGTGTCTCCCATGAATAAATAAATAAAATCTTTAAAAAAATAAAAATAAAAAAGATTAATTTTAAAATAAAAAAATACATTATTTGAAATGTGTGAGATTTCACATTTTCAGTCTCCGAATTACCTCCCTTGTTGTTGTTTTTTTTTTTAAGATTTTATTTATTTATTTATTTATTGGACAAAGAGAGACACAGCGAGAGAGGGAACACAAGCAGCTGGAGAGGAAGAAGCAGGCTTCCCGCCGAGCAGGGAGCCTGATGCGGGGCTGGATCCCAGGACCCTGGGATCATGACCTGAGCCGAAGGCAGATGCTTAATGACTGAGCCACCCAGGCACCCCTCCCTTGGTCTTATTTACAGAATATTATCTTTTTGGGGGTGCCTGGGTGGCTCAGTTGATTAAGCATCTGCCTTTGGTTCAAGTCCATGATCTCAGGGTCCAGGAATCAAGCCCCACATTGGGCTCCCCGCTCAGCAGGGAGTCTGCTTCTCCCTCTGCCCCTCCCCCTGCTCGTGCTCTCTCTCTCTCACGCTCTCAAATAAATCTTTAAAAAAAAGATATAATGATTGAAAAAATGCAGATTTCACTTTAAAGAGGCTACTTGATTCAAAAGATTACACTCTCTTGATCAAGAATAATTAATTTTCCCAGGACAAAAAGGTGCCATCCATGCTGCTCCTGGAAGTCTGAGGATCAGAAGGACTGTACACCACATTTTATAGAAAGCACATTGTTTCCAAGGGAATCTGGGAAACATTTCAAAGTCTATACCTTTAGTAAGGATGGCACCTTATTTGCCTGGGGCAATGGAGAAACAATAAATATTATCAATGCCACTAACAAGGGACTACTACTCTTTCAATCTCCCAAAGGCAGTTTGCCTTGAGTTCTCACCCAAAATCACTCTTCTAGCAACGTGGCACAGCTGGGATACCCAAGCTACAACTTTATGATGTGAAAACTGGTACATGATTAAAGTCTTTCATCCAGGGTGCCTGGGTGGCTCAGTTGCTTAAGCGACTGCCTTCGGCTCAGGTCATGATCCTGGAGTCCCAGGATCGAGTCCCGCATCGGGCTCCCTGCTCGGTGGAGAGCCTGCTTCTCCCTCTCCCTCTGCCTGCCTCTCTGCCTACTTGTGCTCTCTATCTCTGTCAAATAAATAAATAAAATCTTAAAAAAAAATAAAATAAAGTCTTTCATCCGGAAAAAAATGTAAAATTGTTGTCCATCCTGGTCAAGAAATAAAACTATCTGTGTTGGAAATGTTAAAAATGAAGTTTACTTGTCCCACATCGGGCTCCTTGCTCAGCAGGGAGTCTGCTTCTCCCTCTCTCTCCCTCTGCTTGTGCTCTCTCTGTCAAATAAAATAAAATCTTAAAAAAAAAAATGAAGTTTACTTATTGAAAACAATTTTACTATGGCAAGATTTATGAAGTAAATTTACTGTTTATTATAAGTGTACACAGTTTTATTGCCTTAAATGGCATCTCAGGATTTTCCTAAACACTGTTAATATATTAAGAATTGCTGTTATTAAAAAAAAAAAGAATTGCTGTTATATTAATTCATTTGAATAACTCTTGTATGTCCAAGTGCTAGTGAAATTCTGTAACACAGGGATTTCCTTTTTTTTTTTTTAGATTTTATTTATGTGAGAGAGAGAGAGAGAGTATAAGCAAGAGGAAGGGCAGAGAGAGAGGGACAAGCAGATTCCCCGCTAAGCGGGGAACATGATGCAGGGCTCGATAACAGGACACTGAGATCATGACCTGAGCCAAAGGCAGCCGCTTAACTGACTGAGCCACCCAGGCACCCCGCAATTTCCTTTTACAATAAGTTTTTATTTACCTAATAATTGTGATTAAATTAAGGCATTTAAAAAAAAAAAAAAAAAAGGAATGATTTTCACCTTGCAAAAACTTGGAATTCTTAAATGAAAACTGGTAATACTATGATCTGCTTCACTAAAAATATTTCAACTGGAGTCTCTGGTTCTCATTTAGGGACATGTGAAAATTTAGGGGGAGGAAGGTCCTTGTCAGGGAGAAGTTACTGTCACAATGGTGAGGGTATGGGGTGGGCACTACTGGCATTTTAGTGGGCAGGGCCCAGGGAAGCTAAATGTCTTACAATGCACAGGACAGTCCCGCACAACAAAGAATTGTCTTGCCCTAATGCCAATAGTGCCCCCATTGAGAAACGCTGCGTTAGAAAGGCTTCATCAGTTTGACTTTAAACTAGGAAATAACCTTCAACGTTCTTTCAAAAATAACAAAATTATGTTTCTAGCAAGGACACAAATCATTTTCTAGTAACTGTAGTCTCAATTTCAATACTTAAAACCTTGGGGCGCCTGAGTGGCTCAGTCGTTAAGCGTCTGCCTTCGGCTCAGGTCCTGATCCCAGGGTCCTGGGGTTGAGCCCCGCATCGGGCTCCATGCTCTGCAGGAAGCCTGCTTCTCCCTTTCACACTCCCCCTGCTTGTGTTCCCTCTCTCGCTGTGTCTCTCTCTGTCAAATAAATAAATAAAATCTTAAAAAAAAAAATACTTATAACCTTGAAAGTTCAAAACTTTTGCTTTTTTTTTTTTTTTACATAGGCAAGTATGTCTTTTCAAAGGCTGATTTTGGGGTACCTGAGTGGCTCAGTCAGTTGAGCATCCTGAACCACTCTTGATTTCGGCTCAGGTCATGATCTCAGGGTCCTGGGATCTAGGCACAACGGGCTCCACCTCCCTCTCCCTCTGCCCCTCCTCCAACTCACATGTGCACACTCTCTCTCTCTTTCTAAAATAAATAAATAAAATCTTTTATTTTTTAAAAAGGCTAATTTTCGGGCGCCTGGGTGGCTCAGTTGGTTAAGCGACTGCCTTCGGCTCAGGTCATGATCCTGGAGTCCCGGGATCGAGTCCCGCATCGGGCTCCCTGCTCAGCAGGGAGTCTGCTTCTCCCTCTGACCCTCCCCCCATCTCATGTGCTTTCTCTCTCATTCTCTCTCTCAAATAAATAAAATCTTAAAAAAAAAATAAAAAAAAATAAAAAGGCTAATTTTCACTTATACTGGAATTGATTTATTTTTCACAAAGGAGATACAATTAAAAGCTTTGACTGGGGAAAGTAATCTGAAAAGCCACCAATAAAAGAGTTAGTGAGCTAAATAATCTATATCCAATATTATATATTTTATCTTTCACACTTGATCTTAGCCAAAAGGCCAAGAAGCGATATATATTTTATCTTTCAAAGTAGTAATTCCACAAATGACTTTCCAGAAAATCAAGGAAACCTTTTTAGGACTACCAGTTAGATCATACTAACACCTGAAATGCTTCTGGAAATAACTGCAGCCACAATTCACCATGGGCCATGCATTCATCAAGTGTTTTGCATACGCTATCTCTAGTATTTATGACAATGATACAAAGTAGGTATCTCCAATTTAAAGAGGACAAAATTAGACACAGATTAAAAGACTCGATCAAACTCAAACAACTGGTGACAGACTTGGGATTCAAATCCAGTAGTTCCGAATTTAAACACTTCCCACTAAGATATATCTCCAGAAAAACAGCTAAATTTCTGTGAAAATGATTTGCATATTAGCTAGATAGAAAGCTACTACTATTCCCCACTCTACCTTGACAACAGAGGCTAAGGAATATACAGTGATAGCTCCACCAGCCTCTGGAACAAAAGCCTTCAGTGTTTTGTTTTGATTTTTTAAGATTTTTTTAAGATATATTTATCAATTTATTTATTTATTTGAGAGAGAGAGACAGCATGCAAGCAGGGGGGAAAGACAGAGGGAGAGAGGGGGAGAGAGGGAGAGAGAGAATCTCAAGCGGACTCCACCCTGAGCACGGAGCCCAATGTGGGGCTTAATCTCACAACCCTGAGATCATGGACCTGAGCCAAAATCAAGAGTTGGACGCTTAACCAACTGAACCACCCAAGTGCCCCAAGCCTTCTGTCATTTAATCACATTCTACAGACATAAAAATTAGCATTGGTTTAAATAGACAGACTGTCTCAAGAATGGATGCCAAGCCGACAGGGAAGATATGTCAACTCTCAATCATTTTTCTTTTCCATTCTAATATATAGGATTTGTTGTTTCTTACCCTCTCATTTCACAGGAACAAAGTAGAGTAAACTTCACAATAGTGGAGATGAAAATAAAATCCTGCAATGCAGTGAACAGCTATCAACCAATAGCAGGCAGGACATGGCAAAGTGTCAGCCAGCAACCAAAAACTTTCAATATCCATCAAATATAAAATCATGTGTGCACAAAGTTGGTAATGAAGCCCCACAAAGTGACTAAAAAGGATTGCTGAGATTTCAGTGGACTTTTATACCCCGAGTATAAAGAGTAGAAAAAGAATACAAAAAATATCCTAATCATATATTATTTTCTTTCTATTATCATAAAAACTTGCAAACTCAAAATAAAACAAAGATTGGTTATGGGTAAGATGTGACCCAGAAAACTGGCCATTTTCCAGAATAGGAATACTGACAAGTGCATTAACTATGTTTCAAGACCAACCACATGGCAAATCTACATGACAGGTCTGCTCAGCTACTATCCTTTCTGTGGACCAACATAGCAAATACAGACACATTTCAGGATGACTGCCTAATTAAAAATAAAAGCAATACTGCTGAACTTGCCATCCTACTGTGAAATAATGAGTTGCAGTTTCCATTCAAACTAAAGGCAATCTAACATAAAAACTGGCATCCTGGGGGGTGGGGGGATGGGTTAGCCCAGTGATGGGTATTAAGGAGGGCACATATTGCATGGAGCACTGGGTATTATATGCAAACAATGAATCATGGAACACTACATCAAAAACTAATGATGTAATGTATGGTGACTAACATACATAATAAAATAAAATTAAAAAAAAAACTGGCATTCCCTATTTAATTAGCCATGTATTACACAATGGCATATATTGGTGTCAGACAGATCAAAAGCCAGTTCTTAAAACTATTATCTCTTTTGTTTTGTTTTTTTTTTTTTAAAGATTTTATTTATTTATTTGACAGAGAGAGAGCGAGACACAGTGAGAGAGGGAACACAAGCAGGGGGAGAGGGAGAGGGAGAAGCAGGCTTCCCGCGGAGCAGAGAGCCCGATGCGGGGCTTGATCCCAGGACCCCGGGATCATGACCTGAGCTGAAGGCAGACGCTTAACGACTGAGCCACCCAGGCGCCCCAACTATTATCTCTTTTGGATAAACATCTTACCTGCTGTTTTAACTA
This sequence comes from Callorhinus ursinus, assembly GCF_003265705.2. Lineage (NCBI taxonomy): Eukaryota > Metazoa > Chordata > Mammalia > Carnivora > Otariidae > Callorhinus > Callorhinus ursinus. Next base: position 1,144,926 of record NW_027397080.1, on the reverse strand, counting down.
CCATCTACCAGGCCTTACGTCATGACATAAAACAGAAACTTAGGACGAAAGTTCTACAGGCATTTAGATTAACTAGTCCAATCTTTTGGTCAATCCAGGAATACCCCTCTGTTAACTTATTCAAATGTTAATTGGGTTCCCACTAGGTACAAGTCATTATGATAAGTGTTATAATATTTACTGAGTATTTACTACAATCCAGTCTTACAAGTGCTTTATATGTTTAATATTCATACCAGCCCTATAAAATAGATATTATCCCCGTTTTATAAATGTGGAAACAAAGATACGAAGGAATTAATTAAGTAGTCCACTTCTTACAGCCAAGAAGTCACAGAGTCAGAATTGAAATCCAAAGCCTGTACTCTTAATCACTATTCTACTGCCTCTCTGGGATAAGGATATAGAAAACCAAATAAAACCAGACTCAACCCCTCTAGGAGCTTAGTCTCTCCCAGAAAGACACATGTAAATCAATGAGTACAATACAGTGTGATAATTGCTAATGACAGATTAGAAAGAAGGAGGGCTTAATTAAAGCACTAACAGTCTAAGACAGAGAATTAGGAAAGAAGGTAAGTGGGACTTTGAAAAGGTGACCAAATGGAAGTAGGAGGTATGAGAGGTACTTAGGATGACTCCAAGTTTAACTAGAATCCTTCCCTTGTTTCAGGTTTGGGTGACTGGGGGAATGAGTAGGCATCACCAAAAGGAGATTTGTGAATTGATTCAAATTCACTCTTGGTCTTATTGAGGAGTTTGAGATGCCTGAAGAAATACCAAGAGACAACATTGAGGAAGCAGCTGAAGACACACACTGGAGCTCAGAAGAGAGGACTAGCCTGGAGATACAGACTTGAAACCCATTTACACTTACCAATATTCTAAAGAGTTTCCCAAAGTAGAGAATATGAGTAATAGCTAATATTTACTGAGTTGCTATTATGTGCCAAAGCCCAATCTCCTTCTTTATGTCTTTAAGTGAGATCAGATAAGAGGTAAAGGGAACACCAACATATACAGCACAAAACAGAGGTAAAAATAAAACCAAGAGAAAGTATGTCACACAAGCCAAAGCTGGGAATGATATATCAAATGCCACAAGATATTCAAATAATATGAAAAAAAGTGTCCCCTGGATTGAACACTACAGAGGCAAGAGTAAGCTCAGCCTACTGAAAAAACACCGCTAACAAAGAACTCGATAATTCCTCCAATGGCTTGTTCTATTATTAGAAAGTTCTTTTTTTTTTTTAAAGATTTTATTTATTTATTTGACAGAGAGAGACATAGTGAGAGAGGGAACACAAGCAGGGGGAGTAGAAGAGGGAGAAGCAGGCTTCCCCGCGGAGCAGGGAGCCCAATTTGGGGCTCGATCCCAGGACCCTGGGATCACGACCTGAGCCAAAATCAAGAGCCAGAGGCTTAACTGACAAGGCAACCCAGGTGCCCCTATTATTAGGAAGTTCTAATTGTTACAAAAATAATCTTTCAAGGGGCGCCTGGGTGGCTCAGTCGTTAAGCGTCTGCCTTTGGCTCAGGTCGTGATCCCAGGGTCCTGGGATCGAGCCTCACATCGGGCTCCCTGGTCCACGGGGAAGCCTGCTTCTCCCTCTCCCACTCCCCCTGCTTGTGTTCCCTCTCTTGCTATGTCTCTCTCTGTCAAATAAATAAATAAAATCTTTTAAAAAATAATTTAAAAAAATAATAATCTTTCCAAAGAAATAAAAGCATAGGGGAATGCCTGCGTGGCTCAGTCAGTTAGGCGTCTGCCTTCGGCTCAGGTCATGATCCCAGGGTCCTAGGATCGAGTCCCACATCGGGCTCCTTGCTCCGCGGGAAGTCTGCTTCTCCCTCTCCTCCCATTCCCCCTGCTTGTGTTCCCTCTCTCGCTGTGTCTCTCTCAGATAAATAAAATCTTTTAATAAAACAAAAAGACATCAGTGGAGGATGTAACTGCAGATAGGGTGGAAATAACAAGAAAACTAGAATTAGAAGTGGAGCCTGAAGGGGCGCCTGAGTGGCTCAGTCAGTTAAGCATCTGCCCTTCGGCTCAGGTCATGATCTCAGGGTTCTGAGATCAAGCCTCCCGTCAGTCTCCCCACTTCTCTCCCTCCCCCTCTGTCCTTCCCCACTCCTCGTCCTTGCTCTCTCTCTCTCTCTCGTGTTCTCTCTCAAATAAGTTAAATCTTATAAATAAATAAATAAATAAATAAATAAATAAATAAATAAATAAATAAAATCTTTAAGAAGTAGGGGCACCTGGGTCGCTCAGTCAGTTAAAGCGTCTGCCTTCAGCTCAGGTCATGATCTCAGGGTCCTGGGATCGGGCCCCCTGCTCAGCAGGGGGTCTGCTTCTCCCTCTTCCTTTGTCCTCTACCCCCCTCCTCTACCCCCCTGCTTATGCTTGTTCTCTCTCTCTCTCTCTCTCTCTCTCAAATAAGTAAATAAATCTAAAAAAAAATTTTTTTTAAGTGGAACCTGAAGATGTGACTGAACTGTTAAAATCTCATGATAAAACTTCCTTTTTACGGATGAGCAAAGAAAGTGGTTTCTTGGGATGGAATCTACTCCTGAAGATGCTGTGAAGATTGCTGAAATGACAATAAAGGATTCAGAATATTAAATGAACTTAGTTGATAAAGCAGCTGCAGGTTTTGAGAGGACTGACTCCAATTTGGAAAGAAGTATTGCTGTGGGTAAAATGCTATCAGAGTCACATGCTACTGAGGAATCACTCCTGCAAGTAAGAGAAAATCAATGTGGCAAACTTCACTGTTGTCTTATTTTAAGAAATTGCCACAGCCACCTCAACCTTCAGCAACCAGCATGCTGATCAGGCAGTGGCCATCAACATCGAAGCAAGACTCTCCACCAGCAAAAAGATTATGACTTCCTGAAAGCTGAGATGATGGTTAGCATTTTTAGCAATAAAGTACAGTCAACCCTTGAACAACACCTCTGAACTGCATGGGTCCACTTATAAATGAATTTTTGATACATACGGTGAAGTACTGTAAATGTATTTTCTCTTCCTTATGACTTTCTTAATAATATTTTCTTTTCTCTAGCTTACTTTATTGTAAGACATAGTACATAATACAGTACAGTACAGTACATAATAATTCAGGGGCACCTGGGTGGCTCAGTCAGTTGGGTGTCCAACTCTTGATTTTGGCTCAGGCCATGATCTCAGGGTTGTAAGCTCAAGCCCTGTGTCAGGCTCTGCACTCAGTGGAGGGTCTGCCTGAGATTCTTTCTCTCCCTCTCCCTCTGCCCCTCCCCTCCCTCTGCTTTGCCTGTGCACTCATTCACTCTCTCTCTAAAATAAATAAATCTTTTTTTTTTAAGATTTTATTTATTTGGGCGCCTGGGTGGCTCAGTTGATTAAGCGACTGCCTTCAGCTCAGGTCATGATCCTGGGGTCCCAGGATCGAGTCCCGCATCGGGCTCCCTGCTCAGCGGGGAGTCTGCTTCTCCCTCTGACCCTCCCCCCTCTCGTGCTCTCTCTCTCTCATTCTCTCTCTCTCTCTCAAATAAATAAATAAAATCTTTAAAGAAAAATAAAAATAAATAAAAAGATTTTATTTATTTAAGGGACACCTGGGTGGCTCAGTCACTAAGCGTCTGCCTTCAGCTCAGGTCATGGTCCTAGGGTCCTGGGATCAAGCCCCACGTCGGGGCTCCCTGCTCAGTGGGGAGCCTACTTCTCCCCCTGCTTCTGCCCCTCCCACTGCTCAAGCTCTCCTTCTTTCTCTGTCAAATAAATAAAAAAATCTTTAAAAAAATATTCCCCCAAAAATACTTTCATTCAACATTGTTTCCTTCTCGAACATATTATTTCCACTAAAGGGAATATTTTATACCCATTAAAACTGACAGCTACGATAAGCACACAAAGATGAGTATTAACTTAGGGCCGCCTGGGTGGCTCAGTCGTTAAGCGTCTGCCTTCGGCTCAGGTCATGATCCCAGGGTCCTGGGATCAAGACCCACATCAGGCTCCCTGCTCCGCGGGAAGCCTGCTTCTCCCTCTCCCACACCCCCTGCTTGTGTTCCCTCTCTCGCTGTGTCTCTCTCTGTCAAATAAATAAATAAAATCTTTAAAAAAAAAAGAGAGTATTAAGTTACACACTGTCATTATCAGTAATAGGATAAAACTAGAGACAATCCAGGGTGACTCAGTCGTTAAGCATCTGCCTTCGGCTCAGGTCATGATGCCAGGGTCCTGGGATCGAGGCCCACATCGGGCTCCCTGCTCAGTGGGAAGCCTGCTTCTCCCTCTCCCACTCCCCCTGCTATGTTCCCTCTCTCGCTGTGTCTGTCAAATAAATAAATAAAACCTTTAAAAAAAAAAAAAAACTAGAGACAATCCAAATGTCCATCAATAGGGATAGGTTAAATAAATTGTACACCCGTATAATTTGTACACCCGTATAATTTAATATTATACAGTCATTAAAAGAATGAGGTCAATTCTATACCTAACATAGAAAGATGTCCAAGTTTCACTATAAAGTGATAATAGCAAGTTGCAAAATAGATTGACTAGTGGGATTTTTTTTTTTTAGTGTAACAGTGAACATTATATCCTCTTATCTATAAAATAGAGATAAATATTAACTGTATCTCACTGGGTTATTATGAGAATTAAATGAGTATATGCCTAGAAAACAATTTAGAGGAATATATACACTAAACTGTCATCTTGGTGGAGGAAGTATTTATGAGACACTCATTTTTTTTATGGAATACATTCAGCACAGTGGTTTCTTACAATGATCATGCATTACTTTTATTTCAAAAATGAAGATAAAAAGGTAGAACTAAAAACTATTTTTTCATCCCTCCTGCAAAAGTAGCTTAGACCACATGAGAATAGTAGCCTAGACCACATTTATGATATATGTGAAATGGGAAGAGGGAAGGGCAAAAAATGTAAAAATTGAATAGTCAGTGATTAAAAAAATTTTTAATTATATTCATATATTCATTCATTTATTTGAGAGGGAGAGAGTGAGTGAGAGAGAGACAGAGAGTGCATGAGTGGGGGGAGGGGCAGAGGGAGAAACAGACTCCCAGCTAAGTAGGAAGCCCAATGGGAGGCTCCATCCCAGGACCCTGAGATCAGGACCTGAGCCAAAGGCAGATGCCCAACCAAGTAAGCCAACCAGGTGCCCCCTTAGTATGGTTTTTAAAGACTATGCTCTATTAAAACTGGCCTAATTATACCCCAGACTTAACCCACCTTTCAAGTGTAGCCTTCCCTTCCTATCTCAGCTGAAGTGATACTCACCTCATTCTAGCTGTTATACTCAGTTAATGTCTTCTTGGTCTTCCTGTCTCCACTCTTGCACCTGGTTCCAATCTATTCTCCAAGGGGAGTAAACTTTTGAGAACTCTTCGTGTGTGATAGAAAGGCTCTTTCTTATTTGGCCTCGTCCCTTATCACTAGCCTCATCTCTCTCTACTCCTTTCTACAAACAAAATCTACTCTAGACAAAGAGAATTACTTGTAGAGCTCTGCTCACACTTTAATGCCTATACAGGCAATATTCTTTCTCCCTGGCATGTTCTTCCTGACCTCTTCTACATAGCTCTCTCAGTAATCATCTCACGTGGGAAGTGTCCTCTGACCCTTCAATCTCCTTGTGTGTGTGTGTGTGTGTGTGTGTGTGTGTGCGCTTTGATAATGCCTTGCACAAATCTCTGCTGTTACCGTAATTACACAGTATTTCAATTGTTTATCCGTCTCTTTCACTGGACTATGAGCTCCATAAGGGCTTAGACTCAAACTTACTCACCTCCAAATGAACTGTGGCATATAAATTTCAATCCTACCGTATCAAAATTTACAGTAGAGAAGAAAATGAAAATAAGTAGGCGTTCAGATTCCATACTTTCTATGTAAAAGCATATTCATTTTTTCATTCACTCAGTCAACAAACATTTATTTAGTACCTACTAGGGGCCAGGCACTTTGCCAAGGCCTAGAGAGTTGGTGATGACAATACAGACATAAACAAAGAAAGCACAAAAAGAATTCTGAAAGGATACATCCAAAATGTTAAAATTGGCCATTAACATTTAGACTCTAGGGGGACGCCTGGGTGGCTCAGTCGTTAAGCGTCTGCCTTCGGCTCAGGTCGTGATCCCAGGGTCCTGGGATTGATGCCCCGCATCGGGCTACCTGCTCCGCAGGAAGCCTGCTTCTCCTCCTCCCACTCCCCCTGCTTGTGTTCCCTCTCTCACTGTGTCTCTCTCTGTCAAATAAATAAATAAAATCTTTTAAAAAAAAAATTTAGACTCTAGGGAAGATGTGAATAATTTATATCTTTTCCTTTAAAATCACCTCTATTGGGGAGGAGGGTGAGGGGATGGGTTAGCCTGGTGATGGGTATTAGAGAGGGCACATTCTGTGTGGAGCACTGGGTGTTATGCACAAACAATGAATCATGGAACACTGCATCAAGAACTAATGATGTAATGTATGGTGATTAACATAATAAAAAATTAAAAATAATAAAAAATTAAAATGCAAAAAAATAAATAAAATCACCTCTATTTTCCTATTCTACCTTAATGAAAATGCATTAATTTTATAATCACACACACACATATATGTGAGGTGTCCTCCCAAATTACAAATTCCTACCCATCAGCAGAAATACAACACCCATGGTAAATAATGTGTAAATTTGTGAATCATAGCTAATGTGAAAGCAAAACAAATTTTGAGAACTTTTAATCACATTCTAATTATAGAATCCTAATATGGGGACCCTGCATGGTTCAGTTGGTAGAGCCGCTGCCGTAGGCTCAGGTCATGATCCTGGAGTCCCAGATCGAGCTCTGCATCAGGCTCCCTGCTTCTCCCTCTCCCCTCCCCCAACTCATTCTCACTTTCTCTTTCTCTCTCTCTCAAATAAATTATTTTAAAAAAATGTTTAAAAAAATAAAATTTAATTTAAAAAAAGAATTATAATATAAAGAACAAAACTAAAGTATGCAAAAATACTTCAGGATTTCCATAGTGCCTACTTTTGAAAAAGATCCCATGCAAATTGTCCGAGGACAACAATGACCACAACATCAATACCACCAGTTTTCCACACTGCAGAAAGAAAATTATGTCATTGTATTCCACTTAATGCAGAAGAGATGACAGTCTCTCTACAATTTATTCAGAAGACAAATTAATAAATAACACCATATTTCATCTGTATAATGATTTACAGTTTATACTTCACAAAGTACTTTGACCTTCAAAATAATTGTTTTCTTGTTCCCACTGGATAGATAAAAAGTGAAGGATGAAAATGGAGAAGGCCTTTCTAACTATGACTCAAAATCCAAAAGCCATAAAAGAAAAGATTAAGAAATTTGTCTACATAAAAAAGAAAAATTTGTCTACATAAAAATACATCTAAATCTAAAAGTTTTTCTTTTTTTTTTTTAAAGATTTTATTTATTTGACAGAGAGAGACACAGCGAGAGAGGGAACACAAGCAGGGGGAGCGGGAGAGGGCAAAGCAGGCTTCCCACCGAGCAGGGAGCCTGATGAGGAGCTCCATCCCAGGACCCTGGGATCATGACCTGAGCTGAAGGCAGACGCTTAACGACTGAGCCACCCAGGCGCCCCAAAAGCAATTAAAATTTTCTTAAAAAATTATCACAAGTAGGCCTCTAACTGAAACAACCACCCACTCTGAGTGCTCAGCAAAAATAATACTAATGAGACCACACTGAAGTCATCTCCATATGATGACTTGGAAAATAGTATAATACACATTGTTGGTCCAAAACATTCAGCATCACCCACACTATACATTGTAATAATCGGGCTTCACTTACTGGAAGGAGATGAAATTCTCATAAAGGCCTTTATCATTGATTTCAAATTCCAACACAAAGTTCACTTTGCTGAACAATGAAGTATACAACACTAAGACTATATCTACAAACACTTTCACATAGGGAAAAAAAAAAACATTAAATCAAGTCAGCTTTCTACTCTAAATAAGCCAGGGAATGAGTACATGTAAATACGTAATTTTCCTTTTACAATTAACATAAGCACAGGGACGTTTGGGTGGCTCAGTCAGTTAAGCGTCTCCCTTGGACTCAGGTCATGATCCTAATGTCCTGGGATCAAGTCCCACATCAGGCTCCTTGCTAAGCAGGGAACCTGCTTCTCCCTCTGCCTGCCGCTCCCCCTGCTTGTGTGTGCGTGCTCTCTCTCTGACAAATAAATACTTTAAAAAAAAATTAACATAAGCACAAAATGTTGTTGGGGATTCTGGGGTAGAGTCCCTAGCTTAGTCTCCCAAAATATACACTTTTAAACACAACTGAATAGGCCCACCGAAAGATTTTTGAGACCATCCCCATTATACATCTGTATGAGAGAATAAGATATCATAGATCCAGGGCACAGGAACTTGACATTAATTCACACAAACATCTATATCACCTAGTACTACTTTCTTTTTTTTAAGATTTTATTTATTCATTTGTCAGAGAGAGAGAGAGAGAGAGAGAGACAGCACAAGCAGGAGGAGAGGCAGGCTCCCGATGTGGGACTCGATCCCAAGTCCCTGGGATCATGACCCAAGCCGGAGGCTGGTGCCTAACCCACTGAGCCACCCAGGCGTCCCCTAGTACTACTTTCTAACAAGTAACAAGGAACTTCCAATTCAATCCTGGGTCCCTCAGTTCTGAGCAGCCCCACCTATAGAATCCAGTATCTCCTCTGTTCCATTTCCTGCTATCATACTAGGCAATTATGACATCCATACCAATGACATATTCAACATACTTCACAGTCCCATAACCTCCTACTACTTCAATAACCTTTACTTCCATTCCCCTTCAACAGCACTATAACAGTTATATCCTGTTTTGTTTTAAGATTTTATTTATTTATTTGACAGAGAGAGAGAGAGCACAAGCAGGGGGAGCTGCAGAGGGAGAGGGAGAAGCAGGCTCTCCACTGAGCAGGGAGCCAGATGCAGGGCTCAATCCCAGGACCCTAAGATAATGACCTGAGCCGAAGGCAGACGCTTAACTGACTGAGCCACCCAGGCGCCCCTATACCCTGTTGTTGTTTGTTTTTTTTTATCTTGAAATAATGAACTCTCAGTTGTCCCATTCTATATTTATTTTTTTGTAGTAATCTCTAAACCAACTGTGGGGCTCAAACTCACAACCCCAAGAGCTGCATACTCCTCCTCACACTGAGCCAGCAAGGCACCCCTCACATTCTGTATTTCTTTTTTTTTTTTTTAAGATTTTATTTATTTGACAGAGCGATACACAGCGAGAGAGGGAACACAAGCAGGGGGAGCAGGAGAGGGAGAAGCAGGCTTCCCGCAGAGCAGGGAGCCCGACATGGGGCTCGATCCCAGGACCCTAGGATCATGACCTGAGCTGAAGGCAGACGTGTAACGACTGAGCCACCCAGGTGCCCCCCATTCTGTATTTCTTAAAGAACCTGGTCTTCAACCACATTTCTGATTGTCTCCTTATTCTCCAAGTACACTGGCCCTTCTGAAGATTTTACTTCTTAAAACCCCAGCTTGGACTCTCAGACTCCATCATAACTCCCACACTATCACTAGCATTGTAAAGTTACTCTCCATTTTATCTTCCTTTCTTATATATTCCAATTCTGGATCAACCCAACCATCTTTTCTGCACTCCCACTCTTAGGCTGCTGGAGAAAGTGTAAGATCCATGCTACTGGGCCCCATTACAAATATATTATTTCTAACTTTTACTAGGCCCTCAAAGTTGTCAGCAATCTTTTTTTTTATCCTTAATCTATTTTCATTTTCCATTGAAGATTTCCATGGCCCTAATACTCACCATAGTTCCTTTAGTCTCCAGAAATAATTGACTTCTCTACAGATAACTAATCACATCAAGAAAATAAGACCATCTGTCACACTCCTGCATGTTCTTTTCCTTCTACCACAACATCATCCATCTTAACTTCTATCCTTTTAGTATCAAAGAATGAAATGCCCGGGCGCCTGGGTGGCTCAGTTGGTTAAGCGACTGCCTTCGGCTCAGGTCATGATCCCGGAGTCCCGGGATCGAGTCCCACACATCGGGCTTCCTGCTCAGCAGGGAGTCTGCTTCTCCCTCTGACCCTCTTCCCTCTCGTGCTTGCTATCTCTCATTCTCTCTCTCTCTCAAATAAATAAATAAAATCTTTAAAAAAAAAAAAAAAAGAATGAAATGCCCTGGGGCCCTGCTCATGCTCTCGCTCACTATCTCTGTCTCCAATAAAATCTTTAAAAAAAAAAAAAATGAAATGCCCAACATATTTCCTAGATAAAATTTCCCCTCAACCTACAAAACTGTTTCACCCATACTAAAAAAAAAAAAATACCCCCCCACACACACACACGTGCCATAGTGGAAAGTTCAAATTCCTGCCTACAATCTTCCCAGTTGTAAAAGAGGAATACTGATACCTAAACCACAAGGCTGGTGTGATCTATAAAGCATTTTTACAGTACCTGACATAGAGTATATTCTCAATAAAAACGTTACCAGCATCTCTCTTTCACAACCACACCTGCTGAAAGAGTAATTTTCCTCACTGCCTCCCATTTGTTCCTCAATCCATCTCACATTGCCACCATTGCACAATTCAAAGTGTCTTTCAGAGGAAACAAGTGATCTCCTAATTGCTAAATTCAGTGGTTTCTTTCTAATCATCATTCTACTTGAGCTTTGCAGCACCTAACAGTGATGGTCATCCCCTCCCATATTGAAACCCTTCTTCCTTTGGTCTCTATTATAATGCTATTCTGTTCTTATTCTTGTCCCATTCCTTTAACCTCTCTTTCTCAGTGTCTATTACCCTTCAAACAATGATGTTCCTTCTGGCCCACAGCCCTTTTCTCTTTCAGTATTACCATCCCATACTAAATCTTCAAATATCCCTGTTTTATATTCTCTGTTGACCCTCAAATTTAGGTATTCAGTTCCAACCTCACTCCCAATTTTCATACCCAAATTTCCAGCAAACCACAGTGATATCTGAAAAACACCTCAAATTAAGTATGTCCAAAACGAAATTCATTACCTTTCCTCAAAACTGCTTCTTTGTGTTCCCTATTACAATTAACACTACCAATGCATCCCACCAACGAAGTCAGAAACCTCCACTAACCCTCTCAACTCTGGAAACTTCATGGAATTGAAACCTCCTGGAGGTGCTCGCCATCCTCTTCATTTTCCTACCACTATTCCAGTTCATCCCCTCTGACCTGGATTAGCGCACTCCTTTCCTGCCTACCTAGGCTTTCTGCCTCAACACTGTCTGCACTTTCAATTCTTCCTCCACATGCTCACCAGAGATAATCAATCATACCAAACTCCTGCTTACAAAACCTTCAGTGGCTCCCCATACCTATAGAGCAAAGTCCAAATTCTTCAGCAAGCTTTTCTCAGAGTTATAAACGGAAAGGTCTTTAAATCAGACAAACATGGGTTTCATTTCTAGCTAAATCTAAATCCTGGCTTAGTCCAGAGTCTTCCAAGTGAAGTGTAAAAGACAGAAGAGGGAAAAGGAAGGATGGGGAGAATAAGGATGACAGGAGGAGGGAAAAGAGAGGGACGCGGTAGTGTCTTGGGGAGGGGTGGGAGGTGAGGGCAGAGTACTTCAGCGTAGAAGGGGAAAGTTTCCAGGTAAGAGGAGGTTTGAGGGAAGTAAAGTGAAGGAGTCCAGATCTCTGAGGGACGAGGGAGGCTCTGTGTGGAGTTGGAGCTATCTGAAACAAGTGTTCTCCGAGAAAATGAGGGCTTCCTGAGTGTCTGAAGTGAGAAAAGTCCGTGAGAAGAGTCAAGGACCAGGTCCCTGACACGAAGGAGCTTCTAATGGGTTCCCGGCCTCTGAGGCGAGGAAGCGGGGGTAGGGGTGGGGGCTGTCCCGGGACCCTGAGGAAAGTGAAAAGGGAAGGGAAAGGGATCGAGGAGTATCCCCCAGCCGCTCAGAGGAGGACCGTGGGAAGCGAAGGGGTCCTGTCGGTGCTGAGAGACCCTAGCGCCAATGCTCGGAGCCGCGGCGGTGTAAGGAGCCGCGCGCGCGGGCCGGGGCGCCCCGGGCTTGTGCCCTATGCGCTCTCTTGGCGTTACCTGAGGCGGGACTGAGCAGCCAGAGGGGTGCCGGCGCGGGCGGGAGGCGGAGGCAGCAGCAAAGTGGGAGCATAGTAGCCCTCACAGCTCGGAAGCGGCAGAGGCTCTTAGCCTGCGGAGGTGGTGGGGGTCCCTCGCGCAGAGGCCGGCGACTCGGCGGAACTAGCGGCAGCGAAGGACGAGGAGGCTACTGCCATGGCCTCGCAGTCGGGACCGTTCCCCCCGTCCGTTTGGCGGGGCCAGGAGGATCCCAACCGCGAGCCAGAAAAGGAAGGGGAAACTCCGCTGAGCTCCGCGGCCGCGAGCGACTGAAACGCCTGCCCAGCCAGCCTGCGGGAGCTGGGCGGGGCTTAAGGTGAGCACGCCCCTCTCCTCAAGCCTCCGAGCAGCCAATCAACCGTCAATCTTTGATAAACGAGCTAGTGGAATTACCCAATTAGCATTAGGAATGCCACGTGGTATGAGGGTGGACTCAACAGGCGTCCGGCAAAGCCAATCAACAGCCCTAGGCGCCAACTCTGGAAGACTGTAAGACGAAGAGAACCAATAGGAAGGAAGAGGAGGTTAAAAACAGAAGAGGCAGTGTGTTGGGAAGGCGGAACCAAGGAGGAGGGAATACACCTGGGGGAAACCCAAGTTCCAAGCCTCAGCGCAGGGGGGTGCGGGGGGCGGGACAATAAACACGAGAGGGAACAATCATTGGTAATTAATAAAACCAACAGAAAATGGATTCCACTGACGCGGCTTTTCGATTGGTGAAGGGTATAGCTAAGTAAGGACTACCTGAATAAAGAAAACCTATATGAAAGCAGAATCCTGCAGGACCTAAGTATAGTGGAAAAACTGATACATAAACTATTCTTGGTTAAGAGCAATGGATAGGGTTAAAATGCCGAGGCAGCTATTCATCTAGACTGAGGTTTAATTCGGTGAAGGCTTCTTGGAGGTGATAACATTTGAGCTGGCTTGAAAACTGAAAATTTTGAAAAAGCTGCATAGGGAATAAGAATTCTGTCCAACATGCACATATTTCCTTCCTCATGCTTTCCATATACCTGGACTTCAGGTGCTTATAATCTCAGGCCTGAGCAGATTGGAACAGGGCGAGAGCTTCCAGGGCGAGAGCAGGCAAAGAAACACTGGAGTATGGGCCTTCCTGCACCAGTACTCCCTTGGATTAGAGACCTCTTTTCAGACATCTTTAGACGTGCCTCCTACTGGAAAGGTCTTGACAGATGAGTGGGATTTGAATAGGAGTATAGGTTGTGTACATTCCTGTGGCAATAAAGTTTAAGAAACATATGATTTCATTCATATGTGGAATCTAAAAAACAACGAATGAATAAACAAACAAAAAGCATAACCAGACCTGTAGCCTGGTTATGGAGTTTACATATGGAGGACAAACTGATGGTTGCTGGAGAGGACAGGGACAAAATGGGTGAAGGGGAGTGACAGGCTTTCAGTTATGGAATGAATAAATCATGAGAATAAAAGGCACAGCATAAGGTATGTAGTCGATGATATTATATTAGCATTGTGTGGTAACAGATCGTAGCTACACTTGTGGTGAGCATACCATAATGTATAAACTTGTCCAATCACTATATTGTACACCTGAAACTAATGTATTATTGTGTGTCAACTACACTTAAATAAAAAAAATTTTAAAGATATGTGATAGGAGACAACAATGGAGGTTAAATGTGGGCTTAAATGCCTAATTTGTCCTTTCTATTTTATGCTGTGAGAACTGTCAAAGGTTCTTGAGCAGAGTAGCCTTAACAGGATAGTTTTAGTTAGATTAATTGGTAGCTCACAGTATCTCCAAAAGGAGAAAAAAAATCCCCCAGCCCAGTACCATTGGCCCAAAGCCTTTCCTGTATCATTCTTATGGCAATACATAATGTGCTGCCACCTGGTGACAGTTCAAATACCATTGTTCCACATTGCTATTGAATTTTTCTGTTAGAGCCCTGGCACTCTTGAAAACCTGTCTCCCACAAAGCCTGATGCAAAGTAGTTGATAAATAAGTACAGCACTTGTACCAAGTAGAATTCAATAATGCTATCATACCAGATGTATCATTTGCCCATTGAAATATGTAAAAGACAAGGATTACTTGTACCTTGAGTAGGAAGATGAGCCTTGATGGCAAGTACTTAATTTTTTGAAGAAGTTCTGTTTGACCCAAGTCTGATCTCTACCATTCCACTCTCGGCAATCTCTTTTTTAAGATTTATGTGTTTATTTGAAAGAGAGGGAGAGATTTGGGGGGAGGTAGGGAGAGAGGGAGAGAATCTCAAGCAGACTCCCCACTTAATCCCATGACCCTGAGATCATGAGAAAGAGTTGGACACTTGACCAACTGAACCATCCAGGTGCCCCTCAGCAATCTCCTTAATAATGAGGGAAAAGAACCAAGGAATGCCTTACAGCTATTCAGGTGTCAAAGGTCCACTCTTCATGACCTGTCTGCTACTTAGGCCAAGGCCTTGAATATACCCCATAACAAGAAGTAGTTCCTACCTACTCATTTTAGCCTTTTATCATGCTTTTATTTCAGATAATTGTCTCCTCTTCCCAGCTAGATGGAGCTAAGAGCTGGGACCCTTATGAGCCCACTGCACATCTTAGCTGAGGGCAAATACATACCAGGGCTGGTATGTATTATGCTCAGTAAATATCCACTATCCTTTGTCTATATTTAGCAGTGGAAGAGACCTCATGAGATCTTAGTGGGATGCTGCTGCTTCTAAGGAAATCTTGGACTCCATTGTCTAGAATACAAAAATCTAGGTAAGGTGAAAGTAAAGCAGCCCTTAGTCTACATAGAAAGATATACTTCCAACCAAGGGATGGAAGCATTAGAGCCAATAGCCAAAAGGCCTATTTTTTTAATATAATAGGAAATATCAGAGTACATCACTTCTAGTGATTCAATGAGTATTAAATCATGAAATCTGGGGGCGCCTGGGTGGCTCAGATGGTTAAGCATCTGCCTTCCGCTGAGGTCATGATCCCGGGGTCCTGGGGTCGAGTCCTGCATCGGGCTCCCTGCTCAGCGGGTGGTCTGCTTCTCCTTTTCCCTCTGTTCTCACGTGCTCTCTCTCTCTCTCTCAAATAAATAAAATCTTTTAAAAAAACAAATCATGAAATTTGATTTAGTAAACATATACATGTATATATCATTTAACAAATATATAAACGTATATTTACCACGATGTAAACTGTATTTCTTACTGGAGGTCTCAGTCAAAAAATTTTAAAAGCCACTGGATTAGAGGCAGAAACTGAAAGAAAAGAGACCAGGAAACTGCTACAGAAATGCAAGCTGGGTTGGGCTGCTGAGGATGAAGTGGTGTGGCAGGACTGGAGAAAGCCTTAAGAGGCAGAAGCTGAAGATGAGGAGAGGAAGCCTTCTAGTACTCAGGTCCAGGGCCTACCTGAATGCCTCACTCTCCTCTGCATCCCCATAGCAACACTGCCCCAGAGCACTGTCCTACCTCATTCTACCCACCAGAACAGGAGCTCCCATCTTCTTCCAAGTTCCACTAAGCGCAGGGCTTGCACTCAGAAGGTACAGCTATAAATATCTATGAACTTGGATTTCAGAGAGAGAGATGGCAGGAAGCAGTCAAGTAACAGGAGGCAGCAAAGGTACTGTTAAGCCTATCCCATGTAGGTGCTGATTCAGAGAAGATATCAGGGAGGGTTAAAACATTTTATTGCAGTTGGTGGACAGGGATGGGCAGGCAGTGACAAGCCTCAGTAGGGAGGACAGATACCAACTAGATCAAGAAAGAGGGGCAGGGGGCCCAGAAACAGGGCCTTGGAGGGGAAGGTGAGCAAAACTACTCTCTCAAGTCCTTGCAGGTCACTCAGGAACATTGTGAGGCCCTTAAAGAAGAGATTCTCCTGCTCAAGGCTCTGGGCCTAGAGCTGTAAGCTGCTGGGCTCCAGTTTAGAAAGTGTGCTCCTCTGGAGATCTAAGAGGAGAGAAAAGGAAGAGAAAACAAACCATCAGCAAGCACTATGATACACATAGAACTAAGCCCTGGGCCTGTCTGATGGGGAGGAATAGACAGGCCTAACTTGGGATAAGTAATAACAGAGGATGATGGATTCACCAAAAGAAGAGGCGGAGATTCCATCTACCCAGTGCCAAACAATTAGACAGCAGACACCCACACACCATTCAGATTCAGCCTCATCCAGCCCTGGGATCCCTGCCCTTACCCCCACCTAGCTTCCTTAAAAGTTCCCAGCCGCTCTTACTGTCCAGAAGACTGACTTCAGAGCTAGATGAAGAAAGAGATGTGGCGATGGTGGCAGCCACAGGCAGCTTAGATTGCAGGATGTGAACGGAAGTCCTGGAAGGGGGAAAAGAATCAGAGGCAGAAATGGTGACTGTGGGGGCGACTGGGTGGCTCAGTCATTAAGCATCTGCCTTCAGCTCAGGTCATGATCCCAGGGTCCTGGGATCCAGCCCCGCATCAGGCTCCCTGCTCAGCGGGAAGCCTGCTTCTCCATCTCCCACTCCCCCTGCTTGTGTTCCCTCTCTCGCTGTGTCTCTCTCTGTCAAATAAATAAATAAATAAAATCTTAAAAAAAAAAAATGGTGATTGTGGGACAAGGGGACCCTCCCAGCACAGAACTGTCCTCCATCCTGAGGCCAGGACTCCAGTCTCCTCCCTCTTCATCCTCTGAACATACCTCAGTGACCCTGTATCAAATAAAGAATGCCCAGTACTACCTTTATGGGCTGTAATCTAGATACTCATACCACCCTACCAAACCATGTCAAATCTAGGATAGTTGAGGGGCACCTGAATGGCTCAGTTGGTTGAGCGTCCAACTCTTGATTTCACCTCAGGTCATGATCTCAGGGTTGTGGGATCAAGACCCACACTGGGCTCTGCACTCAGTGCGGAGTCTGCTTGAGATTCTCTCTCTCCCTTTGCCCCTCCCCCTGCTCACACTCTCTCTCTCTCTCATTCTCTCTCAAATAAGTAAAATCTTTTTAAAAAATCTAGGACAGCTGAACTTTGGTCCCCAATGCCTGGCCTCTGAGACAAATCCCTTCCACTGCCATAAGCACCCGCAACCTCTGACCTGTGGAGGTTGTGTTCACGCCGGGCATCCTGTGCCTCTGTCCTGGCAGCCTCCAGGGTGTGACCCTTGCCCTCCTGGCCACTTTGGAACTGCACCAACATCTGCCAGACCACAGAACCAGTAGGACCAAATCTCTCCCTCTGCAGGAGGAATCCCTCTCCCCACCACTGGCATATTCAGCACACATGGAACTCTCATATGGGCAATGGCAGTTTCTCAACCTGGAGAAGTGAGCTTGGGAAGAAGAGCTTGGGAGGGAGGTAGAGTCACCACAGGCAAGAGAGGAACAGATAGGGATGGAAAAGATTATCCTGCCTACCTGCAGAACAGAAAAGGCAGAGAAGAAAGGAAGGGGCCTCCACAGGGAGATATGAAGAGACAGGTCTGATCCTAGTCCTACCTTCTGGCTGTGGGCCTGAGCTTGCTGCCCCTCAGCCATCTGCTTCAGCAGCAGCTCCTGGTGCTGGCCTTCAGATGAGAGAAAAATGTAAGGAAGCTATTCTCCAACTTTCCTTTCCCCTCCCCGCCTTGTGCCCAGCCTGGTGCTGACAACTGAGACAGAGCATTCTGGTGTAGCTATTGGGAAGCTTCCAAGCTGACTGGGGAGACTGGACTCACACCATGGAGGTAAGACAAAACACTTGGCCAGACTTCAGAGCAGCTCAAGCAATCAGAGCTACGGCCACTTACTGGGATAGCAAAAAGACTCTCCAGAAAAGAGAACAGGTGAATTTGTACCCACCCCCCATCTTTTACTTACTCAGCTCGTCCCACAGCAGCTTCAGCTCCTCCCAAGGAATCTCTGACTCCTCCCACAGGAGTTGCTGACAGCTGTGTTAACCTAAAGCCCATCAACAAGCCCAGAGGACACTACCAGGAGTTAGAGGCCTGAAGGAGGAGAGAACTTGCCCATCACATACTCATTCTGCAGCTCTTGGTGAAGGCCACTAGAAGCACTGCACTTTCGTGGTCCTGTTTGTATTTGGGCTTGGGCCTGTTCCTGCACCTGGCTTCGAAGGCCCTGCAGTTCCCTTCTCAGCCCCTCCAGGCGTTGCTCCAGGAGGAGGGCCCTCCGCTCTGGGCCTCCCTGCAGCAACCTTAGTGATGCTGTAGTGAGACAAGTTGAGCGTCAGCCCTTCTGAGAGTTTTACACATGAGCCTAGACACTCCCCTTGCAAATCAAGACACAAGTAAGTGCACAGGAGGTGGGTAACAAAATCGTGTGTGTACATAATGAGCTATGCGTATGAAAAAAAGAACTGGCCAGATACCTTCCAGGGCACAGATCTGGTATTTCTGCTGCTCTCGGTCTTCCAGCAGCCCCTGCACAGACTGTCTTAGTGCCTCAGTCACCTACCCAGGCAAGAAAAACCACATGAGCTATTGTGTAAAGGGTTTCCCCAACCCCTGATATCCTCATATCACACAAACACCACACATAAAACCTAGGAGTGCGCGTTTTACCTGAGCCTGGGATTGAAGCTGGGATCGAAGAATAGTAACTTCATCCCAGAGAGAAGCTGCTCTTTGGGCCTCAGCCCAACTCAGCCTCTCTGGAACAAAGGGAGTCTCTAGAGCCCAAGGCTGTCGAGCTTGGACACCAGACTGTGGAGGCAAGTGATGAGGGGAAATCCAGGTCCCAACCAGGTCTCCTGTTGAGGGAATAAGTAAGGGACAATTGTGAGGGCTATCTTTGGGGGGGAAAAACAGATGTTTGTTCAAGAAAGAAAACAGTTGGAATTTGGAAGGAATAGTGGATGGTACAGGCACTGGAAAAAGGCAGATCCTGGAAAGAGAAAAGGCTGGAGGATAGAAAAGGGGCAACACTTACCTGCTGTGGAGACTCCCAGAGGATACAGCCGCTGCTACAAAAGAAACAAGTGCACAGGACAATAAGCTCTGAGTGTCCCTAAACCCAAAACTCCAAATGGGGGCCCTTAGGCGCCCCCTCACCTTAATCCTGGCCACATTCCCATCAGTAGCATTGAGAAGTGCGTCGAGGTGCTCAGACCAGCTCAGGCTCCTACTCATAACCTTCTGCGAGGCTGCCTCCTGGTGTCTTGTGTCCTTGCTTTCCCAGCCCGGAATACCCGAGGTACAGCCCAATAAAGCCACACGTCAGATAGAGAATGGGAATCGGGGATGTAATCCTAAAGGTAGGGATGCAGTATCAGGCCAAAACTGGGACTAGTCAGGGGAACAGCGCTTGGGGAAAGTAGGGGAAAAGCGAGATACTCTGATACGCAGATATCAGGTGGGAGTTGAGAGTGCCAAATCTTGGTCGAGACCTCTCCAGATTCAAGACACAGGCGTCATCTCGCAGAACATGTGCCAGCGAGTACAGCCGCCACTCGGTTGAAACCCTCCTTATAGACCGGGAAAGTCCGACTTCGGATTTGCAGCCGCAGCGCCACTAGCTCAAACCGAGTTCGTCTCTCGCAGAGACAACCGGCGATGGAGGCTGCCTAACTACGTTGCCCTGGAAGTGACACGAACATGCAAACCCCCACCGTGAAGCTTGCCGGGAAACTGAGGCTTTCGAATTCTGTAGTTGTTGTCGTCGAGGACCAAGTGAACTACATATCCCAAGATGCATGGCACCGAGTCAAGGCCATCCCGCTGCTGGTCCCAGTAGTTCTTGGGAAATGGAGTCCGAGCTACCTTGAAACTTAACGGACCAGGTTATCCTTGAGACTCCATTCCCCAGAAAGCTCTGCGCGTAGCGTGCGCTATGGAGCCGCAAGTCGCAGAACTGAAGCGGACGATGGAGGACACGTTGTGCCCTTTTGGCTTCGAGGTTTACCCATTTCAGGTTGGTTTATGCCTCCTGCGGTGCTGGGCGAGATGTATGATTGGCCTGGGTGCTACTGAAGTGGAGCCCCAGTCTTCTGGTCCTTCCCGAGCTCCTCTGGCCCCATGTCCCTCTGACCTATCGGGACAGGGTGTCAACGGCGACTTTGTTAAAAAAAAGTAGAGAAACGGTCGCACGTTTGTCTTTTTACCCCCATATAATGCCATATTGATGAATGGGAGAAACATAATCCAGTAATCTTGTGGCTCTGCCACCTCCATAATTCCGAGGAAGAAAGTGACCCCTGGAGCCAGTCACTTTAGAAGCTTTCTAAAGGAATTAGGATAGGGCAAGGCCTGGAAGGTTTGCGTAGCTAATATTTAGGCCATCTGAGAAGGGAAGGGCATTCCCGTTGTTGAACAAGCGAACAATTGGCTGGTTTGTTCCATCTACCAACAGAAGGATAATTCATGATATTACCAATCACCAGGGCTGGGCTGGATACAGAAACTGTGCACTTGCCTGACACAGAAGTCTGGCACCACCTACCCTTGTTTACATAGATCCATTTCCCCCTTATCCAGTACCCCCTGTACTGAGCTGTGTGCTTGGACAAAGCTAAATCAACTCAGCTTGAGCCCTTTGCCTGATGCTTAAGAGACAGCCCATTTCCACCCCTTCCACTGAGTGGCCCACAGCAGTGCTGGAAAAGAATATGGAGGAAGAGAGGTAGGTTGGTTCTAGCTTAAGAAGGACTAGCCAGAAAAAATGGAGTTGAGCTTCATGTGAAAAGAAGGAAAGAGGATTATGTACAGCCCAAATATCAGGAACAGCTTGAGTAAAGGTGTGGAGGTAGTGATGGATGGCAGGTATGGAGAGAGTGAGAATGACGGGTGGGTCAGGTAGACCTGGGTGGGTAATGAGAGTTATTGTACTGAACAGAGCCAGTCATCCTGGGCTCCTACTTCTCATCCCTTCCCTCCCCCATATCCAGTTAGACACCAAACCCTTTAGGAATCTGTTACCTGAATCTCCCAAATCCATTCCCTTCCTTTTAGCCCCTCTATGCTCTGGTCCAGGCCAGTATTCCTCACTTGGATTACTGCAGTAACCTGCTTGCTATGATTGTGTATGCAATCCATCCTCCACACTGCAGCCACATCTTTCTAAAACTGATGATGTCGGTTTACTCCTTAAATCTTCGATGGCTAGGCCCTTGTCACCAAATTAGACCCATATTCCTTAAATTGGTATTCTAGGCCAGTCATAATCTCAAACCTACTGATCTCCACCCCTCTCCAGCTTCCCTTTACAAACCGTTCACTTCTATCAAACTGGACAATTTGCTGTTTTCCAAATATGAGCTTTTTGCATGTCTTTGTTAATGCTGTCACCTCTATTTATAATGCATAATGGAATCTTCCTCCTCACATCATCTGTCAGATTCCTTCCTAGCCTTCAAAACAGCTTCCAAGAAGCCTTTTCTAATTTTACAGGACCCTCATTTGGCCCTGTCATTGCACTAATCACACTATAATTTCTTTTGGTTCTTAGTTCATGAATTCTCTGCTTTTCTATTCCAAATTCCCTGTCAAATTCCCCCATGGAGAAGTCCCCCATAAATATACATCATGCAGCATCAGTACAAATCCACTGAATGAATGAATGAGATGGAGACTAAGGCAAGATGTAGGAGGCCTTGAATGGTAGGATAAGGTATGAGCCTAGCAAAGGTCTAAGTTGGCCCTCTTGTGGGGCTGAATTTTCTCTGTTCCAGGTGGCATGGTATAATGCACTCCTGCCTCCAACTTTCCACCTACCCCTGCCAGGACCTACCCTGGCCTTCTTGGTACTCAGCACACCTGCCATGTTTGACCGGGCCCTCAAACCCTTCCTGCAGAGCTGCCGCCTCCAACAACTGATTGACCCTGTGGACCAGTGTGTGGCCTACCACTTGGGCCGCGTTAGAGAGGTGAGCAGGGCTCATATATTCCCCCAGCTTCCAAGCCTGTAGCTGCTTCCAGCTCTTTTAAGCTCAGTGCAGGACTAGACCTACGTAGAGCCAAGAGCCACTTCCCAGATAGGATATCCTAAAGCCATCCCTGACATTTTGATCTCTCCCCATGCTGCTTTATCTTACCGCAGTTTCAGCTTCCTTCCTCTAGCAGCCCACCAGGTCTGGAATAAATCTCACTCACCCTACTCTGATGGGCAATTAATTATATGAACCTCAAACCAGACTTCCCTTGGCCTCCACGTGAAATAGGAATAAGCCCAGCATCCTCTAAGCATCTCTCACCTGTCTTAGCCCTAGACTGGAAGTTTTGTGCTGTCTTCAGGCCCTTTTGAGGACAGAACAGTATTTCCCCACTACACACACATACACATAAAATGCATACACATACATTGGATCTCCCCAAAGCTGCGCCAGGTCTTCCTCCACACTGGGACTCTGGAAGGCAGAGACGAGTCACCCCTTATAATAAATTTTTTTTAAGATTTATTTAGAGAGGGGGGCGCCTGGGTGGCTCAGTCGTTGAGCGTCTGCCTTCGGCTCAGGTCATGATCTCAGGGTCCTGGGATCAAGCCCCACGTCGGGCTCCCTGCTCAGCGGGAGGCCTGCTTCTCCCTCTCCCACTCCCCCTGCTTGTGTTCCATCTCACTATGTCTCTGTCAAATAAATAAAATCTTTTAAAAAATTTTTTTTGTTTTTCTTTTAAGATTTTATTTATTTGAGAGAGAGAGAATGAGAGATAGAGAGCACAAGAGGGAAGAGGGTCAGAGGGAGAAGCAGACTCCCTGCTGAGCAGGGAGCCGATGTGGGACTCGATCCTGGGACTCCAGGATCATGACCTGAGCCGAAGGCAGTCGCTCAACCAACTGAACCACCCAGGCGCCCAAAAAAAATAAGAGTGCTCAAGGAGGGGCAGAGGGAGTCTTAGGCAGTCTCTGTGCTGAGGGTCGAGCCTGACACAGAGGGCTCAATCTCTAGCCCCCGAGAGACCTGAGCCAAAATCAAGAGTCTGACACTCAACTGACTGCACCACCTATGTGCCCCAGCCCCTCATCATAGAAGCTTCTGAGCAAGACCTTATTTCTCTTCAAACATGGGCCCTCCTGGACAGATCATTTTCTTCACAGTGGACCCCCGCACCCCCAAATTTAAGGTCATGTTTTCCCTTCAAATGATTTCTGAGGACAGGGTCTTGTTAATATTAGAGCTCTCTGGAGCAAAGTCATGATTCCTTTCGTACTGAAATGAGCTTCCATCTCTATCCCAGAACCTCCCAGAGTTGCAAATCGAAGTCATCGCTGACTACGAGGTACACCCCAATCGGCGCCCCAAGATTCTGGCCCAGACTGCAGCACACGTGGCAGGGGCTGCTTATTACTACCAACGAAAGGATGTGGAGGCTGACCCCTGGGGGGACCAGGTTAGAGGGCAAGTATGAATGAGTAGGACTGGGAGAAAATAGTGAAGGCCCCTCAAGATACCAACTAACATCTTCCACCTCCCCTGTGTAGTAAAGGATTTGGTAGACACACCACCAGGGAACGATGTCAGGTATTGGTGTCAGGATGTCAGGTCAGGAGCCCAACCCTACATGCTTTCTGGAGTCTACCTGGGAACAGTTGAGGTCAGAGAACCTAGTCTGTTCTTAAAATCTAGTTACAGGATGGAGGGGGCAGAGCAGTGATTAGGAGACCAGTGGTGAAGACTGGGAAGTTGATGGAGGCTGTTTAAGGAACTCTCCGTCCGGCCAGAGTAAGCTCATGAAAAGGGTTGTCCAGGAGAGGAAATGGGGGAGCCCAGGTACAAGAGTAGTTCAAATATAGAGTCAGTGTCCTTTGAGAATTGAACAAGCCTAGTCTGCAATGATGGTAGTTGGACCTAGTGCCCAGTGACCTCCATGACCTTGCCTTTCTTTACCCTCTCCCAGCACATATCAGGTGTGTGCATACACCCCCGATATGGGGGCTGGTTTGCCATCAGAGGAGTGGTGCTACTGCCAGGAATAGAGGTGCCAGATCTGACACCCACAAAGCCCCTGGACTGTGTACCTAAGAGAGCTGACCGAATCACCTTGCTTGAAGGGTTTAATTTCCATTGGCGTGACTGGACCTACCGAGATGCTGTGACACCACAGGAGCGCTACTCAGAAGAGCAGAAGGCCTACTTTTCTACTCCACCTGCCCAACGTTTAGCCTTCTTGGGCTTGGCCCAGCCCTCAGAGGATCCTAGCTCTACATCTCCTGAGCTACCTTTTACAACACTCAGACCCAAAAAGCCCCAGAATCCCAGCAGAGCCCAGGGCTGGCTCAGCCCCAGTGTCTCACCACCCGCATCCCCTAGCCCCTGATATCCTCCCTCCCGTACTTGCTGGGACTCGTTTTGCTTTTTGGCAAGGCAAGAGATTTTATTTTGGATATATTTATTCTTGATAAAAGAATTCTAGTAGAGATAGATCTTCAGTGAAGGATCTTGTCAAAACAGACAGATCCAGAATTCCCACCTGGCTTGGAACACGGGATTATTCCTATTAGCATTTCTCTGCAGTGCTCTAAGACGCTAATTGTTACAAAGCCTTTCTAAAGGGGAAATCATCCCCTAATGCCATCTGCCTCATAGGCTTGTGGGTAATTAATAAACACATGGAAAGCACTTCTGAAAACAATGCCTGGCTTATTCAAGTGGTGTCCGTTGTCATTCAAAGCCCTGGGAATCCTGTACTGCTGCTCAGAGGTCTTGCTTCAAGGGGTGGGGAATAGGCTGGAGTACCTGACAGGTGTCTGGGAGAGCACAGAATACACGACAAGAGTTCTGAATCTTCATAGCCTCAAGGGCTCAGGAGGCACCCACCTTCTCCCCAGACATCCCTCACTCCTCAGGACGAGATCAGTGAGGGCCAAAAAAGAACCACCTTCAAATCAAGGCTAGGATCCAAGGAAGCCAAGAAGTGCTCAGCACTGTTTTTTCTATTTTAAACATTTTGAGGGGCACCTGGTGGCTCAGTCGTTAAGTGTCTGCCTTGGGCTCATATCATGATCCCAGGGTACAGGGATCGAGCCCCGCATGGGGCTCCCTGCTTGGCGAGGACCCTGATTCTCCCTCTCCCACTCTCCGTTTGTGTTCCTGCTCTCCCTGTCAAATAAAATCTTAAGATTTTGAGAGCGAGCAAGTGCGTTAGCATGAGCAAGGAGCCTGACATGGGGCTCGATCCCAAGACCCTGGGATCGTGACCGGAGCCAAGACAGACGCCTAACTGACCGAGCCACCCAGGCGCCCCAGCACTGTGTTTTTTTTTTTTTTTTTTTTATATTTATTTGAGAGAGAAAGAATGAGAGAGAGCACAAGAGGGAAGAGGGTCAGAGGGAGAAGCAGACTCCCCGCTGACCAGGGAGCCCGGTGTGGGACTCGATCCCGGGACTCCAGGATCATGACCTGAGCCGAAGGCAGTCGCCTAACCAACTGAGCCACCCAGGTGCCCTACTTCTGATCTTTTTACAAAGCCAGTACCAGGCAGGCATTTATCGTAAGAGACCAAAGCTTCAAGTTCTCACATAGCACTCCCAGGAGTGTAAAGGTAAATGTCCAGATAATCTCATGGGGCCTGAATCTAAAGCCTGCAATTTATGCTTTAACCTATATAGCACAGATTGCAATGCTTTAGCCAACATTACTGCAGGTCTTGCTTTCTCCCCCAGATATAGTGAAATTACCACCTTGGTTCAAGTTCCCTTTCCTGTGTCTACTTGCATATCCCCCTGCCCCCAATGCAATTTTCTGATTCTAAGGCAGCTCTCACCCTCATTTTCTCCTAAAAAAAGAAAGCAGAGCATAAATTCCTCTCAAAATCAAAAGCCTAGTATCCCCCCCCCCCCCCCGCCGAGCAAAATGAAGACTCAACAAGGTCTCGGTTCAAGTTTAATAGAAACAAAAGACAAAACGTGATGCCCTGCTACTGTACATACAGTTGGCCTGCCCCATAACAGCTCAGGCCCTTCTCTCCAGAAAAGAAAGGCTGGCCTCCCCAACCCCTGCAGAAAAGGCCTGTCCTGTCCCCATACCACATCTGCACAGTCTAAAGTCTTATGTTCTAAGCGTGACAATAATACAAGAGAGATTTTGTTTTCATGGCCACCCACTGCAGCCCAGCCCTAAAACGACCCGGCGCTCACTTCTGCTTAGAGAAATATTCTTTGCTCTTCTGGACATCAGGCTTGATGGTATCACTGCCAGGCTTCCAGCCAGCTGGGCACACTGCAAGAGAAAAGTATTAAATCAATAACCTGCTCAGTGGTGAGCTCCACCTTCCTCCCATGAACAAATGGGAGACAAACGGACAAAGGGCTCAAAACCAAATCTGATACCTTAAAAGGCTGAACACTCTGGAACCAGGAAGCCTATGCTACAGTCTGAGATCCTTCAAGTCTTTTAGTGCAAGGCTAACTATAAATGTTATTTAATCCTCACCACAGCCCTAATACTATTACACCTAAATTTGTTCATGTAGCACCTGAAATTTAAGGAGTAACAGCTTCAATTATAAGCTTTGTTCTAGAAATAATCTGTCTAAAATATATATGGCAACACAACTATCAAAATTTGTTAACAGTAGATAGGTGGGTGAATGGGCATTTATATTTCCTCAGTAATTTTATGTATGATTTACATACGTTTTTTTATTTTTTTTTTAAAGATTTTATTTATTTATTTGAGAGAGAGAGAATGAGAAATAGAGAGCACGAGAGGGAAGAGGGTCAGAGGGAGAAGCAGACTCCCTGCTGAGCAGGGAGCCCGATGTGGGACTCGATCCCGGGACTCCAGGATCATGACCTGAGCCGAAGGCAGTCGCTTAACCAACTGAGCCACCCAGGCGCCCATACATACGTATTTTAAAAAAAAAACCTTAAATGCTCTTCAACAAATGGTGCTAGGACCAGCTGGATTTCCACATGTAACCAGAATGAAGTAGACCCCTACTTCACACCACATACGAAAAATTAACTCGGGGGCACCTGGGTGGCTCAGCTGAGCTGCCAACTCTTGGTTTCAGCTCAGGTCATAATCTCCTAGGTCTTAGGATGGGACCCCTACACTGAACAGGGGTCTGCTTGAGATTCTCTCCCCCCTATCTCCGTCTGCCCCTCCCCTCTGTACTCTCTAAAATAAATCATGAGCGCCTGGGTGGGTCAGTCGTTGGGCGTTTGCCTTCAGCTCAGCTCATGGTCCCAGGGTCGGGCCCCACATTGGGCTCCCTGCTCAGCAGGAGGCCTGCTTCTCCCTCTCCCACTCCCCCACTTGTGTTCCCTCTCTCGCTGTGTCTGTCAAATAAAAATAAAAATATCTTTAAATAAATCTTAAAAAATAAAAAATTTCATGACCTTGGATTTGGAAATGTATTCAATAATAAACAGTTAAATTGGACTTGATCAAAATTAAGAACTTTTGTACAAAGGACACTTTCAAAGAGTTAACACACAGAATTGGGAGGAAGTATTTACACGTCGAATATCTGAGGAGGGATTAACAACCAAAATGTACAAAAAAACTCCCACAATTCAACAAAAAGACAACCCAAGGGCGCAAGGGTGGCTCAGGTTAAGCATCTGCCTTTAACTCAGGTCATGATCCTGGAGTCGCGAGATTGAGCCCAGCATCGGGCTCCCTGCTCAGTGGGGAGTCGCTTCTCCCTCTACTCATCACCCCACTCTTGTGCTCTCACTCTCAAATGAATACAATCTTTAAAAAAAAAAAAGACAACCCAGTTCAAAATGGTCAAAGGACCTGAGCAGACATTTCTCCGAAGAGAACACAAGATGGTCAATAAGCATATAAAAATATGCTCACTGTCACTAGTCATTACAGACATGCAAATCAAAAGCACAAAGACACCTCTTCACACCCACCAGGATATAGAGTATTAAAAAAAAAAAAGTGTTGGCAAGGTTGTAAAGGAACATTTAGCATTGCTGGTGGGAATGTGAAATGGTACACCTGCTGTAGGAAACAGTTTGGTAGTTCCTGAAGAAGCTAAACAGAATTACATGACCCGGCAATTACATTTCTAATGTAAATACCCAAAATAATTGGAAACAAAGATCCAGACACCTGCTTACCATTATTCCAGCATTATTCACAATAGCCAAAAGGTGAAAACAATCCTGTGTTCATCAACAGATGAATACACAAAATGATATATACATAAAATGGAATATCATTCAGCTTTTAAAAAATGAAGTTTTGAGGGCGCCTGGGTGGCTCAGTTGGTTGGGCGACTGCCTTCGGCTCAGGTCATGATCCTGGAGTCCCGGGATCGAGTCCCGCATCGGGCTCCCTGCTCGGCGGGGAGTCTGCTTCTCCCTCTGACCCTCCTCCCTCTCATGCTCTCTGTCTCTCATTCTCTCTCTCAAATAAATAAATAAAATCTTTAAAAAAAAAAAATGAAGTTTTGATACCCACTGAAGCATGAACCTTGACAACCTTGAATCCATTATGCTAAGTGAAAGAAACCAAACACAAATGGACAAATATTGTTATGATTTCACTTACATGAAATATCTAGAATAGACAAACTCATACACACAGAAAATAGAAGTTACCAAGGGCTGGAAGTAAAGAGGAATGGGAAGTTATTGCTTAATGGGTTATAGCTGTCTGGGACGGAACATCCAAAGAATATTGGTGATGAACGCACTACAACATTGTGTATGTAATTAATGCCACCAAACTGTACACTTAAATGGCAAATTATGCCATATGTATTACATTAAAATTTAAAAAAAACTTTTAACGACTTGTCCCCATACCAAGAAATAAGCTAAGTAAGTGAACAAAGCCAGGACTGTGTAAAACCATAAGCACTAAGCTGCTTCTTCCCACTGGTAGCCCTTGAGGGATCTAAAGATAGCAACCCGTTTGCCCCCTTAGTTTAACTCTGCCAACCTGGATAGCCTGAAGGGTAGGACTGACAGAGAAGGCCCTACTTGTTGCACTAAGTAACTACTTTCTACCCCTTGGTAAACAAAGGTCTGAGTTTGAATCTTTCATACCTTTATTATGCAGAAAAAGCATAGCCTTCCAACCTTTTCCTACAATCCTGAGCTAGCAATGCTCCTTGGGCTAACCTGAGAAGAGTAAGAGAAAGAAGGGAACCAATCTCCTATTTTTCAATTCCATTTGCTCCACCGGTGCTAACAAAATCTTAAAAATATGTTTTTAAGATGGTTAAGCATCTTGTGCTCGCTTCGGCAGCACATATACTAAGATGGTTAAGCATCTGTCTTCTGCTCAGGTCAAGATCCCAGGGTCCTGGGATGGAACCCCGCATCGGACTCCCTGCTCAGTGGGGAGTCCAATAAAGGGCTTTGCCACAGCCCACCTCCTCTGTCTTTATGCTGAATCTCATCCCCCAGCAGGGGGCAGTATCAGGAGCTATCTGCTCCTTCCATGCACTAAGGTAAAGCCCACACATGCTTCTACAAATGGTGCCTTCGGTTATTAGTTGCTCACTGATTCCTATTAGCCTCCAACCCTAACCAAGCCACCACTTTTGGCTCCCCTGAGCAGACACCACTGATTCGGACTCTAACAACTTCCATGTTCTGTATCCTAAGATCAGGTCTGACATGGGCCTTCGAAAACTAGTCTTAACTTTTATCACCTAAAGAAAGAAAACGAGATGTAGATAAGGCAAATTCATCCAAGTATACCTGTGCACTTCATCTCACCTCAGCAGCACCTGATCACAACTATTTCGTCCTCAATTACATTAGCTTGGGAGGTTATGGGGTTCAAGATCTCCATTCCCCCATATACCCAGCTCTTGCAGCCTCAGTCCTTAAAAACTAAATTAAGTCTTAGTTAGGGTAAGGTTGTCTCATTCTGGCAACAACTATACACCAATGAGCGGAAAAAAGATCAAACAGCTACAGCCTTACTAACTCAAAAGCTGGGATCAAGTAGTTTATCACAAAACTGTAATGAAAATATTGGTGGAAAAATAGCACAAGGCCTACACTCTAGCAAATGCTAGATAAAAACCCCAAGTTGAATCTGCTAGATCATGTGTAGATTTTAGAAAGACAAACTTATAGGGGCACCTGGGTGGCACAGTCGTTAAGTGTCTGCCTTCGGCTCAGGTCATGATCCCAGGGTCCTCGGATCAAGCCCCGCATTGGGCTCCCTGCTCAGCGGGAAGCCTGCTTCTCCCTTTCCCACTCCCCGTGCTCGTGTTCCCTCTCTCTGTGTGTCTCTGTTGAATAAATAAAATCTTAAAAAAAAAGAAACTTATAAAATGATTTTTGATCCTGAAACATCTAATGAAGAACCTTGATATTGCATCTCAAACACTCTAAGCCCTAACTACTCCTTAAAAAAAATTTTACATGGGGCGCCTGGGTGGCTCAGTCAGTTGGGCGACTGCCTTCGGCTCAGGTCATGATCCTGGAGTCCCGGGATCGAGTCCCACATCGGGCTCCCTGCTCGGCGGGGAGTCTGCTTCTCCCTCTGACCCTCACTGCTCTCATGTGCTCTCTCTCTCATTCTTTTTCTCAAATAAATAAATAAAATCTTTAAAAAAAAAAAATTTTACATGAACGGGCGCCTGGGTGGCTCAGTTGTTAAACATCTGCCTTCAGCTCGGGTCATGATCCCAGGGTCCTGTGATCAAGCCCCGCGTTGGGCTCCCTGCTCCGCGGGAAGCCTGCTTCTCCCTCTCCCATTCCCCCTGCTTGTGTTCCCTCTCTTGCTATGTCTCTCTCGTCAAATAAATAAAATCTTTAAAAAAAAAATTTTTTTACATGAACATTTATATAATTTGGTTATTTACTGATTCTAATTCTTATATGATAACACCACCACAATACAATGTAATTTAAGAATATAAAAACAGGGGTGCCTGGGTGGCTCAGTTGGTTAAGCTGCCTTCAGCGCAGGTCATGATCTCAGGGACCCCCTGCTCAGTGGGGAGTCTGCTCATCCCCCACCCTTTACCCCCCCCCCCGCTCACCCACTCTTTCTCACAAAAAAAATAAATTTTAAAAAAAAAAAAAAAAAAAAACAGACTGTATTAGAGCTGTATCTGTCTAGTCTTTGGGCAAGTCCTTTTATATTCCAAACTTCAAAACTGGTCATATATTATCTTTAAAAAAAAGGGGGGCGTGCCTGGGTGGCTCAGTTGGTTAAGCACCTGCCTTTGGCTCAGGTCATGATCCCAGAGTCCTGGGAACCCCGGTGGGGGGGGCGTCCCTGCTCAGCGGGGAGCCTGCTTCTCCCTCTCCCACTGCTGCTCCCTCTGCTTGTACTGTCAAATAAGTAAAATCTTAAAAGAAAAAACAAAAACACAACTAGGGACACCTGGGTGGCTCTGTCAGTTGATTGTCTGCTGTCATGGGTCCAGGGTCCTGGGGATCAAGCCTCAGGTGGGGCTGCTTCTCCCTCACTTCCCCACTCTGTGCTCTCACTAATCTCTGTCCCTCAAATAAATCTTTTAAAAAAACTAGTAAGACAAATATGGATCACAGGAATTACAAGTTCTCCCAATAAACACTTGTCAAGAATGGCATGCTGTATCTCTAGATGTAATTCTCAAACATTTTTTTTGATCTTATACACACCTGAGATCCTCCTACACTCCTTTAATAAGTTAAAAGCTGCAGCAGTGATTCTAAATGAGCAGGGCAGAAACAAACTATGCAGCTAGAACAAAAAGCCTTTATATATTCTCCTCCCAAGCTTTTCCATTACCTCACCCCATAACCCACTACAGAGATTTTAACTTCTTGAACAGACGTACTTTTATTTGGTAGACCTTGTTCCTGCCATCTTTCCTACCCTACCACAATTCTGTTGTCAAAGTCAACAGGTGGATTGGCTTACCTTCCCCATGCTTGTCAGTAAACTGGAAGGCCTGAACCAGTCGCAGAGTCTCATCCACAGAGCGGCCTACAGGAAGGTCATTTACCGTGATCTGCCTAAGGATACCTTTATCGTCAATGATAAAGAGGCCCCTGGGAAGAAGAGATTGAAGGTTTGAGGGATATGCAGTACAGGTTTAGAAATCGCTTTGTTACAACAGAGACGCAGTGGGAATGAAAATGTGCTGGCCTCCCAGACTTGCAGTGGCTTTGTCTTCCTGCATAAATAATGAAACGAGGAGTACCTGGCTGGCTCAGTCAGAAGAACCTGTGACTCTTGATCTTGGGATTCGTGGGTTAGAGCCCCACATTGGATGTGGAAGGGAGGAGGAAGGAATAAGAATGATATGGAATTGGGGGGTGGGGGGATGGGTTAGCCTGGTGATGGGTATTGAGGAGGGCACGTTCTGCATGGAGCACTGGGTGTTATGAACAAACAATGAATCATGGAACACTGCATCAAAAACTAATGATGTAATATATGGTGATTAACATAACAATAAAAAATTAAAAAAAAAAGAATGATATGGAATTATCCTGTATGCTTTAAACTTATATAGTGATGGGGGTGCCTGGCTGGCTCAGTCAGTGGAGCGTGCAACTCTTCATCTCGAGGATGAGAGTTCAAGCCCCACATTAGGTACAGAGGACTTAAAAACAAAATCAAAATCAAATCAAATAATAAAAATAAAAATAGATAGATAGGGGTGCCTGGGTGGCTCAGTCATTAAGCATCTGCCTTCAGCTCAGGTCATAATCCCAGGGTCCTGGGATCATGCCCCGCATTGGGCTCCCTGCTCCCTGGGGAGCCTGCTTCTCCCTCTCCCACTCCCCCTGCTTGTGTTCCCTCTCTCGCGGTCAAATAAAATCTTTAAATAAATAAATAAATAAATAAATAGGGGTGCCTGGGTGGCTCAGTCTGGTTAAGTGTCTGTCTTCCACTCAGGTCATAATCCCAGGGTCCTGGGATCAAGCCCAGCATTGGGCTCCCTGCTCCCTGGGGAGCCTGCTTTTCTCTCTCCCTCTCCCTCTGCCATTTCCCCACTTGTACTCTCTGGCTCTTTCCCTGTCAAATAAATAAAATCTTACACACACACACACACACACACTGGCTCTTTCCCTGTCAAATAAATAAAATCTTACACACACACACACACACACACACACACACACACACACACACACGGCCCTACCATTCTCCAAAAAGCCATCAAGTCAATTAGATAATTTTGATGAAATGTCAGTCCCCCTGGCAGGAATATACCTGAAGGAGATGCCTTCATCAGCCTTTAAGACTCCATAGTCCTGAGCAATGGTACGCTTGGGGTCTGATACCAAGGGAATGTTCATGGGTCCCAGTCCTCCTTGTTTCTTGGGTGTGTTGATCCTAGAGCAAAAAGCACACAATCACATTCAAACTCTTGTGTAGCAAAAGGATTAACTGTATCTATTCCTTCCCTTTTTCAGCATTCCTAATCTAATTTCCCCCAAAGACCAAACTTTTCCCAGAGTAAAGTGAGTGCCTGAAGATAGTTTAGGTCACCGGGGTACACTCAAGTTGCAACCCAAGCTGCTTCTCCTCTGCTGCCAGGTAATAAGAGAGCAACAAGAGGAAGTGAGAGCCTTTGCACTCCTTCCATCAGGAGCTACAAAGCAATACTTGAGCAAGTCTTTTGTCAAAGCCCCCCAGTCCCAGTTGCTATTGAGTTCAAAGTTCATAGGCAAAATTGACCAAGAGATTTACCATGCCAGGTGACAGAAATGAGAATCCACAGAAGCACCAATCACTTGACAGTTGAGTTTCTTAAATTCTTCTGCCCTGTCACTGAAAGCAATGATCTCCGTGGGGCACACAAAGGTGAAGTCAAGAGGGTAAAAGAAGAACACAATGTATTTTCCTGGGGGGGGGGGGGAAGAGCCACAAGTTTACCTTTGAAACACACTTCCTTGCTTTACAAATAAAAACCAAGGGGCACCTGGTGGAGCGATGGCTTTGGGGGAAGGGACTGGGGAGCAAAGGCAGAGGGAGAGAGAATCTTAAGCAGGCTCCACACCCAGTACAGAGCCCAACGTGGGCTCCATCTCACAACCTGATCCAGAATCAAGAGAATATGCTTAACCGACATGCCCCTGATAACTCTTGATCTCGGAGTTGTGTGTTTGATCCCCACACTGGGTGTAGAGAGTATTTAAAATCCTGAAGCATCGTGGTGACTCAGTGTGTTCAGCATCCAACTCTTGGATTTCGGGTAAGGTCATAATCTCAAGGTGGACTCCACCCTCAGAAGAAGGTCTGCTTGAGATTCTTTCGCTCCCCCACCTCGCACAGGCAAGCACACTCTTTTTTTTTTTTTTTAAAGACTTTATTTATTTATTTGAGAGAGAGAGAGAGAAACAGCATGAGAGGGGAGAAGGTCAGAGGGAGAAGCAGGCTCCCCGCTGAGCCGGGAGCCTGATGTGGGACTCGATCCCAGGACTCCGGGATCATGACCTGAGCCGAAGGCAGTCGCTTAACCAACTGAGCCACCCAGGCACCCGGGCAAGCACACTCTTGCTCTAAAGTAAATAAATCTTTTAAAAAAAAATAAAATCTTAGGGGGCGCCTGGGTGGCTCAGTCGTTAAGCGTCTGCCTTCGGCTCAGGTCCTGATCCGGCTCTCTGCTCAGAGGGAAGCCTGCTTCTCCCTCCCCCAAGCCCCTGCTTGTGTTCCCTCTCTCGCTCTTTCTCTGTCAAATAAATAAATAAAATCTTTAAAAAAATAATAAATCTTTTGAAAAAAATAAAATGTTAGGGGGCGCCTGGGTGGCTCAGTTGTTAAGCGTCTGCCTTCGGCTCAGGTCATGATCCCAGGGTCCTGGGATCCCTGCTCAGCGGGAAGCCTGCTTCTCCCTCCCCCACTCCCCCTGCTTGTGTTCTCTCTCTCTGTCAAATAAATAAATAAAAATCTTAAAAAATAAAATCTTAGGGGCACCTGGGTGGCTCAATGGGTTAAGCATCTGCCTTCGGCTCAGGTCATGATCCTGAGGTCCTGGGATCTACCCTGCATGGGGCTCCCTGCTCAGCGTGGAGTCAGCTCCTCCCTCACCTCCCTGTTCTTGCCCTCTCTAGCTATCTCTCTCAAATAAAATCTCTTTATAAAAGAAAAAAAGTTCTCACAATTAAAAAAAAAAACCTAAAGAACTTTTCCTATGGGAAAAAAGTCTTTAAAGTTGGTGGTAGACAACAATTGCTAAATGCCAAGACTCAACACAGATGTCTCCTAGCAGCTAATTTAGAACATCTTGTGGTAGGAGAGCCTGCATGAAAAAAACTTCCTGTCAGTTCTGTGCTTTATTTTCCTGCCTCCCCATTAGCTGCCAATTATAAGATAAACACGGCTCAGTCTGATTTTGATCTCTAGATAGTTAAAATTAGCACAAACACCAAGTTCTCCAATAAAGAAAAGCAAGACCAAGGATGCAATTACCTACTAGATATATGTCAATGCATACAATGCACAGGTAAAGCTCAATTGCTGGATTCTGTCCTGCAAGTCAATAAAAAGACCAAAAAAGAGGAAACCAGAATCTTTGGCATTTCGTCCACAATGAACCACAATAACGGGACAGGTAAGGTTTAAGTGATCATCTAAATCACCACAAACCTGTTCCTAACAAGCCTAATTGGACAAGAAAAAAATGTGAGGCAAAAGTTCCAAAAGTCCTAGTAAGGTAACAGGATCTCTAGTTTAAATTTTACTGAAGTCACTCAGATTACCAGTAGAAGTAGCTCTTCAACTGGCCAAGCAGCCTCTCACCATAACTAGTAAGTTGAGTTATTGAAAAGAGTTCCAAATATTCACTCGTTTGCAGGTGGCAGCAATGGGCAAAGTCAAAATAAGCTGCTCTTTTTGACATTTACTCTGAAAACCAGAAGCACTAGAAACTCTGAACTCATCTAAACAACTTCTTCAGGGCTTTACCTAACAAGCATTTTGAAGCCTCAGCAGGTCAAGCCCTGGAGGAGAGAGATCAGCTTTTTCTAAATCTCAGTCTTTCTACCTGCCTTTACCCTTGGGCCAGGGTTACCTCCCTGTGGTGCTACTTACCTTGTTTGCCAGGGGAACTTCCCTCCATAGGGCCCCTCTTAACTGCTTCTCATTCAAAACAAGTGTGAAGTGTTAGGAAACCTTAGTCACATGTTCTACCCAAAAGCTGAGTCCAGGAACTAATTACTATGCCGCTAAAAAAGGTACACTTAACACCTGAGTTTCAGGTTTGCACTTCAAGGAATCTGTGTATCAACTATCCCAAAAGACCCTGCTGTTCCAGGACTGCAAGGTAAAAAAAAAAAAAAAAAGGAAGAGCCTCATCAGAGCTGGCCAAGCGTCTGCATGAAACTATCACAGGAAAGAGAATTGTTCCAACTGCAACATCAACTCTTCTCCTGGGGCTAACAGTCAAGGGAATGTGCCTAAACCTCTGCCTAATCATACAGCAGCTCTGACATATATATCCTTTTTTTTTTTTAAGATTTTATTTATTTTTTGACAGAGAGAGACACAATGAGAGAGAGAACACAAGCAGGCGGAGTGGGAGAGGGAGAAGCAGACTTCCCACGGAGCAAGGAGCCCAACGTGGGGCTCGATCCCAGGACCCTGGGATCATCACCTAAGCCTTAGGCAGACGCTTAACAACTGAGCCACCCAGGCGCCCCTGTATTTCATAAACTTAAACAGTTTAAGCTCTGAAGATGAGCTTTCAAAGACATGAGATTATCGCCCAAAACAGTAATACAATTGAGTACTGAGAAGATAATTGAGCTAGAATGTCCAGGCATAATGAAGCATGGGCTTTTTCCGTAAGCAGTCTGAATCTAGGGTGTCTATCACTGACCATGGTTGTTAATCACTACCTTCAACATGCTCCTACCCTAAAGACTATGACCTAGGATATACGTCATTTTCCAATCAAACCTAACAAATACAGAAATCTAATGAGCAATCCTAAATTGTAAAATAATTCCATTTTAATGAATCTAATGTAATTACTCTTACCTTTGTAGTCAGATAGGCTGAGATCTTTGAACTGGCCATCTGGCATAACAGCCGTGGCTATGAAGTTGGGGGCAGGATGCCCAATTTTGGCATTTCCCGAAGACATCTTGCTATCAGCTGGAGATAAAAGAGGAAGTGAATTAGACACAAGCCTTATTTTTCTAGGAAACCAACACCCTTCTTCTACTTAGAGGACACTTAGCTGTAGAATGTCCAGTGACCTTAGTATATACGTTTTCATATTAGTACAACGCATAAACTGAGCTTTCCAACTTCTGAAACAAAATCAGACATTACAGGGGCATGTGGGTGGCTCAGGAGGTTAAGCGTCCTTGACTCTTGATCTCAGGGCTGAGCATGGAGCCTGCTTGAGATTCTCTTCCCTCCTCTCCCTCTGTTCCTTCCACCTTCCCGTGTTCTCAGCGTCACTCTCTTAAAAAGTCTCTGAATATCAGCTTTTGTTTTCATTTAAAAGCAGTTTTTTCAACTGAAGTAACCCTCTATTGCTTTTTCTTTACTATCATTTGTGCAATGGCATTTTCTTCTGTAGTTTCACTATATAAAAAGCACAGAGAATGGTTCAGCCTCAAACCCGAGCCCAAATGAACAATGCCATAGTGCCTGATTTCTGTAAGTGGTCATGTTGCCCTTTCCCTGGACTACACCTTCCATCTGCCTTCATAATTTAGGAAGCACACTTGACCTCTCTCCAGGTACATTTGCCTAACAGAGCACACAACCCTAAAGCCAATCCAACTTTCCAAGACACAAGACCAGGGTTCCAGCATATGCTCAATTCCAAAACCTTAGGGGTTGTGTTTAAGCCCTAGAAGTCCTTTCAAAAATGGGTTTCTGATCTCGGGGCCGGGATTCTGGAGCAATAGTAAGTAGAACAAGAGTCTATTTATTGCTAGGTAGCCTGACTGGCTCAGTTGGTGGAGCATGTGACTCGATCTCAGGGTTTTGGGTTCCAGCCCCATGCTGGGTTTAGAGATTACTTAAACTTAAAAAAAAAAAAAAATTACTGTAATAAAAAGCAACAACAAAAAAACTACTCACTGCTAAGAAAAGAAATGCTACACTGGATTCACCCAGGTCAACAAAGACGGGGAGTTGAGCTCTATAAACCACTAAGCCATCAGTTTGAAAGACCCAAGAAGCTAATCTTCCACGTTCCAAAGTCTTTTGGTGCATAATACCACAACCAAAAAAATCGTTCTAAGCACCGATTATTGCGAACTTTCTACTGCTTAATACCTTTACTACCAAAAATCTAATAAGGCAAGCTGCAATTTGACGACCAAATATATTGGGTGTGAGCCTAACATAAACGACTTTCTTGTCCAAACCTGCTTTTCGAGGTGGTCCCCCACGTCCACTCAAGTCCGACTCAGCGCGGTAAAGGCCGTAGGACCTCAAGCCGGTGTGGGCCTCCGTGGGTCTGCCCCCAAACCCCACTTCAGGTTCCCTCCTGCCGCACGCATTATCAACTCCCCACCGTAACACTTCGGTAAACCACCATTTAAAAAAAAAAAAACGTAGTCTTCATAGACGAATTTGGGATCGCCACAATCCCTATTCCGCAACACGCAAAAAATAAAGCCAGAGAAGGTAATCAGTATCCGAGACTCCCCATCTAGTCCCAGCTCAGGACCGGGGAACAGCCTTCACCTCTACCACACGACGGGCGGGTAGCCTCAGGTAGTTTCCAGGTCCATTCTAGAAGCTTCCCGAACCCGTCCCGCCCGGAAGGTTATCTGAGGAGAGCCCACCACTACCACGAGTCCGCCACGCCAAACCAATAAGCGCCCTCTACTCGGATTGCCAGGGAAAGAGGAAACTCGAGCCGACGTTAGTCTAAGGTTTTAAACAGGTCCCCGCATCCGCAAGGGCGGCCCACGGGAGAGTGCGCGTACCGCCTAAACACTCTCGAACATCAGACCTCGCACGGCCACCTCCCCCGTCACAGAACCCAAGCTGAGTAGCGTATGACCACAGGAGAATGAGGAAAAGGCGACGACCGGGGTGGAAAGGTGCGGAACCTTCTTACCGGCTCTGAGAGCAAAAAGGCCGAAAACAAGGCAGGAAGAAGACGCGTCAAATGCGCGCGGGCCGCTGCTTTTATACTCTGTAGGGCTCTCGCGAGAGTCAGAGCGGGCCGGGGGTGCAGGAGGAGGAGAGAGGAGGGGGATCTAGTCCGAGCCCCGCCCCGATCCAGCGTGCCCCGCCAGAATGACTCAGCACTTTCCCTCGCTGTGGGTGGACTCGGGCACGGAAGGTACGGATACCCCTCTCTGCTGCCGACGTTTGGGGTCG
This sequence comes from Callorhinus ursinus, assembly GCF_003265705.2. NCBI lineage: Eukaryota > Metazoa > Chordata > Mammalia > Carnivora > Otariidae > Callorhinus > Callorhinus ursinus. Next base: position 1,105,599 of record NW_027397080.1, on the reverse strand, counting down.
GAGAGCCCGGAGCGAGTGTCTCCAAAGCCGAACTCCTCGGTTAATCTGGGATCTCTGCGAAGGTACCCTGTGCGTCTTCCCCTCAAGGCCCAGACCAGGGTTATGGTCCTGTTGACCTACAGAGGATCACGTCTAATCCACACCAAGCACTGAAAACTCTCCAAGTATTTCCCAAATATACAGCCCGGATCCCCGCAGCCTCTGCCCTAGTGCTGCCTCAGTGCTTAGACAATCTCCTTCATTATTCTGATTTCCAGGATTGCCGCTTTTCTTCTCCCGCCTACTTCCAAAGCTGCTGGAGGGAATCTCTGAAATCTGATTGTTTCACTCCTCTGGTTTGTGGTTTTAAAAAACGTGCTCTGTAGTCAGTTTCCTGAATTAAAACTCATTGTCATTTTATGTGTGGCCTTCAGGCAAGAGCCTTACTTTTCTCACCTGTAAAATGGGAATACTATTAATTCTTTGAGATCATCTTTGTTTCTTACTTAGCACAATTCATAGTTCTTCTTATACGTTAGAAACGTTAGCTTTCATTGCTGGAATTCTTCGTTGCTCCTAGATTGATTGTAACACCCAGAACAATGCGTCACTGTTTCAAGACTTCAGGCTTTTGTTCAAATATGAAGAATCTGTTGCCTCCTAGTTGACCTTGGCTCATCCCCAGAATTCCTCTTGAAGTTGTTCTGGCTTTTGCTCATCCCCAGAATTCATCATTCCTTCCTTTGTGCCCAAAAATATCCTGTATAGCCAAAAGCTGTACAAAATAGCTAAGCTGTTTTACGTGTTTATATGCCAACCTCTAATTGCTAGACTTTCTGGAAAGTAAGATTTGGGTTACACCCATCTCTGTGTCCCAAAGACACAACAGACCACCTGATATAAAATAGGAGCCTGTGGGCGCCTGGGTGGCTCCGTTGGTTAAGCCTCTGCCTTCTGCTCAGGTCGTGATCCTGGAGTCCCGGTATCCAGTCCCACGTCGGGCTCCCTGTTCAGCGGGGAGTCTGCTTCTCCCTCTGACCCTCCCCCCGCATGCTCTCTCTCTCTCTCTCATTCTCTCTCTCTCTCAAATAAATAAATAAAAATCTTTAAAATAAAAAAAGTAGGGGCGCCTGGGTGGCTCAGTTGGTTGGGCAACTGCCTTCGGCTCAGGTCATGATCCTGGAGTCCCGGGATCGGGTCCCGCATCGGGCTCCCTGCTCGGCGGGGAGTCTGCTTCTCTCTCTGACTCTCTCCCCTCTCATGCTCTCTCTCTCTATCTCATTCTCTCTCTCAAATAAATAAATAAAATCTTTAAAAAAAATAAAATTAAATTTAAAAAGTAGGAGCATGTAATAAATATATTGTCTTCGGGCGCCTGGGTGGCTCAGTTGGTTAAGCGACTGCCTTCGGCTCAGGTCATGATCCTGGAGTCCCGGGATCGAGTACCGCATCGGGCTCCCCGCTCAGCGGGGAGTCTGCTTCTCCCTCTGACCCTCTTCCTTCTCGTGCTCTGTATCTCTCATTCTCTCTCTCTCTCTCAAATAAATAAATAAAATCTTTAAATAAATTAAATAAATAAATAAATAAATATATTGTCTTCTTTCTGACCCCATCACAGCTCCCACCACCATCCTATTAACTCCCTTGTACATTATAGCAGCTAAGAAATGGAAACGTGCTGTGTCATGCTGGCTGAGCATCTCACAATTTTTTGGCATTTATCATTCTATCTAGCAACATGAGTGATTTTTGTTTGTTTCCTTCTCTGCCTGAGGTGAACAGTTATTTGGCCATTATTCATTTCCTTCTAGAAGCAGCAGAGGAATTGTAAAAGTTCAGAGCTTAATAGTGGATGGTTATTGCTATGGGCAGGTTAAACATACAACAGACAGTCCTACTTCAGCCAGAAAAAAATTACCATATATTGTATCTTCCATGTGCCAGGCCCTGGGCTGGAGCACTTGGGGCTTATATGTCTCATTGAAGAACCAAAAGAGTTCACCTGGGCCAAGGAAATCTTTTTTTAAAGATTTTATTTATTTATTTGACAGAGAGAGAGAGACAGCGAGAGCAGGAACACAAGCAGGGGGAGTGGGAGAGGGAGAAGCAGGTTTCCTGCGGAGCAAGGAGCCCAATGTGGGACTTGATCCCAGGACCCTGAGATCATGACCTGAGCCGAAGGCAGACGCTTAACGACTGAGCCACCCAGGCGCCCTCCTGGGCCAAGGAAATCTTAACAGCCTATCCTATCCCCATGAGAATAAAAAACTGAAATACCAGGACAGAGTTCTGAAAAGAGAAGAAATCTGTTGAACACTTGTTGTCTAATTAAGAGATTATGGAATCGGGCACCTGGGTGGCTCAATTGGTTAAGCAACTGCCTTCGGCTCAGGTCATGATCCCGGAGTCCTGGGATCTAGTCTCACATCAGGCTCCCGGCCCGGCAGGGAGCCTGCTTCTCCCTCTGACCTTCTCCCCTCTCATGCTGTTTCTCTCTCTCTCTCTCAAATAAATAAATAAAATCTTAAAAAAAGAGAGAGATTATGGAATCTCTTTCCTCAGAGAACAGCAAAGACTTGGAAATGGGGGCAAGGGGTCTTTCTTCTTTATCCTTCTACAGGAACTGGGATCTACCTATATCTCTAGGTTTACACATACACATTGTTTTGACCTTCCTTGTTTAGCAGTAGTCTGGGAAAGATTTTACCTGTTTTGTTTATAGTACCAGAACCTAGCACAGTAAATGGTCTAGGAAGAATGCCTAATTAATTTTGGAATGTATTTAAGATTTTTGAGAGATGAAGTTAACTTATTTGAACTATGTTTTTTTTTTTTTTAAGATTTTATTTATTTATTTATTTGAGAGAGAGAGAGAGAACAAGTGTGGAGAGGGACAGAGGGAGAAGGAGAAGCAAGCTCCCCGCTGAGCAGGGAGCCTGACCTGGGTTCAATCCCAGGATCCCGGGATCATGACCTGAGCCGAGGTAGACGCTTAACCAACAGAGCCACCCAGGTGCCCCAAGAAATTCAGAGTTTCAAATAGGTGAATGACCACATTGGGTTGTATTATTGATCATTCTGGCAGCTGCAGAGAGAATAGATTTAGGGGACCAAGAAGATGTGGGATAGGGAGACAAATAAGGAAGCTATTGCCATGAGCAGGGAAAAGAGGTGGAGATCCTGAATGAAGGCAGTAGTGCTGACCATGGAGAGATGGAATTAGATGGCAGTTTTCAAAATCTGGGCATCAAATATAGGAAATGAAAGAGAAGAGTCAAGGATGAGCCCCAGGGGAATTAGGCAAAGCATGGTAAAACTCACAGACATGCAGTGAAAAAGAGTTTGGAGGAGATGATAAAGACCCCACTTTGGGGCATATTGAATTTAGGATTCCAAGGGGAGATGGTCAGTAGGAAGCCGGAAATGTGGAAACTTGTACCTATCTTGTTCATCAATACTTAGCAGCATGGTCCTTATCACATGATAGGTACAATAGATATTTGTTAAATAAATTAATGAATTGTATTTGTTTTTGGTTTTTTTTAAAGATTTTATTTATTATTTGACAGAGAGAGACAGCAAGAGAGGGAACACAAGCAGGGGGAGTGGGAGAGGGAGAAGCAGGCTTCCCGCAGAGCAGGGAGCCCGATGCGGGGCTCAATCCCAGGACCCTGGGACCATGACCTGAGCCAAAGGCAGACGCTTAACGACTAAGCCACCCAAGCGCCCCATGAATTATATTTGTGACATCACAATTTCAGTGATACTTGAAGCTGTGGAAGTAAATGAAATCCTGTGGAGAAAGATAAGCCAAGACCAGGACTTCAGAGAATTTCTATGAAAGTAGAAGGAAGGACAAAAGCAACTAAGGGCAACTCAAAAAGAATTGCATTTTGTGGCTGAAGGGTCACTCATAAAGATGGACTGTTTCTACCAAGAATAATTTCCTTTGGTCCCCACCATCAGCACTGAAATTTCCTGCACCTGGGAAAGGGTAACAACAACAAAAAGCTATGTTGGGCGCCTGGGTGGCTCAGTTGGTTAAGCGACTGCCTTTGGCTCAGGTCGTGATCCTGGAGTTCTGGGATGGAGTCCCGCATCAGGCTCCCTGCACAGCAGGGAGTCCGCTTCTCTCTCTGGCCCTCTTCCTTCTTGTGCTCTCTATCTCTCATTCTCTCTCTCTCAAATAAATAAAATCTTTAAAAAAAAATTTAAAAAAAGGTATGTTTTAGGAAGTCAGATAGTAGACACACAAGCTGCCACCTATGAAATTTACTTAGTAAGTTTTCTCTAAAATCCTTTAAAGGGGGCACGTGGATGGCTCAATGAGTTGAGCGTCTACCTTCAGCTCAGGTCATGATCCGGGTCCAGGGGTCCTGCTTAGCAGGAAGCCTGCTTCTTTCTCTCTCCCTCTGCTGCTGCCCCTGCTTGTGCTCTCTCTCTCTCTCTCTCTATATATATATATATATATCTGTCTCTCAAATAAATAAATAAATAAATAAAATCTTTTTAAAAATAATAAAATAAAATCCTTTAAAGAAAAAAATAGATATATAACTGTTACTAAGTTGCTGGTTGCTGAAGGCGTTAGGTGGGGCTTTGTTAGGAAGAATTGCTTGGTGTCAGGGCAGGTACTGAAAAAAATGCTTGCATGAATCATACTTTGCTCTGTTTCTTTTTTTTTTTAAAGATTGTATTTATTTATTTATTGGAGAGAGAGAGCATGAGAGGGGGGAGGGTCAGAGGGAGAAGCAGACTTCCCGCTGAGCAGGGAGCCCGATGTGGGACTCAATCCTGGGACTCCAGAATCATGACCTGAGCTGAAGGCAGTCACTTAACCAACTGAGCCACCCAGGCACCCACTTTGCTCTGTTTCTTGGAAGTGAGGCCCTTAAATTTTTTCTCTGCCAATTCAAGTAAGTATGGCTCTTTGCTGGGTGAAACACTGGTTCTTTCAAATTATAATAACATGAAGTTCCTTGTGAAAGGAAAAATATTCTTAAGGAACTGCAATGTTGGGTTGATTTATCAAATTTGATTATTTAACCTTCATTAATTTTATTTCACTTTTTTCATTCGGACTAATATTTAACATTTCAATATTGCCCCAGGATGCAATACTGAATATAATTTATTTCATTCATTTATTTTTTTAAAGATTTTATTTATTTGACAGAGAGAGCACAAGCAGAGGGAGAGAGAGGGAGAAGGAGGCTCCCTGCTGAGCAAGGAGGCCGACTTGGGACTCAATCCCAGGACCCTGGGATCATGACCCGGCCGAAGGCAGCCTCTTAACCGACTGAGCCACCCAGGCAGCCCTATTTTATTCTTTTTTAAGATTTTATTTATGGGTGCCTGGGTGGCTCAGATGGTTAAGCATCTGCCTTCGGCTCAGGTCATGATCCCAGACTCCTGGGATCGGGTCCCGCATCAGGCTCCCTGCTCCTTGGGAGTCTGCTTCTCCCTCTGCCTCTCTCTCTGTCTCTGTCTCTGTCTCTCATGAATAAATAAATAAAATCTTTAAAAAAAAAGATTTTATTTATTTATTTGTCAGAGAGAGAGAGAGTGAGTGAGAGAACACAAGCAGGGGGAGGGGCAGGCAGAGGGAGAAGGAGGGGCCCGCTGAGCAAGGAGCCTGATTCGGGACTCAATCCCAGGACCCTGGGATCACGACCTGAGCCGAAGGCAGATGCCTAACTGACTGAGCCACCAAGGCCCCCGGAAATAATTTAAAATACTGTTTCATAAAAATGTTTTCCTTGTTAATTACTACTACTTTTGCTGCTGAACTATTGCAAATGGAAACATACAAGATGGGGGGGGAGAAGAAATATACAAGATGAGATTCCTGCAAGCCATACCCTCCTGGAATAGGGCCTTAATGCTATGGTGCAGCTCCTCCTGGGTTCTGCATACCTATAATTGCCTACACCTTGTGATGGTGACTCAATTCTCCCACCACCTTTCTCTGTTTAAACTAGTATGAAACCTTTGTTCATAAGGTGTTGTTTGACGTCATCTGGTCTTCACTTAACAAAGTATTATATTGACACACTGAGTTGCTATAAGCACAGTTAACTGATTCATGAACAGCCATTGCCCCTTCTTTATACTTAACTAGATACTGCAGGTAAGGCAATTCAGTAGGAGTATAAAGCAAATGCCCTGCAACAGTGATCATTTTAACATTAGGAGTTGCTAACCTAATAACAGCCTATCATAAATTTATAAAGCATTAAAGTTAAGCCTATAAACCACTAACGGTAAACCTATACACCATTAAAGCTAAATGCTTTCTTGTAATTGTAATAATAAATACAATCATGGAAATCAAAATCTCAGAGAACACTTGAATCCTTAAATTTATAAGAATTTAATTTATAAAATTATATTTGGGACACACAAAGGCCTACAGATACCAATTTGAGAAACTATTATCAAGGATGATGTCACTTATGAGGCACCTGGGTGGCTCAGTTGTTAAGCATCTGCCTTCGGCTCAGGTCATGATCCCGGGGTCCTGGGATCAAGCCCCACGTCGGGCTCCCTGCTCCGCGGGAAGCCTGCTTCTCCCTCTCCCACTCCCCCTGCTTGTGTTCCCTCTCTTGCTGCGTCTCGCTCTGTCAAATAAATAAAATCCTTCAAAAAAAAAAAAAGTCACTTAGAATTGAACACAGCTGCAAGTAACAGTTAAACTCAAATAACAAACTTAACCAAATAGGGGATTAATTTTTCCCATTTTTTTAAAAAGATTTTATTTATTTACTTGAGGGAGAGAGAGTACAAGTGGGGGTACAGGCAGAGGGACAAGCAGACTCCTCGCTGAGCCCGGAGCCCAACTCGGGGCTTGATTCCAAGCTGGGATCATGACCCGAGCTGAAGTCAGATGCCTAACCTACTGAGCCATCCAGGCGCCCCAACCCAGACTTCTTTTAACTTTCTGTACCCAAACCCCTAGCATACAGCTTTTATTCTTAGGATTACCTTAAAGTCACAAAATGTCTGCTCTACTTCCAACTGTATACCTGTATTCCAGGAAGAAGGACAAGGCAGCCAGAAGGGGGTGGGGACTATAATGAGGAAGCAAAGCACTCCCAGAAACTTTCAGTTTACATATTTCCCAGAATTGTGTCACATGACTGTTCCTAGCTATAAGGGAGGCTGGAAATGTGTCTATTAGTTAGGCATGTTACCACTCCTAATAAAATTGAGATTCTGTTAGGAAGAAAGGAAGGGAGAAGGATATTGGATAGGCAACTAGAGTGACTGACCTTGATGGAATTTGAAGATTGATTGAATTGATTGATTTGACAGAGAGAGAGACGGCGAGAGAGGGAACACAAGCAGGCGGAGTGGGAGAGGGAGAAGCAGGCTTCCCGCGGAGCAGGGAGCCCAAAGCGGGGCTTGATCCCAGGACCCCGGGACCATGACCTGAGCCGAAGGCAGACGTTTAAAGATTGAGCCACCCAGATACCCTGGGTGGCTCAGATGGTTAGCCGTCTGCTTTTGGCTCAGGTCATGATCCCAGGGGTCCTGGGATTGAGTCCCACATCGGGCTCCCTGCTCCTTGGGGGCCTGCTTCTATTTCTCTTTCTCGTTCTGTCTCTCATGAAGAAATAAATAAAATCTTTAAGACTGAGCCACCCAGGCGCCCCTGACCTTGATGGAATTTGAAAAGAAAAACAGGATTTTGAATGTGGCCATGTAAGCATGTTGAAATGCTAGAAAAAGTCTCAGTTACTGTTTTTATCTTCTACCCTTGCTAGAGGTGGCAGTTTTACTAAACTTGCCTTATATTTAAAATAAGGGCCTCTGTGTCACAGAGCTTTAGGGGGTGATATTCCCTTTGTGTTTTCTACGAATAGTGCTCCTGGAATTGGGTAACACAGCAACCCTATTTGTAGTAATGCTTTCGGTATCGCAGACCTTTCATGATAAATATTAGAACTCTTGGTTACTTGCACGATTAAATATTTACTTATGAACTGTTATCTCCTCAAAAAATATAGAGCCCTAGACTCTCAGCGTTGGAAGAAACCACAGTTAACTAATTTAAAATTAAATTCCCACCATGTGCCATGTACTATTCTAGGCCCTGTTCTCCATGCCCTACACTAAACATGGAGCTTAACATCCAACCTTCTGGGCGCCTGGGTGGCTCAGTTGGTTAAGCGACTGCCTTCGGCTCAGGTCATGATCCCGGAGTCCCGGGATCGAGTCCCACATCGGGCTCCCTGCTCAGTAAGGGAGCCTGCCTCTCCCTCTGACCCTCCCCCCTCTCATGTACTCTCTCTCTCTCTCTCATTCTCTCTGTCTCAAATAAATAAATAAATAAAATCTTAAAAAAAAAAACAAAAAAAAAACATCCAACCTTCTGCCCATTACCAGAATCCCTTCTTCAGTAGGCCTAAGAGTCCCTGGGCCTTGACTTAAACACTTCTTTTTTTTTTTTTTTTAATTTTTTTTATTGTTATGTTAATCACCATATATTTGACTTAAACACTTCTATGATAACTGACTTTCAGGTGCTTATATTGGTGCTCTCTGGGCTGTGACCCCTAGAAGGGGGCAGCAATTCGGCTGCATAGAACTATGGTATTACTCATGTAGAATACAATGGAACGGTCTCCCTGCCTTGGCTTGCTCACCAAGTTCCAGTGTTGTTTTTTACACAAACATAGATAACTGAGATCCCATGTAACTCCCCTCAGCCTTAGTTCTCTCCTCATGAAAATGGTGTAACAGGGGCGCCTGGGTGGCTCAGTCGTTAAGCATCTGCCTTCAGCTCAGGTCATGATCCCAGGGTCCTGGGATGGAGCCCCGCATCAGGCTCCCTGCTCTGCGGGAAGCCTGCTTCTCCCTCTCCCACTCCCCCTGCTTGTGTTCCCTTTCTCGCTGTCTCTCTCTCTCTGTCAAATAAATAAAATAAAATCTTAATAAATAAATAAAAACTAATGAATTTAATTAGCTCATTACCTAATCTTTATTTGAACTTGTTTCTGAGACTACATTGACTTTTACTCATTTTGTTTTTAATTTTTACAAATCTGACACCCCGGGGTGCTTGGGTGGCTCAGTCATTTAAGTAATAATAGCTTGTCTGTCCAATGTTCAGATCCTAAAGTATTTTACCAAATGAAGAAACTACTTTGCTTCCTAGGATCTTACTGGAAGCTCAGACTTATATGACACTTAGTGTTTATCAAGTACTTATTATTGGGGATGCCTGGGTGGCTCAGTCAATTAAGTCTCTACCTTCAGCTCAGGTCATGATCCCAGGAGCCCCACGTTGGTTCCTTGATCAGTGGGGAGCCTGCTTCTCCCTCTCCCTCTGCTGCTCCCCCCGCTTGTACTCTCTCTGTCAAATAAATAAATAAAATCTTAAAAAAAAAAATCTGACAGGGGCACCTGGGTGGCTCAGACGTTAAGCGTCTGCCTTCAGCTCAGGTCATGATCCCAGCGTCCTGGGATCGAGCCCCGCATCGGGCTCCCTGCTCCGCGGGAAGCCTGCTTCTCCCTCTCCCACTCCCCCTGCTTGTGTTCCTTCTCTCACTGTGTCTTTCTCTGTCAAATAAATAAATAAAATCTTAAAAAAAAAAAAAAACTGACATCCCAATTCCTACATTTTCAGATTCAACTTTTTAAATTTTATTTCTTTTTAGATTTTTACTTATTTATTTATTTGACACAGAGACAGAGAGAGAGAGTACAAGCGGGGTGAGCAGCAGAGAGAGAGGGAGAAGCAGACTCTCCACTGAGCAGGGAGCCCAATGCAGGGCTCTATTCCAGGACCCTGGGTTCATGACCTGAGCTGAAGGCAGTTGCTTAACCAACTGAGCCACTCAGGCGCCCCAGATTCCAACTTTAAAATCAAATATGATTTGGTATTTATTATTAGTTTTTAAAGATTTTATTTATTTATTTGACAGAGAGAGACAGCGAGAGCAGGAACACAAGCAGAGGGAATGGGAGAGGGAGAAGCAGGCTTCCCGCTGAGCAGGGAGCCCGATGTGGGACTCGATCCCAGGACCCTGGGACCATGACCCAAGCCGAAGGCAGACGCTTAACGACTGAGCCACCCAGGCGCCCCTGGTAGTTATTATTCTTCTGTCATTGTCCTGTTTTATACTGAGCTGCTGTTCATAAATTAAAAGAGGTACATATTTAAGATATTTAACTCAATTTTAGACTCCAGTTTTCACCCTCCCACACCTAACTAGAAAAATAATCAGTGTTGATTTTTCTTCTCTTCCTCCATCTTCCATCTCCCCAATTTTAGGAAAACTGGAATGAAGGCACAGATATAGTCGGGACCAGAGCATTAAAGGGGAAGTGCCCAGGGGTCCACCATGGCATAGCATTAAACTAGACTAATAGCCGACTTGCAGCCTATGTTTATACAATTAAAGTGAGCTTCTACTTCTAGCCATTTGATGCCTCAAGGACTATTACTCAAATCTTTTTTTTTATCCCCCTAAAACCAAATCCTTATAAACATAAGCATTTATCAATTATTTCCAACATCAGTGCTATCAACATTTTGAATCTGATAATTCTTTTTTGGGAGAGTTGGGAGCTGTCCAGGGCGTAACAGGATGTTTAGCAATATCCTGCCCTCTAGATGCCAGTAGCAAACCTCACCGCTCCCCCATTACCAAATGTGCCCTGAGGGACAAAATTTCCCCAGGTTGAGAACTTCAACCCCAGGTTGAACTAGAGAATGTCAATTAAATGACTTAAGGACTCCTAACCTTCTGGCCCATTTGTCCTGGCTGGTAGGGTCTTCTTTGCCTGGAAGCAGGAAAAAAAAAATAATTTACTTCTTTCATGTATTCATACTTTACTTCTAGATATCTTGGCTAAAGCTTCCAGGAAGAGTGCCTTGGCTGTCAGAGCATTGCAATTAGGAGACTGATGATAATTCAGACTAGAAAGGCTCACGCCCATTGTAATGACTCTTTGGCTTGTTCTTCTGAGGGCCACTCTGCCACAGACCTATGGGAGAGAAAGGGAGACAAAGGACAAAAGCTCTGAGAAAGCATACAAATGGAAAAGGAGGGCTTTACCTTTGGGCAAGAAGGCTTCCCTGATTCATTCCTAGCCTCAGCCACACCTCTAACGGCGAGCTGGGATCCCGCCTTTCATGGCACCCTTAGTCGCGTTCCCTTGGCCTTCTGTAAGCCGTAATTCTGCAACTAGAGGCATCTCCCACATTCTCCTTCCACCTTCCCCAGAGGAACATCAGGGTTGACAAGTAGACCCTAATCTGAGAACTCTTTTTTTTTTATTTTTTAGATTTTATGTATTTATTTGACAGAGAGATACACAGCGAGAGAAGGAACACAAGCAGGGGGAGTGGGAGAGGGAGAAGCAGGCTTCCCACTGAGGAGGGAGCCCAATGTGGGGCTCGATCCCAGGTCCCCGGGATCATGACCTGAGCCGAAGGCAGGCGCTTAATGACTGAGCCACCCAGGCGCCCCTAATCGGAGAACTCTTAAGACCAGAGTGAGATAGGAGGCAGAGCCCTCCCATATGGTTGAACAGTTTGGGCACCTCACCAAAGAGGCTACTGGAAGTCTGGCACCCTGCCCAGAACCAGTTTGTCATGTACAGTTCGCCAAGCCAGGGCTCGAACTTACAACCCTGAGATCAAGACCTGAGCTGAGATCAAGAATCAGACACTTAACTGACTGAGCCACCCAGGTGCCCCCACAGTTGGCCTTTTCTAATTCTGAGGTAACACAGAATAAAAAATCTGTACATGCTATAAACCAGAAGGTTTATTTCCCCTAAGTCTTCTCCTCAACTTAAACAGACCCATTTCCCTAGCTGTTCCTTATGTGAAGTGATTTCCAAACCCCTTGCTGATCATCTCCCCAGAGCACTGTAGCTTAGAATAATGTTCAGCATAGTATTCCTTATCCTGACGTATATACCCTCCACCATCTGACATCTTGTCCCTCCTCCCTCCATGTTGCTCTAAAGAGCATAAAGAACTGTGTGTAATCCCTGAGTGTACCATAATGTTACAGATCTCCCATATCCTATTTGCAGATTCTTTTTTTCTCCCCACAGATTCTTACTTGCCTAACACTTGCTTGTCTCTCAAAACTGGGTTCAAGTGTCACCATTTTGGGACACCTTTCCTGACAACCTCCCCATTCCTAATCTGATTTTCAGTGCTCCTTCCTCCTCCTCGGGAGTCTCCTTCCTCTGTTCCACCATACCCCACGCTCTGTGCTTATTTCTATCACAGATAGTACCTATCACATCATTCCATAATTATTATTTCTTTTTCCTGCCCCCCCTTCCGGGCCATGGACCATGATCTTAGTAAGTCAAAGATATGATGGTAGCAAGTACCCCAGAGCATGAAAGAGAAAACAGATGAGAACCACTGCACTGGACTGTCCATTCCTTGAGGGTAGGGCCACATCTTTAGCTCTTCAGCTCCAGTATCCAGCACTTGGCCTGAATGCAATTGATGCTCAGTGAATGTGGAACAAATGCATGAATGCTTCAGGCAGAAGGGAATTGCTCTCAGCTGGCTAGCCACACATTTAGTGATCTTATTTTTGAGTGTCATGAGGATGCAAAGGGGACCAAGATGGAGCCAGAAAGCAGATGGAATCCTGCCATCACCCCATTCACCTATATCTGTCATAGGTATGCAAGCTCCTTATTCATAGCAACAGCAGAGAAAGTGCTGAACAGGTAGGTATTTGCTGAGTTAATCAATGTCACAACTTCCCCACTCTCAAGAACTGAGGTTCCTGCTGCCCTCCGCCATAGGTGAGCAAGATTAAATATAAAATAAAATAAAAACCAGCCCTCCTACGTATTTAATATTACTTTCTGAATTCCCTGGGGCCGGGGGGCAGAGAGCATTATGAGTCAGCTCCACTGAAAACTGAGCCAACCACAGCCACTCTGGTCTGGATGGTGGCCCAGAACTGCTGACAGGAGTGGAACTAATCTGGGCCTGAGAACTGCACTGTGACTTTGATCCTCCTCCTTTCCCGGAGGGGGTGGGGGGAAGGACAGGACTTTTTTTCAGAGTGTAAGAACTGGGATCCTAGTACCTTAGGTGGGAAACACCAGTGTGGAGACTTTCACTGGAGAATATTTTCTTTTTTTTTTTTTTTTAAGATTTTATTTATTTATTTGAGAAAAAGAATGAGAGAGAGAGCACATGAAAGCAGGGAGGGTCAGAGGGAGAAGCAGACTCCCCGCCGAGCAGGGAGCCCGATGCGGGACTCGATCCCGGGACTCCAGGATCATGACCTGAGCCGAAGGCAGTCGCTTAACCGGCTGAGCCACCCAGGTGCCCTGGAGAATATTTTCGATCAGTAAATGTTAACACACTGGATTTTCTACTTCAGTCTCAAGAGGGTTTCCAGACAGGGCTTAGCCTAGGAGTTCCAGAGCTCTAATTAGCTACTAATTGGTCATTTAAGTTATAACAGCTTGCCCGTCCAATGTTCAGATCCTAAAGTATTTTACCAAATGAAGAAACTATTTTGCTTCCTAGGATCTTACTCGAAGTCCAGGCTTATATGACGCTTAGTGTTTATCAAGTACCTACTATTGGGGGCGCCTGGGTGGCTCAGTCAGGTGGGCGTCTGCCTTCGGCTCAGGTCATGGTCCCAGGGTCCTTGTTTCTCTCTCTCCTCCCTGTTCGTGCTCTCTCTCCCTATCTCTGTCTCTCTCTCTAATAAATAAACAAAATCTTAAAAACAAACAAACCACCTACTATTGTATTACTAGGGACCCTGAAATCTCAGGATCCTCCTGCCCCTCAGAAATGGACTCGATAGGACATCACCAAGGCAAGTGTTCTTGCTATAGCTGGTCTGACTAGAAGGACAGGCTTATAGTAAGGCTCATCTGCTAGACTCCCTAGAAAAAGGAAAACAGATTTCCAAAGCGTAGCACTAACAGAGCTCAGAGAAGTCACCTTCTTACCCGAATGAAGTAGGAAGGGCACCAGTAAGTACCCAGGGCTTTACCCTTTACCCACATTCTGGCCAGAGAAGGAAATCTGGGCTCCAGTGCAGGGATCTGGCTCCTGGGCTCTGTCATGGTTGTGGGAGAGCTGGAGAAGAAATCTGCATCCCCACGCTAGGCTTAGGGCCAGCCTCCTCCCTCATCATGCACAACCTTGATCCAGGGGCAGGAACTGGCACTCTGCCTTTTTGAAGCCCAAGGACTTTGGTCTTTGTTTTTTTGTTTTGTAAGATTTTATTCATTTGGCAGAAAGGGAGAAAGAGAGAGCACGCGAGAGAGCGCACAAGCAGGGAAAGTGGCAGGCAGAGGGAGAGGGAGAAGCAGGCTCCCCGCTGAGCAGGGAGCCCAATGCAGGACTCAATCCCAGGACCCTGGGATCATGACCTGAGCCGAAGGCAGACACTTAACCCAGGGGCCCTGGACTTTTATCTCTGGAGCTGAATGAGCTGAATACAACTAGTGCCAAAGCTGCTTTTGGTAACCTTTTTTGTTTTTTTTTCCCCCATTTAACATATCATAGACATTTTTCCACTACAACACTTACAGATCTACTTTCTCCCGTGGCTACATCATTTTTATTGTATGGATGTACAATAATTTATTTTGCCAATTCCCTTCTTAGAACATTTGAGTAATTTTTCTCTCCTTTAAACAACAGGGTTAAGGGCGCCTGGGTGCCTCAGTCAGTTAAGCATGATCAAATCCCCTCATCTAGCAGGGAGCCTGCTTTTCCCTCTCCCTCTGTGGCTCCCCCTGCTTGTGTGCACTTTCTCTCTCTCTGTCAAATAAATACATAAAATCTTTTAAAAAATAAAAAAGTAAAATCTTTAAAAGAAAACAACACAGTAAATATCCTTGTCACTCTATTATTCCCTTTGACTAAATTCCTTAAAATTGCTGTTATCAGAAGGGATGCACATTTAAAATTTTACTAAAATTACCAAATTACCCTATAGAAAGATTATACTATTTTGCATTCCCATCAACAGTGTATGAATAGGGGCGCCTGCGTGGCTCAGTCATTGAGCGTCTGCCTCCGGCTCAGGTCATGTGGGATCGGCCGCATCAGGCTCCCTGCTCAGCGGGAAGCCTGCTTCTCCCTCTCCCACTCCCCCTGCTCGTGTTCCCCCTCACTGTGTCTCTCTCTGTCAAATAAATAAAAAAAATATTTAAAAAAAAACAGTGTATGAATAGATCTTTTTTTTCATACTGTCCCCAACACTGGGGCTTTATCTTTTTAATTTTATCAATATGATGGGGAGAGTGATTTGTATTTCTTTCATTGTCAGTGTATTTGAATAACCTTTTTATAGCCATTTTTCTTTTTTCTACTGAGAACTACTACCTGTTAAGAACTTTGCCTATTTTTTTTTTAAGATTTTATTTATTTGACAGAGAGAGACACGGCGAGAGAGGGAACCCAAGCAGGGGGAGTGGGAGAGGGAAAAGCAGGCTTCCCGCTGAGCAGGGAGCCCGATGTGGGGCTCGATCTCAGGACCCCGGGACCATGATCTGAGCTGAAGACAGACACTCAACACCTATTTTTTAAAAAATTTGTCGGGCACCTGGGTGGCTCAGTCGTTAAGTGGCTGCCTTCGGCTCAGGTCATGATCCCACAGTCTTGGGATCGAGCCCCACATCGGGCTCCCAACTCAGCAGGAAGCCTGCTTCTCCCTCTGCCCCTGCTTGTGTTCCCTCTCTCACTGTGTCTTTCTCTGTCAAATAAATAAATAAATCTTTAAAAAAAAAATTTTGTCTTCTGGGACGCCTGGGTGGCTCAGTCACTGGGCGTCTGCCTTTGGCTCGGGTCATGATCCTGGGATCCTGGGATCGAGCCCCACATCGGGCTCCCTGCTCGCTGGGAGGCCTGCTTCTCCCTCTCCCACTCTCCCTGCTTGTGTTCCCTCTCTTGCTGTGTCTCTGTCAAATAAATAAATAAAAATCTTAAAATAAATAAATAAATAAAATAAAATTTGTCTTCTTGTTGATTTTATAGCAGTTCTTTACAAAGTAAGATTTGAGCCCTTTGACCATTAAATATTGCAAACTCTTTTCCTACTTTGTCATTTGTCTTCTAATCTTGCTTATGTTGTTTTTGCTGTACAATTTTCACTTTTATCTAGTGAAAACTGATGTAGGAAAAATGTTAGGGTTCAAAGCCAACAGCCAAGAAAGAATTCTTGAGATGTCTTTGGTGCAAAAAGGTAGTTTTATTAAAGCCCAGGGACAGGACTCATGGGCAGAATGAACTGCACTGGGGTCATGAGGAGTGGCCCATTATATACTTTCAAGTTGGGAGGGGGTTAGGGATAGTGTAACTCTCTAAGGAATTTGGAAGTTAGGTTTCCAGGACCTTGAGGGGGCTAGCTATTGTTGGGAAAATTTATTACTGACTAGTGAAACCTTAGTCATGACACCCTTCAGATGTGTATCAGTGGGTCATATGCTTGGAGGATAATGGCCAACAAGTATCTTGGAGGGGTAGAGATAAAGGAAGCTTCCTAGGGCATTTTTATATGTTTAAGTGGACTTACAGGATCCTGGAGGGTGAGGCTAAGATTGCCTTCTGCCTTTAGCCAAGTGTTAACAGTGAGGTAGTTGAGTCCCTAGAGGAATGTCACTCTGCCTGTTTCAAGGACTTGTCAATGGACTGTTAGCAGGAAATTTAATAATTTTTCTTCTGCCTTTGTTTCCCACATCAAAAACTGTAAATACTGGGCACCTGGGTGGCTCAGATGGTTGAGTGTCTGCCTTCGGCTCAGGTCATGATTCCAGGGTCCTGGGATCGAGTCCCGCATCAGGCTCCCTGCTCCTTAGGAGCCTGCTTCTCCCTCTGCCTCTCTCTGTCTCTCATGAATAAATAAATAAAATCTTAAAAAAAAAAAACAACTGTCAACACTAACCTTGGTTGTAAAATTAAATTAAGAAAGGCTTTTTCTACCCCCAAGATTATAAAAATATTCTCCTGTTTTTTCTTTTAGGATTTTATTTGCTTGTTAATATTGAAACCTTCAAACCTTCTGAAATTTACCTTTGTGTCTAGTATGAAGTAGGAGTTCAATTTTTTTTTAAAGATTTTGTCAGAGAGAGAGAGAGAGAGAGAGAGAGAGAGAAAGACCACAAGCAGGGGGAGGGGCAGAGGGAGAAGCGGGCTCCCCCCCTGAGCAAGAAGTCCCAAGTGGAACTTGATCCCAGGACTCCAAGATCATGACCTGAGCCGAAGGCAGACAGTGCTTTACTGATTGAACCACCCAGGTGTCCCAGAGTTCAACTTTTTTATCCCCAAATGGTTAGTCAATTATCCAGACATTTTTATGTGGCATCTAAGGCTCTTTATGAACTGACCTCATCCTACCTCTCCAACTTCATCTCCCACTTTTCTGCCTGGAACTCTAAGTCGCCCCCCCCCCTTTTTCTTTTAAGATTTTCTTTATTTGTCAGAGAGAGAGAGAGAGAGAGAACACAAGCAGGGGGAGCAGAAGGCAGAGAGAGAAGCAGGCTGCCCCTGCCGAGCAAGGAGCCTGATTCGGGACTCCATCCCAGGATCCTGGGATCATGACCTGAGCCGAAGGCAGATGCTTACCCCACTGAACCACCCAGGTGTCCCTCTAGGTCCCCTTCTTATCAAACCATATATAGTTCCTGGAATGTAACATCTTGCTTCATTTCTCCACAACTTGGCACATGTTAGTTTCTCTGCCTACACTGCCCTTCCCTAGCTCCCTTTATTTCCCTGACCAGCAACTGTTTATCCTTCCAGAAAATTCCTGGCACATGGTAGGTGATAATGGAAATGTTGGGGTTCAGAGCCAATGGCCAAGAAAGAATTCTTGAGACATTTTCAGTGCAAAAATGTATTTTGATTATAGCACAGGGACATGACCCGTGGGCAGAAAAAGCTGCCCTGGGATTGTGAGGAGCAACTGATTATATACTACGCAGTTGGGGTAGGTAAAGACAAAGGAAGTTTCCAAAAGGATTTTCATATGCTAAAGAAGACTCATAGGATCCTGGAGGCTGAGCTCTTGTTGAGCTAAGGTTGTTGTTCCCTCTAGCAAATCATTAACATTAAGACAGTTGGGAGTTCCTGAAGGAAGGTCATACTCTGCCTGCTTCAAGTATGGCTGCAGGTTATAAGGAAATTTAATTTTATCTACATTTCCTTCTGCCTTTGTTCCCCACATCAGTAGGTATCATTAAATGTTTGTCAACTGAATGAATAAATCAATCACTTCTACCCACTTTTAGCACAGAGTGGCCTCCGTGGGTGACATGTGCAATGGAAGGATGTAAAATTGGGAAGTGAAGTTGACAGGGGAAATCCGCACAGCCATGTGATTTAGGGTGTCAGCTTCCTGCTGTGGTTCTGTGCCCTTGACTCGCCAGACCTGCCCACATCTCTCCCTCCTCTTCCCCTCCCTTTTCCAGCCCCAGACCAATGATTTCAGTTGGCTGCAGCCTTCTTCCCACTTCACTGTAGCATTAATCTTTGTGATACAACCATAGCTTCTACACCGACAGCTGGTGCTCTCCATAAAGGCGTGTATGCACACATGGGCGAGTGAGAGAGAGATGGAGAGAGAGTGTAATCCTTTTGCAGAGTCTTCCTCCATTCAGGAGTCCTGCTCTCTCACATCTGGGGAGCAGTTTCAGCAGCTTTCCTGGGTGGGGAGGGGATGGTTTTTACTTCAGCCTCCCTTACAGCAATCTACTCTGAATACAAATAATAATCACTACCATTTGCTAAATCCCTACTATGCACTAGCAGGCACTTTACATCCATTGTTTCATTTAATCCAAAAACATATCAGCAAGGCAGATATTAAAATCTCTATTTCACAGATGAGGAAATTTGCCCAAGGTCACACAGCTACTAAGGGGTACAGCAAGGATTTAAACACAATTGTATCTAAACAATAACTGTCCTAGATGATTCACAACCAACCCAGTGGGCAGCCTCAAGGCTAGAGGTTCAGGACTGAGATTCTCGGCTCCCCAGCCTCATATTCTAGGCACTCTACAGCTACTATCCAGTTTCTTGATTAGTACACTTCCGTATGCACTCATTCATTGATTTAACGACTTTTGTTGAGCTCAGTGAAACATATACTCTCTTTGAAATTAGCCAAAAATTTTATTATTTATTATTTTTATTTTTTTTAAAGATGTTATTTATTTGAGAGAGAATGAGAGATAGAGAGCACGAGAGGGAGGACGGTCAGAGGGAGAAGCAGACTCCCTGCTGAGGAGGGAGCCCGATGTGGGACTCGATCCCAGGACTCTAGGATCATGACCTGAGCCGAAGGCAGTCGCCTAACCAACTGAGCCACCCAGGCACCCTAGCCAAAAATTTTAATCCCATCTCCACCACTATGTTACCTTAAGCAAGTCACTAAACCTCTAAGACACTGGCTTTACTTCACTCTGAGGATGATAATACCAATGTGCTGGATTATTCTGAGGATAAAATGAGATATTGGAGATCAGGAGGCATCAGTCACTTTTAAAATATTAGTCTGTTCTCCTAGCTAACACATGAAGAGTCCACGCTCTCTTGTCTACTCAAAGATATTGCTCCTGCAATTATTTTCTCTTTCTCCTAAATTGTTAATTTTCCTCACTTTGCTGGATCAGCACATAACCTACTGTAATCGTGTTATCTACCAATTCAGGGGAAAAAAATCCCACCCTTAACTTCATTACTCTTCCAACTACTGTCCCATTTTGCTAGAGCAAAGTTCCTAAAAGGGTTGCGTATATGATGTAGTTTTTGGAATGTTGGTGAGGTCCAGAGCTGATGGCCAAGAAACAATTCTTGAGAGAGACATCTTTGGTGTAAACAGGTGATTTTATTTAAGGACAGGGCAGGACCCCTGGGCAGGAAAAGGTGGTACACCTGGGTTGTGAGGGGTGACTGATTATATACTTGGGAGTTGGGGGAGGTAAGGAAAAAGGGAGGTTTCCAAAAGGACTTTGATATGCTAAAGAAGACTCTCAGGATCCTAGAGGCCTGGCTATTGTCAAGCTAAGGCTGTTTTTCCCCTCTAGCAAAGCATTAACATTATGACAGTTGGGAGTTTCCTGGAGGAACGTTATACTCTGCCTGCCTCAAGTATTTATCAATGGGCTGCAGGTTATAAGAAAATTTTATCTACATTTCCTTCTACCTTTGTTTCCCACATCACTATGGATGGGAGGGTGATGTTAGGGCTCCAGGAAATTGAGTCTATGGATCTATCAACAACCTAACTTCCATAAACCTGTAAGAATGCTTTTTTTCTTGTAAATCAGTAAGACTAATGGAGACTCATATCTTGCAGGACTGTGATCTCTGTAAGTTAACCATTTTTTTTCCTCTTCCCTTAGTTTTAGGGCAGCCAGTGATGCCAGGTTCTTTTCTCACGGACTCCAAGAATGAATCTCGTGGACAAAGGAGAGTGAGTAAAGCGAAAGGATATTAAACAAGGACACAAAAAAAGCTCTCAGGAGTGAGAAGGGTCCTGACAGGGTCGTCACTGAGGGCCTTGAGGGTTGGACTTTTATAGAAAGTTAACCAGGGAACTTAAATCTTTTTTGACTTCTCTACTTGACAGGACCTTTGTCTAAGTAGTAGGACTAGTGATAACATCTTTAATGGCTTACTTCTTTTTATTTTTTTTTTTAAAGATTTTATTTATTTATTCATGAGAGACAGAGACAGAGAGAGAGAGAGGCAGAGGGAGAAGCAGGCTCCCAAGAAGCAGGGAGCCCGATGCGGGACCCGATCCCAGGAGTCTGGGATCATGACCTGAGCCGAAGGCAGACGCTTAACCATCTGAGCCACCCAGACGCCCATGGCTTACTTCTTTTTAGGATGTTTATTTTCTATTGACCACAGGAGACTGTCATAAATAAGACTCCCCCCTCGGACACCTAGGGCAGGGGGGTCCGGAGTGTTCCCATATCTCTAGTTTCCTTACATGTCCGCATTTTTGGGATTTCTGTGAGCCTGATCATGGAGCCCCCTATATATATCTCTCCCTACCTAGCCCTGCCTGTCCCTTTTTCACCAGGAGTGCCTGAGGAATGTAACACATATCCCCCCGGGTGGGGGGTAGTTTCAGGGTGTCAAATTGTGCTTTGCCCTCAGCTTGCTTTCTGCTCCCTCATCATATAGGCACTTGGTCCACTTCTTCACCTCCAATTCTTTTAAATTTTTTTTGTTTCATTTTTTATTTATTTAAGTAATCTCTACACCCAGCATGGGGCTCCAACTCATGACCCTGAAATCAAAGAGTGGCATGCTCCTCTGACTGAGTCAGCCAGGTGCCCCCTCCAATTCTTTTAATTCACTCTAAGCTTTGTCTATACTACTTTGCTGAATCCTCTATGTCAAGATCGCCAATGGCTGCCATTATGCCAAATCCAATAGTCAAGCCTCAGTCTCCATCTCACATGACCTCTCAGCAGCATTTGTCCTGGTTAAATCATTCTCTCCTCAAAAAGATTTGACTTCTGGGATTTTCACTCTACTGATTTTTCTTTCATTTATTGGCTGTTCCTTTTCTGGGTCCTTTTCCTGACTTCTAAATGTTACAGGGCCCTCCACATCAGAATCCTTGGTCCTTATTTCTCTCTCTTTTTTTTTTAAAGATTTTATTTATTTAATTGACAGAGAGAGGGGACACAAGCAGGGGGAGTGGGAGAGGGAGAAGCAGGCTTCCCGCCGAGCAGGGAGCTCCATGCTGGACTCGATCCCAGGAACCTGAGCCGAAGACAGTCGCTTAACCAACTGAGCCACCCAGGCGCCCGGTCCTCATTTCTCTTATGTCTCCTTCACTCCCTAAACTCATCCAATTTCAGGATCTTAGACATCATTTATACAGCCCTGACCTCACCACTGGGCTCCAGACTGATATATTCAAAAAGCCTACTTGGTTCCCCTCTTTTATGTCTTACAAGCATTTCAAATTCAACTTGTCCAAAAAGAATTATTTTCTCCTTCTCACTCATGTACTGCTTTCCCAGTTTTTCCCATTTAGTAAAGGACACTAACATTTGCACAGTTGCTGAGGTCAAAATCCCAGGGGTCATCCTTTATTCCTCTTTCCTTCATATTCTTTAATAAAAAAATGGATCCTTAATCTGACCACTTCTTAACCACCTTAGGAGAGGCAGAGGGAGAGGGAGAAATAGAATCCTCAAGCAGACTCCCTGCTGAGCACAGAGCCTCAATTGCCTTGGGCTCAATTCCACAACTCTGAGATCAACACCTGAGCTGAAATCAAGAGTTGGCTGCTCAACTGATTGAGCCAGCCAGGCGTCCCAAGGACAGCAAACTTCTGCTAAAACTCTAACAAATTGTAATCTGTCAGAGCATGCTTAGGGAACCAACTTAATTAGCATTATTCTAATGGCAAAGACTAAAGGAATTGAGATGCTAGAAATTGCTGTGGAAGAGAGGGAGTAACTGGGCAAGGGCACCTCTGATGGGGGAATGGGAGCTTGAGTGTCCATCTGGACTCAGAGTGAATATACATCCGTATATTCTATATATATCAAATTGATCATCAAACTGATTCCAAAGTTCTTAGTAATATTTTGCTTCCTATATTCCTTAATGCCAAGAGAGTCTTCTGGAGGGCAGGCAGGAACATAGCAATCCTTGAAATGCAGTCTTTCCATGGTGAATTAATATACTGATTTTCTAATTTATGTATCAGTCCTTTTTGAACATGTAAATCCCAGTAAGCTCCCCTGAGTTAGGATTCTCAAACTGAGTTGAGGCTTGGGCCCTGGGCTACGGTGACCAAGCAAGATGTTGCCCTGGCATCTAGCCCACATCCTTGGCTCTGTGCGAGGAACAGTTAGGAAGTTCTAAGAGTAAACCATAATTGAGGTGGTAGTGACTTAGATAAGGGTAGAAGCAACTGCCTCTCCCCTGGCTCATGCACTGCACTCATCCTTTCTCTCTCAAATAAATTAATTAAAAGAAAAGTTTGCTGGGCGCCTGGGTGGTTTAGTTGGTTGGGCAACTGCCTTCGGCTCAGGTCGTGATCCGGGATCGAGTCCCACATCGGGCTCCCTGCTCAGTGGGGAGTCTGCTTCTCCCTCTGACCCTCTTCCCTCTCGTGCTCTCTATCTCTCATTCTCTCTCTCTCAAATAAATAGATAAAATCTTTTAAAAAAATTTTAAAAAGTTTGCTATAATCAATTAAAAAAAGAGTGCTTCCTCCCTTTGACTTCCAGGGTAACAGGATTATCTGCCCACATGGCCAATTTTTCACCATCTTGAAGGTACTTCACTTTTCCAGTAATGAAGTACCACCCTAATTCATACTCTTGTTCACACAGGCCTAGGTCTGCTGCTGACGCCTAATTTTTTTTTTAAAGATTTTATTTATTTATTTGAGAGAGAGAGAATGAGAGATAGAGAGCACGAGAGGGAAGAGGGTCAGAGGGAGAAGCAGACTCCCTGCCGAGCAGGAAGCCCGATGTGGGACTCGATCCCGGGACTCCAGGATCATGACCTGAGCCTAAGGCAGTCGTTTAACCAACTGAGCCACCCAGGCGCCCCCTAATTTTTTTTTAAAGATTTTATTTATTTATTTGAACTAGAGAGAGTGAGAGAGAGAGAGAGAGCACGAGCTGGGTGGCAGAGGCAGAGGGAGAAGCAGGCTCCCACCAAGCAAGGAGCCTGATGCCGGGCTCCATCCCAGGACCCTGGGATCAGGACCCGGGCTGAAGGCAGATGCTTAATCTGCCTAATCAGGGGGCTTAATCCGCCCCCTGATGCCTAATTTCTAACCATCACTCCATCTATTTTTTATATCCTTTAATTATGTCTTTTTCCTGCTTAGAAAACCTTTACTATCTCTACAAAGCTCGAACCTCTTGGCTAAGTATTCTATATGAATCTACATTGTAGCTGAAGTGGCCCACCTGCTAGGTGTACCTTGGTTCTTCTTCTTTTTTTTTTTTTTTAAAGATTTTATTTATTTATTTGAGAGAGAGAGAGAGAATGAGAGATAGAAAGCACGAGAGGGAAGAGGGTCAGAGGGAGAAGCAGACTCCCTGCTGAGCAGGAAGCCCGATGTGGGACTCGATCCTGGGACTCCAGGATCATGACCTGAGCCGAAGGCAGTCGCTTAACCAACTGAGCCACCCAGGCGCCCTACCTTGGTTCTTCTTGCCAACATGCTTTTCCTAATTGATGTTCTGGGAATGCTCCTTCCTTCCATTTCTACCTATCCAAATGATACAATTTCATGGGAAAATGTCATCTCTAAAGTAATAGCTTTCAACATTTTCTAGTTAATGTCATCTGAGTCATTTTCCAAATACCACTGGTCCTATTATTACATACTTTTTTTTTTAACATTTTATTTATTTGACAGAGAGAGAGAGAGAGCACAAGCACGGGGAGCAGCAGGCAGAGAGAGAGGGACAAGAAGACTCCCCGCTGACCGGGGAGCCTGACGCGGGGCTTGATCCCAGGACTCCAGGATCATGACCTGAGCCGAAGGCAGGCGCTTAACGAACTGAGCCACCCAGGCACACCTACGAGCCACCCAGGCACACCTACATACATTTTTTTTAAGTCTATTTTTCCCATATTCATAGACATCATTAAGAACAAACTGAATTTTGGGGCACCTGGGTGACTCAGTTGTTAAGTGTCTGCCTTCGGCTCAGGTCATGATCCCAGGGTTCTGGGATCGAGCCCTGCATCGAGCTCCCTGCTCTGCGGGGAGCCTGCTTCTCCCTCTCCCACTCCCCCTGCTTGTGTTCCCTCTCTCGCTGTGTCTCTCTCTGTCAAATAAATAATTAAATCTTTAAAAAAAAAAAAGAACTGAATTTCTATGATTAAATCACAAACTAATAAATAGAATAATTATTTTAGTAGTTTAGATTACAATAACAGTTAAAAACAGAAACATACACACAAAAAAACCAGAAACACAAAAGAAATAATTTATCATATGCTGAAAGATAACAGTGGTTGTCTTTAGGTAATGGGGCAATTCTTTTATATTTTCCAAAATTTGCAATAGTTGCAATAATGAACATGTACTTTTTTTTTTTTTTTTTTAATTTGAGAGAGAAAGAGTGGTACAAGTCCAAGCGGGCGGTGGGGGAGAGGAAGAAAGAGGGAGAAGCACACTCCCTGCTGAGCAGGGAGCAGGATACATCCCAGGACTCTGGAATCTTGAACTGAGACAAAAGCAGATGCTTAACTGACTGAGCCACCCAGGTGCCCCAGATGTATCAGTCTTATAAAGGAAACACACATACATGTGTGTAAATTATTTTTTTTAAAGAAAAGAAACAACTAGATAGTTAAGTGTCTTAGTTGGGATCTCTCTAAAGTCACACCTTGAGACAAGGACTGGGCTCAGGCCATTTATTTGGGAGATGATTTCAGGAACCAGAAAGAAGGGAGGGGGAAATGAGATAGAAAAGCGGGGGGGAAACAATATATTAACCAGTTAAGGGCACCTGGGTGGCTCACTAAGCGTCTGCCTTCAGCTCAGGTCATGATCCCAGGGTCCTGGGATTGAGTCCCACATCGGGCTCCCTGCTCGGCGGGGAACCTGCTTATCCCTCTCCCACTCCCCCTGCTTGTGTTCCTGCTCTCAGTGTCTCTGTCTCTGTCAAATAAATAAATAAAATCTTAAAAAACAAACAAATAAAAAACCAGTTAATACTATAGGCAACTGGAACCAATCCACCTAGGGAAGCCTCTGAAAAACTATGAAAACCATACCTCATAATTATCCTACTGGAGAATCTGTTGGCTAGAGCATTTACCTAAAGATCCTTGTCCCTCTATTTTTGGGGGGTTTCCCCTGGAGACCTACACTCCCTCACCCTTCCAGGTTGCAGTTACACATAGCCAAGCAGCCTTCTGTAGAGTGGAGAAAGCTCTGGGGCAGCAAAGCAGAGAAATACTATAGTACATGATTGATACTGTGGGTTACCCAACTCCACAGCTATGTCAGATCTGGCAGGTTGATGCATCACACAAATCTCCTACAACAAGACAGAGTAATTGTTGGGAAATTCTGGGCCCAACCTCGTTCACTTCTATTTCCAGCAGATGGTACCTGTCCAAGTGCCTAGTGGTGTATGACTCCCAAAGGTGTTACCCATGAGAACCATTGACCTACTAAGGCCTGACTCTATAGTCACATCTTCCCTATTACTTCCCATGTTACTCCTTTGAGTGTTTCGACCTTATGTGAATACAAATTTCAGACATTTATTCATGCAGCCCACCAAGTGATGTCCTGGAAAAAGCCTGGATTTTGGAGTCAGAGATGCTGGCTGTGGTTCCATTTACTGTGTGACCCTGCACAAGTCATTTAGCCTCTTTTTTCAACTGCAAAAGGGGGATGATAATGGTCCCTATTCCTAAGGTTGCTGTGAAGATTAAATGAGATAATCTCTATGAAATATTCAGTACAGTGTCTGATGCATATAGTAAGAGCCCAAAAACCATTAGCTATTGTTTTGTTATTAAAAATGGTAGCTATGGGGCGCCTGGGTGGCTCAGTTGGTTAAGCGACTGCCTTCGGCTCAGGTCATGATCCTGGAGTCCCGGGATCGAGTCCCACATCAGGCTCCCTGCTCAGCAGGGAGTCTGCTTCTCCTTCTGACCCTGCCCCCTCTCATGCTCTCTATCTCTCATTCTCTCTCTCTCAAATAAATAAATAAAATCTTAAAAAAAAAATGGTAGCTAAGGCATGTTTCCTAAACCAGTCTCTGGCATTGAAGAGGGTTCCCAGTTGAGTGGGTAAGACAAGATAGAGTACACGGTCAGAGTCCACATTGAAATCAGTGAAATATGGTACAGCGGAATCATGTACAGGTGCAAGGCCTGCTGGGGAAAGGAGGGGATCTGAGGGGCACCTGGGTGGCTCAGTCGTTATGTGTCTGCCTTTGGCTCAGGTCATGATTGCAGGGTCCTGGGATCGAGCCCTGCATCTGGCTCCCTGCTTGCAGGAAGCCTGCTTCTCCCTCTCCCACTTGCCCTGCATGTGTTCCCTCTCTCGCTGTGTTGCTCTGTCAAATAAATAAATAAAATCTTTAAATTAAAAAAAAAAAAAAAGGAGGGCCTGGCCCTCAGCAGGCTCTTGAATTGGACCACAGGATCCAAGGGACTGAGAAAGAAATAGTGCCTTTGTGTATAACCCTATGGCCATTTCCAGTAGCTATCCATGCAGGGATTCTCACAGTTTTTGGGGGAAAATTAGGTCTTATAACGTTGGTATTACCCCTTTGCTACAGAAAAGGTTAACAACCTGCATTAAGGGCTAGTTTCTGAGCTGTCCAGGGTTTAGAAATGATTCTGCCCTTTAGAGACATTCATGAACTGGAGAGTTTAGGCTTTCCTTAAATGTGCTCCTGCCCTCTACTACAATGTCACTGGAAGTTCAGCACATGAAGGCAAGATCTTGTTCAAGGTATTTTCAGCATGCTAGCAGAATATCTAGCACACAGTAGGGCCTCAGTACTAGTTGCATGAAGGACACTCTACTGGATGAAAGACACTCAGCCTAATATTAACTCCTGGAGGTGAATCTGGATTTACGGTCTCCCTTTCCCTCCCGACACTGGTAAGAAGTATGGAGAGGGTCTGAGAGACTAAGAGCCAGGTGAGAGAGTATGATTAAGCACCTCCCCTCACTGTCTTGCCTCAAGTTCCTTTTTAACTAAGAAAGGTACATAGACCGGGACGCCTGGGTGGCTCAGTCAGTTAAGCATCGGCCTTCAGCTCAGGTTATGATTCTAGGGTCCTGGGATCAAGTCCCACATCGGGGCTCCTTGCTCAGCAGGGAGCCTGCTTCTCCCTCTCCTTCTGCCTGCTGCTCCCCCTGCTTGTGCTTTCTCTGACAAATACATAAAATCTTAAAAAAAAAAAAAAGGTACATAGGCCTACTCCCTGTCTCCAGGCTGTGAGCTTCTAGGGTGGCCCCTTTATTGCCCAGATTTGCATACAGGAATCTGTTAAGGGAACCTGAACTTTGTTCTTAGTTTCTGCTTCTTACTGTCTGGTTCTTAGTTTCTGCTGGGACAACCCAATCTAGAGTTTGACGGATATAAAATTCTGATCACATAATCTGGAATCTGAGTGACTTTATGAGGACAGATGGCATCAAACGTTGGGCATTTGGTCTACCAGGACACCACCTGTACTGAGGAAATGGTGGGGAGTAATCCAGGGGGCAAAAAAAGATGGGGAGGAGTAGAGGGGCAGGAAAAGACGGAGATGTGGAGAGAGAAAGGCGAGCTACACAGAGGGGAAAACACATAAAATGCAAGACACCTCTTGGTCCAAATGGCAAGGGGTATTCCAAACATTGTATCTGTAACTTAATAGCTTTGTGACTTCCGGCAAGCTACTTTACCTGGCTGAGTCTGTCCAATCTGTAAAATGGAACGTGAATACTTCCCTCACAGGAGGCTTCCAGTGTACTGGTAACGTCTGTATCTTCACCTGGATAATAATTACACTGGAAAAAAAATAGAGCTGTACGTTTAAGATTTGTGCATTTTTCTCTATGTATGCTATACCATACTTCAATTAAAAGACTTACAAAAAAATTAAGAACATTCCCTTTACAGGGTTGTGGTGAAGATTCAATAAAAACATGTTTATCAAGTCTAGCACAGTACTGGCACATTAATGCGCGGCCAGTGTCCACAGTCCAGATAGAGGGACAAGGAACTTTCTATCTCTTGGAGCCCAGAGGCTCGAGGTCTTCCTTTTAAGTTAAAACTTTTATGCCGCTGCTACGCTCCGAGCCTGTTTGCCTGACCAAATAACCGCGCCAGCTTAAGTATACGCTGGAAACCCGGGCAGCCCGTCTCTATGGGAGAGGAGAGAGAGCTGGTGCTGCGAATCCAGGAGGACACGAGACAGCAGAGGAACCTGCAACGTGTCACCCAGGAGCCTCCTCCCTCCAGCAGAAAGGTCCCCAGCAGCCTAGAGTGGTGTCGCCGCGGCGCGCGGTGCAATGTGGGCCAGCAGAGGCACCGCCTCCCCGGCCGCTAAAGCCTCCCACGTGGCCGGCGGCTTGTGCTTCGCCCGACCCCCGCCTCCTCCAACCCTGCGCAGTGAAGTGTGTCTAAACTCCAGCCAATCCGACCACTAGCAGCCAGAGGAGGAGACGATGCATGCTCGCAGCTCTGGCTTCCGCCCTCCGGGTCTTCACGAGGGGCAGGGGTGAGGTCCACCACTGCGCGTCATGCTGAAAGCCCGGTCCTCTCCCCGCCTCCGGGAGGAGCTTCCTCTTCACTGCCAGACTTAAGCCAGGTCCCCGTCTTCACCATCAGGCCAACTTCCCTTGCAGCCCACCGCTTCCGGAAGCTGAGGCCTATTGGCTCGTTGGCGGGGCGCAGGACCGAGCAGAGATCACACTGTCTTGTTCACGCTCTGTGTTCCAGCCGAGGTGAGTTTCTCCTACTGCTGCCCCCATCTCTGTGCCTCCGGAATAGAACGGAGAGCGCAGGCTCTGGAAGCAGTCTGACTCGGTTTCGGATTTGAACTCTGTGTGGTCTTGGATAAGTTCTCAGTTTCTGTGGACCTCAGTTTTCTCACCGATTAAATGAGTTCCTACGTCAAAACTGTAGTGAGAATTAAGTGAGATAAAGCTTTTAAAGCGCCCGTCAACTATTAGGTGCTCAGTAAGTTTTAGTTGTCCTCTTTTTGTTTGCTCACCAACACGATTTTTGCAGGAACTCTGGCCTTTCTATGGAATTGCAGAGATACTTCTTGGAAGTGGTCGGAGTGAGTAGACTTAGCTTACTTAGGCACCTACCTTGGGTTTGGGAAAGCTAGGGCATGTTTTTCCGTTGCCTCAGACCTGTTACAGCGAGACTGGATGGATTCTGAACTGTCACCAGATGGGGTTACTATTAACTAACTCTTCCCTTCAGCCTACCTGTACTCAGGCTGCAAGATCTCCCTAAAAGAGTCCTGATGGTTTTAATCAAGCCTATTACTTTCCCCAAGATCTCAGTTTTCTTATTTGTACAGGAGCAATCCCAGTATCATCCTGTATGAAGCCACTGCTTTTTTTTGGTTTTGTTTTGTTTTGTTTTTCTGAAAATGGTAAAGTGCTTTGATATTTTCCAGAGATGATTCTTTCCAGGTTACCCAAGAAGTAAAGAAAGAAGGTGATGAAGGCAGTAACTTCCTCAAATGCACTCCCCCATCCCAGCTGTCAAGCTCTCTACCATTTGCCTTTGTGTGTGTCTTTAGTGTGTGTGTACGTGCGCTCACATGTGTGTTTCTATGTATATGTATGGGGCAGGCACTCTAGGAGTGATGGGTTTAGATAGATGATACACTCTGACCTCAAGGATTACCGTGGTCTGTGAAGGAAAGCAATATAAACAACTGCAGCTAAGCCCACAGCTATCAGTGAGTGGGAGGAGCAAGTCCTAGCTGAAGGATGAGCCCCAGCCAGCCAGGCAAGGGTGGGACTTGGGGAAGCAAAATGTGCCTGGACTCAAGTTAGTGGTGGCTGGTTCTGCACTCTGAAACCTGGAGTTTGCAATGAAGAGGTGGAAAAATGAGGAAGGTGGGAGCCAAGTTAAGAAAGGTATTACTAAGGAATGTAGACTTTATCCTGAAGGTAGGCAAGGACTGCTGGAGGAGTTTGAGCCTCTGGGTCACGTGGTCAGATTTAGTGAATGGATTGTGGGGAGAGCGGCCAAACTGGAAGCAGAGAGATGGGTGGTTCAGGTAGGGGTGGTTCAAGCTAGAGCAGTAGCCTTGGAGGCAGATATGGATGGACTGGAGAAAGACATAAATATATATTTTAAAATTCTTTTCACATATGTCAAGAAGTACATGAACTGTTACTGCAGTCTTAGGTTTTACATTACAGTCCAGAGCAAACTATCTTTTTAAAAAATACTTACCAAATTAAAAAAAAAATTTTGGGGGGGCGCCTGGGTGGCTCAGTCGTTGGGCATCTGCCTTCGGCTTGGGTCATGATTCCAGGGTCCTGGGATCGAGTCCCACATCAGGCTCCCTGCTCATTGGGAAGCCTGCTTCTCCCTCTCCCACTCCCGCTGCTTGTGTTCCTACTCTCACTGTCTCTCTCTGTCAAATAAATAAAATCTTAAAAAAAAATAAAAATTTTTTTAAAGATTATTTATTCATTTGACAGAGAGAGACAGAGCACAAGCAGGGGGAGAGGCAGAGGGAGAAGCAGGCTCCCCGCTGAGCAGGGAGCCAGATGCGGGGCTCGATCCCAGGACCTGGAGATCATGACCTGAGCTGAAGGCAGATGCTCAACCATCTGAGCCACCCAGGTGCCCCTTTAAAAATATTTACCAATATTAATAGGATTTTTAACCCAACCAAATAGACCAAATCTTGGTCACTGTTACATATTTAAAGTGGTTTTCCATGCTGGCTTATTAGAAGTACAGGTAAGGGTATACCCCCCTACCCATCACCTGTCAGAATCATAATCTGATAGATAATAGTCAGAAATGCCAAATGAACTGAAATGCTTTATTTAGATGGCTTTTCAAAATCCCATAGATTATACTATGAACATGTTTGCTTTAACAAGTTTTTATCCAGGGCCTTGAGTCCCTGCTAAGAGAGCATACAGAATGAAGAGCATGGGTCAGGCACTCTGCATAGTGCTTTAGATATAGCATCTTGGGGTGCCTGGGTGGCTCAGTCGGTGAAGCATCTGCCTTCGGCTTAGGTCATGATCCCAGAGTCCTGGGATCAAGTCCCACATCGGGCCCCTTGCTCAGTTGGAGCCTGCTTCTCCCTCTGCCTGCCGCTCCCCCTGCTTGTGTGCTCTCTCGCTCTCTCTCATAAATAAATAAAATCTTTTTAAAAGATTTATTTATTTATTTGACAGAGAGAGGGAACACAAGCAGGGGGAGTGGGAAAGGGAGAAGCAGGCTTCCCATGGAGCAGGGAGCCCGATGCGGGGCTTGATCCCAGGACTCTGGGATCATGACCTGAGCCGAAGGCAGACGCTTAACGACTGAGCCCCCCAGGCGCCCCGTAAATAAATAAAATCTTAAAAAAAAAAATAGATACAGCATCTCTTCAAAAGATGGGCCAGGGGTGCTGAGATTCAAACCCAGGTCGTGCAACCCCAGGCCTTGAACTGTTCCCTTTGTGCTTTGCTGCTGGATTTGATGAGAACAGTTTTGGACATGTTGAGTCTTAGATACCTATAGGACATACTGGTGGAGATGTCCAGAGGGAGTTGAATGTCCAGAACTCGTGTGGGCAGAATCAATGTTTATTTTTTTTTATTTTATTTTTTTAAAGATTTCATTTATTTATTTGAGACAGAGAGAGAGCACATGAGAGGGGGGACGGACGGAGGAGAAAGCAGACTCCCCGCCGAGCAGGGAGCCCGATGTGGGACTCCAGGGACTCCAGGATCATGACCTGAGCCGAAGGCAGCCACCCAACCAACCGAGCCATCCAGGCGCCCCAGAATCAGTGTTTAATGTGGTAACTGAAGATGTGAGCTCAACCAGGGAGTGGGAAGAGGATTGGGAACAGAACCCTGAGGGACACCAGCATTTATGGGAAGTAGAGGAAAGGCCCACGTAGCCAGAGAACACTCATGTAAATACTGCTTCCTCTTTTTCCTGTGGTTTTTTTTTTTTTTAAGATTTTTTTATTTATTTGAGAGAGAGAGAATGAGAGATAGAGAGCACGAGAGGGAAGAGGGTCAGAGGGAGAAGCAGACTCCCTGCCGAGCAGGGAGCCCGATGCGGGACTCGATCCCGGGACTCCAGGATCATGACCTGAGCCGAAGGCAGTCGCTTAACCAACTGAGCCACCCAGGCGCCCCTTTCCTGTGTTTTTGAGTTCCCTGCATCCAGGCAGCAGCTATAGAGCCCTCCTCTGAGAAGGGAAGACAGCCCCAGAGAGAAGGAACATAGGTGCTGACTTGGGAATAATAAAACCTGAGTCCCTTTTTTTTTTTTTAAGATTTTAAGTAATCTCAGCCACCCAACGTGGGGCTTGAACTTACAACCCCAAGATCAAGAGTTGCATGCTCCACTGAGTGAGCCAGCTAGGTGCCCCTAAAACCTGAGTCTTGATATCACCTCTCCCCACACATGGCCAAAATCTTCTTTTTTTTTTAATTTTTTTTATTTATTTGAGAGAGAGAGGGAGCGAGCACATGAGTGGAGGGGCAGAGGGAGAGGGAGAAGCAGACTCCCCGCTGAGCAGGGAGCCTGATGCCCGATGCAGGACTCCATCCCAGGACCCTGGGATCATGACCTGAGCCGAAGGCAGGCGCTCCATGACTGAGCCCCCGAGGCATGCCAGCTTTTCTCTTTTATGTGTAAAACCTCTCCCAAGTTAACGGGGGTTTTGAGTGCTGCCAGAGGCCTTGATAGGCAGTTCCTGACACCTTCAGAACCTGTTAATGCAGGAGAAGGCTGGAATGCCAATGCAAGAGGCAGAAGATGAGGGTAGAGTGAAGAGCTGACAGAGTATGACTTC
Source organism: Callorhinus ursinus (assembly GCF_003265705.2). Taxonomy (NCBI): domain Eukaryota; kingdom Metazoa; phylum Chordata; class Mammalia; order Carnivora; family Otariidae; genus Callorhinus; species Callorhinus ursinus. The sequence continues at coordinate 1,072,118 of NW_027397080.1, read as the reverse complement.
CTGTCCTAGAGACAAACATTTGTTCTCATTGTGGCCCCTCCATTCTCTCCTTTGGAGCTCTTTCTTGGGTGAAGTTCTTTGTTAGGTGTTCCTTCTCCTATGAGCTCCACTCCCCCAAGCCTCAGCTGTTTGGGATTTCAGTTTCACCATCAAAAGAAAGGGAGAAGCAAGCATCAGGTTTCTTCCTTTTTGCCTTAGATCAGGCTTTTGTTCAAGCTTTCAGGCTAAGTCCATGTGTAATTTCAGAGTTCTCCAGTGTGTGCTAGGAGATCTGGGAGAGGCCATCAGGTCACCTGTTTGGGGATCAAGCCCAGGATACTAAGCCACAGACCCTGGTGGCGACTGGCAGGCTAGTTCCTGTGAGGTCCGGACATTCTTGCCTGATCCCTGGGAAGTTTGTGTCCCGGGGAAGTTTGGTAACAGTATTGCCCTCAGTGATCTGTGGTTTGCTGCCCAGACTGAACATTTTTGTTTTTTGTTTAGCAGAAAAAGGTGGTCTCCATGACCAGGTTGTACTAGACTATAAAATTCTTCCAGAGTCGGAAGTATTAGGAAAGACAATTTTGATATGTCAGCTATCCTTAAAACTTATCTTATTTCCTGCTCTACTATATCATTCTTGATGTCTTTTCAGAACTTGGAAACAAAGGTTATATATATATTTTTTTAATTTTTTTTTATTTGACAGAGAGAAAGACAGTGCGAAAAGGAACACAGCAGGGGCAGAGGGAGAGGGAGAAGCAGGCTTCCCGCAGAGCAGGGAGCCCGATGCGGGGCTCGATCCCAGGACCCCGGGATCATGACCTGAGCTGAAGGCAGACACTTAACGACTGAGCCACCCATGTACCCCAAGGTTATATTTATACAGTTATTGCTGGCAATGCAGTCAATCCCAAGGGAGTGATATCTGTAGTACTGATGAGATCAAGGGAAAAGGTTATTTCTACCTTATTGGCTCTTAGGGTGAGCATTCTTTCTCTTTTCCCTTTTGCTTGGATAATTCCTATTGAAGTCAAGACTTGATTCAAGGGCACCTTGCTGGCTCAATCAGTAGAGAGTGCAACTTTTTTTTTTTTTTTGAGAGCAGGTGTGAGAGGGAGAGAATCTTTTTTAAAAAAAAATTTTTTTTTTTTAAGATTTTATTTATCGGACAGAGAGAGAGCACAAGCAGGGAGAGTAGCAGAGGGAGAAGGAAAAACAGACTCTCCCGTGAGCAGGGAGTCCAGTGCGGGGCTCGATCCCACGATCCTGGGATCATGACCTGAGCCAAAGGCGGTCGCTTGACCGACTGAGCCACCCAGGCACTCCTCTTTTTTTCTTTCTTTTTCTTTTTTTTTTTAGATTAGGGGGTTGGGGCAGAGGGAGAGGGAAGAGAATCTTTAGTAGTCCCTACACCCAGCATGGAGTGCGATCTCACAACCCTGAGATCATGGCCTGAGCCGAAATCAAGAGTCAGTCGCTTAACCAACTGAGCCACCCAGGCACCCCAAGCATGCAGCTCTTGATCATGGGGTTGTGAGTTTGAGCCCTATATTGGGTGTAGAGATGACTTAAAAATAAAGTCTTAAAAAAAAAAAAGTCAAATATTACCTCCAAGAAGCCATCCTAGCAGGGTTACTCTTTTCTTGTAGCTCTTGCGCAGATTTTGATTCTGTCTTACACATTGTACTGTTATCCTCTGTCCTCACCGCACCAGCCTGTAAACTCCAAGAGGGCAGGGACTCTATTTGAATACGTGTGTCTCTTAGGCCTAGCACAAGGCCTGGAACGTTCGTCATTTACTGACTGAGTATTCTTGGCCCTTTGGAGATTTCTGATTTTCAAAGCTCCAATCACCCACGTATTTTATTCAGTTGGAAATTTTCTCGTGTCTATAGCTTACTGCTTTCTGCTGTGTCTGATTCCCCTTTCTGGAAAGCCTTCTCCCCCCTGACTCTTGGGAAAGTCCAACTCACTCTTAAAAGCCAGTGTCAGTATTTCCTGGTCCTTGCCCTACAGAAGTCATTTGCTTTTCTGTAGCACACTGTAATATGTGTCTACTGTGAGGCACAGCACATGAATTTTGTAAGTCTCTGTTTACCTGCCCTTTTCTTGCCTTTATCCATTGGCTTCTCTTTGGATCTTTGGCTCTGCCACTTCTCAGGTGTTGATTTGGGGGCAAATAACTTCACCTCTCTGAGTTTGTTTTTTTCACCTAAAAAATGGTCTACTTACCTTTTAAGAGCCTACTCAGGCCTAGCAGCATGCCGATCAGACCTCTTTTTGAGGGACCAGGAGAATCTGTAGTTTCTGACAACCTCCTGGGAATGTTCATTTCATCTGCAGAGAAGTGACCTGTTCCTGAATCCGTTCTGTCACCTGGTCTCACTCTGACTTATAATGGCCTTTTTGCCTGTCTTACCCTGGCTTGAGACGTTATGTGGTCAAGGCTGGGTACTTCAGGGAGCCACTCACCTTGGTCTCTTGTATTGGAACTCTCTAACACAGACCTTTAGCTTGGCAGAAGGAAGGGCAGCCGTGCCGGTGGTCCAGTTAATGTCTGTCCAGGAGCTACTGGCTTTGGCTGGTTCGGGCTACCCTGTCTTAGCTGCCCTCTGCTCACAGTCATGTGTGCACAACCTCTGTGCTCCCTTTACCAGCCATGTTTTACAGGAGTCTTGACCAATGGGTAGCTGAGGCTCAAGCAGCCACACTGACCCCCACCCCATTCTCTTCCCATCTGTGTTTCAGGGGGCAATGGCGGCTTCATGTGTCCTCCTGCATACTGGGCAGAAGATGCCCCTGATTGGGCTGGGCACCTGGAAGAGCGATCCTGGCCAGGTGAGAGATGGAGGAAGGGGAGGAGGGCTTCTTGCACCTCTGCTAGGGAAAAGGCAGAATTTGGGAGAGGGTCCCTGAATTTTCCCTAGCAGTCCCATCGCTGTACTCCATTTCATGTAGGGATGAGCCTGAAGGGCAGTGGGAAGAAACAAGGGAAGAGACCGGTAGCGAGCCCTTGGCTTCCTGAGCTGACTCAGAGGAAGGACTGAGGGGCCCAGAAGGGTCAAGAGAGTAGGAAGAAGCCCTTTCCCTAATTGGATCTGCACTGAGTGCTGTGGCAGACATGGGACCCCTCTGTGCCTGACCCTGTGCTGACCCCTAATATGGCACTTACCACCCTGTGCTACTGACTGACTGAATGAGTATTGTCATGTCGCCCTCTCCCACATAGGGCTCCTTTTTTTTTTTTTTAAGATTTTATTTATTTATTTGAGAGAGAGAGAATGAGAGATAGAGAGCATGAGAGGGAAGAGGTTCAGAGGGAGAAGTGGACTTCCTGATCAGCAGGGAGCCCGATGTAGGACTCGACCCTGGGACTCCAGGATCATGACCTGAGCCGAAGGCAGTCGCTTAACCAACTGAGCTACCCAGGCGCCCTCCCACATAGGGCTCCTTAAGGGCTGGGCCACTTCCCAGTGCTCAGTCCAGAGGTAGGCACATGCATGGCAGGTGTCAGGGTTTGAAGAATAGCTATGTCAACTGCTTAGACCAAGGGTTAGCAAACTTTTTCTTAAAGAACCAGGTGCTTAATAATTTAGATTTTGCTGGACAAGTTGCAAAATGGGGACGATTATGTACTGATAAAACCATTTAAATATGTAAAAATAATTCTTAGCTGAAAAAAAAACAAACAAAAGGCAGCTGCTAGCTGGAATTTAATAACCCCTGGTGTAGACTCTTCCAGCTTAGGGGAGTGTGGGAATAGAGACCTGCTTTCTTAGGGTTGTCATAACTAGAGATGCAACTCCCACCTAGGGTGGGGCATCTTCCCAGGGCTTCTTCCTTGCTCTTTGGAAATCTGAGTCAGAGTTTAGAGAAGTTTGGGGATTAAGTTTGAGAGGGACTCTGGCAGGGAGAATAGCCTCTTCTCTCTGGGATTTCGGCTGGTATTTGTGGTGTGCTCTGCCTCTTTTCCCTTTGCTTTCCTTCCTCCAGCTGCTTAGAACCCTGGAGCCAGGGTCTTTGTGCTCCAGGTAGGCACTGACGTGACCCAGGCGAGTCCAGGAGCTAGATAAGGTCAGGGGGTGGAGATCAGAACTGGGCCAAGACTGGGGGTATGGGGCAAGCAGGGCTGAGGGGAGTACATCTGGATAGTGAGAGTTGTACCTAGATGGGGATCTTAAATGGCAAGGCCCTGGCACCCTTGGTTCTGTTTGTTTTTTTTTTTTTAAATAAATTTATTTATTTGAGAGAGAGAGAGATGGAACAAGCCGGGAAGAGGGAGAAGTAGACTCCCTGCTGAACAGGAAGCCCGACGTGAGGCTTGATCCCAGAACCCTGGGATCATGACCTGAGCTGAAGGCAGACGCTTAACCAACTGAGCCACCCAGGCGCCCTTTTGGTTCTGCTTCTGATGCCGGTTTTCTAGTCTGGTTTTTAGCAAATTGACTGACCTGTCCTACTTCCTGTCTGCTTTCTTCTTTACTGACAGAGGGCTCTGGGCCTCCATCTCACTTTTCTGCCTTCCTTAATTTTTTCTCCCTCTCAGAACTCTTCTGCTCCCCTGAACTCCCAGAATTCAGGTGATCTATGTGGCTCCATAAGGATCTCTCTGTGTGGCCTTAGCCTATGAATTACTTACCTGTGTATCATGTTTCCCTAACCAGCTCCTCAGGCCTGGGGAACCAGTCTCTATGACTTATACTTCTGTTCCCTGTCACTGTATCCATCCATCTTCTGAGCATCTAACTGGGAATACAATGTTAGTTTTTTACTGGTCCCCACTGAGATTGCTTGGATAGGAGGGAATCTTGGGGGTTATTGGGTTGGCGCAAAAGGTTTAGAGTCTCTGAAGAGGCTTCTGGTCCCCTAGACTAGAACCATCTTTCATCTTCTCACCCCTACTTTACAGATGACTGCAGTGGTATATTCCTGCCCCTCTCCCATCAGTGACCCTCAGGAGGGCAGTTTTTTTTTTTTTTTTAAGATTTTATTTATTTATTTGACAGAGAGAGTCACAGTGAGAGAGGGAACACAAGCAGGGGGAGTGGGAGAGGGAGAAGCAGGCTTCCCGCTGAGCAGGGAGCCCGACGCAGGGCTCGATCCCAGGACCCTGGGATCATGACCTGAGCCGAAGGCAGACGCTTAACGACTAAGCCACCCAGGTGTCCAGGAGGGCAGTTTCTGCCTAGGCCAACAGAGCTGAAAGCTCTGCTTCTGTCACCTGGCAGGTGAAAGCAGCTGTTAGGCACGCCCTGAGTGTAGGCTACCGCCACATTGACTGTGCTGCTATCTATGGCAATGAGACTGAGATCGGAGAGGCCCTGAAGGAGAACGTGGGACCCGGCAAGGTGAGGATGGGGCCACAGAGGGATGGGGTGAGAGGGCTGGGGCCTGGCTGGAGGGATCTGGGGGCATCTTCCTTCTAATTCCTCTCCCAGAGGTGAGGGTGGGTAAGACTGGGTGCCCACAGCTCTTCTCACTATGGGCCCTGCCCCCTGGACCAGGTGGTGCCTCGAGAGGAGCTGTTCGTGACTTCTAAGCTGTGGAACACTAAACACCATCCCGAGGATGTGGAGCCTGCCCTCCGGAAGACACTGGCTGACCTCCAGCTGGAGTATTTGGACTTGTACCTGATGCACTGGCCTTATGCCTTTGAGTGAGCCTTGCCAGGGTCTTTATCCGGGGAGTCGGGTGTTGGGGGGGTCCTGTTAGTATCTTGTAAGGCACAGTAGCAGAGCAGGAGAGGAATACTGCTCAGCTTGCCATGCGAACTCAGCCTTTTATGCGAGCAGAGCCAGGAGTTTAACTACAGAAAAGGAGCGTAGCTTCCTGTGGTGGGTATCCTAGGGGCACATGAGTGGTCCCTCCTGCTCCCTTTATTCATTCAGGAAACTGCTGGCTTTTGCTGAGCTAGGCCTAGGGTTGCAGTAGAGAATCAGCTCCAGCAGAGGGTGTGAAAGGAGCCTTACCATCAGCTCTGTGCCCTGTACTGGAAGAAGGTTGCAAGAGCCTGCAACCTCTCTGAGGAGGAAGGAGTTCAGAAAGACTTCCCAAAGGAGGAGAGATACAGTCTGTGTCTAGGAAAAAGAGGAGAGGAAATGGGCGTTCTATATAGAGTTAATGCCTGGGTCATGACCTGAAAGGGAGAAAAACCATGCTTGTTTCTTATTCTTGGCCTTTTGCCCTTTCTGGGCTTAGTATGGGGACACAGAGTGACTGGATAAGGTAAGTCAGGAGCCTGGCATTTGTGCCCACTCGTGGAGGACTGTTTTTCACTTAGGCGGGGAGACAACCCTTTCCCTAAGAATGCCGATGGGACTATCCGCTATGACTCTACCCACTACAAGGAGACCTGGAAAGCTCTGGAGGCACTGGTGGCTAAGGGGCTAGTACGGGCACTGGGCCTGTCCAATTTCAGCAGTCGGCAGATTGATGATGTGCTCAGTGTGGCCTCTGTGCGCCCAGCTGTCCTGCAGGTGAGCACAGCAAAGCAGATCTGTTGGTTTGGGGGTATATGTGTGTGTGCAAGAACATGAGTGAGCAAATGATAGGTCTCCTTCATGGAGATGGCTAACAAGTTTTCAGGAGTGTTGGTGTAGGGGCACCTGGGTGGCTCAGTCGTTAAGTGTCTGCCTTCGGCTCAGGTCTGATCCCAGGGTCCTGGGATCCAGCCCTGTATCAGGCTCCCTGCTCTGCAGGAAGCCTGCTTCTCCCTCTCCCACTCCCCCTGCTTGTGTTCCCTCTCTCGCTGTGTCTCTGTCAAATAAATAAATAAAATCTAAAAAAAAAAAAACTGTTGGTTTAGAAATTCTCTGCATAAACCAGGGCATCGGGGCACCTGGGGTCGGTTAAGCATCTGCCTTCAGCTCGGGTCATGATGGATCGAGCCCCTCATCGGGCTCCTTTGAGCAGGGAGCCTGCTTCTCTGTCTCTGTCTCTCTCTCTCTCTCTCTCTCAAATAAATAAAATCTTAAAAAAATAAAGAAGGGCAGTGAGTTAACTACACTAGAACTAAAATAAAAAAGGGCTAAAAAGTCTTTTTGATTCAAACACAATGGAAATAAATATGAATAATGTACATGTAAAGTGAGGTTCTGTCCGTGAGAACAAGTACTATGTATCGGTTCATATCAAATACAAGATTAGAAAACCAAAAATACAGACAGACATTGAAGTGTGGGAAGAGAATGAAATGGACGGTGGAAGGTGGAGAATGGGAAAAGTGGGCTGAGGGGAAGTGGGTGGGTCAGCAATGCAAGGTTGGTCAAGATGTGCACGACTGGGTGGGGCCCCGCAAGCTGGGTGGGGCCAGCCTGTACTGATGGGTTTTTTCTTGTTTCAGGTGGAATGTCACCCATACTTGGCTCAGAAGGAGCTGATTGCCCACTGCCAAGCTCGGGGCCTGGAGGTGACCGCTTATAGCCCTCTGGGCTCCTCTGATCGAGCTTGGCGTGATCCTGATGAACCGGTCCTACTTGAGGAGCCAGTGGTCCTGGCCCTGGCTGAAAAGTATGGCCGGTCTCCAGCTCAGATCCTGCTCAGGTGCGGCAGTCTTGGGTAAAGGAGGTGGGTGAGGGCACCTGGTTTGGGAAGCCAGGGTTGAGGGATTCCTTATCCAACTACCTGAACGAGGCTGCTAATCTTGCCGTGTAATCTGGGGGAAGCTACTCTGAGGCATGTCCCCCATTCCATTGGGGCTCAGGGACTCCAGGAATTTAGAGAAGGCTGAGTGGAGGTCGAAACAATGCTTGTGAGGACTGACTCCTCTTCCTCATCTACTTCAATCCCCCACCTTAGGTGGCAGGTCCAGCGGAAAGTGATCTGCATCCCCAAGAGTATCACCCCTTCACGTATTCTCCAGAATATCCAGGTACTTGGTGATGGGTTCTGTCTTCTTTAGCCCACTGGGACACAGTCTGATTCTGATTCTGCCTGACAAGAAGATAGTGTTCTGGAATCCCAACTTCTGCACACGAAACTGGCTTTCCTGACCCCCACTTTCCATCCCCAGGTGTTTGACTTTACCTTTAGCCCAGATGAGATGAAGCAACTAGATGCCCTGAATAAAAATTGGCGATACATTGTGCCCATGCTCACAGTGAGTATATATCACCTGCCAGAGTTAGGGAATGTAAGATTTGGGGTGGAATTCTGGCCCAAATCTGGCCTCAACCTTGCTGGTTAGAGGAGAGGCAGGATGTTGGTAGGATTGTTGTCTTGGACACAGTGGGCTCCTTTCTTTTTCTTAAGCTTGGGGAAATAATATAGTTCGGGGAGAAAGCATTATAGCCTCTGAGTCCTAGTCCTGCCTCAATATCTTGTGACTTAGAACAAGTTATTTCACTTCTATAAGCCTCAGTTTCCTGTCTGTAAAATGATCCCAGTTCCTGACACCATAGCCAGTTCTCAGTAAATGGTATAAGTAAGAGGAACCTAGAAGGCCTCAACCTTGGTAGAGAGATTGAGGTTGGGTTGAAGCCTGTTACAGATAGGAAAATAAATATTCCTTATTCCAGCTGAGACTGCAAACTCTTACGGGCAGGGGCAGGGGCAGGTATATACCAGGCTATGGTTTGCTGGGATGCTGTCAACACTGGCATTCTCTGAGGCCCAGGTACCTGTACTACCATCTGGCATAGTACTGTATACAGGTGATGTTCAGAGGAAGATTCAGGGAAAGATGCTGTGTCTGGAATGTCAACTCCTCCTAATGGAGCCATCTGTCTGTCTCTCTTTCCAGGTGGATGGTAAGAGGGTCCCGAGAGATGCAGGGCACCCTCTGTACCCCTTTAATGACCCATACTGAGACCACCACTTCCTGGTTCCTTCCCAGCTCTCTAGCTACAAGGTACTGCCACCTGCAGAAAGGAGTTAATAAAGCCATTGGAGCATCACACTACTTGCTTGTCTTATTTGTCTGGTCAGACCATTTCCCTTAGGAATGCAGGACTGAGGGATGCTGGGTGCCACCTGCCCCAAGCCCAGACTGCCTTTCTTTTTTGGTTCTGGAGAAACTGGGATATGGCTGAATTCCATTTCTACTTTCTTGAATTAGGTACATTGAGGGAGTAGCGCCATGTAGTGGCAGCTCTCAGCACTACATGCTGTCCCAGGGTGCCCAAAATTTGTCTTGTCAGGGTGAGATCGAGGTAATGAGAGTCCTGTGGTTTCCTGGCACTGCTGGGCCTGGGACTTGGGTTCCCACCCCACCCCACCGCCTTGTTCAGTGCCTAGATTTAGGACTATGAAGAGCCAAAAAAACACTTATATTCAGAAGTTCAGGAGTCCCAGGTTAGAAAATCAGGAAAGGTGGGGATAGGGGCTTTGTCTCAGACACTCAGGCAGTGTGCATCTGAAGGACGTTGAGTGAGTCTGAAAACTTGTCACTCTGCACCTGTCTTAAGGTCCTATCTTAGGTATTTTATAGTCCCACCAAAGGCCACTGAGGTTTTAGGAGGGAATTTTGAAAAATTCTTCTAAACTTAAGTCACACAAAACTAATTTTAGTTTTCCAGTGGAACCATTGCTCTTCACTCAACAAATATTTATTGTGTACTTATATGAGTTAGGCACAATGCCGCACCCGGGAGACCAAGACACATAGGTCCCTACAGTTTAATGGAGGAGACAGACTTTAATTGCATAATTAGTTTAATTACACTTGGAAGAAGTGCTATGAAAAGCACAGAGTGAGGAGCGTACTGATTTAATCAGCTGAGATATAAAGGATGAATAGGGATTAATTAGTTAAAAGAGGTGAGAGTGGGAATAGTCTTCCATGCAGATTGGATAGCTTGTGAGGAAAGCCTTGAAACTGGAAGAAGCTGTTAGAAAAACCTAAAGAAGTCTTCTGTGATAGAAACTGAAAGTCATTGGGGGTGGAATGGCATGAAATAATGCTGGAATTAGGTAGGGCTTGTGATGGAGAGCCTAGGAAACTGAGTTAAGATTCTGAGTTTAGGGGCGCCTGGGTGGCTCAGTTGGTTAAGCGACTGCCTTGGGCTCAGGTCATGATCCTGGAGTCCCAGGATTGAGTCCTGCATCGGGCTCCCTGCTCAGCGGGGAGTCTGCTTCTGCTTCTGACCCTCTCCTCTCGTGTTCTCTCTCTCATTCTCAGATAAATAAATAAAATCCTTTAAAAAAGAAAACAAAAAAATATTTAAAAATAAATAAAAAAGGGGCACCTGGGTGGCTCAGTCGTTGAGTGTCTGCCTTCAGCTCAGGTCATGGTCCCAGGGTCCTGGGATCGAGCCCCGCATCGGCCTCCCTGCTCTGTGGGAGGCCTGCTTCTCCCTCTCCCACTCCCTCTGCTTGTGTTCCCTCTCTCCCTGTGTCTCTCTCTCTCAAATAAATAAATAAAACCTTTAAAAAAATAAAAAAAATAAAAAAAGATTTTGTGTTTATCCTGAAGTAGCAGGAAGCCAAGGATGAGTTTGGAGCAGGACTAACTTGGCTTAATTTGTGTTCAGCAACACAACACTGGTACAGTGGAGAGAATGGATCAAACGGACAAAAAGTAGGTGGAAGGAAGCATGTTGGAAGTTAGTCTTTCTCTCTGGTCCTTTCTACCTGGAACAACCCACCCCTTTGCCCATTTGCGGTTAACACCAATTACTTCAATGTTCAGTTTAGCTGTCACTTCCTCTGAGACATCTTTCCTGACCTCACCCTCCCCAAGTGGCTTTTTTTTTTTTAAGATTTTATTTATTTGGCAGAGAGAAACACAGCGAGAGAGGGAACACAAGCAGGGGGTGTGGGAGAGGGAGCAGGCTTCCTGCCGAAAAGGGAGCCTGATGCGGGGCTTGATCCCAGGACCCTGATATGACCTGAGCCAAAGGCAGACAATTAATGACTGAGCCACCCAGGCGCCCTCCAAGTGGCTTTCTGTATGATTCCATAGCTCCTTGACACACTTTCATGATCCAAGTTTTACAGTTATGAGGTAGTCTGAGTATTTATTAGTTTGCTAGGCCCGCTGTAACAGTACCACAGAATGGGTGGCTTAAACAACAGAAATTTATTTCTCACATTTCTGGTAGCTATAAATCCAAGATCAAGGTATCAGCAGGCCTGCTTCCTTCTGAAGGTCATGAGGGAAGGATTTGTTCCAGGCCTTTCTCCTTGTCTTATATATGGCTATCTTCCTGTGACTTTACATTTTCTTCTCTGTATGTATCTATGTCCAAATTTCTTCTCTCTCTTTCTCTCTCTTTTTTTTTTAAAAGATTTTATTTATTCATGAGAGAGAGAGAGAGAGAGAGAGAGGCAGAGGGAGAAACAGGCTCCCAAGGAGAGGGAGCCTGATGCGGGACTTGATCCCAGGACCCTGGTATCATGACCTGAGCCGAAGGCAGATGCTTAACCATCTGAGCCACCCAGGCACCCTCTTTTTTTTCTGACCACTAGAAAAAACACAGAAGTTTATTATTCCTGTTATGAAGGTTGGGTCTTTATAGGATGAGGGAGGGAATTCTGACTGGGGGAAGAGACCCCTACTTGCTGGTGTTGAGTGGGTTCCGCAGGACCGTGATGACCAAGTCCCCACACAGGAACATTTTGGAGATGTACCAGTACTTGCTGACTGGCTTGCACTTTTTGCCCTTGCCACTCTTGGGGATCTCAGTCCTAATCTGTTTCACATTCTCCAGCATCAGGTTGCAGTACCTGTTTCCAAATACAGCCACATTCTAAGTACTGGGAGTTAGGACTTCAGTTTATAAATTTGGGGAGGAAACCATTCATTCAGCCCATCTGAGGAAGCAGAAGTTATCATAACATAAATTATTCACTAATAAACTGCTTCAAAATTATTCCTGATTCAAACGTTTCATCTGGCTTAGCTTTAGTATTGCTCTGTTGACATCTTTGTGTAATCAATGGATAACACAGCACACATCCATAGCAAAGTAAAGTTGCAAACCTTATAAAAGATGTATTACTTGAAATAGTGAAAGTGATGTTGGGGAGCTTCATACAACATACCCAAAGCCATTGAAAAGTGAAGATCGGATAGTTAACCAAAAAAAAAAAAGATGAGGACACTAGCCTTCAAAAGATGATGTTTGGAATATCAAAGTATTAAGGAAAGCTTTTTGGAAAACTATGAAGTCTTCAAGTATTTTTGCAAAAAGCATTTTTTTTTAAAGATTTATTTATTCATCTGAGACACAGAGATAGAAAGAGAGCATGAGCAGGGAGAGAGAGAGAGGGAGAAGCAGGCTCCTTGCTGAGCCAGGAGCCCGATGTGGGGCTCGATCCCAGGACCCTGGGATCATGACCTGAGCCGAAGGCAGATACTTAACTGTCTGAGCCGCCCAGGCGCCCCTGCAAAAGGGATTCTTTATATGATTATTGTTTTTTTTTTTAAGATTTTATTTATTTATTTGACAGAGAGTTAGAGAGCACAAGTAGGCAGAGTGGCAGGCAGAGGGAGAGGGAGAAGCAGGCTCTCTGCTGAGCAGGGAGCCGGACATGGGGCTCGATTCCAGGACCCTGGGATCATGACCTGAGCCGAAGGCGGCCGCTTAACCGACTGAGCCACCCAGGCGCCCCTATATGATTATTGTTTTAAATAAAAGGCCACAGACGCAGAATTTAAAAATGAGACTTGCCTTTTTAAGACGACATTCCAGAAGAAAGGAAAAGAGTGCTTGCCAGTCAATGGCTAGCACCACCACATTCCAGTCTCTTATATCAAAATTTTTTATACACAAGTACAATCTAAGACCTCTCAGAAACTGCCTTGTGGTCTGCAAGGGAGGAGGGTCTGTCTCACACTCAAGTAGGAAATATGAGACCTTGTGGCATTGTGTAGCAGAAGGAATGTGCACCTTGTAGTCAAAGGTTGGCAAACTTAAAAAAGGATACTTCAAAAAGGGACTGATAAGATGTATTTGAAAGAGGGCACAGTATTTGTTGAGGAAAATATCCATGAATTGGGGCGCCTGGGTGGCTCAGTCGTTAAGCGTCTGCCTTTGGCTCAGGTCATGATCCCAGGGTCTTGGGATTGAGCCCCGCATCGGGCTTCCTGCTCCATGGGAAGCCTGCTTCTCCCTCTCCCACTCCCCCTGCTTGTGTTCTCTCTCTCGCTGTGTCTCTGTCAAATAAATAAAATCTTAAAAAAAGAAATATCCATGAAGGAGCCCTGATACTTGTCTAAAGCTTTAAAACACTGAAAAATCTCTTTATTGGTCGAGATGTTAACTTCTAGAATGTTCATGACAAGTTCTGTTGATTTTCCTCTATTTTTTTCTTTCTTTTTTTTAAAAGATTTTATTTATTTATTTGACAAAGAGAGAGAGCACAAGCAGGGGAGTGGCAGGCAGAGGCAGAAGGAGAAGCAGACTCTCCACAGAGCAGGGGGAGCCTGATGTGGGACTCGATCCCAGGACCCTGGAATCATGACCTGAGCTGAAGGCAGTTGCTTAACCAACTGAGCCACCCAGGCGCCCTCCTCTGTATTTTTCTAAAGATTTTGTTTATTTGTTAGAAAGAGAGCACAAAAGGTGGTGGGGAGGCAGAGGGAGAAGCGGACTCCCCACTGCACAAGGAGTTTTATTATTTATTTATAAAAAGGTTTTATTATTTATTTATTTATAAAATGAAGGTTTTATTATTTATTTACTTATAAAAAGATTTTATTTATTTATTTGACAGAGAGAGACACAGCGAGAAAGGGAACACAAGCAGGGGGAGTGGGAGAGGGAGAAGCAGGCTTCCTGCCAAGCAGTGAGCCCAATGTGGGGCTCGATCCCAGGACCCTGGGATCATGACCTGAGTGGAAGGCAGCCTCTTAATGACTAAGCCACCCAGGCGCCCCTGTTTCCCGATAAAATTTTTTGAAAGCTAGAATTCATATAAATGCAACTCTGTGTCCTATGAATTTTGACATATAGAGTGTTCATTATCACTCAATTCTAGGTATTTAACTTGCTTCATGATTTTTTTAACCCAAGGGATGGGTATTTATACTGTTATTTACACTACATACACTTGACCCTTGAATAATGCAGAAGTTAGGAGCACTGATCCCTCTTCCCTCTCACCGCCACACGAAAACCCACATAATAGCTTTGTGACTACCCCAAAACTTAATAGCCTACTGTGAACTAGAAACCTTACCAATAAGATAGTTAATTAACACACATTTTGTATGTCATATTCATTACATACTGTATTCTTACAATAAAGTAAGCTAGAGGGAAGAAAATGTTATTAAGAAAACCATAAGGAGGGGTGCCTGGATGGCTCAGTCTTTGAGCTTCGGCTCAGGTCATGGTACGGGGGTTCTGGGATCCAGCCCTGCATCGGACTCCCTGCTAGGCCGGGGCCTGCTTCTCCCTCTCCCACCTCCCCTGCTTTGTGTTCCCTCTCTAGCTGTCAAATAAATAAATAAAACCTTAAAAAAAAAGAAAGAAAAAACCATAAGGAAGAGAAAATACGTTTACAGTGCTACGCTGTAAAAAATCCATGTGTAAGTGGATCCACGCAATTCAAACTCATGGCTTAGTTGTTGGAGAAGATAGTCTGTATAATAATAATAATGATGATTCTTTAGAATTTACTGAGACTTTCTTTGTGGCCTAAAATATGGTCCATTTTTGTAAATGATATGTAATACTTGAATATAATGTGTATTTGCTGTTTTGAGTATAGATTTTTTTGAGTATAGATTTCTATACGTATTTAGTCACTTGAGCATAGTAATAGTATTAGTCATGTTTTCAACATTTCTGCTTTTTTGTGTGCTTGTTATGATTTCTGAGTGACATGCATTTAAAAAAATTTTTTTTAATTTATTTATTTATTTGACAGAACACAAGTAGGCAGAGTGGCAGGCAGAGGGGGAGGGAGAAGCAGGCTTCCCACTGAGCAGGGAGCCTGACGTGAGGCTTGATCCCAGGACCCTGGGATCATGACCTGAGCCGAAGGCAGACGCTTAACTGACTGAGTGACCCAGGCACCCCTGCATTTAAAATTTCAACACAGGGCACCTGGGTGGCTGAGTCGATTAAGCGACTGCCTTCGGCTCAGGTCATGATCCTGGGGTCCTGGGATTGAGTCTGGCATCGCATCGGGCTCCCTGTTCAGTGGGGAGTCTGCTTCTCCCTCTGAACCTACCCCATCTTGTGCTCTCTCTCTCACTCTCTCTCAAATAAGTAAAATAAAATCTTTTAAAAAAAATAAAGTTTCAACACAATTTTTTATTTTTTCAAAGATTTATTTATTTGAGAGAGAAAGAGAGAGAGCATGAGCACAGGTGGGGTGGGTAGGGGCATTGGGAGAGGGAGAAGCAGACTCCCAGCTGAGCAGGGAGCCTGACTTGGGGTTTGATCCTAGGACCCTGAGATCATGACCTGAGCCGAAGGCAGACGCTTAACCAAGTGAGCCACTCAGGTGCCCCTCAACTACAATTGTTATTATTTTTATTTATTTATTTTTTAAAGATTTTATTTATTTATTCATGAGAGAGAGAGAGAGAGAGAGAGAGAGGCACAGGGAGAAGCAGGCTCCCAAGGAGCAGGGAGCCCAATGTGGGACTTGATCCCAGAACCCTGGGATCATGACCCGAGCCGAAGGCAGAAGCTTAACCATCTGAGCCACCCAGGCACCCATACAATTATTATTATTTTTAAAAAGATTTTATTTATTGGGCGCCTGGGTGGCTCAGTTGGTTAAGCCACTGCCTTCGGCTCAGGTCATGATCCTGGAGTCCCGGGATCGAGTCCCGCATCGGGCTCCCTGCTCGGCAGGGAGTCTGCTTCTCCCTCTGACCCTCTCCCCTCTCATGTGCTCTCTCTCTCTCTCTCTCATTCTTTCTCTCAAATAAATAAATAAAAAAAATCTTTAAAAAAAAAAAGATTTTATTTATTTATTTGACAGAGAGAGACACAATGAGAGAGGGAACACAAGCAGGGGGTGTGGGAGAGGGAGAAGCAAGCTTCTCGCCGAGCAGGGAGCCTGATGCGGGGCCCGATCCCAGGACCCTGGTATCATGAGCTGAGCTGAAGGCAGACACTTAACGACTGAGCCACCCAGGCACCCCTCAACTACAATTATTGATTTATCTCTATTTATTTTGCAACTCTAGTAGTTGCTTGATATGTGATAATATACCTAAGAAGTTTATTTCTGTCTTATATAACATTTTGAGAATAAGCAGCTCAGAGGTGGTATGGTGGCTCCATGATGCTAGGAACATAGGCTTCTCCTCTATTACTGCTTTGTCATTCTTGGGACACTGCCCTGATTGACATGGTCCAAGAAGATTCACCACCAAGTCTTGTGAAAGACAAGCCCCTTCCCTTTAATGTGTCTATAATGCACACATTGCTTCTGTTCACTTTCCATTGACCAAAACGTCATCATGTGAACACTACCTCCATGGGTCAGTGATGATTTTAGTTTTTATTCTCGTGGCTTTGCACTAAAATAAATACATAAATTAAAATCAGTGTTCTGGGGCGCCTGGGTGGCTCAGATGGTTAAGTGTCTGCCTTCGGCTCAGGTCATGATCCCAGGGTCCTGGTTAATCGATTAAGCCCTACATCAGCTCCTGGCTCATCGGGGAAAGTCTGCTTTCCCTCTCCCTCTGCCTCTCCCCCTGCTTGTGTTCTCTCTCTCTGTATCTCTGTGTCTCAAATGAATAAATAAAAATTAAAAAAAAATCAGGGTTCTTTTATTACTATAGAAAAAGGGAAAAACGCAGGGCGCCTGGGTGGCTCAGTTGGTTAAGTGACTGCCTTCAGCTCAGGTCATGATCCTGGAGTCCCGGGATCGAGTCCCACATCGGGCTCCCTGCTCAGTGGGGAGTCTGCTTCTCCCTCTGACCCTCCCCCCTCTCATGCTCTCTCTCTCAAATAAATAAAATATTTTAAAAAAAGAAAAAGGGAAAAATGCATATGGAGAGACAACTGTCACAAGGTCCCAACATTTTGTATGTAATCATTTAATCCCTTTCTTTTCAATATCCTTCTACTTTCAAATTTCACTCAGTTCAACATCCTTTTCTGTTTTATCCTGTCCAGAAAATAGACTTCTAATCTTCTACTGCTTTGGGGGAGTAGCTTTAGACTAACTGCTTCTTAAAATTTTTCAACATAACCCACTTTTTTCAGCCTTATCTTCATCCTTTATTCCTAGGGGTACCTGCTGCAGCCAATTCCTGAGAGTTCATGGTTTCTCTATTGTCAATCTGGTTGCTTCTTGGCTTTCCCCATTGGGACTCTCCTTTCTTAGTCTGCTAGGTCAATTACTACTTGTCCATTCATTTTCCAGCTTTTAAGATTTTATTGCTGTTGCTTCCTCTCCCATTCTCTTTGATCTTGTTTTAACTTAAAAACAACAACAAAACAAACAAACAACAAATAAAAGAATTTCCTTTATTGTTATTTAGATAGACTTCAAAAGGGAAGGGATGTAAATGCATGTGTTCAACCCACCATCTTTATTTATTTATCTATTATTTTTTAAAATATTTTATTTATTTGACAGAGAGAGACACAGCGAGAGAGGGAATACAAGCAGTGGGAGTGGGAGAGGGAGAACCCACCATCTTTAATTGGATGTGCCCCCCAATCTGTTAAATGTAAGATTTCTGTACCCCCCAAAAGTCCCATTACCTTCATTACTTACTATGAAATATTGGTTCTTGGGCGCCTGGGTGGCTCAGTTGGTTAAGCGACTGCCTTCAGCTCAGGTCATGATCCTGGAGTCCCGGGATCGAGTCCCACATCGGGCTCCCTGCTCAGCGGGGAGTCTGCTTCTCCCTCTGACCCTCCCCCCTCTCATGTGCTCTCTCTCTCTCATTCTCACTCTCTCAAATAAATAAATAAAATCTTTAAAAAAAAAAAGAAATATTGGTTCTTATTTTAAGTAGATATATTCTGAATGAAACTTCTTCCAGTTCTAATTATGATTATACTATGATTGCTTCATTCATTCATTCTTCCAAAAATTCACTTTGGACACCTAGTAATAGTCAGCCACTATTGTATGCATTGGGGAGTTAGCTGTAAACAAAACAGATAAAATCACATGGAACCTATACTTAGAACTAGGTGACAGGTAAAAAAAAAACAAACAAAAGCCCTAAGTAAATAACCTCAGATTTTGATGAGCACAATGGAAGAAATAAACAAAAGGAAGCTAATTTTGACTGAGTGGACTGGGAAGGCCCTTTGGGGTAAGTAACATTTAAGATGAGTAAGAGCTAATCATTTCAAACTTCTGGGAGAAGAGCTTTCTAGGCAGTCAGGTAGCAAGTGCAAAGGCCTCTGGATATGAGAAAGGGCTTGGGCATTCTGAGGAACAGAAAGATCAACATAGTAGGATGGTAAAGTGAGGGGAGCAGTATGAGATGAATTTGGAGAGGTGGATTGGAGCTAGATCATGTAGGACCTTTCAGGCAATGATAAGGAGCTCAAAATTCCTTTTTTTTGTTAGAGAGTGGGGAGGGGGAGGGAGAGAGGGAGGAGAGAGAAATTTTTTTTTTAGACTTTTATTTATTTATTTGATGGGAGGGGTAGAGGGAGAGAGCGCAGAGATTCCCAAGCTGATTCCGCACTGATTGCAGAGCCCCACACGGAGCTCTGACACCCCTGAGATCATGACCTGAGCCAAAAATCGAGTCAGGAAGCTAATCCAACCGAGCCACCCAGGTACTTCTTAATATCTATCTTACTTTAAGATTTTATTTATTTATTTGAGAGAGCGAGCGAGCAGAGAGCAAGAGCACAAGCAGGGGGGAGCAGGAAAGGGAGTAGCAGGCTCTCCACTGAGCAGGGAGCCCTCCACCAGGCTCCATCCCAGGACCCCAGGATCACTACCCCAGCTGAAGGCAGATGCCCAACCACTGAGGCACCCCTAATATCTATTTTAAAATCTATTTTTCATACAGCTGAGTTCCTCAAAGAGAGCATGTGTTCTGTCCTTAGGCGCTAGTACAACGGCTTGCACATCATAGTGGCTCTGTGAATATTAGTTTAACAGATGAGTGGGTCACACTAGGTACTAGACTGGATTTCTCAGGCTCTAGCCATGGCTGCAAGGACTCTGAAGAGATCTCCCCCTCCTCAAACCAACCCTCCAGTCACCCATGTTATCAGACAGTGGTAGCCATTTAATGACTGCTTAACATGAGCCAGGTATAGTGCTGATTGTTGAAACAAGCATTTCCTCTAATTCTCACAATATCCTTAAGGGGTGAATACTAATATTGTCCTTTTACATTAATCTTAAAAGATTACATGACTTGGCTCAGGTCACGCAGCTAATAACGGGGATCCCACGTCTGTGTGCCACAGGTATTGGTATTTCCAGGTCCAGCTCTATGCCCCCCAGATTTCAGCTTGCCTGACCCTTTACGACTGGAAGAAGAATCTTTTGCAGGAATATTTCCCAGGGTGTCAAAACCTGGACAGAAATAAAATCCCTGCTCTGATCACTGTAGGGAAGGCCATGGTGGAAGGCAATGCATGATACTCCAGGTGTGAGAAAGTGCAACCACTGCAGCCTGCCAGTTATCTTCCACTCTGCCGGTAGTAGGAAATGAGGCACACTGCTTTCCGTAGCCGACTTGTCTTGCAGCTTTCTGAACAAGTCACACCTTCTCTGAATATTGGTTTCTATTTCTACCAAATGGGGTTGATAATCCCGATCTCACCAATAGCGTTAAGATTAAATAAAACCGCCAACAGCTTTAAAGTGTCTAAGCACAATATCCTAGCAAGCACTGGGCAAACGACAAACGGTAGCTCTGAGCGGAGGAAAAGAGCCGGGAGCACTAAACTAGCGAGATTTGGGGTCTGGGTAGGGCCTAAGAGGATGGCGTCAGCGGATTGGGCCAGCTGAAGAGGGTGGGCCCAGAGGGAGGAGCCAGCTGCGTCCCGCCGCAGTACCGACTTTGAATCAAGCGCGGTAGTTTCAGCGGTAGCCAATCCTAGGATAGCATTTTCTTGCGTCAATTGTTGCTGAGGCTTAGAGCCACGAGTCTCTCACCGAAATCAGTTCTAGCCGTTGCTGCTGTACCCGTGCCCGGTTCTTACGTGTCCATCCGTTAGGACTGAGAGGACAGGCAGAAAGTTTCGGTCACCTCACTAAGTATCAGGGCCGGAAAGAGACCCTCGGCTACACGCTCCAAACATGCAGAGCAGCGCCAGCTTCCCCTTATGTGGAAGCCGCCGGTCGACGCCCAGTCTGGAGTTGTAGTACCAAGATTCCAGTTCTTACGCGACTTGCTAGAAGCGCAGGAAGTTGCTTTTTTGGGGGAAAGTGGGCCAGGGAGAGAAGGTACCCCACAGAGCAAGACGGGGAGTGCGGGGGTGTCCTTGGGCTGGACTGGGGCAGAGTCCTGGCCCTTTAAACTCGGGGGGGAGGATCCGGAAGTGGATGGGCGGGGCAAAGGGCTCTCGTATATAAAGGGACCCAGCCGCGCGGGGTCTCCAATCTGCCATTTTCTGTCTCTCAATAGGTATCTGGCGTCCCAAATTTCCTCTGTTTTCCTCACAGACTCTATTCCGCCCGCTGGTCCACCACCTCAGGGGAACGATGGCCGCAGAGTCCACAGCCACTGCCGCCATCGCTGCGGAGCTGGTTTCCGCCGACAAGTAAGCGGGACCGTGGAGAGCTTGAGGCACTGGCCAGTCCACGGGGAGGGGGTGGTGGCCGGGGGCTCCCCGGGAGGGACAGACCCGGGAGAGGAAGGACTTGCCTCCTACTGAGCAGCCGTCGCAGTTCGGGGAGGCCCGGACTGTAGGAACCCACCTTTTGCAGAGAACCTCGCGCATTAGCAGTAACACTAGTCGGCTGCCGCCCCCTGCCCCGCTTTTCGCGGCCGCCATCTTGCCGGGGGCAGCGGCGGCTGCTCCATCGTCTGCCCCTCTTCTTCCTCCCCCGGCCCGGGGCTATCGGCGAGGAGGCGGGGCCACAGGGCTCCCGTTTGTCTTTATGCCCGTACTGTCCCCGCACTCCTGGCTCGCTCCTCCAGTAGTGTCCCCAAGCAACCCGGGAAAATAACTAACAGATTTGGCGCCAAAAAAAAAACACCCTTGCACGAGGAGGGAGGCTGGCCCGGTGGGCTCGGGAGGGGGCGGGGCTTTCAGGGGGCGGGGCCACGTGGGCGAGCGTTCGCTTTCCTCCGCCGGCTCTGGAGCAGGGGGCGGGGTCCTGAGGAGGCGGGAAAACTCCATTGTTTGGGGCTGTGCGGCTCGCGGAGATTTTCCAACTTCCGCGGTGTGGCGTGGTGAAGCTTGTTTCCCACGGTCTCCTCGCCCATCTCCTGCCCTCCTGCTCTCAGCTGTCCTCGTTTTTAGACCTGTGGTGGAGAGCATAGTGACTCTTTAGGCTTCGGGAGTGCTGGCCAGAGACCTGGCTGCTTCGGAGGGATTTTAATCGGGACTCAAAGTATCTTCACCCAGCGCTGCGTGGAACTCCCCTTCCAGCAGTGTTTGCTGGGTGAATGGGCGGTAGTAGGCGCGAAATGTATTAGGACTGGGTAGAAACGATTGCTTTGAAAGCGCCACAATGCTTGTCAGACGTAGGGTATTTCTTGAACGGTGAAAGGAAGCACTCAGTTGAAATTCGAGGAAGCAAGTGCTGTTTCCATCTAGTGGGTCTGACTTCCCAGTCGTCCCTTGTTTTTTAGGGGCCTGGTTTTATTTTTTCCCTTCTGCACTTTGGAAGTTAGCTTCCTCCACATAAAGAAAAAGGTTGCTGTGACGTTTTATGATTGGTTTATAGACTTAACACTAAGATGGTGTTGGTACATTCACAGTTACTGGAGGTTTACTTATCTCTACCTATGCTACCTACCACTTTTTGGTTCGTTTCCCTGTTGGGCTCACGTTGAGCAGTGGTTCACAAACCACCCTCAGGATCACGGGGGAACTATTAGAAAATACGATTTTAGTTTCAAGCTCTGTTTTCAGCCTCATCATTCATGATAGGACAGAGTAGCTTGAGCTTTGTGAGTCGTGTGGTATCTTTTTTTTAAGGAGCTCCTTACTTGAGACTGAGGCTCAGGAGACCATTTTATGGTGCGCTAGACGACTAGCAATATTCCACTTAGAGGGATCCTTGCCCTCTTAACCCTTAGTAAAAGTATTAAGGGTTTGGTTTTCTTTCTTTTTCTTTCTTTTAAGATTTTATTTGACAGACAGAGTGGGAGAGGGAGAAGCAGGCTTCCCGCCGAGCAGGGAGCCCGATGTGGGGCTCTGTCCCACTGGGACCACGACCGGAGCCGAAGGCAGACTAATAACTGAGCCATGCAGGCGCCCCGGGTTTGGTTTGGTTTTGCGATAAAATTATCAAGGAATACGGATTGCAGATTTCCAGATGTTACCTGTGTATAGCTAAAGTTAAGTTAGTGGTGAACTAGTCTCCAGCTTCCTGGCAGGTCATGCACTGAGAAAGAACTCATGTGCCTCCAGAAAGGAAAATAAACCATAAGTTCCTCCTACCATGAGTCGCAAACTAAAACTGACCAGTTGTATGTATTAAGTGCTTTTTTTGAATGTTTTTACTTGACTCACATGAGTTTGCTATGAAGTAGTTATCCTCCTTTTACAGGTAAGAAAAATCAAGATTAGAGTGGTGAAATAATTTCCATATTCATAAGTGGCACAGTCTGCGTTAAACCCCAGTATTTCATTTTTATACTTTCATGACCCATGAAGAAACTTACTTAGGGAGTAAATTACATGAAAACCTAATTAGTCTGAGGGAACAGTAAAGATGGCATTTCTCGGTTAAGTAAGTGGGGTAGGGACGCCTGGGTGGCCCAGTCGTTAAGCGTCTGCCTTCGGCTCAGGTCATGATCCAGGGGTCCCGGGATCGAGTCCCGCATCGGGCTCCTTGCTCAGCGGGGAACCTGCTTCTCCCTCTCCCTCCCTCTGCTTGTGCTCTGTCAATAAATGAAATCTTTACCAAAAAAAAAAAAAGTAAGTGGGGTATTCAGAGGTAAAGTGTCTAAGGTGTTTAAGGGGGAGGGTAAAGAAAATGACTTGTTTAGGGGCGCCTGGGTGGCTCAGTCGTTAAGTGTCTGCCTTCGGCTCAGTTCTTGATCCCAGGACTCTGGGATGGGATGGGTTTCCGCATTGGGCTCCCTGCTCAGTAGGGAGTCTGCCTCTCCCTCTCCCGCTGCCCTTCCCCCACCGCTCGTGCTCTTTCTCAAATAAATAAATAAATAGATTTTATAAAATAAAAAGATTTTATTTATTTATTTGACAGAGCCAGAGAGGGAACACAAGTAGGGGGAGTGGGAGAGGGAGAAGCAGGCCTCCTGCTGAGCAGGGAACCCGGTGCCGGGCTTGATTCCAGAACACTGGGATCATGACCTGAGCCAAAGGCAGACGCTTAACCACTGAGACACCCAGGCGCCCCAGTAAATAAAATCTTAAAAAAAAAAAAGTGACTTGTTTAGATTTTCATACGATGCACTTTATAATTCTAATATAACCATTGAAAGAAATAAAAACATGTATAACTTTAAAACCAGTAGGGAGAAAATATGGAATGACAAATAAACCTCAGTTCAGAGTTGATTTTGATACCAACTTCATTGCTTAAGTAGAGGGATGTTGGACCACAATTTTGTCAGCTGTAAAAAGCTTCATTTTGGCCTCTCTTCGGAGTCTTGTGCAATTTAAACATTGCTAAAGGTAATCATTGACTAAGTGCTCAATCAGTCTTTGTTCTTATTACCTTTCTAACTAGTTCTTAATCTTTTTATGTTACAAAAGATAAAGAATATAGCAGTGTGTAAGGAGAAAAGAAAGCTCAGAAAGGAGTCTTATGTAATGCACTGAATTTTGGCTTAGCTGTTGTCTAATTCCCGCGCTGCTTATTTGTTGCTTGAGAAGAGATGTCAAAATAAAAATAAGTGGTTTAGCTCAGTAATCTTAAAGTTCTGGAATTGTCCTTTCTGTTTCCACAAGTGGTTTGTTTCCTTTGTGTTGGTGTAGGTGTTACGTTAGTGCTTAGTATTTTGCTGTTTTTTTTTTCTTTTTTAAGATTTTATTTATTTGACAGACCGTGAGAGAGGGAACACAAGCAGGGGGAGTAGGAGAGAGAGAAGCAGGCTTCCCGCTGAGCAGGGAGCCCAACACGGGCTCAATCCCAGGCCCCTGGGATCATGACCTGAGCTGAAGGCAGATGCTTAACGACTGAGCCACCCAGGCGCCCCCAGTATTTTGCTGTTTAAAATAAGATTAAGATAACTTCTTGTGAGTTAGCTCCATGGATTTATGATGAATTAATGTCGTAATTATTTGTGTGAAAGATTTAGCCAGAATACCAGAGTACCTATCTTGCAGTGGGGGAGAGGAGTAAGGTAGGTATTAGCTCAAATGTGTAAGTGGGAGAAGAGTCCCTCTGGTGGATCTGGGGAGGAAAACAACAAAAAACTATTAGAAGATTGTTTTAGTTGAATTGTTACTTGGTAATTTCAAGGTACTTTTTTGAAGTCAGGGCAGAAAAATAAATGTGTTGAAATTATTTCTCAATAAGAGGAATATAACCTTGTACTGTTTTTTGTTTCTTTTAAGATTTTATTTATTAGAGAGAGCATGCCCAGAAGTGGGGAGGAGGGGCAGAGGGAGGAGGAGTGGGAGAAGCCGACTCTGTTGAGCGGGCAGTCCGACGAGGGGCTTCATCCCAGGACCCAGAGATCATGACCTGAGCTGAAGTTAGGTGCTTAACTGACTGAGCCACCCAGGCACCCTTGACCTTGTACTCTTAAGACAATTAACTCATCATCACATCCCATTAACCTTGATAATGCTAATTATGTACTTGTCCAAAAGCATTCTTCACTTACCACTTTAAAGAATGAGGTCCACTCAATTTAAGAAGCAAAACAATTGAACAAAGAGAAGGACAAACCAAAACACAGACTCTTTATAGAAAACAAACTGATGGTTACCAGAGGAGAGGTGGGTGGGATGAAGGGTGAAATAGATGAAGAGGATTAAAAGTACAGTTATCATGGGCACCTGGCCGGCTCAGTTGTAGACCATGGGACTCTTGGTCTTGTGAATTCAAACCCCATGCTGGGCCTGGAGCCTACTTAAAGGAAAAAAGTACATTTACCATGATGAGCACTGAGCAATGTATAGAATTGTTGAATCACTGTATTATACACCTGAAACTAATACAACACTGTATATTAACTATACTGGAATTAAACTTTATTATTTTTTTGGAATGAAAATTTTTAAAAATAAATAAAATAGGGGTGCCTAGGTGGCTTGGTTGAGCATCTGTCCCTTAGTTTCAGCTCAGGTCATGATCTCAGGTTCGTGAGGTGAGCACTGCATGAGGTTTGCACTTAGTGGGGAGTCTGCTTCTCTCTCCCTCTCCTGCCCCTCCCCCTGCTGGCATGCCTTCTTTCTCGCTCTCAGTCTCTTTGTCTCTCAAATAAATAAATCTTTAAAAAATAAGTAAATAAAATTTAAAATGAAGTCCACCCGAAAGATTACACAAAAAAAACTGTTAGAACTAATAAATTCTGCAGAGTTTTTTTTAAGGTTTTATTTTTACATAATCTCTACACGCAACAGGGGCTCGAACTTAAAACGCTGAAATAAAGAGTTGTATCCTCTACTGACTGAGCCAGGCAGGTTCCCTGCAGAGTTTTAAGTTAAAAATCAGTTGTGTTTTGGGGCACCTGGCTGGCTCAGTTAGTGGAGCATGTGACTCTTGCTCTCAGGGTTGTGAGTTTGCCTCCGGTGTTGGGTGTACAGATCACTTGAAAATAAAATCTTAAAATCAGTTACGTTCTGGGTGCCTGGGTGGGTCAGTTGGTTAAGCGACTGCCTTCGGCTCAGGTCATGATCCTGGAGTCCCAGGATCGAGTCCCGCATCGGGCTCCCTGCTCAGCGGGGAGTCTGCTTCTCCCTCTGACCCCCCCCCCCATGTGCTCTCTCTCTGTCTCTCTCTCATTCTCCCTCGCTCAAGTAAATAAATAAAATCTTAAAAAAAGAGTTGCGAACAATCTGAAAAGGAAACAATTCCATTTAAAATAGAGTCAAAGAGTTAGATACTAGGTATAAGCCTGACCAAGCAGTGAAAAACTTGTACAAGCTTTTTTAAGACTTATTTGAGAGCAAGCGAGCCTGGGTGCGTGAGAGTAGGGAGCAGGGGCAGAGGGAGCGAATCCTCAAGCGGACTACCAAGCATGGAGCCTGACACAGGGCTACATCTCATAACCCATGAGATCATGACTTGAGCTGAAACCAGGAGTCGGAGGCCCAACTGACTGAGCTAACTGTGCGCCCCTTGTACAAATTTTTGAAGTAAAAACTATAAAACATGGCTGAAAAATTCAAGAAGATATAAATGGAAACTTACCCTGTTTTGGGTTGGAATGCTTAATATTAAGATGTCCTGGGGTGCCTGGGTGGCTCAGTGGTTTGGGTGTCTGACTCTTGGTTTCTCGGCTCAGGTCATAGTCTCAGGGTTCTGACATCGAACCTTGCATCAGGCTCTGCTCTCAGCGAGGAGTCTGCGTGAGAGTCTCTCTCCCCCTCTCCCTTCACCCCTCCCCTTGTTCATACATACTCTCAATTAAAAAAATCTATGGATCTGTCTATCCATCTATCAATTTGACAGCACAAGTAGGCAGAACAGGGGCAGAGGGGGAGGGAGAAGCAGGGTCCTTGTTGATCAGGGAGCCCAGTGTGGGGCTTGATCACAGGGATCATGACCTGAGCCTAAGGCAGCCACTTAACCGAATTAGCCACCCAGGTGCCCCTCAGTTAAAAAAAAAATGTTAAAAAAAAAAAGATGTCCAGGGATGCCTGGGTGGCTCAGTCGGTTAAGTGTCTTCCTTCCACTTGGGTCATGATCCCAGGGTCCTGTGATGGAGTCCTGCGTAGGGTTCCTTGCTCAGCGGGGAGCCTGCTTCTCCCTCTGCCTGCTGCACTCCCTGCTTGTGCTAGCACTCTGATAAATAAAGTAAAAATCTTAAAAAAAAAGGGGGGAGGTGCCTGGGTGGCTAAGTGGTTAAGTGTCTTTTACGCTTTCTTTTAGGAATTTTAGTTTCAGGCCTTACATTTAAGTGTTTAATCCATTTTCAGCCCAGTTTTGTGTATGGTGTAAGTTAAGGATCCAACTTCATTCTTCTGCATCAGCATATCCAGTTTTCCCAACACACCATTTGTTGAAGAGACTGTCCTTTCCTTTTTTTTTTTTTTTAAAG
Source organism: Callorhinus ursinus (assembly GCF_003265705.2). Taxonomy (NCBI): domain Eukaryota; kingdom Metazoa; phylum Chordata; class Mammalia; order Carnivora; family Otariidae; genus Callorhinus; species Callorhinus ursinus. The sequence continues at coordinate 1,044,940 of NW_027397080.1, read as the reverse complement.
ATTTTATTTATTTGAGAGAGAGAGAGAATGAGAGAGAAAGAGCACGAGAGGTTAGAGGGTCAGAGGGAGAAGCAGACCCCCCGCCGAGCCGGGAGCCCAATGCGGGACTCGATCCCGGGACTCCAGGATCATGACCTGAGCCGAAGGCAGCCGCTTAACCAACTGAGCCACCCAGGCGCCCGTGAGACTGTCCTTTCCTCATGAAGTGGTCTTCGTATCCTTGTCAAGGATCATTTGACCCTATGTGAGGATGTATTTCAGGGTTTTTTATTCTGTACACTGGTTTATTTGTCTGTCTTTATGCCAGTTACCACAGTTTTCATTACCATAGCTTTGTAATGGTTTGAAATCAGGAAGTGGGCCCTCCAACTTCGCTCTTTTTTAAAACTGCTTTGGCTTTTTGGGATCCAATTGAGATTCCTTATAAATTGTAGGATGAAATTTCTTTCTTTCTTTTCTTTTTTTTTAGATTTTTTTATTTATTTGAGAGAGAGAACGAGAGATAGAGAGCATGAGGGGGGGAGGGTCAGAGGGAGAAGCAGACTCCCCGCCGAGCAGGGACCCGGACGCGGGCCTCGATTCCGGGACTCCAGGATCATGACCTGAGTGAGCCGAAGGCAGTCGCCCAACCATCTGAGCCACCCAGGATGAAATTTTCTATTTCTGCAAAATATGCCATTGAAATTTTGATATGGATTGTGTTGAACCTATAAATCTCTCTGATAGTATGGACATCTTTTTTTTTTTTAAGATTTTATTTGACAGAAAGAGGGACCATGAGAGAGGGAACACAAGCAGAGGGAGTGGGAAAGGGAGAAGCAGGCTTCCCGCCGAGCAGGGAGCCTGATGCAGGGCTCGATCCCAGGACCCTGGGATCATGACCTGAGCCGAAAGCAGACGCTTAACCGACTGAGCCACCCAGGCGTCCGTAAAAAACTTTTGTTTTTAAAGATGTATTTATTGAGGGGTGTCTGGGTGGCTCAGTCGTTGAGCATCTGCCTTCAGAACCCAGAAACACCCCCCGCCCTTTTAATCACATTCCTTCCTTCAGTGGTAGCTCTTTTGACTTCTAACATAATTAGTTTTTTTTTTTTTTTTAAAGATTTTATTTATTTATTTGGGAGAGATATTTGAGAGAGAGAGAGAATGAGAGATAGAAAGCACGAGAAGGAAGAGGGTCAGAGGGAGAAGCAGACTCCCTGCTGAGCAGGGAGCCCGATGCGGGACTCGATCCCGGGACTCCAGGATCATGACCTGAGCCGAAGGCAGACGCTTAACGACTGAGCCACCCAGGCACCCTCTTTTTTTTTTTTTTTTAAGATTTTATTCATTTGATAGGAAAAGAGAGCGCACAAGCAAGGGGAGCTTCAGGCAGAGGGAGGGGGAGAAGCAGGCTCTCAGGATCATGACCTGAGCTGAAGGCAGACCCTTAACTGACTGAGCCACCCAGGCACCCCTGAGATTCATTCTTTTAGGAAAATTTTGTGAAGCAGTTTTCTTGTCTCCCAGGTTATAAGTGTACTTCCCCTATATATACTGAACATTTGTTTTAGTTACTAGAGGTACCACAGTTAAGGAGACAGAGGAGGTCCATCTTCTCAGATGAAGTTTCCACTACTGGGCTATGGACTGTACATAGATTAGAGAATGTTAATGATAAAATGTTGTGCAGATGTTTATCTTAATTTACCCATTTTAAGATGAAAGTAACTGGGTGATTAATTTAGATTGTATGGTCAGGGATTGCCTCTATGACATGACTGGCAAGGGACCAGCTATATGAAGATTCTAGCATGGAAACTTTATTCATAGAAATAAGGATAACAGAAAATAGGGGTACACATGCAAACAGGTTGGTAGTTTTGGTGTGGTGAAGGAAGGCCAGTTGTAATCGTTTCTGTTCCATGAGGTGTGAGGCAAGGTTTAGAAGTAAAGGGGAGTGTGGTAGGGTGTAGGAGATTTGAAGAAGAAGCAGTCATTTTGGAGACATGGAAAAAATATTCATGAAGAAAAATTCTACAGGATGTGTGGTAGGATTGCCAGTGTTGTCTCTGTTTTATGTTTGTGGCAAGAATTTAAAGTGAGTCCATTCAGTGCTCTTGTATGTTTTCTTAGGACGTTCATTCAGCTGCTTGGCTATAGCAGATACAGAATAAATGGTTAGAGGGTTGAGACCTTTTAGGGAACTTAAGGGTTTTCAGAAGAAAACTCTTGAATATAGAATACTTTCTTCATAGAGGGTTTATGTTAAAAAATATGTTGAAGATAATAATTGAAGATTTGCTTCCCACCCACCCTGCATATCTAGTTGTCCAGCAGCAACTACCTATTTGGTCTCTTGGTGCTTCCTCTTTTTTCCCCTCAGATAGCAGTCTCCTCTGCATTTAAACATCCTAAAATGGATGCATTTAGAAACCATTCTTCCATCATATATCTCTGTTTAGCTACTGTTTTTGCTTCTTTAACTTTGTAGTCAAACTTCTTTAGACAAGAATATGCCTTCCTAGATCCCCTTTTCTTCCCTTCTATTTGCTTAACCATTTAGCAAATGTATTTAATACATATTTAATGTGTTAGGTTTTAGAGATACAGAGATGAATTCAGGCTCAGTTTCTGGTCATCAGATCATAATCTAATAGGGCAGGTGTGTACTGAGTATACCATTTGTTCAGTTTGTATCAGTCTGGGTTCTTTCCCTTCCTGCCATCTAAACAACATTGCTAAAAGTAATCATTGATTATCTGTATGCTAAATTAGTCTTTCTTAGCTTTCTAATTAGATCTTAACCTTTTTCCTGAATCTGATACCAGTCACCCCCTCCTAATTTCATTTTCCTTTGATATAACCTCCATTTCTTTGTTTCATTGTTAGTAATTGCTGTGGATTCATTATATATCAAACATTGAGTGAAGTGCTTTGTGAACTTTCTTGTTTAATTTTTAAAACAAATCCTGTGAGATAGGTACTATTAATTATGGTTGATGAAACTGAGGCACCTCACAGGGCAAAGTCACTTGCCCTAATTCTACCCTAGTGATTCAGGATTGGTCACTTATTTTAACAAATACTGATTAGGTGCCAGGCCTTGAGCATGGTGCTAGGATACAGCTAGAATAAGGTAGATACGATTTTTTCCTTAGAGCTTAATCTTCCTGGGCAATACAGGAAGTCAATAGGTGATTTAAGTATAGTATGAAATGGGTTGGTATCATATACATTACCAAATCACCTGTGTAATTAAGTTATTTCTCTGTAAAATAGGAGCATTGCCATCTGCCACAAAGTTTGTGAGAGGATTAAATGAAAACGAATAGGTACTGCATGTGTTATGTTTGGCAGTCAGATGTTTGCTCTGAATTCTCTATTGAATGTTAACCATTTAGTTTTTTATAAGCTCCTCAAAATCAACTTGTCTTAATATGTAAGTCCTCCAGTTTTCACCTGATTTTGATTGGATAGCACTCAAGTTTCCCAACCTCAGAAATAAGAATTCTGGACTCTTTCCTTTTCTAATTTTCAAACAGTCGGTAATATTTAGTAGCGTGGTATTCTATAACAGGGCTTAGAAATGCTAAGTCTAGAGGGCCAAATAGGAATAAGTGAAGTGATAGGGATTGTAGTAAATTCTCCTCCCTTAAAGTGAGTGGTCACTATTTAACCTTAGCTGATTGTGTGAGGTGAGGCCATACTGGCAGGTATCTGATTTTTAAAAAGTATTTTAATTATTTTTTTGACTAGAAAATACATTCCTGATTTAAAATCCAGAATGTTGGTTATATAGTGAAATGTTCCTCTACCCTTTACTTTCTAGTCACATAGTTTTTCTTCTCAGAGTGAACCAGCGTTAGGAATTTATTATGTATCCCTCAATGACAGCCTTCTGCATATAGAAGCAAACAGTATGTAGTTATTCTACATTGTTGTATAAATGGTAGCCTACTTGACACATTTCTGAGCATTTAGCAATATATCTTGAAGATCATTCCTCATCAGGGTGCAGTTTCCTTAATTTTTTTGTGGCTGCCTTGTGTTCTATTCTGTGGCTGTCTCAACACATTCCCTACTGATAGACATATGAGTTGTTTCCAGTATTGTGTTATTACAATTAGCACTACAGTGAATAACCTTGTAATAAATGATGGACTAGTATATCTGTAGGGTAAATTTCTTCTTTTACTTAAAAAATTTTAATTTCAATATAATTAACATACAGTATTATATTAGTTTCAGGTATACAGTATAGTGATTCAACAATTCTATATATTACTCAGTGCTCATCACGGTTAGTGTAGTTACCTTAATCCCCTTCACCTATTTGACCCATCTTCCCACCCACTTCTCCTCTGGTAACCAATCAGTTTGTTCTCTTAAGAGTCTGGTTTTTTTGTCTCTCTTTTTATTTGTTTTGTTTCTTAAATTCCACATACGAGTGGAATATGGTATTTTTCTCTGACGTATTTCACTTAGCATTTAACATATTCTCCAAGTAATTCCCAGGTTGACTGAAGTTTGAGAAGCACTGCTTTAATCCATCTCTTCCTCACATTTTACTAGTACTACCTTAGTTCAGGCCCTTTTTACTTGTCTAGGCCACAAACAGTGGGAGTAAATTTATCACTGGTGAGTGCTTTACGGTGTTATTTTTTAAAGTTTTTTTTTTTTTTTTTTTTAAGATTTTATTTGACAGAGAGACACAGTGAGAGAGGGAACACAAGCAGGGGGAGTGGGGGAGGGAGAAGCAGGCTTCCCACGGAGCAGGGAACCTGATGCGGGGCTCGATCCCAGGACCCTGGGATCATTACCTGAGCTGAAGGCAGTCGCTTAATGACTGAGCCACCCGGGCACCCCTAAAGGTATTTTTTTTTAAAGATCCTGCCCCGTGTGCACGGGCCAGTGTGGCTGTGTCCCAGGTGCCTCAGGGAAGCAGCACACCTTGGTGTCCTGGCACCATTCAGGTTGTGCCAGTTTCTCTCAATGGGCTGAGTGTGGAAATAAAAGCAAATCTGTATGGGAAAGAAAAAAAAGATTTTATTTATTTGAGAGAGAAAGAGCGTGCAGGCGGTGAGAGCTGGAGGAAGAGGAAGAGAGAATCTGAAGCAGAGCCCAACACTGGGCCTGATCTCATGATCTCGAGAAAATGACCTGAGTTGAAACCAAGAGTTGGCCACTTATGCGACTGAGCCACTCAGGTGCCCCTACAATGTTATTTTTACAATGTTATTACTGATTTTTTTTTTTAAAGATTTTATTTATTTATTTGAGAGAGAGAATGAGATAGAGAGAGCATGAGAGGGGGGAGGGTCCGAGGGAGAAGCAGACTCACTGCTGCTGAGCAGGGAGCCTGATGCAGGACTTGATCCTGGGACTTCAGGATCATGACCTGAGCTGAAGGCAGTCGCTTAACCAACTGAGCCACCCAG